>NC_090321.1:11901414-12535219 GCF_040869045.1 Eurosta solidaginis
AAAAGTATGATGATAAAATAAGGAAACAATTCAACAATCGCTCAACCGGTACTTAATTTACAAGCAATAAAAAAAAGCGGCGCGTGCTTATAATGAATAATGTCAGCATAAAAAACAGTTAATTTGAATCCCAACTAAAATGTCTATTAAAAGTTTACAAAATAAATCTGATGAGATGGAAATCGGAACTAATAATGACAAGGAAAACACAGGTGGGTAGATAAATGAAAATCTTAATGACAGCGCTCAAGTAATAAGTAAACAAAATTTAAATATTCCCGGCATTCCTTTACCACTGATAAATTTTTTTGTTTGCCCTTTTTCTTATGCGGCGAAAATCGATGACTTCATTGAGGTTTAATATTCACGACTGCAAAACGCTACATACATACATATGTGGGTCACGGGCTTTTATCTAATCGAGACTCAAAACTATGTATTTTTGTAAATATTTTTATATGTACGACTGTTATATTCCCCGACTGGCGCGAGTTGGAGAATTTATTAACTTTTTGTAGATTTTATTTATTGTTTTGGATACGTTTTGACTAAGAGACTTATTTTTTGTGGTACTCCTATATGTTTGTAATTTTTTGCGTTTTCTTCATTTTTATGAAATTTTCACAATTTTTAGGTTAAGGCACCAATAACTGATGCCAATTTGATATGGATAAGTAAAAATATGGTTACGACTATGGCGTTAGGGTTAAGGAAGTTTAACTGGCCCTTAACTAACGCTTATTGAAAACACAAGAGGCTAATCTCTCCAATTCTTAAATTCAATTGATGCTTTCGAAACCCAACTGACTATTCCAAATTCCAATTAACTATTTCTAAAATACGGTTTACACTTTCTAAAATCCAACTTGAAATAGTGTAGTTAACATAGTTTTCAATAACAATTACTTAACCCACAACTGCCTATATATACATATGTAATTATGTTGGAGCCTTTTAGTAAATTAGGCTTTTGAAAGATTTATTTTTTTTAATCACATGGGATAAAGCTCGTCGTGGTACCTAACAATGTTCATTGGATCCAGCAAAGCATGGATGTAGGAAGTGTAAAATCGGCTTTTTAATACTTTTTTTGATTAGCGTTTCCAAGTGGGTGTATTGAAATTGTCTTTCCGTCAAAATTTGAAACTTTTTAACCAGATTATTAAGAACCCTTTTGGATATGCAGATTTAAATCTTCTTTAATATAATACTTATTTACTTACTTAACTAGCGCTTAACCATTTAAACGGTTATTTCCGGCCAACAAGGTGTACCAGTCGTTTCTTCGCTGTGCCAATTGGTGCCAATTAGTAACACCAAGTGAATTGATATCGTTATCCACCTTGTGCTTAAAGCCTAGTGGAGGCCACCCTCTTCCTCTGCTTTCATTGGTAGGATCCCATAAAAGCACTTCCTTAGCCGGAGCATCATTTTCATTTGCATTAAATGGCCTAGCTAGCGTAGCTGCTGTGTTTTAATTAGCTGTTCTATGTTGATATCTGCGGGAAACTCGTACAGCTCATTCTTCAAGTTTCTCCGATACTCTCCGTCACCAATGCATTCTTTCTAAGAACTTTTTTCTCGTACATTTCCAGACCCGACTCATCTGATGTTGTCAAGGTCCATGATTATAAATCATATAGCTGGAGGGGTACGACAAGTCACTTGTAGAATATTGTAACGAATTTTGGAAAATTCCGCTTATTTGGAACCTTCTGCTAACGTTCGAATCGCTAAACTGTTAAATAAATCGCTCCAATATTCTGTATTGCAAAGTTGTCTTTGTTATACAACTTTGGGAGTAGTACAATTATACTTCGCAATTATACGTCACAATCAATAGCGTGTTTAAATCAAAGTTGATTACTGGACACTCAGCTTGCGCTGCTTTTATACTCTCTGTTGCTTCGTCCTCATATTTCTCCAAATGTCTAAACGTTTCACCTTCTAGAATCATCTGCTTGGTTACCAGCGACATATGTACATGTATGTTTGTAGTTTATGCGTTTGTCATAGTTATATGCGTATGTATGTGTGAGTAACTACTTCGGCTGATGACTACCCTCGTGTTCCAATGGTACATGAACCAGATACGGATAGAGATTTAACATGCAAATGCAACAACAAAGTATATGGCTCACATTGTTGTTGCATTTGCATGTTAAATTTCTATTCGTAACTGGTTCATGTACCATTGGAACACGAGGTACATGTGTGTGTGTGTGAGATATCTCTTCTTCGTCTATGTATGTATATAAATGATGATTTATGTGTTCATGTACACCAGTGTGGCTCGCTTAAATTTTTTTTTGTTGTTGCGTGATTATTTACTAACAGCCTAGTGATGTCAACATTCGCCACAATATCATTTACTTTTCAAATGCCTACTTAGTTCAAAGGTACGTTGTTGTTTATGCTAATGCTGGTTCCCAAATAAACGGAGTCCTTCACTATTTTGAAATAATGGCTGCCAACAGTGACATGGCTGCCACGGCGCAATTGAACAGACTCTTTGTTTGATGACAGCAGGTGTGTCAATACTTTTTTCGCGGGGGTTTTCCAGGATTTCGCGCATAGTGAAAATCTGGTCGATGGTAGATTTCCTAACAGGGCTGTATCCGTGATAGTTGGCGCAGCTTACAGGATCCCCCTTCTTGTAGACTCGGCAAAGAAGAGAGCACACGTCAGGCATGCTTTCTTCCGACCATATTTTACAAAAAACTGATGCGTGTACCTTACTTACTTTTCGCCGCAGTATTTGAATAGCTCCGCAGCCAATCTATCAGCGCCCGCGGTCTTTTTATCTTTTAATCTGGTTATTGCTATTCTGACTTCATCATCATCGAATGTGGGCCTGGTTTCATCACCCCTGGGAGGTACATTGCCCTCCCCATTTAAGAGCGCAACGAACTGTTCTAAATTTTTTGTTTTCCGTTTTCGGGATCCTTGATCCGCCGCTATATGATGGTAGCGTGCTCCGCTTTACACACCGAAGATCGCGGGTTCACGCCCCGGGCAAAGCAACATCAAAATTTTAGAAACAAGTTTTTTCAATTAGAAAACAATTTTTCTGAACGGGGTCGGCCCTCGACAGTGTTTGGCAAGCACTCTGAGCGTATTTCTGCCATGAAAAGCTTCTCAGTGAGAAGCCATCGCTCGCCTTACAGATACCGTTCGGAGTCGGCATAAAACAAGTAGGTCCCATTCCGCCAATATGTGGGAACAATTAAAAGAAGCACGACGTAAATTGGAATAGAAGCTTGGTCTAAAATCTCTTCGGAGTTTATCGCGCCTTACATTTATTTATTTTTTCCTGGATCCAAAATGCGTCTTCTGATACCCCTATCGATATTTTTGCGCATGCATTAACAGTATTATGCTTTCGTATAGCAGCGTCTTTTTTCGGTTGTTTTACCTTGATCGCCGGTAAGCAGTTTTTTTTTCGGCGGAGGTACAAAGTGCTTTATAGAATTGCTCCCACTTTTCCTTTTATTTGTGCTCTCAGAAAGCTGGTGTGAAAGTCCAGTTGCGAAACCATTTGCAGTCTGTTGTGATTCCAGCCATTCGACGTCTTATTTACTTACTTAATTGGCGCTTAACCGTCTAAACGGTTATGGCCGTCCAACAAGGCGCACCAGTCGCTCCTTCGCTCCGCCAACCGGCGCCAGTTGGTCACACCAAGGCAGTTTAAATCGTTTTCCACCTGGTCCTTCCAACGGAGTGGGGGCCACCCTCTACCTCTGATTCCATGGGCGGGTTCCGATAGAAACACTTTCTTGGCCAGAGCATCATCTTTCATTTGCATAACATGGCCTAGCCAGCGCAGCCGCTGCGTTTTAATTCGCTGGACTATGTTGATGTCTGCGTATAGCTCGTACAGCTCATCATTAAATCTTATTCGGTACTCGGCATCGCCAACGCGTAGAGGTCCATAAATCTTTCGAAGAACTTTTCTCTCGAACACTCCCAAAGCCGCTTCATCTGCTGTTGCCATGGTCCATGCTTCTGCCCCATATAGCAGCACGGGTACGATAAGGGACTTGTAGAGTATGATTTTCGTTCGCCGAGAGAGGACTTTACTTTTCAATTGCCTACCTAGTCCAAAGTAGCATTTATTGGGAAGATTGATCCTTCGCTGGATTTCAGTGCTGATGTTGTTGCTAGTGTTGATGCTGGTTCGAAAATAAACGAAGTCTTTTACTATTTCGAAATTATGGCTGCTAACAGTAGCGTGGTTGCCAAGGCGCATGTGCGCTGACTCTTTGCTCGATGACAGCAGGTACTTCGTTTTGTCCTCATTCACCATCAAACCCACCTTTACCGCTTCTTTTTCCAGTTTGGAGTAAGCAGAACTATCAGCGCGGGTGTTTAGGCCGATGATATCAATGCCATCAGCATATGCCAGTAATTGCACGCTTTTATAGTATATTGCTACAGTGCGGTTAAGTTCTGCAGCTAGTATAATATTCTCCAGCATCAAATTAAAGAAATCGCATGTCTGAAACCTCGTTTAGTTTCGAACGGCTCGGAAAGGTCCTTCCCAATTCTGACTGAGCTGATGGTGTTGCTCAACGTCATTTTGCACAGCCGTATAAGTTTTGCGGGGAAACGAAATTCAGACATAGCGGCATATAGGCAGCTCCTTTTCGTGCTGTCGAAGGCGGCTTTAAAGTCGACGAAGATGTGATGTGTGTCGATTCTTTTTTCACGGGTTTTTTCCAAGATTTGGCGCATTGTGAAAATCTGGTCGATGGTAGATTTATCAGGTCTGAAGCCGCACTGATAAGGTCCAATCAGCCGGTTCACGGTGGGCTTCAATCTTTCGCAAAATACACTTGAAAGGACCTCATATGCGATATTAAGAAGGCTGATTCCACGATGGCTGGTGCATTTTGCAGTATCCCCCTTCCTGTGGACTGGGCAAACAACACTTAGATTCCAACCCGTCGGGCATACACTCTTCCGCCCATATTTTGCTAAGAAGCTGCTGCATGCGCCTTACCAACTCCTCGCCACCGTACTTTAATAGGTCCGCAGGCAATCCATCAGCGCCCACGGCCTTGTTGTTTTTCAATCTGGTTATTGCTATTCTAACTTCGTCATAATCGGGCGGGGGGACATATATTCCATCATCATCGATTGCGGGATCGGTTTCTTCATCTCTGTGCGGTGAATTGCTGTCTCCATTTAGGAGAACAGAGAAGTGTTCCCTCCATCAGTTACAAGGTCGCCGTTTTCGTCCTACATGAGTTTGGTCCGGTCTTAAAACCTTCCGTCTGTCGCCGTATTTTTTGGTAAAATTTTCGGGCGTTATTCCTGGTGGCTAACTGCTCAAGCTCCTCGCACTCACGCCTTTCTGCTTCTGCCTTCTTCTTCCTTAAAAGGCGTCTCGCTTCCTTTTTCAACTCACGATAGCGTTTACACACTCCTCTTTTCGCGCTCGCTTTTAACGTAGCCCTGTAGGCAGCGTCTTTTCTTTCAGTTGCAACGCGGCATTCTTCATCGTACCAGTTGTTTTTTCGTGGTCGCCGGTAACCAATTTTTTCCTCGGCGGCAGTACGAAGTGCTTTGGAAATATGCTCCCACTGCTACTGTATTCCTTCAGGATGAGTTGTGCTCTCAGAGAGCAGGTGTGAGAGTCGAGTTGCGAAATTATTGGCAGTCTGTTGTGATTGAAGCTTTTCGACGTCTAGCTTTCCTTGTGTTTTATGTTCCTTGGTTTTAGCCGCGTTGGTTTTAGCCGCGTTGAGGCGGGTGAGTATTTTGGCTGCAACGAGATAATGGTCCGAGTCGATGTTAGGTCCTCGGATCGTGCGCACATCTAAAACACTGGAGGCATGCCGTCCGTATATCACAACGTGATCGATCTGATTGCGAGTATTTCGATCAGGAGACAGCCATGTAGCTTGATGTATCTTTTTATGCATGAACCTCGTGCTGGATATGACCATGTTTCGAGCACCGGCAAAGTCAATCAGCCTTAGTCCGTTAGGAGAGGTTTCATTGTTTAGGCTCAACTTTCCGACTGTAGGGCCAAAAACACCTTCTTTGCCCACCCTGGCGCTAAAGTCACCAAGCACGACTTTTATATCGTGACGGGGGCAGCGCTCGCACATGCGTTCTAGGCGCTCTAATTGTTCATAAAAAGTGTCTTTCACCTCATCGTCTTTCTCCTCTATCGGCGCATGGGCGCAGATGAATGATATATTAAAAAATTTTGCTTTTATTCGGATAGCGGCGAGACGTTCGTCCACAGGTGTGAACGCCGGAACTTGGCGACAAAGTCTCTCTCCCACCACGAATTCGACGCCGAAACTGCGCTTATTCGTATGGCCACTCCAATAGATGTCACAATTTTTGATCTCCTTTCTTCCTTGTTTCGTCCAACGCATTTCTTGGATGGCGGTGATGTCAGATTTTGCTTTGACGAGGACATCAACCAGCCGGCATCTGCACCAATCCCATTCAGGGAGCGGACGTTCCAGGTGCATGCCCTCATTCGACGTTTAACTTTCCTTTTTTTGTTCCTTGCTTTTAGCCGCGCAGGCGCGTCCTCAACGGGGTAGTGATCCGAGTCGATCTTAGGTCTACGAATCGGGCGTGCATCTAAAGCACTGGAGAAATGCCGTCCGTCTATCACAACATGGTCGATCTGGTTACATGTATTTCGATCAGGGAACCGCCAGCTTTAAGCTTGAACCGGGTGCTGGCTATGACCATGCTTCGAGCACCGACGAAGTCGATCAGCCTCAGTCCATTAGGGGAAGTTTCATTGTGGTAGCTAGAGTTTCCGACCGTGGGGTCAAAAACACCTTATTTGGCTACCCTGGCGTTAGAGTCGCAAAGCACTACTTTTATATCGCGGTGGGGTCAGCGCTCGCACATTCGTTCTAGGCGCTCATAGAATGCGCCCTTCTCGTCATCATCCTTCACCTAAATAGGTGCATGGACGCAGATGAATGAGATATTAAAAAATTTTGATATTATATGGATAGCGACGCGACGTTCGTCCACATGCGTGAACGATAGTACTTGGCGTCGAAGTCTCTCTTCTGCACCACTCTAAGAGTCGCACCTAAAAATTAAATAATTGTATAATATGTATACATATATATATGCAAAATACGTATGTATGTATGTATATTTGTAACATGAATTTTAATTGAGAACAAATTATCTACTTTTATTGTATTTAAGATCCTTGCGATAATCCGCAAACAGAATCAAGTAATGAGAAATCTAGCATCGATGCAAACTTATATTTGTACGACGATGAGCTGGATACCAGGCCACACGTATCAACGTTTATTTCATCACTCGCCAATTATGAAAACACTATACCATCAGCAACTGATCCGGACTCGAAAGCTGCTGCACCTGCAGCTCGCATGGGTAAGATAACTTATGATAAACATAATAAGTTTTTCAATAAGCTTTTGTCAGTACCTTGATATACATACATGTATGTATATTAGAGTGGGTAATATTTTTATACCTTTCATGAAAAGAAAATGGTATATTAAGTTTGCCACGAATCTCAAAATTATAAGAGATTAAAGGAGAAAAGATAGACCCACCAATAAGAATACCGAAATGATCAGGATGACGAGCTGTCCATCCATCCGTATGTCGGTCATCCGACTGTCTGTTTGAACGCAAACTAGTCCCTCAATTTTTGAGATGTCTTGATGAAATTTGGAGAGCTGGTATATTTGGTTATCCGATTGATCATTTTTCGGAACCGACCGGATCGTACCACTATAGCATATATCATACAACCATATAACCGATTTTTCGTATTGGAATGGTTGTTGTCATTTATTCCTAATTTTAATGGCTAGAAATTGAAATAGTGAAATAGATAGATTGAAATTTCATAGGATGTTTACATACGTAGGCGTACATTTTTTTTCTGAAGAAATTCTCAAGATCGGTTATATATATATTCAGCTCAATTCTAAATATTCCCTCGAAATTTTGTTCTCGCGAATTTTTTTATTCCCGCGGAAAATTTCCTCCAGTTCTTTTCTCCTAGGGAGAACAATAGTTGGGGAATAGGAATTTCGAATTTTCGAATTCAGCTGATTTGTCAATTGAAATTTCGATATGCATTCTTATTTTTGCTTAACAAAGTTTAGTTATTGTTCTGAATTTGTTTAAAATTGAGAAATCAAATATAAACACAGCACATTACTTATTGCATTTCATATCGCTCATTTACTTCAATAGTGTCATAACTCAAAAAGACAATTTTCCAGGAGAGCCATTCAAAGATTTTAACTGCCATATGTTGCGCATATAAAGGCATACTTTCATTTGTATAGCACCTGGTAAATTTTTAGCGGATCGCAAAGATTTTTTTATACAACATATTGGGTACGTTTATATGTTATTAACTCAAAATTCATGTTTTTTGAGTTATGACACTATTGAAGTAAATGAGCGATATGGTATTGACTGAAATGAGTAACAAATTGCTGCCATAGCAACACCAACAGAGGAGCATAAGAAGAAGACTGCGCGATAACACAAATCCGCTGGAGTTGCCTGCTTCCATTATGCAAAACAAGTTGAATTCCTCTTTCATATATGTATGCCAAACTCCATTGAAGCCTTCTTAAAAAATTCTTGCGGAATTCCAGGATGACTGCATCAAATTTACTAAGAACTCTTCCGTTGCTTATTTATATACTTTTGGACTGTAACAAAGAGTTTGTGGTAGAATGTTGATGCATTTTAGCACAAATTTGTGCACATTAGTGTTACTTCGTATAATAAAGAGTAAAATTAAATTATTTAATTCAACATGTGAAAAAACTCCTAAAAATGGCAGAGAATTCTCCCTTTCAATCACATTGAAAATACCTACTTTTCTCCATTAACCGGGTTTCCCTTTTTCGAACACGAACACGTGCGCATCTTGCGCAACCAATATAAAAGTCTCTTATCAAATATCAACAAAAATCAGCTGTTCTATCAATCAATTAAAATTACTGCCTGTACTGCCATCTAGCGTACAATAGCAACTGCCAGTAATGCAGTGTAAATATTCACAATAGTGCCATAGTACAAATAGATTTCTTTGTGTGGTCACAATCGTTTATTTTTAACAAATTATTTTAATAAAATATATCTAAACAAAAGCTCTACGACCAAAATTGCCCAAAGCTCGCTAATAGCCCGAATCTCCATCCTTATTTATTTATTTATTTATTAGTCTACAAATTTAACAATTAATCAGACTAAATATAGCATAGTATAAAAACAAACAAAACGACTTGGCAACTTAAATATATAATAATTACAAAAATATACTGAATACTATGTATTAAATCCTTCAATTGCAAAGACACACAGAGGTATAGGGGGTTACACCTTACAAATTTAAGGTAGTAAGTAGGTACTTTTTAATTCTGAAAATCGGATCGCATGTATCTAAGTTTTTGCAGTGATTATTGAAGTCATGACAAATGTCACGAAGTGGGTCATGCATTTCGAAGTTCGATCTGCATGTAATTATATGCAGTTGTTGAAAATATCTAGACGGTCTGACTGGCACATTGAACTTAATTTCGCCAAGCAGAAATGGGCTATCTATTATCCCTCTTAAGAGTTTTACCATAAATAAGACATTAAGCGTCTCCCTAAGGCTCTGTAATGTAGGCAACTGTAATAGTTTTAACCGGCTGCAGTACAGTGGAAGATTCCTTGACGTGTCCCAAGGCAAGTGTTTCAAAGCAAAAAGCAAAAACTGTTTTTGGACCGATTCCAGTTTATCGCAGTGAATTTGATAACGTGGGCTCCAGATTAGCGAAGCGTATTCTAATATTGGCCTCACCAATGATGTAAACAGAGTTTTAGTACCGTACGGATCATTAAATTCCTTAGACCACCTTTTCACGAACTCCTTTAGCCCTATTAACGCAAGTTTCTATATGTAACCTAAAGTCAAGCTTAGGGTCCATTGTAACACCTAGGTCAGTGAAGGTGGTAACTTGCTTAATAACATAATTTGGACCAACAGTTGTTAAAAATAACTGTTTGTTTACGTTTATTCAAATAAAGAGAAACCCAAGAGAGAAGTAAAGGAGGAAAGCCTAACCGGTCGAGTTTGTGTAAGAGCAGAGAATTGGATACTTTATCAAACGCCTTACTAAAATCTATGTAAATAATTAGATTTAAAGCTATTGGATACAAGGGTCGTGAACTCTAGAAAGTTAGACACTGTTGACTTCCCCGTACAAAATCCGTGCTGTGATAAGTTAATAACCGAAGATAGACTAAACGCCAGTTGCTTTGTGACGATCGCTTCGAACAGCTTGGGAATGGCATTGAGTTTAGCTATTCCTCTGTAGTTTGTGACACAAGATCTGCTTCCACTCTTATGGAGAGGAATTATAAATGACTCTTTCCACTTCATAGGAAGCCTCCCTTGCTTCAGGGAGGCATTAAATAAACAAGCTAGAGGTCGATATAGGTATTTTGCACAAGTTTTTAGCACAACTGGTGGAATTTGATCAGGTCCAGCAATGTAAGATATTTTCAGATTGTCCAGATGCCAAAGAACATCCTCAGCACTAATAAAAGGAACTAATGCCGAATTCAGTGGGGAAAAACTAAATGTATAATCTGACGGCACCGAATCGGATGAATTCGAATAGTTAGATTTGAAATAATCTGCAAACATATTAGCAATTATGGCATTATCGCTCGAAGTATGATCGTTAAGCTTTATTGTAGAAGGAAACCCTTTAGTCTTTCTTGTCGAGTTAACGAAACTGTAAAACGCCTTAGGGTTAGAAGAAATTTGACTCCTAATCCTCCTAATACTTTATTTATAGATTTTATTCCAAATTACAGCGAAAAAGGGACCCGTACATAAAAACAGCAATTAGAAATAAGATATATGATGATTGTTCAGAATAAGAGGAAAGGGAGAAGTGAGAAAACTCACAAGGATTTTTTATTTAGAACACGAGGAATGAGAGAAGGAAAAAAACTCGCAAGGAATTTTTGTTTAGAATTGGGCTGATAGTATACGAATCTACCAGGGATGATTGGGTTTTGGGGAGTGTTTTGGTCGAAAAATTGCATTTTTTTTGCAGGCTCGAAAATTATTTTTTTTGGGTATGCGTAGTGGAACTTTTTTTTCCTGAGCCCAAATCCTATCGAAAAATCGATGGCGCGATATAGGGTAATAAATCGACCCAGTCTAATGTACATACATATGGATATCTACATTACGGTAGGCCAATATGTAAAACGTGATTTTTTCATCATCCCTGGTAGATTCGTATACTATCAGCCCAATTCTAAACAAAAATTCCTTGCGAGTTTTTTTCCTTCTCTCATTCCTCGTGTTCGACACTCGAGTTAGACACTGTTGACTTCCCCGTACAAAATCCGTGCTGTGATAAGTTAATAACCGAAGATAGACTAAACGCCAGTTGCTTTGTGACGATCGCTTCGAACAGCTTGGGAATGGCATTGAGTTTAGCTATTCCTCTGTAGTTTGTGACACAAGATCTGCTTCCACTCTTATGGAGAGGAATTATAAATGACTCTTTCCACTTCATAGGAAGCCTCCCTTGCTTCAGGGAGGCATTAAATAAACAAGCTAGAGGTCGATATAGGTATTTTGCACAAGTTTTTAGCACAACTGGTGGAATTTGATCAGGTCCAGCAATGTAAGATATTTTCAGATTGTCCAGATGCCAAAGAACATCCTCAGCACTAATAAAAGGAACTAATGCCGAATTCAGTGGGGAAAAACTAAATGTATAATCTGACGGCACCGAATCGGATGAATTCGAATAGTTAGATTTGAAATAATCTGCAAACATATTAGCAATTATGGCATTATCGCTCGAAGTATGATCGTTAAGCTTTATTGTAGAAGGAAACCCTTTAGTCTTTCTTGTCGAGTTAACGAAACTGTAAAACGCCTTAGGGTTAGAAGAAATTTGACTCCTAATCCTCCTAATACTTTATTTATAGATTTTATTCCAAATTACAGCGAAAAAGGGACCCGTACATAAAAACAGCAATTAGAAATAAGATATATGATGATTGTTCAGAATAAGAGGAAAGGGAGAAGTGAGAAAACTCACAAGGATTTTTTATTTAGAACACGAGGAATGAGAGAAGGAAAAAAACTCGCAAGGAATTTTTGTTTAGAATTGGGCTGATAGTATACGAATCTACCAGGGATGATGAAAAAATCACGTTTTACATATTGGCCTACCGTAATGTAGATATCCATATGTATGTACATTAGACTGGGTCGATTTATTACCCTATATCGCGCCATCGATTTTTCGATAGGATTTGGGCTCAGGAAAAAAAAGTTCCACTACGCATACCCAAAAAAATAATTTTCGAGCATGCAAAAAAAAATGGCGAAGATTAAATTTTTCGACCAAAACACTCCCCAAAACCCAAAAAATATTTTTTTTTTTTGAAAAAAAATTATTTTTTGGGTTTTGGGGAGTGTTTTGGTCGAAAAATTGCATTTTTTTTGCAGGCTCGAAAATTATTTTTTTTGGGTATGCGTAGTGGAACTTTTTTTCCTTAGCCCAAATCCTATCGAAAAATCGCTGGCGCGATATAGGTTAACTTTCGTCCATAAAAATCGACCCAGGTTAATGTACATACATATATGCATTTAAGAATGGACCAAAGATTCAAAAAGATCCCTCCTATTATACTCACGTGCATATTTAGACATCGAAAATCAAGTATTATAAAGGTACATACTCGTAGTTAAGGTAGTATGTCAGATTAATTGGAGGAAAAGTTCGATATGTACATATATATATATGCATGTAGATTAATATAAGATAACCTGCAAGCTCATATTTACACATTCATTGTAGCCATATCGGTATTAAAGTAATGATGTTGAAAGAGAATAATGGGAATACTTTACTACTACAACGAGCTTCCTGGGTAGTTGTGGAATTTCACCACGTTTGTTAGCTGAGTAATGAAATACTTGAAATGCCCAAAATGCGACTAAGTCAAAAGCCTGCTCCCAAATTCCACCTTTCGCTATACTTTTACATAGGCCCGGCCCTATGACTTAAACAGATACAATACCTCGCGGACAGTAAACAAGTTGCCTGCATAATTGGCTGTGTTTAAGGGCCAATTAATGCTGACTTATAACCATAAAACCACAACCAGATAAAACAGCTGATCGAACCAAACTTATAGAAATCAATATAATCGATTAATGGTGTCATACCATAACGCTAACGCCATAACCATATCATAGCCATCCAATTGGTTTTTGGTTTTTCGCCATATCCATAACCTAAACATATTTGAGTGTGGAGAATTTATTGACTTTTATTGTTTTAGATACGTTTCGACTAAGAGACTTATTTTTTGTGGAATATGTTTGTGATTTTTAGCGTTTTCCTCATTTTTATGAAAATGTCGGCTGTTTAAGGTTATGGCATCATTAATCGATCACAATGGAGATGTTTATGGATATGGGTATGGCTTGCATAACGTTATTACTATTTTCAAATGCATTTTCAAGCATATCTAATGTTACTCATACGCCCAGTAGTTTTAAAAACTGTAAACCAAATTCAGATACTACATATTTGAATTTGCAATTAATATTAAATAATAAAGCATAGCTTTGGTACATACAAAGTATGACTGTCCAAAGCATAAATCTATGCAAACAAGCAACACATCAAAGTCACGACTTTGGCTGAATGTGTTTGTCAATTGTTCAACCATCGCAGAAGTGCGGGTTCGAATACCACCCCCGGGAGAAAAAAGGCATTGTTTGGTTGTAAACTGCTTTTGTATTATAATTCACACTGATTTCTTTTTAGGTACCTTGATTGGTGTTTTCCTGCCATGTATTCAAAACATTTTTGGTGTTATCCTATTTATTCGGCTTACATGGGTTGTTGGAACCGCTGGAGCAATATGCGGATTTTTAATAGTATTAACCTGCTGTTGTGTGGTAAGTAACCATAAACTAGAATAGTCATTATAAGGGCAACCCAAGCAAGCATATTCAAAACCATATTTTTTATATGACTCGTAACCATTAAACCAATAAAATAAGAATACATTTCACAAAAAATATGAAGTTTGAACTAAACTTTATGTAGGATATTTTACCATAAATACATATTTCTGCATATTTTTCCAAAAAAAAAATGTATTTCTTGTTAATTTTTGTCATCAAGACCTAAAAATATGTTTTATAGTACTGCAACAATATGGACTATGTGTATCTGGGTAAATTTATAAGTAAACAAGTAAGGAAGTCTAAGTTCGGGTGATACCGAACATTGCACACCCAGCTGTACATTTGAAATGTTGTTGTTGTTTGTTTTGTGTGCTTAATAGTGTTACAAGACTGCGCAATAATAAATTTACATATGAAGGGCTTAGAACCAAAAGGATCTAAGTAACATCGACGTTGAATTGAGATAATTAAGGTTAATGTAAATTACTTATTGTAAATTCTGGGTAAATGCGTTTGAAATGATTCCTGTCTAAATGAATAGAGGTTAGTCAACTAATTCAAAGGATGTTTACTGCAGATGGAAAATAACTGTAAATTTCCAAAAAGTATTGCAAAAATTTCCAAAAATTAGTACAATAAAATTTCGAACGTTGATTGCTCGGCCAAAAGAACATTTAGAATTTTTTCGAGTATGTAGTCTTGTAGCCCGTTTAATTTTAGTATAATAAAGTACTAAACTTAAGTTCGTAGGAAGTCTCGGTGATTTTTGGCAATTTTTTTCTGGATCCAAGCCCACTTAGACTCTTTGGCTCCAAAAATTGTTGCAAAAAAATTTCGAACGTTGAGTGCTCGGCCAAAATAACATTTAAAATTGTTTCGAGTATGCAGTTTTGTAGCCCGTTTAATTTTAGTATAATAAAGTGCTAAACTTAAGTTCGTAGAATGTATCGCTGATTTTTGGCAATTCTGTTTTTCTTACGAGGATAAGGACTTTTTCCATATAAAAAAAATTACGTTAAAAAATTCTTATGGGGTATAACTCAAGAAAAAAATTGCCAAAAATTAGGGAAATTTTTTACAAAACTAAGATTAACTTACTTACTGGCTACAAAACTGCATACTTGAAAAAATTCCGCATGTTCTTTTGGCCGAGCAATTAAATTGTTTTGCTTGGAGGAGCGCACTTAGATCCTTTTGGCTCCAATCATTAATGCAATAAAATTTAGTACGTTTTTGGCCTGGCAAATATATGGCACTAAAATGTCCAAAATGGCTTGGATCGCATTGTCAGCAAATATACACTATATTAAATATACAAATATGGGTATAACTCAATTTAAAAAAAAAATGTCACTTAGATCCTTTTGGTTCTGAGCCCTTCATATGGTTCTATTCTGAACTAATTTTTCTTCGAGTTATGGCTCCCGAAACATAAAAAATTGCTTAGCCAAAAAAGGGGCGGTGCCGTGTCCATTTTTTAAAATTTCAAGCTTTTCCTATTTATTGTTATAAATCCACTTGGGAAATGAAAGAGATAGCTTATTTTATTCGTCCACGACCCTTTTAAAAATCTTTTATATAAAAGTGGGCGTGGTCCCTAACCGATTTCGTTAATTTTTCTTCAAAGCATTCCTTATAGTTAGTGCAACCTCTCTGCCGAATTTTGTTACGATAGGTTTAATGATTTTGGATTTATGATTAATAATATATGTAAAACTGATTTTATCACAAGTGGGCGGTGCCACGCCTATTTTAAAAATTGTTTTCAATTTTTTTATTAGGAGTCTCAATATCAATCAACACGTCAAATTTCAACATTCTAGGTGTATTATTTACTAAATAATCAGGTTTTTTGTGTTTTCCAAAATGTTATATATATAAAAAGTGGGCGTTTTCAATACCAATCTATTCTGAAGATATCTCAATATTTACTCAAGTTATCGTGTTAACGGACAGACGGATGGATGGACATGGCTCAATCAAATTTTTTTTCGGTACTGATGATTTTGATATATGGAAGTCTATATCCATATTGATTCCTTTATACTTGTAAAACCAACCAACAAGGGAGGGTAGAGAAAAATTATCTAAGTGAATGAAAAACATTTACTATTGATGTTAGAGAAAAATTACAAAGTTTACAAACGGCGATGGTTACTATGACATGTTTCTGAATTTCACTTCTTCTTCAACTGGCTTTTCGGGAGCTGAGTATTGAACTCGTAATCTCCAACATTCATACTTAATACTAGTGTAAAGGCAGATGCCTTTATCCATTCAGCGATATGAATTCCCCGCTGCTCGCTTTGAAATTGGTTTCTCAGTATTGCCTTTTTGTTGCTATTACTTTATAAACCATAAGGACATACTATCTAATTCTATTTTTTATCCTAATTGTGTGGAATACTAATAGGCGCGCTATCGAAAGCTTAGTAATATTGGATTAATAGCATTGCTTTTATAAGCAGTACTTCCGCTGTTCACTATTATATCAATTTTAATATCTGTATTTATTTAGCGAGACATGCTCATATTGCCTTATACAATTGTTTTTATACTCAGTTGAGCAGAGCTCACAGAGTATATTAACTTTGATTGGATAACGGTTGGTTGTACAGGTATAAAGGAATCGAGATAGATATAGACTTCCATATATCAAAATCATCAGGATCGAAAAAAAAATTTGATTGAGCGATGTCCGTCCGTCCGTCCGTTAACACGATAACTTGAGTAAATTTTGAGGTATCTTGATAAAATTTGTTTTGTAGGTTCCTGAGCACTCATCTCAGATCTCTATTTAAATGAACGATATCGGACTATAACCACGTCCACTTTTTCGATATCGAAAATTACGAAAAACCGAAAAAGTGCGATAATTCATTACCAAACCCAGATAAAGCGATGAAACTTGGTAGGTGAGTTGAACTTATGACGCAGAATAGAAAATTAGTAAGATTTTGGACAACTGGCGTTGCACCGCCCACTTTTAAAAGAAGGTAATTTAAAATTTTGCAAACTGTAATTTGGCAGTCGTTGAAGATATCATGATGAAATTTGGCAGGAACGTTACTCCTATTACTATATGTATGGTTAATAAAAAAAATTAGCAAAATCGGAGAACGACCACATCACTTTAAAAAAAAAATTTTTTTTAAAGTAAAATTTTAACAAAAAAATTAATATCTTTACAGTATATAAGTAAATTATGTCAGCATTCAACTCCAGTAATGATATGGTGCAACAACATACAAAAATAAAAGAAAATTTCAAAAGGGGCGTGGCTCCGCCCTTTTTCATTTAATTTGTCTAGAATACTTTTAATGCCATAAGTCTATCAAAAATTTACCAATCCTTGTGAAATTTGGTAGGGGCTTAGATTCTAGGACGATAACTTATTTCTGTGAAAAAGGACGAAATCGGTTGAAGCCACGCCCAGTTTTTATACACAGTAGACCGTATGTCCTTCCGCTCGGCCATTAACACGATAACTTGAGCAAAAATCTATATATCTTTACTAAACTCAGTTCACGTACATATCCGAACCCACTTTGCATTGGTATAAAAAATGGCCGAAATCCGACTATGACCACGCCCACTTTTTCGATATCGAGAATTACGAAAAATGAAAAAAATGCCATAATTCTATACCAAATACGAAAGAAGGGATGAAACATGGTAATTGGATTGGTTTATTGACGCAAAATATAACTTTAGAAAAAAACTTTGTAAAATCGGTGTGACACCTACCATATTAAGTAGAAGAAAATGAAAAAGTTCTGCAGGGCGAAATAAAAAACCCTTGAAATCTTTTGGCAGGAATACTGTTCGTGGTATTACATATATAAATAAATTAGCGGTATCCAACAGATGATGTTCTGGGTCACCCTGGTCCACATTTTGGTCGATATCTGGAAAACGCCTTCACATATACAACTACCACCACTCCCTTTTAAAACCCTCATTAATACCTTTATTTGATACCCATATCGTACAAACACATTATAGAGTCACCCCAGGTCCACCTTTATGGCGATATCTCGAAAAAGCGGGCGTCCACCTATGGAACTAAGGCCCCCTCCCTTTTAAAATACTCATTATCACCTTTCGTTTGATACCCATATTGTACAAACGCATTATAGAGTCAACCCTGGTCCACCTTTATAACGATATCTCGAAAAGGTGTCCACCTATAGAACTAAGTCCCACTACCTTTTAAAATACTCGTTAAAACCTTTCATTTGATACCCATATCGTACAAACAAATTTTAGAGTCACCCCTAGTCCACCTTTTTGGCGATATCTCGAAAAGGCGTCCACCTATAGAACTAAGGCCCACTCCCTTTTAAAATACTCATTAACACCTTTCATTTGATACCCATATCGTACAAACAAATTCTAGAGTCGCCCCTGGTCCACCTTTATGGCGATATCTCGAAAAGGCGTCCACCTATAGGACTAAGGCCCACGCCCTTTTAAAATACTCATTAACACCTTTCATTTAATACCCATATCGTACAAACAAATTATAGAGTCACCCCTGGTCCACCTTTATGGCGATATCTCGAAAAGGCGTCCACCTATAGAACTAAGGCCCACGCCCTTTTAAAATACTCATTAACACCTTTCATTTAATACCCATATCGTACAAACAAATTATAGAGTCACCCCTGGTCCACCTTTATGGCGATATCTCGAAAAGGCGTCCACCTATAGAACTAAGGCCCACGCACTTTTAAAATACTCATTAACACCTTTCATTTGATACCCATATCGTACAAACACATTCTAGAGTCGCCCCTGGTCCACCTTTATGGCGATATCTCGAAAAGGCGTCCGCCTATAGAACTAAGGTCCACGCCCTTTTAAAATACTCATTAACACCTTTCATTTAATACCCATAACGTACAAACAAATTACAGAGTCACCCCTGGTCCACCTTTATGGCGATATTTCGAAAAGGCGTCCACCTATAGAACTAAGGCCCACGCGCTTTTAAAATACTCATTAACACCTTTCATTTAATAACCATATCGTACAAACAAATTATAGAGTCACCCCTGGCCCACCTTTATGGCGATATCTCGAAAAGGCGTCCACCTATAGAACTAAGGCCCACTCCCTTTTAAAATACTCATTAACACCTATTTCCTTCGCCACCAGGTCAAGAGGTAGAAGGTATAACATTGTGTTGAGTGCTTCAGACGGGGCGGAGCCGAGAGCCCCGGTAATGCAGAGCTCTGAACTCCGTTGCACCTTCTGAAGCATTTTAAGATAGGTACTTTTAGCTAGTGCAGGCCACCAGACCAAGGCACCATAAAGAAGAATTGGGCGAACAATGGTTTTTAAATCCAGTGGGCCACCTTAGGGGAGAATCCCCAGGAGGTGCCAATTGCCCTCTTGCAGGGGAACAGCGCTGCTGCTGCCTTCTTGGATCGCTCCACTATATGGTCACTCCATAATAGCTTCCTATCCAGAATGGGACCATAGGTCTGAAATGAATTTCGAGCCTCCCTAATTTTGTTAGAAAATATTTTTTTTTTAATTTTTATTAATATTTTTTTTAGAAAATAATTTGAGCTATTTTCTAACAAAATTAGAGAGGCTCGAAATTCATTTCATACCTATGGTCCCGTGGACAATATTACTCAGTATGACCCATAGATTCAGAAACTGGATGTGCACCTGAAGTTTTTTCTCCATACACTTTGACCCGCCCTAATGTACATATGTATCTCTTGTGTGAAAAATAGCAGCAGCCAAGTAATTTTGACATTTTATTTACCGCTCTGATCTTCTTGAAGTGGCGTCACTTCCCAGCAAGAGATGAAAATCAGATGCAGCAATGCATTAGAAAAAAATTTGTAAAAATTAACATATTAAAATTGAAAATACATTTAAGTTAAAGAGAATACACTAAACAAGATAAAAAGCAGACTTGTGCTCAAATAGAATGGCTAATTCCATTCAAAAAGGTCATATATACAGTTACTGTTGTCCATCGTATTTAACCGACTGTGCTCGTACAGGGTCGTCGCTCAAGAAATAATGAGACGCACATATATTTCTTGGAGAAACCAGGACTGTATGCACAGGAGCGGATTAACAAGTAGGCAGAATAGGTAAAATAGGGGGCCCCCGAAAAATGAAAAAGAATTCTAAAATTTTCTTACAAACATAAAATTCTAGAGAGTGAAAGAAAATATTTTTCAAAATGCTATAACTTTTTCAAAAATTGACCGTTTGGGATCTTTTTTTTTTAAAAAAATTTGTTTTTAAATGTACTTTTCGGAACAAATACAAATACAAAAAAATGTTTAAAGTTTTTTTTCAATTAAATAAAAAAAAAAAAATAATCGGCCCACTCCGGGATTAGTGGGGATGATTGCAGAATTGATTGAAGTTTTTTATGAAAAAAAAAAAAAAAATGGCGAAATTCGAAAAATCTTGAAAAACTGAAAAATTACAAAAAAAAAACTTTAAAAATTTGTTTGTATTTTTTCCGAAAAGTACAGTTAAAAACAATTAAAAAAAGATCCCAAACGGTCAATTTTTGAAAAAGTTATAGCATATTGAAAACAAAAACGGTGTTTTTTTTTAAATTCATTACTTTTTTTGAGTTGGATGAAAAAATTTGAAAAAATTCTGAAAAACGTCTTTCGTAAGCTAGAAAAAGAAGAAAAACTTTCAGCCAATTCTAAAGGGGTAATAAAACTTTTATAATAGAAGTTTGTGTTTTTAAACGAAAAAAGAAGGGAACGGACTTGAAAAAAGGGCCCCCAAATTGATGATTGCCTGGGCCCCGTTGAGGATTAACTTGGCCATGTGTATGCAGTTAGTGTGGGTTTTAAAATGTAAGTTTTTATTTTTTCATACAAATTATAATAAAAAAGTTTACATTTTAAAACTCACACTAACTGAATCTACCCTGAGGGCTCCCCTGTGTACGTTTGCTAAAAAATATTTAAAAAGAAGTACCAAAAAGCGTATGAGTTTTCTTAAGTGGTGGATATTACTTGACAAACGAAATTTTTTAAGAGAATTTCTTGAGGGTTTTTGTATGGACTTTTTCTTTTCTTGCGATTTGATACTGTGCTTTAATCGAGAAATTTTTAATTTGTATTTTCTTGGTACGCTCTAATATAAGTACGTACCTACCCTTTATTATTATTATCGCATTATGGTACCTATTTAACTACACTTTCTTTTTATTTAATAATACGTTTGTTAACTATAAATTGTGTTTCGATATCTAACAGACCATGCTAACGGCTATCTCCATGTCAGCAATTGCCACGAACGGGGTAGTACCGGCGGGTGGAAGCTATTTTATGATTTCGAGGTAATGTGTCATATGTATATTTATTTGTTTTTTTCGAATTTTGTGTAACTTTCTGGTAATTAGATCCCTTGGACCCGAATTTGGAGGTGCTGTAGGAATGCTCTTTTATACAGGGACAACTCTGGCAGCAGCTATGTATATTGTAGGAGCTGTCGAGATCGTATTGGTAAGGATTATGTGCTAAGCTTGTTTTTCATCAAACTATATATTGTAACGAATTTAGTGAAATTCCCCTTATTCCAAACCTTCTGCTAACGTTCGAATCGCTAAACTGTTGAATAAATAACTCCAATGTTCAATAATGTAAAATGGTATTTATTAGACTACTTTGAGTGTATTTCACAATAACTCTTACGGCACAACTAATTGCGTGTTTAAATCAAACCGCTCAGTAATGTTGCGCTGCTTTTATACTCTCGGTTTCCTCGTTAACCCATTTCTACTAAGGTCTAGTAATTTCGTCAACTTCATGCTTGGTTACCAGCTATATACATGTATATTTGTAGTTTGTATCCATATGCGTGTGTATATGTGAGTACTACTTCGGCTGATGATGACATGCGTTTGTGAGTATCTCTCTGCTGCCTTGTATGTATGGGTGTATATGAGCCGTTTATTTTGAAGGTGGCATAAGTCATTTCATGTCGTTTAGGTTCAGTGATAATTTGTTTGTATCTCTCCTCGCCTCCAGTTTGTTAGAGTCCAATATCGAAAAGACCAGCCATATACATGTATATTTGTAGTTTGTATCCATTCGCGTGTGCATATGTGAGTACTACTTCGGCTGATGATGACATGTGTTTGTGGGTTCTTTTCTGCTGCCTTGTATGTATGTGTGTACATGATGATTGATTTGTTTACGTACAAACGAGTGGCTGCTTAGTATCGGCTTAGTGATGGTAGTATCGCTTAGTGATCATAATATTCGTCACAATATATATGTACATACTTCCTAAAAGAAAACATTTAATATAAAGTTAAATTTGTAATAACAATATATAGACATATATGGCGCCTTGGGCCTCAATTTTTGGCGATTTTACCAAAGACGCGGATGCTATGTACAACAACTTTAGAGTTTATGGCACACTGCTCTTATGCGTTATGGGTGACTATTCGAAAAGCTTACAAATATTAATAGTCTAATATTGAGTCCTAACATAAAAAATTTATTTAAGGTCTTATCGTGTTTTTGGGTGTAAAATTTGTTAATAAATTCGCAGCGGTTGCTTTGGCCTGTGTCATATTCTCCATCATAGCGGTATATATTGGCATATTCGACAATATTAATGGAAGTGAAAAACTTTAGTAAGATCAATCTAAATCTAATAACTCAATGTACATACGCTTTTTATTTTAATATAATTATTTTAATTTATTTAGTATGTGTGTGCTTGGAAAACGTTTACTCAAAGATATTCCAATAGAAAATTGCACTAAAAGCGATCCATTTCTGGCGGATATCTTTTGCAATGAAAATGGATGTGACGAATATTTTAAAAGTAAGTTTAAAATACAAAAAAGAAATTTATGCTACATATGTTTTCATGTATATGTATGTAAATAATTTATTTTTGTTTTTCAGCTAATAATGTTTCTAGAGTTAAGGGTATCAGAGGCTTATCTAGTGGAGTGTTTTACGAAAATATTTTTCCATCATTTTTGGAAGTAAGTCCTATACTTATTTAGAAAGTATTATTTTTGTATGATCTTTGTATGACCTGTGTTTTATATGTATGCATGTACATATGTGCATACTAGATAGCTCGAAAAGATCAGGGTGGAAAAGATCACCTCAAAATTTCAACATAAAGCGCGGTATCCAGATCACAAGAAAACGCTGAAGAATTTTTTTTTATATTTTTGTAAGCCAAACTTGAAAATTTTGTATTTAAAAAGAGGTATGTAATTATCCCTGAAAAAAATGCCCACGAAATCCTTGGACGTTTGAATTGATGACTCCTAAACATTGTCTAAGTGATGATAAGCGTTTTTTTACCCGCAAACGTAGACTTAAATACATGTAGAAAAACATGGCCATTGTATATATTTTAACGAATATAGGGAAATTCCACTTATTCCAAACCTTCTGCTAACGTTCGAATCGCTAAACTGTTGAATAAATCACCCCAATGTTCAGAATTGCAAATGGTCTTTATTTAGTCTACTTGGGAGTAATACAATTATACTTCAATATGACGTACTTCACGACAGCGTGTTTAAATCAAAACTGATTCCTGACTACTCACCTTGCGCTGCTTTTATACTCTCCGTTGCTTCATTCGCATATTTCTACTAAAGTCTAGACGTTTCGCCTTCTAGAACTGCTGTATCTCCTGCTTGGTAATTGAGCTACATATATGCGTGTGTATGTGTGAACAACTAACTGACAACATGTGTATGCGTGAGTTATTCTTCGTCACGTTTTATGTACGTGTGTAAATGAATTAAATTATTGTACATGCACATGAGAGTGGCAGCTTGCTTTATTGTTGTTGTGCCTTTATTTACTAACAGCTTATTGATGCTAAAATTCGCCACAATACGTATATTCAAGAACGTTCAATGAAAATGTTAAAAATTTTAGGGGCTTAAGAACAGATAATATTAGCATTATGAAAGGCAGCATCAACCTAATATCGGTTTATTTACGTGCGACAGACATTCACCAAAACTGATCGCATTATGGTTAATTCAACCGAGGTTTTCGTCAAGAAATCAAATTTGTAGAGCTATTTTCAACAAAAGAAAACTTGTGTAAAAAATAGTAAGAAAGTCTAAGTTCGGGTGAAACCGAACATTACATACTCGGCTGTGCACTTGAAACACTGTTGTTTGCTTTGTGAGGTTTTTAGTGTTATAAGGCTGCGCAATAATATATCTTTGGTTATATTCTGAACTAAATTCGTTAATTTTGAGAGCAAACAGTTGTAGCTATGAAAAAAAATTAGTTCGGATTGGGAGATTCTTGTTCGACTTATTGCACATTAAAAGTATTTTGGAAAGAGCAACAAATAAGCATTTTCAAAATTTGTTTAAGTTTTGTTCTTAGCTCAGCCATATCACTACTGAGGTAGAATATCAGTTAAACGTAATGTGGCGAATTTTAGCATCTCTAAGCTGTTAGAAACGCTACGGACTTATTCAGTTTATGTGAGGTCCTCATGGACTGGCCAGTTCAACCTAAGCTGTTAGTAATTAAGGGAAATCAATAATAAAGCAAGCTACCACTCTTGTGTACATGAACAAAGCAATCATCATTTACACACATACATACAAGGCAACGAAGAGATACTCACAAACACATGTAATCATCAGCCGAACTAGTTACTAACACATACACTTGCATATGGATATAAGATAAACAGAGACTAAAAATATACCAGCGGCCACCGTGGTGTGATGGTAGCGTGCTCCGCCTACCACACCATATGCCCTGGGTTCACACCCCGGGCAAAGCAACATCAAAATTTTAGAAATAAGGTTTTTCAATTAGAAGAAGTGTTTGGTAAGCGCTCCGGGTGTATTTCTGCCATGAAAAGCTCTCAGGGAAAACTCGTCTGCCTTGAAGATGCCGTTCGTAGTCGGCATAAAACATGTAGGTACCTTCCGGCCAATTTGTAGGGAAAATAAGAGGAGCACGACGCGAATTCAAAGAGAAGCTCGACCTTAGATCTCTTCGGAGGTTATCGCGCCTTACATTTTTTATTTTTTTTTTTATTTTTTATATAGAAATAACCAGGTAGGAGATAGAACTATTCTAGAAGGCGAAACGTCTAGACCTTAGTAGAAATATGCAGACGAGGCAACAGAGAGTAAAAAGTAGCGCAAGCTGAGGCATGACTATTCAGTTTTGATTTAAACACGCTATTGCTTGTGACGTATAATTGTGAAGTACTACTCCCAAAGAAATCTAATAAAGTCCAGTTTGCAATACTGAATATTGGAGTGATTAACTCAACAGTTTAGCGATTCGAACGTTAGCAGAAGGTGCATAAATAGCAGAAATCCCCAGAATTCGTTACAGTAGTTAAGTACTATAGAGTTACTGAAAACTTTTTTAAGGTTAGACGTTTAGGAAAAGTGGGCGTGGTTCTTTACCGATTTTGATTATATTCACTCAGTCTATATAATTTGGCAAGGATAGTGTCTCTGCCTTGTTAAACTTCTAAATTTTCTTGTTCTAAATGTGTGTGGTGCCATTAAGCCTTACAAAAATTTTATTTTGTGTCCATCTAGCCTATTTTCTGAAAAAGTTCTGGCTACCTGCTTACAACTATAAGCACACTCTTCGTTCATTTGATCGCGATATCAAATCTGAGTTCGTTTGCCAGCTGGTTTTTTAATGACCTTTACTGCTCCTTGAGAAAACCTATCGATGAATATATAACTTGTTATACCTTACATACATATATACTTTTGTACATATATAAGAGAAAATGCATATTTTCAAATAAAAAAACTTCAACTTTGGCTTACGAGGGGAAAATTTAACTTTCTTCTATGGATACCGCACTTAAGCTTTAAATTTTTTTAATAGCAGTATTTTGTTACTATTTTATATCTTATGAGGACTGTCCCACTGTAATCTACATCCAAGAAAATGTATTAATTTATTTTTTTACAGAAAGGCCAATTAATTTCATATGGAAAAAATGCAGTAGATATAGAAAATATGGCACCTTCAACATATAATCAAGTTGTGGCTGATATTACAACATCATTTACATTGCTAATTGGAATATTTTTCCCTTCGGTAACAGGTAAAAATCCAAAACAGATAAATTAGTATGAGTTTTCTATTAATCCTCCACTAAAGCTATGGACACATTAAGCTGCACTTCACTACGCGGCAAAATATTCTTAGCGGCTGCAGCACTACGCGACAGGTCTTAAGTGGCAATGTTGATAAAATAGGCAAAAAAGTCTGCCGCTACATGCCGCGCCGTTTACTTGGCACGCACTTTAAAGGAGAAAGAAATTGTACGTTGCATTGTTGAAACAAACGGATTAAGGTTCTGATTATCAGAGGATCAAGTTGTTGATTCAGTTTTGAATGTAATTTTTCCAATAATACGATTTTCCAACGATGATGTTGTTGTTGTAGCAGTGCTTCGCCCCATCCAATAGGTGCGATCAATCACAAATTGTCATCAATGTCCTCTAAGGGGAGTCCAAAGAAACTTGCTGTTTCAACAGTGGTGGACCATAATGAGAGGGGTGTTAGAGGCATTGGTTCCACATTACAATTGAGGGGATGGTTGGTGTCATTTGGGGACACATTGCAAGCAGGACATACATTTTGTATGCCGGGGTTGATTCTGGATTGGTAAGAATTTTTAACCTGTTACAGTACCCAGATCGAAGTTGAGCTAGAGTAACGGCGTTTCCCTAGGGAGAGTGCGTTCCTCCTCTACTAGTTCTGGGTATTTTTCTTTGAGTACCGGATTCGCCGAGCAATTTCCCACGATGTGCTTTCATTCTTCACGGAATCATTGCACAAATCTAACTTTTTAAGCAGGGCTACAAACCACCCGAGAAAGTCGAACCGGTTCATTCCAAATGGTTCAGCCCTTTTGTAGTAAATGATAAAATCGTACAAAATGTTTCCAATGAGAAATCGAATGCTGGAGTCAAATGAATCACTGTTATTGATTGAACTTGTGATTGAATTACTTTTCAGATATAAGATGTCATTGACGGGGATTTTAACAATGTTTGCCACGTTCACCTATTTCTCCCAGGGTCTATACAGTTCGCCAACAGCCGTATCGAATAGTTGCATATTTATTTCTCATTTCTGCATCTGATATTATTTTGGCTGTACATGTACATGTATCTTTGAAGTTTATGTTAGGCAGCGGTGCAATCTAGAGCTTTGTACAGCTTGGGAAACTTACATGTCGTGTGAGCGCAGCAACAGAGATGGAGTAAAGCAAGCAGTCAATAAGTCTTAGCTTGTACTTCAAGCAGTAAATATCACACTGATGTAAAACCATATGTTCGCTAAGCTGCTGTTTACAGGCGATCATGAATGGTCTTAATTTCATCGAAATACATCAAGACTTAACAATATGTATCGTCTGTATCAAGCCACGAACTCAGAATTCGTAGGCGCGCCGCGGGAGGGTATTATCATCTCTGCCGCGGACGCTGGTTAACGACCAACTGCTCAGACGGTTCAACGAGGTATCCGTCAAACCTACGGCCCATGCAGAAGGCGTTGCATGTGTCGTTAGCGACATCTAATGTCTGGTAGACCGCCAATGCGGATAAGACGGGTCTAGGCCTGTTTATTAAGAGGTATTAAGTCCGGAATAAGCCTTAGCTAGGTGGACTGACCCTGCAGGAAAAACTTTGCAAAAATTTAGTGGAAAGCCCCAAACAAAAAGAACATACCTCAAGAAATGCAGGCTATCATTGCTTATCATAACGGGAACCCTGAAAAAAAAACCCGGATTCCTGGAAAGTATGTTATTCGTAACATTCCATCTGCAGACCTGTTGGTGAAGAACAAAGCGTTTACTAATGAGCGCAGCCAATATTACTGATATCGTACCTGCACCGAAGATGATAGAAATAATAAGATCGACCAAGTAGAAAAGTCGTCGAACCTGCCGCGGGGCTTTAAAGTGTTGCATATCATGTGAAGGTCTTTTCACTAAAAATAATGATGTATATTTTGGAAAGCGTCAAATGCTTTTAAATTAGGCGTCGACAAAAATAGCAGATGTAGAAATTCAGGGTTTCAGGAGGTAAAGACTACTCTTGTGTGCTGCCCTTGCCAAACTATGAATGCAAATATTATTAGTGACACAGCTATTAGATCTAGAAGCAACAAACAGGATAGGTAACACTTTAGACACATTCAGTCTTTGTGAGATCCTCACCGACCTGCCAGTTCAACTTAACCTAAGGTATAATTTCACTTTCTAACAGACTAAAATTAAAAAAAATATTTTGTTGTTGTAGCGATAACGATACTCCCCGAAGGTTTTGGGGAGTGTTATCGATTGTTCCGGCAACAAGCACCATTAAGTTACTAGCCCGACCATCTCAGGAACAATTTAATATACTAATAATAAAAAACTGACATTAATATTTTTCTATGGAAGAAGGTCGAACGAAAAAATTAGACAAACACAGCACTATAACTTAATTTTTGTTAACTGCTTAAATAAGTTTTAAGGCAAAGTGGGCAATGAATTAAATTTTGAATCCATTCAGTTATTTTATTTGGACCATTTCTTTTGGGTGCTTTTTGGTTCGGTTTTCGAATTTTCAAATAAATACGGTTCGATTCGAGGTTCAGTTCAAAGCCCCAAAATAGCTTTAGGTCGGTCGGTTTTTATGTAGATTTTATTTTGAAGTAAATCACTTCTTGAAAATTTTACTAGATAATATATTTGTATATCTGGCAACTCCAGAAACAATTTTCAGGTGAAGCTGTTTGGGATATGTGCCGGAAGATTCATTCAATAAATTGTGTAAGGCGTGCAATCTATCATTTCAACTCTCACTCAAACACATTTGATAGGTCAGACTCCCTTCTTCCTATCAAAAAGAATGTTCTCACCTCTTTTAATAATTAATTTAGTATATGTATACATATATGTTTCTATTATATTAATTTAAGTATAACACTCAGCTAATGATTTGATCGGCGCTTCACCGCTGCTCATCAACAACTGCACAAACACAAAAAGAGCATGATTAGCCTGGTTTCATAGGGCCACAACGTATAGGAAAAGAAATAAACACTGTACCGAGTTTAGTGAAATTCCGCTTATTCCAAACCTTCTGCTAACGTTCGAATCGCTTAACTGTGGAATAAATAACTCCAATATTCAATAACGCAATATGGTCTTTATTAGACTACTTTGAGAGTACTTCACAATAACACTTATACTTCACAAACAATAGTGTGCTTAAATCACAACTGATTACTCAGTTTGCGTTGCTTTTATTCTCTCCATTGCTTCATTCGCATATTTCTACAAAAGTCTAGAGGTTTCGCCTTCTATAATATCTTGCTTGGCTACCAGCGATATGCATGTATATTTGTAGTTTATGCGTTTCTCATAGTCATATGCGTGTGTATGTGTGAGCACTACTTCGGCCGATGACTATATGCGCTTTTGAGTATCTCTCCCTCGCCTTGTTTGTACATACATATGTGCGTAAATGATAATTGATTTGTTTACGTACATACGAGTGGCTGCTTAATATCGACTTAGTGCTAGCTAGTATCGCTGTTTGCGATCTTTGTTTATAAATTATATTAACATTTTTATTTGTAGGTATAATGGCGGGATCTAACAGATCTGGGGATTTGGCCGACGCTCAAAAAAGTATTCCAATCGGAACCATATGTGCTATTTTAACAACGAGTTCAGTATATTTATCTACTGTCTTGTTATTTGCGGGAACTGTTGATAATCTTCTTTTAAGAGACAAGTATGTATTTGTAAATGCGACAAAGAAAAACGAGTATTACAAATTTTTTGCAAATTTTATAAACTATTGTCTTTTCCATATTTTTGTTAATTAAAAAAAAAAAACTTTAATGAATTGTATAACGAAAACATTTGGTAGAACACAATGTAAATAACTGATTTGTTATATTTTTTTAGATTTGGACAATCTATAGGCGGAAAATTAGTCGTAGCAAATATAGCATGGCCAAACCAATGGGTGATATTAGTGGGTTCATTCTTATCGACACTTGGAGCTGGCCTCCAAAGTTTGACTGGTGCTCCAAGGTTATTGCAAGCAATCGCAAAAGATGAAATTATACCATTTTTATCGCCTTTTGCGGTTTCCTCAAAACGCGGTGAGCCAACAAGAGCTTTGCTTCTAACTGTTATAATATGCCAATGTGGGATTCTTTTGGGTAAGTCAGTTAACGTAAATATAAGTTTTTAATGCAAGTTAAAATATTATACCTAACAGAGTTGTTAAGGAATGCAATCACCTCGGTATGCAATCCACGCATTCCCATTTATGGAATAGCACTTTTTGTTTGCATCCTTTATTCCTTTTTTTTTTTTGAATAATGTGTACTTTTTTTAGTAATTTTGTTAGTCCGGACTAATTATTCCTATTTGCATTCCTCATGTGGAATAAAAAATTTAAAAGCATTCCTCGTATGGAATAACCAAATTCAAATGCATTCCTAAAGTGAATAATGGTATTGTTAAGAATTTCAAGATATTCTTGATTATTTTGCACCTTCGAACGATAATGAATCGCTGAACTGTAGAATAAATAACTCAAATATTCAGTATAGCAAAATGTTCTTTCTAACACTACTATGGTAGTAGTACTTCACAATTAAATTACACACAAATTTTACTTAAAGCGTGTTAAAATCAAACTGATTGAGCATCACTTGGACTGCGCTGCTTGTATACGCTCCGTTTGCCACGTTCACCTATTTTTCCTAGGGTCTAAACAGTTCGCCAACAGCCGTCTCGAATAGTTGCATATTTATTTCTCATTTCTGCATCTCATATTTCTGTATATGTACATGTATTTTTGTAGTTTATGTAAGGCAGTGGTGCAATCGAGAGCTTCGTACCATTGTGAATGATAACTAAGTGTGATATCTTATCTGTCAAATGCCTGACAGGATGTTCAATAAGGCTACTTTTTAGCGTTTTGACAGGGTGTTCAATATGGGGGCGCCTATCTTCAGCGGGTGATAGAAAGGAATACAGAATGAGACAGCGATAGTCAAATGCAAATCAGGTGATCCAATCACTTTGGAATTTTGACGTCTATGCAGTAGATATCACACTTAGTTATCATCCACAATGGTTCGTACAGCTTGGGAAAACTTACATGTCGTGTGAGCGCAGCAACAGAGATTGAGTAAAGCAAGCAGTCAATCAGTCTTAGCATGTACTTCAAGCAGTAAACATCTCGCTGATGTAAAGCCTCGCTTAGCTGCTGTTTACAAAGGTATGAAATAATCGCTGCTTGCTTTGCTGTTTTTATGCAGCATTTATTTACCAGCAGCATAGCAACAGTAACAGTATTATAATCATATATTAGCCGTGTTGTTTTTTTACAAAAACACTTATCATCACTGTGATAATGTTTAGGAGACCTATCTAGCGGCAACTATTAATAAGACTCGCGGCAATGGAAATAACTCGCTACAAAACGGGTTGTGCTGATTAACGGAGACACGCACCTCTGTTGGTCACAATGTATAACCTATAACTGAATCGGTTGAGATGACAGTGGACACACACCCTTTTCGGTTATAGAAGTTGATAATAGTGTAGAGATAAAATGAAGAGACACATTTCAGTCGCAACTGAGTAGTATAATGTATACTGCGTAAAGTTACACACTAAGCAGTTTAAGTCCATATGTATATCAGACTGGGTCGATTCATTAACCGATATCGCGCCATCGATTTTTCGATAGGATTTGGGCTCAGGAAGAAAAGTTCCACTACGCATATCCAAAAAAATAATTTTCGATCCTGCGATATTAAATTTTTTTTTACTTTTTTCAGGTTTTTTTCATGACCTATTAACGGAGACACGCACCTCTGTTGGTCACAATGTATAACCTATAACTGAATCGGTTGAGATGACAGTGGACACACACCCTTTTCGGTTATAGAAGTTGATAATAGTGTAGAGATAAAATGAAGAGACACATTTCAGTCGCAACTGAGTAGTATAATGTATACTGCGTAAAGTTACACACTAAGCAGTTTAAGTCCATATGTATATCAGACTGGGTCGATTCATTAACCGATATCGCGCCATCGATTTTTCGATAGGATTTGGGCTCAGGAAGAAAAGTTCCACTACGCATATCCAAAAAAATAATTTTCGATCCTGCGATATTAAATTTTTTTTTACTTTTTTCAGGTTTTTTTCATGACCTATTAAAAAATTTTTCATATGTATACCCTGCCTTGGGTCCACTAAAAATGTTGGCGATAACAGTTTTTTGAAAATATTTTTTTTTTTTTTTTCAAAAAACTGTTATCGACAAGGTTTTTAGCCGATATTTTTGGGCCGGACAGGGTATACATGAAAATTTTACAATCAAATGAAATTTTTTTTAGTAGGTCTTGAAAAAACCCTTGAAAATCAAAGTCGAAAAAAGTAAAAAAAAAATGAAATTTCGCAGGCTCGAAAATTATTTTTTTGGGGTTGCGTAGTGGAACTTTTTTTCCTGAGCTCAGTTACAATCGAAAAAGCGATGGGGCGATATCGGTTAACTTTCGTCCATACAAATCGACCCAGCCCAATGTATTGTAATGAATTTAGGGAAATTCCGCTTAATTGCAACCTTCTGCTTACGTTCGTATCGCTAAACTGTTGAATAAAACACTCAAATATTCTGTATTACAAAATGGTCTTTATTAGACTACTTTGAAAGTACTTCGCAATTAAACTTCACTTCGCAACTGATAGCGTGCTTAAATCAACTGATCCAGATTACTCAGCTTCCGCTGCTTTTATACTCTGTGCCCAAATGTCTAGACGTTTCTTCTGCTAGAATTTTCTCCTTGGTTACCAGCTATACGCTACCAGCGTATGCGAGTGTATATGTGAGTAATACTTCCACCGATGACTACATCTGTATGTGAGTTAACTCTTCGTTGCCTTGTATGTATGTGGGTAAATGATGATTAATGTGTTTACGTAGCTTGCTTAATGTCTGTGTGCCTTTATTTAATAACCTTAGAGATGGTAATATTCGTCACAGTATATACATATGCATATGTAGAAAAACACAGCTATTTTTATATAAAGTGACCACGTGACCTCAACAACCAAAAAGCTAATTTTTTAACTATGAGGCCCGGTTTTTCAATGCGAATTAAAACAACAGTAAACAGAAAAGTTAGCTTTACTCCGCCAGTTTGCCGGTTTAAACTAAAATGAACAGTATAATTTTCTAAAATAGGCCATGGGTAGCTGAGTCATTGGAGGAATTTATTCCCTTTTTACTCGTATTTTTTTTTTCAAAGGCCCTGTTTTCTAGTATCAGTTCAACTCTGTTAGTTAAACTACGCTCAGACTTATTCTGCAGATTTCACAGACCGACAGAAACCGGACTATATATTTTCGAAGGATTTTGATGCGATGAATCGAAATCTGGCCTCGAAATTGCTCTATCAGCTCTGGTTTGCGAGATATACTAACCTAAAAGTGGAAAAAACACCGTTTTTGCCCATATTTGAGGTTATGTAGCCTTGCAGATGCTTTCTTTCACCAAAGTAATAGGCTGGCATCTTTAAGTAGAAGTCTTATCCTTCCAAATATCATTTTTTTCCGCTGAGATATCGCATTTTGAAATATTCATGTTTCTAAATTTTCCTACACCTGAAAATCGATTGAGATAACATAGACATGATACAGTCGATTACTAATTTTCTTGAATTGAGTCTTATTTTTCTTAAAATTTTGTCTTACACCATAAGTGTGCTAACTCACCGCACCCCTACACTATCTAACCCTGGGTACCAAGTCACACACAGCCCTAACCCCTAGAAACCGATAGAGCAATTCTGAGGCCAGATTTGGATTCAGCGCATCATAAACTTTCGGAAATATATAGTCTGGTTTCTGGGTCTGAATATTGGTTAACTTTTGTCGGCCAGTGTTTTCAGTGCACTTTAACTTAAGTTTAAGCTGAGATTAAGCGGCCGCTCTGCCATGATTAAACTATAGTTAAGGATATCAACTTCAGAGAATAGATAAATCTCAAAAGGCTGGAGAAATATTTTTTTCGAGTTTGGTGGGTAAACAAAATCTATCTGTTGCTGTATCTACAAATTATGTTGCCGTACAAAAATGCTTACCTTAAAGGCAGCTTAAACTGTATATGAAAAACTGCTCTTTAGTTTAACTGGAGTTTAAGTTAGCCTAGGGTTTAAGCAAACTTAGTTCAAGCTTAGCTTAACCAACTACCAAAAATCCAGACCTAAACAAGCAAAAGTATTGCGGAATACATTTCTCTCAGTATTGCAGTCCATGGAATAGAAAAAGGAAGGTATAATTAGTCCGGAATAAAAGATATAATTATTCCGGAATAACAAAAAGGATTAGTGTCTAAAATTTTTCATTTATTATGCCAGACTAACGAAAACGTATTGCAATCCTCTGTGGCTGCATTCAAAGGAATAATTTTCCAAATGGAATGCATTCCTTAACAACTCGGATACCAAAAATGTCATAAATCATATATGTATTTAATACAGAAATATTGTTTATCTTTTAAGGAAATGTTGACTTGTTAGCGCCTTTGTTATCTATGTTTTTCCTCATGTGCTATGGATTTGTAAATCTTGCATGTGCTGTACAAACATTGTTGAGAACACCAAATTGGAGGCCACGATTTAAGTTTTATCATTGGGGATTGTCTTTACTTGGTTTAACATTGTGCATTTCAATTATGTTTATGACATCTTGGTATTTTGCTTTAATTGCGATGGGCATGGCCATAGTTATTTATAAATATATTGAATATCGCGGGTAAGTAGCCTTATCGAATCAAATTTGTATTTAGTATAAAATTATTGTACTTTTTGTGCAACCATGGTATATGATTTGGATAAATTTGTTACGATACCACGAAAAGACACCATTACCTTTCCTCTTCGAACCTTTTTGAGGACCTGATAAATGATACCAGATCCTTGACGTCATGCTCCACAACCTGGCTCAGATTATCTAGAAATGGAACATCCAGAAAGCGCTGACGTACGCCATTTAGTTCCGGGCAGTTGCAGCTGAGGTGAACCATCATTTCCTGCTCTTCATTCTCTTTACAACTCCTGCAGCGTCGACGATAAGGCGCTCCTAACGTGTCTGCATGCCTACCTATAAGGCAATGTCCAGTGCTTCTACAAGTGTGGAAATTGTAGCCGGGGTCTTTTAGGATGAACATGAGCTTGCTCAGACTCCCCTGCCTCCACCACCGTCACATCGTGATTATCTCCGTTGGTATCGAGCAGAGTATCCTCCATCGACAAATTGCACAGAGCACCTGTACAATTTGACGTGGCGGACACCAGGGCCCGTATTACGTGTTACGATCAGTGACTGAAAACCATTTTCACTCAAATTATTATAAAAATAAAAATTATAATAATTTAAGGAACTAACGAGTACTGTTTGTCGCTAGCTCGCATGCTGTATACCATTTCAGAGCTCTTGTGATTTAAAAAATGAGTTTCGATCACGGAAGGTAATACGTGCCCAGGCTTTCTGCGTCGGAGTGCTCCGCTTCTTCTGCGGGAACCTCGATGTATGTGTCTATCCCGTGTCAGAACCTCGCGGCGGAATATTCGTACGGACCTACGGCCACTGGTTAGGTTCGTTCAAGCCCTATAAGTCTCCGCGCCCGAATAGCATAATTTCTGCGCAACTTCAAAAGTCTTTAGGGATTTCCTGCCGCTAGTTGGCCATCATCTACACTAACTGCCTCAGGCTGAACTATATCCCGAAATCTTGGCACACGGTTACGGTCATCTTCATTCCGAAGGCCGACAGAAGCTCTCATGTATCACCTAAGGATTTCAGGCCAATCAGTCTCTCGTCGTTTCTTCTTAAGACTGCAAGGGCAGATATGGTACTAAGGCTCACCTATCAATGGTCATTGGCGTTCTAACAGGGCACTGTCTCCTAGGTATCCATGCGGTACCTCTCAATATACTGCAAACTCCATCATGCTGCAGCCGTATGGAGGATGATGAGGTGGAAATATATAACATCACTTTATGCTTGATTGCCCAGCTTTTTCCAGAACAATGCGAAGGTACTTCGGTCGCGACTCACTTGAATCTCCCGACGATTTTTCCAAGGTTGAGATCGTTATCATTCGGAACTTTATCGTTGATACCCAACGATTCTCTAAGTAGCTTTATCTACGTAACCGTTATTTTATTTTATTGTATGTGGTATCACAACGGACCTTCATGTTATCCAAGTGAGCTTCCCTTCCAGGGTAGCTACCACCAAACATAACCTAACCTAATCTACGGCCACTGGTATTTAGGGATGGCACTAAGGTCATTTCTAGGGTCCAGGATTCCTATGAGAATCCGGCGCTTGGCTACCTCAGGTAAGCTGGGTTTGGCTACTCCGGGGCCCCTTTTCGTCGGGGGTTTGATTTCCTCGTCGGACTTTTGGCGCTTATAAAGCGTTGTACATACTGGTGCCGACACCCACCAAGTAGTTCTTTCCTCTGTTTCACTTAGCGCTCACCCCTAAACCTGTTGAATTAGGGCGTAGCACGTGCTCCCGTGACGCTGCCGCAGTGCGGTCCTTCACCTTGTGGAGGAGTACGATATCTATTTCTTATTTAAATTGTTTAAATAATTCATTTTGTTTGTACGACCCTTGCTAGACCAGGCCAGCCTAGGGTCAGCTTAAACCGCGATAAGACCATTAAAACTCTCTGAGATGGCCCGTTATCAGAGAGGCTCCGTACAAATGCACCCAGATTAAGCTCGCGGCTGCAAACATCCAACGGGCATGATAATTATCGTTATTATAATTATAATGCCTTTTCTTCCACATTTTCTTCTCTTTCATCTCATTTTCCATTTCTAATTTACTTATTCTTCGATGTTGTTTTTTTGTTTTCTTTTATTTGCATTAACTGATTTGGTATCTGATTGCGCTCCTTTCGACTCAATTATGTAGGATATTTATATTTATTCTTTTATTCAAAATTCAACTGTATATATGAACATTAGGGTGGATCGATTTGTATGGATGAAAGTTAACCGATATCGCGCCATCGATTTTTCGATAGGATTTGGGCTCAGGAAAAAAGTTCCACTACGCATACCCAAAAAAATAATTTTCGAGCCTGCAAAAGTAATTTTTTTGTCTTTTTTCGGCTTTGGCTTTTAAGGTTTTTTTCATGACCTACTAAAACAATGTTCATATGTATACCCTGTCCGACCCAAAAATGTCCGCTAAAAATGTTGGCGATAACAGTTTTTTGAAAAAAAAAACAGTTTTTTGAAAAAAATATAGGTCATGAAAATTTTACAATCAAATGAAAATTTTTTAGTAGGTCATGAAAAAACCTTAAAAATCAAAGTCGAAAAAAAGTCAAAAAAATTCAATTTCGCAGGCTCGAAAATTATTTTTTGGGTATGCGTAGTGGACCTTTTTTTTTCTGAGCACAAATCCTATCGAAAAATCGATGGCGCGATATCGGTTAATAAAACAACCCAGTCTAATGTACATCATATTTTAACAATTTTTATAGAGCTGAAAAAGAGTGGGGCGATGGAATAAGAGGAATGGCGCTCACAGCTGCTAGATATTCACTATTACGCTTAGAAGAAGGTCCACCACATACCAAAAATTGGCGTCCACAAATATTAGTGTTGTCGAAATTCAATGACAATTTCATGCCAAAATATAGAAAAATCTTTGCCTTTGCCACTCAACTAAAAGCTGGAAAGGGATTAACAATATGTGTATCAGTTATACAAGGAGATCATCACAAAATTACAAACAGAGCTGTGGATGCGAAAGCAGCCTTAAGAAAATTAATGGACGATGAAAAGGTGAAAGGCTTCTGTGATGTATTAGTCTCGCGTGATATTGGAGAAGGACTAAGTTCAGTGTAAGCATATCTTTCTATTAAATAAAAAGCAAAACTAGCATAAAAGTACATATTTCAATAAAAAAACGTAAGGACGGGACTATTTTGGGCTGTGCCTAAGACCTTATGCCTTTCATGAATGCAGCTAAACAATAATCTGATCAAATTTGAAAAACTCATCTGGATTTCAAGCTTCTGGCTATTAAACTCAAGAAGAAACGGAGAAAAACATTTTAACTGAACAATCGGTTCTTTGGAATATATCATATATATATACTAGGGCGGATCAAATTGTATGGGGAAAAATGGGGGAAAAAACTTCAGGTGCACATCCAGTTTCTGAATCTATGGGTCATACTGAGTAATATTGTCCATGGGACCATAGGTCTGAAATGAAATTTGAGCCTCTCAAATTTTGTTAGAAAATTTTATATCCCAATCCCAATCCGAATTTGACATTTATTTTCATGTATTTTATTTGTGAGAGCCGCTATTCGGATTGGGATATAAAATGTTCTAACAAAATTAGGGAGGCTCGAAATTCATTTCAGACCTATGGTCCCATGGACAATATTACTCAGGATGACCATAGATTCAGAAACTGGATGTGCCTTTTCAACAATACATTTGACCCACCCTAATATATATATTATATAAATGGACGATCCTCTTTTCGGATACCAATGTGTACCTTACATGTAAGCACTATGTGAAATTTCACGAAAATAATGAGCTCGGACCTATTTTGTAGATCCTTAAATCTCATATAACAATATTTATTGCTCATTATAACTGCACTATTAGTTAAAAGATGAAATAAAAAATATAAAGAAAATTCCCTATGTAAGGGAAAACGAAGATAGCGATGAGACAGTATTTTGACTATACTAAAATGAGAAAATATAATTTTTTAGGCCCACCCTTATATCACATTTTTTGAAATTGCATAAATAATTTCGGTACTTATAGATGTGTGTAAATATTTTAACCGTTATATAAATTTTTTTCAGAATACAAACTATAGGCTTAGGAGGTATGAAACCAAATACAGTTATTATTGGTTGGCCTTATAGTTGGCGACAAGAAGGCAAACAAAGCTGGAAAACTTTTATACAAACCGTTCGCACAGTAGCTGCCTGCCACATGGCACTTTTGGTTCCAAAAGGAATTAACTTTTTCCCAGAGTCCAATCATAAAGTAAGCTCAATACATATAACGGTCTTAGCGCAAAAGCGACATACAATTGTACTTGTCAATGGGCGCTTTCAACGAACACGGCTGTTGATCAATCGTTGAAAGATCACTTTCTGAACTCACCGTTGTGTATTATTCATCCACTCAATGTTCGGGATTTTACTTCAAGTTACTGAGCATAAATTTTTTCGCTACATGCGCTCAACGTGTTTATTCGGCTGTGTGACAGTGCTTTGACATTTTAAAGTATTGGTTATGAATAAAATTTTTCCTCTTAATATTTAGGGCAGTGTGAAAAAAAATTGAAGAAGTATTTTTCTATAAAACTTATGGATAAATACATATTTCATTTGGTAGTTGGCTCAACTCGCCGTTCATAGAACAAATTTTCTATCAATCAACTAACGGAAATATGTTTGCAACATATTGTAACGAGCTCTTGGAATTTCTGACATTTATGCACCTTCTGCTAACGCTCGAATCGCTAAACTGTTTTGAATAAATCACTACAATATTCAGTATTGCAAACTGGTCTTTATTTAGATTACTTTGGGAGTAGTACTTCACAACCAATAGCGTGTTTAAATCAAAACTGATTACGCTGCTTTTATACTCTCTGTTACCTCGTCCGCATATTTCTCCAAAGGTCTAGACGTTTTACCTTCTAGAATTCTTGTATATCCTGCTTGGTAAGTTACCAGCTATATACATGCATATCTGTATTCCACGCCTCTCCCATAGCCATATGCGTGTGTATGTGTGAGTAACTACTTCGGCTGATGACTACATTTTTGTGTGTGTGATATATCTCTTCGTCGCCTTCTACATAAGAGTGGCGTGGCTGCTTTATTGTTGTTGTGCATTTATTTAGTAGCAGCTAAGTGATGCTAATATTCGTCGCAATATCAACGAAATTTGTGTTTGCTAAAGCGCCCAATGACTTGTTATATGTATTGTATCGTCCCAACTGGTCTCTAATCGTTTTTGCTCTGGGCCTGTCGTATGTTCTAGCATAAATAATCTTATTACAGCAACATACCTACTATTTTTGATTAGATCGGTGGAAATATTGACATTTGGTGGATAGTGCATGATGGAGGTCTCCTCATGTTGTTGCCTTTTCTGCTGAAACAGCATCGCACCTGGAGAAATTGTAAATTAAGAATTTTCACTGTAGCTCAAATGGAAGATAATTCAATTCAAATGAAGAAAGACTTAAAAACTTTCCTGTATCATTTACGAATTGAGGCCGATGTGGAAGTTGTAGAAATGGTAAGTTGATGTGAATTCATTCATTTTTTTGTATTTTAATTTTAGGTACATTTTCATAATTTTAATTTTTAAATAGATGAATAGTGATATATCAGCATACACATACGAACGAACATTAATGATGGAACAGCGAAATCAAATGTTAAGAGAACTGCGTTTAAATAAAAAAGAAAACTCTAAAATAGTAAGTACACTTTTATTATTATTAGTTTATTGATTAAATGTTTTTATTGTAAATTTTCTAAAATTTTTGAATACATCTTTTGTATTGTCTGTTTTTAAAATAAGGTACAGACTCTAGTTGATTTTAAGGAAGCCACCGGGGATGATAAGTTACCTTTGGTAAAGGATAAGACAAAACCAAATGTTTAAAAAAATCATGTTTTTTTTCTTCATCAAAATCATAACTACACTCATAAATACTACAAAAATACCATAGGCAATAACAAACACATTAACCCTAGCATGATCAGTTAGTTTATATGAAAGGATTCACATATGTACCTATAAACAATTTGGAAACATGTTTTCTAATGCGCTTTGGTATTAATATTGTGGGATCAGGTTCGAAAAGCAGCCAATCCGACACTTCATGCCTAGTATAATAGTTTTTTTTAGCTCAATGAAATGATTAGTACACTTCTAAAGTCTTAATTCTATCGAACTAGTTGAATTGGTACTCAGTTCGATCACTTTATTGAATTATTTTTTCAACATATTGCAACAAATTGTCACTGCTCACACTGAACGTGAGAACGTCGAGCGAGCTTATTTTTACTCGAACCATTTTGTGAGTTCAATAAACCTGTTGATCGGGCAGCATGAAATCGCCCAGAGTTCGGTACCTCATGTTAGCCAGGGCTGGACACAGGCAGAGGAAATTGGTGACCGTTTGCTTACAACCTTCTTGGCCACACACACTACGTTGCAGGTTAACGCCATTCTCTGCGTATATTTTTCCTAGACAATTTTAGTAAATCCTCAGTACTAATGTGAGGGTAATGGTCGTTGAGTTTGCTGAATTGCGCAGCGCCTTCTTACAGCTATCGACGGCCTAAGAGGACATAAGTGGTGAGTCCAGCGCCATGAGCGCTGCTTGGCTGTCTGAGAATATGCATACCTCTCGACCGGCTTCAGTGTTTTCGAACAGCTCTGCTTGAAATATACTAGCTGAGTTTGGAAGACGGATTGAAATAGCGACTTCAAGGTGCTCGATGAATACCCCTCGGCAGAACATATATGTATACATACATACTTATATATAGCAGTTCAGAGTTTTGTGCATTTGGTATTGGAAACGTTGGAATAGCAAAAATAAACTACGGATTGTGAACAACTTTTTTCATTTTAAAATTTTTCTTTTAACATTTTGTTTTATGTTGACAGTTGCTGATTTGCTATTCAATGTTGAAAAAATAAACTATGGTTTTTATGTTTACAACACCAAAAACCGTAGTTTATTTTTTCAATATTGAATAACAATTAAAAAAGTAGCACACGATATGTAGCTAATGTTTCCTATAGCGACGTTTCCAATGTCATATACATAAAATTCTGAGCATTTTGTACAAAACAAGTGTGACATATTATCCGTTAACTGACTGACAAGGATTTGGGATAATAACAAATATAAATTTTTTTCCCTAGAACTGCAAAGAGCTTTTAGCAACTTCAAAAGACTTCTGCATATATTTACATACTACGTTTTTACATAATATAAGAATTTCCATAAACGTTAAATATGCAATCAGTCATTATCTCCATTGTTATTTGGCTCATCTTATTATGTTTAATTATTATTAGTATTTGTGTTTATTTTTTTTTAACCCTTCACGCTATTACAACAGTTTCTTCCATTTGAAAACATATAACAAATCTAACTAGAAAACTAAAACTTAGAAAATTTGCTAATGTTTTTAAAAAATATTGTTAAATGATCAGCGTAAGTTTTCTTATTGAGTTTGGCTAACAAATTATTAAGTAATTGGACGAGCATTAAATTTCAACTCAAATAAATTAACAATAAATTATACAATCGAATCGATCGCTTTATCGATCACTTGATAAAAATAAGAGTATTACATACATTAGACTGGGTCGATTTATTAACCGATATCGCGCCATCGATTTTTCGATAGGATTTGGGCTCAGGAGAAAAAAGTTTCACCACGCATACCCAAAAAAATAATTTTCGAGCCTGCGAAACTTCATTTTTTTTACTTTCAGATGGTCAGCCGAATCCAATGCCATACAGATCGGCCATTTCACTTTACATCAGATCTAGTGGGATTTTTCGAGATAAAACAAGGATCGCGTCGTCGGAGACCGTGCGACATGCTATTCGCATAGCAGTAATACGGTAGACTGCTAGTATATAATTTCTCTCTTCTCCCAGAAGGCCTCATTAAAAGTTATTTTTGAGTCGATTTTCACTCCTAAATATTTCAAGAAAGGCTTTGAATTTATTTGATAATTCCATTTGGCTGGGACTAACTCATCCACTGTCCGCTTTGAGCCATGTGTTCATCAGCCATTCCTTTATTCTTCCTGCAGCATCATTACATAATGCTTGGAGCACTTACTTAATAAAAAATTAATTAATGCATAAATATACAACAGTGTTCGAAATATTAGCAGCGGCATTTAAGCAGGATTTCAAACGAAGAAAAAAAGTAGTGTAGGTTCTTTTCAGTTTTTTTTTTTTAGTTTAATTTGCTTATTTTCAAGCTTGAAAGAGGCAGGGTTATTAAGGAATGCATTCCATTTGGAATAATTAATAAAATATTGATTGCAGCCCCAGAGGATTGCAATACTTTTTTGCTAGTGTGCAATAATGAATAAAAAGTTTTAGTCGTTAGTATTCCTTTTTTTTATTCCATGGATTGCATTCATCTGACTGCAATACTCGGAGGATGAAACTTATAAACTTGTGTTATTCTGCAACGTCAAATAGACTTCGAAATAAACTAATTATAGTACTAACAACTATGCTGCCGTCCATATTAAAAAGGCAGTAAATTGTAAAAATTAAAATCGGAGTAAACTGAATATTTATTTCGGAAAAGTTAAAATTTTTCAAGTAAACTTCAAATTTAAGACTTTTTATATCTTTTTTCGTGGGTTTTTCCAAGATTTGAGGCATTGCGCAAAAAGGCAGTAAATTGGAAAAATTAAAATCGGAGAAAACTGAATATTTATTTCGGAAAACTTAAAATTTTTCAAGAAAAATTCAAATTTAAGAACTTGTTATATCTTTTTCGTGGGTTTTTCAAAGATTTGACGCATTGTGGAAAAAGGCAGTAAATTGTAAAACTTAACATCGGAGAAAACTGAATATTTATTTCGGAAAACTTAAAATTTTTCAAGTGAACTTCAAATTAACGACCTTGTTATATCTCTTTTCGTGGGTTTTTTCCAAGATTTGAAGCATTGTGCAAAACGGCAGTAAATTGTAAAACTTAACATTGGAGAAAACTGCATTTTTATTTGGGAAATTTAAAGTTTTTCAAGTGAACTTCAAATTAAAGAACTTGTTATATCTTTTTTCGTGGGTTTTTCAAAGATTTGACGCATTGTGGAAAAAGGCAGTAAATTGTAAAGCTTAACATCGGAGAAAACTGAATATTTATTTCGGAAAAGTTAAAATTTTTCAAGTGAACTTCAAATTAAAGACCTTGTTATATCTCTTTTCGTGGGTTCTTTCCAAGATTTGAAGCATTGTGCAAAACGGCAGTAAATTGTAAAACTTAACATCGGAGAAAACTGCATTTTTATTTGGGAAATTTAAAGTTTTTCAAGTGAACATCAAATTAAAGACCTTGTTATATCTCTTTTCGTGGGTTCTTTCCAAGATTTGAAGCATTGTGGAAAAAGGCAGTAAATTGTAAGACTTAACATCGGAGAAAACTGAATATTTATTTCGGAAAAGTTAAAATTTTTCATGTGAACTTCAAATTAAAGACCTTGTTATATCTCTTTTCGTGGGTTCTTTCCAAGATTTGAAGCATTGTGCAAAAGGGCAGTAAATTGTAAAACTTAACATCGGAGAAAACTGCATTTTTATTTGGGAAATTTAAAGTTTTTCAAGTGAACTTCAAATTAAAGACCTTGTTATATCTTTTTTCGTGGATTTTTTCCAAGATTTGACGCATTGTGCAAAAAGGCAGTAAATTTTAAAAATTAAAATCGGAGAAAACTGAATATTTATTTCGGAAAACTTAAAATTTTTCAAGAAAAATTCAAATTTAAGAACTTGTTATTTCTTTTTCGTGGGTTTTTTTCCAAGATTCGACGCATTGTGCAAAAAGGCAGTAAATTGTAAAACTTAGAATCGGAGAAAACTGAATATTTATTTGGGAAATTTAAAGTTTTTCAAGTGAACTTCAAATTAAAGACCTTGTTATATCTTTTTTCGTGGATTTTTTCCTAGATTTGACGCATTGTGCAAAAAGGCAGTAAATTTTAAAAATTAAAATCGGAGAAAACTGAATATTTATTTCGGAAAACTTAAAATTTTTCAAGAAAAATTCAAATTTAAGAACTTGTTATTTCTTTTTTCGTGGGTTTTTTCCAAGATTCGACGCATTGTGCAAAAAGGCAGTAAATTGTAAAAATTAGAATCGGAGAAAATTGAATATTTATTTCGGAAAAGTTAAACTTTTTCAAGCAAATTTCAAATTTAAGAACTTGTTATATCCTTTCTCGTGGGGTTTTTCCAAGATTCGACGCATTGTGCAAAAAGGCAGTAAATTGTAAAAATTAGAATCGGAGAAAACTGAATATTTATTTCGGAAAAGTTAAACTTTTTCAAGCAAACTTCAAATTTAAGAACTTGTTATATCTTTTTTCGTTGATTCTTTCCAAGATTTGAAGCATTGTGGAAAAAGGCAGTAAATTGTAAAAATTAAAATCGGAGAAAACTGAATATTTATTTCGGAAAAGTACAAATTTTTCAAGTAAACTTCAAATTTAAGACTTTTTGTATCTTTTTTGCGGGTTTTTTCCAAGATTTGACGCAGTGCGCAAAAAGGCAGTAAATTATAAAAATTAAAATCGGAGAAAACTGAAGATTTATTTCGGAAAACTTAAAAATTTTCAAGTAAACTTCAAATTTAAGACTTTGTCATGTATTTTTTCGTGGTTTTTTCCAAGATTTGATGCATTGTGGAAAAAGGCAGTAAATTGTAGAAATTAAAATCGGAGAAAACTGCATTTTTATTTGGGAAATTTAAAATTTTTCAAGTGAACTTCAAATGAAAGACCTTGGTATATCTTTTTTCGTGGATTTTTCAAAGATTTTACGCATTGTGGAAAAAGGCAGTAAATTTTAAAAATTAAAATCGGAGAAAATTGAATATTTATTTCGTAAAAGTTAAAATTTTTCAAGTAAACTTCAAATTTAAGACCTTTTCATATATTTTTTCGTGGGTTTTTTCCAAGATTTTACGAATTGTGCAAAAAGCAGTAAATCATAAAAATTTAAATCGGAGAAAACTGCATTTTTATTTGGGAAAATTAAAATTTTCCAAGTGAACTTCAAATTAAATACCTTTTTATATCTTTTTTCGTGGGTTTTTCCAAGATTTGACGCATTGTGCAAAAAGGCAGTAAATTGTAAAAATTTAAATCGGAGAAAACTGAATATTTATTTCGGAAAACTTAAAATGTTTCAAGTACACTTCAAATTTAAGAACTTTTTATATCTTTTCTCGTAGGTTTTTTCTAAGATTTGACGCATTGTGCAAAAAGGCAGTAAATTGTAAAAAGTGAAATAGGAGAAAACTGAATATTTATTTCGGAAAAGTTAAAATTTTTCAAGTAAACTTCAAATTAAAGAACTTGTTAGATATTTTTTCGTGGGTTTTTTCCAAGATGTGAAGCATTGTGAAAATCTTTTCAATGGTACATCTACCACGTCCAATCAGCGGATTCACGGTGGGCTTCAATCTTTAGCACAATACACTTAACAGGACGTTATATGCGTTGTTAAGAAGGCTGATTCCGCTAAAGTTAGCGCAGTTTGCAGGATCCACTTTTTTATGGCCTGGAAAACAACACTTATATTCCAATCGCCGGGCATGCACTTGTAGCTCTGCAGGCGCCCGTTGTTTTTTTTTTTAATCTGTTATTGCTATTCTGACTTCGCCATAATCGGGTGGGGGACATTAATTCCATTATCATCGATTGCGGGATCCGGTTCATCATCCCTGTGCGGTACATCGCTGTATCCGAATAGGAGAGCAGAGAAGTGTTCCCTCCATAATCTAAGTACTCTATGGAGATCGGTTACAAGGTCGCCGCTTTCGTTCTAACAGGAGCTTGGACCGGACTTAAGATCTTTCGTCTGTCGCCACATTTTTTGGTAAAATTTGCGTGTGTTGTTTTTGGTGACTATCAGCTTCTTGAAGTAACACCTTTCTGCCTCCGTTTTTTTCTTCCTGAAAAGGCGTCTCGCTTCATTTTTCAACTAGCGGTAGCATTCACTCTTCTGCGCTCGCTGTTAACGTAGCCTTTTAGGCAGCGTCTTTTCTGTATTTTGTAACGTGGCATTATACATCGTACCAGTTGTTTTTCTGTGATCCTCCGGTCATAACACTTAAAATGAATTCAAATTTTCATGCTTCATTCCAACCACTTCCAAAATAATGACTACTTCGATTGCACTGGTATATTTAATGACAGTAAAAAACAACTGTATCATAAACTAATTTAAATACAGAGTGAAAGTATTTGGGTCTATGTTCTCGTGTAGAAAAATTTAAATAACAAGTGCTATTTAAGTGTAAAAAAAGTATGACTAGAATTTTCATAGGCCACTGCTATTTTTTCGAACAATGTTGTATATATAATATGCGCCGAACTATGCCCAACTTTGCAGTGCATAATTAAATTCTAAACATTTTATTAAACAGAAGTTTAAAAGACCACTGAAAAGCCAGGCCTTAAATGTAGAAATGAATACGCTCATTATAATGTCTTATAGCGTGAAGGGTGTAAAATTTTGTAATTTAAAATTGTTTTTAAATCATTGAATTATGTTGATTTACAGGTCCAGATAATTGTTGATCATCATCACGATGTAACGAAGACATCTTCGAAGGTTCGGTTTGCAGATCCCACAAATAATGTGGAAGAAAAACATGAAAATGTAAGTACGGACATATGTATGTATATGTAAGCAAGGTTTAAGAAAGAAGGTAGTTCCATTGTCAGATGTCGCAATATTAACTACCTGCCACTTAAAGAAATTATGGCATTTCTGAATTAAAAAAAAACTTTCATATAGTTTTTGTTTGTTTGAAAAATGATTGCTATTGTAACGAATTTTGGGAAAATTCCGCTTATTCCAAACTTTCTGCTAAAGTTCGAATCGCTAAACTGTTGAATAAATAACTCCAATATTCAATAACACAAAATGATCTTTATTAGACTACTTTGAGAGTACTTCACAATAACACTTATACTTCACAACCACTAGCGTGCTTAAATCAAAACTGATTAGTCATGCCTCAGCTTGCGCTTCTTTTACACTCTCGGTTTCTCGGTTCACCCATTTCTCCTAATGTCTAGTCATATACATGTATATTGGTAGTTTGTAGCCATATGCGTGTGTGTATGTGAGCACTACTTCGGCTGATGATTACATGCGTTTGTGGGTATCTCTCCGGTGCTTTGTATGTATGTTAGGGTGGGTCAAATTTATTGTTGAAAAGGCGCTTCCAGTTTCTGAATCTAAGGGTCATTCTGAGTAATATTGTCCATGGGACCATAGGTCTGAAATGAATTTCGAGCCTCCCTAATTTTGTTAGAAAATTGTATATTCCAATTAAATTTCCAGGCACCAATTAATCCTCTATACGTAAGCATTCGGTGAAGTTTGAAGCCTCTAGCTGTTAAAATGAGGCAGTAATTACGAAAAGCTTCTTATCTGAACAATCGGTTGTGGGGGATATATGCTATATATACGACCGATCTCATCCATTTTTGCAGACTACAATATGTGCCATATACGAAAGCATATGGTGAAGTTTGAGATCTTAAAATGGGGCAGTAATTACGAAAAGCTTCTTATCTGAACAATCGGTTGTGGGGGATATATGCTATATACGGCCGATCTCATTCATTTTTTCAGACAACAATATGTGCAACATACGAAAGCATATGGTGAAGTTTGAAGCATCCAGCTGTTGAAATAGGGCAGTAATTGCGAAAAGCTTCTTTTTCTGAACAATCGGTTGTGGGGGATATATGCTATATATACGACCGATCTCATCCATTTTTGCAGACTACAATATGTGCCATATACGAAAGCATATGGTGAAGTTTGAGATCTTTAAATGGGGCAGTAATTACGAAAAGCTTCTTATCTGAACAATCGGTTGTGGGGGATATATGCTATATATACGACCGATGTCATTCATTTTTTCAGACAACAATATGTGCAACATACGAAAGCATATGGTGAACTTTGAGATCTTAAAATGGGGCAGTAATTACGAAAAGCTTCTTATCTGAACAATCGGTTGTGGGGGATATTTGCTGTATATACGACCGATCGCATCCATTTTTTCAGACAACAATATGTGCAATATACGAAAGCATATGGTAAATTTTGAAGCTTCAATCTGATAAATTGAGGAAGATATGACAAAAATCCTCTTTTCTGAAAAATCGGTTGTATGGGGGATACATGCTATAGTGGTCCAATCCCGCCGGTTCCGACAAATGTCTGATCGGACACATAAATATACCCGCTCACCAAATTTTATCAAGATATCTCAAAAATTGAGGGACTAGTTTGCATACAAACAGACAAAGGGACAGACGGACATGGCTAAATCAATTCAGCTCTTCATTCTGATCATTTCGGTATACTTATTGGTGGATCTATCTATTATTTTCCTTTAAGTACTTACAATTTTGAGATTCGTGACAAAGTTAATATACCATTTTCTTTTCATGAAAGGTATAAAAATAAAGAAACTAAAAAGATGTTTACTTCCTTCTGTACTCTCTTTTATACCCAGCTGTACTTGTACACAGGGTATTATAACTTTGATTGGATAATGGTTGGTTGTACAGGTATAGAGGAATCGAAATAGATATAGACTTCCATATATCAAAATCATCAGTATCGAAAAAAATTTGATTAAGCCATGTCCGTCCGTCTGTCCGTTAACACGATAACTTGATTAAATATTGAGATATCTTCACCGAGTTTGGTACACGAGCTTATCTGGACCCAGAATAGATTGGTATTGAAAATGAGTAAAATCGGATGATAACCACGCCCACTTTTTATATATATAACATTTTGGAAAACACAAAAAACCTGATTATTTAGTAAATAATACACCTAGAATGTTGAATTTTGACGTGTAGACTGATATTGAAACTATTGATAAAAATTTGAAATTTTTTTTTTAAATGGGCGTGGTACCGCCCACTTGTGATAAAATCAATTTTAGAAATATTATTAATCATAAATCAAAAATCGTTGAACCTATCGTAACAAAATTCGGCAGAGAGGTTGCCTTTACTATAAGGAATGCTTTGAAGAAAAATTAACGAAATCGGTTAAGGACCACGCCTACTTTTATATAAAGGATTTTTAAAAGGGTTATGGACGAATAAAATAAGCTATATATTTGCAAAAAAAGAGCTTTATATCAATGGTATTTCATTCCCCAAGTGGATTTATAACAATTAATAGGAAAAACTTCAAATTTAAAAAAAATGGCGTGGCACTACCCCTTTTATGACTACGCAATTTTCTATGTTTCGGGAGCCATAACTCGAAGAAAAATTAGTTCAGAATAGAACCATATGTATTTATTACTGCGCATCCTTGTACCACTATTAAGCACACAAAACAAACAACAACAGCATTTCAAGTGTACAGCTGGGTATGTAATATTCGGTTTCACCCGAACTTAGACTTCCTTACTTGTTATTTTTTACGTTCTCATATTACAATAAGAAACACCTAGTCAAATATTTTACTGAGCAGGTTTATGAGACGACAAATTTGGTAGTCTGGAACGGAAGCGAAGTGTCCGATAGCTTTAATACAACTTCTGGTGTCAAACAAGGCTGTTTACTATCCCCTCTTCTATTTGCATTATAGCTAAATGACTTGCATGAGTATTTAGGGGATGATTTGCAAATAGAAGAACATAAGGTTGCTGCTATATGCAGATGATATAGTAATTTTGTCCGATGATGCACAAACGGTACAGATAATAATTCGTAACCTTGGAACATATTGCGAAAGTTGGAATTTAGAGGTAAATTTAGCCCAATCAGCAGTTATTTATTTATCATTAATCAAACACAGGGAAAGGTGGAAGAACTCAAAATAGTATCTGAATATACATATTTAGGAGTAACGCTCACACCAAAAATGGTATTTACACAGCATCTGGAAAACAGGAATGCTTCTGCGAAGGCAAGCATAAATGCAACTTGGGGTACGTATTTAAATAACGACCAAATTTCAATGAAGGCCAAGTGGCAAATGTGCAATGCGATCTGTAGAGCTATACAAGGGTATGCAGCGCAAATATGGGGGTTCTGAAATGTTTAGCGAGGTAGACAAATTGCAATCTTACTTCTTCAAAAGAATTTATAGGCTCCCCAACTGCACTCCAACTTACGCAATAATGCTGGAATCAGTTATGGAAAACGGACATTTGTACACACTAAATCTGCATTTGAGGTACGTTTACAAGACATTGTTTGAATATAGTGAAAATATATTGCCAAGAATATTGTCAAAAAAGTTTTACACAAAAATGTATTTTGGGCACAGAGATTAAACGCTTTGGGAAATGAGGCGAACCTAGTTTGGAATGAAGAGACGACAAGGCAAGCATGGAAAAATAATAATTTCTTTTTATTATCACTGAGTAGTGAAAATCGAATATATAAATACCTGAACCATAATTTAGGGACGCAGTATTTTAAAGAAAGCTTCAGTCGTGCGAACACAATGTGGATTTTCAAGGCGAGATGCGACTTAATTTATTTAGAGGGCAGGCACAATAGAGGCTGTGCACTCTGCAACGTCAATGAAAAGGAAAACATACACCATTTCTTAGGCCAAAGTCCTATATTAAGCCCTTTTAGACGAGTTTGTTTTGAAAGAGAATATTTGGGGGATGAGGAAGTAATCAGTGTGCTTAATGGGGAAAACGATCCTGATTGGAAAAAAATGATTACTGGTGCTCTGAAATACAGAAAACTAATAATAACGGAATTTGAAAATTTTTAATTTGAATATAAAACATAAGCGATTAATTTGACTTTGTGTTTTCATTTTGAAATTGTGAATAAATTTAAGCCAGAAGCCAAATTTTTATAAATCCAACAACTCCGACAGACGACTAACAAGTCATTGTCGTATTCTTTATTTTTCAAAATATATTTTTAAGAAAATCCAACCGATTTTGTTTAGATGTAAGGCATAATACTTATGTTAAATATTTTGAAATAAAGAAGCATTTATCTATCTATCTATCTAGTCAAATATATTTACTTTATAATTACCCTTCCTACATTTATTGGGTTAAGCAACGCTATGCCAAATTTTGACAACATGAAGAATTTGAGTAATATGTTTTTATCATAACTGACAACCTCATTACCTTCTTCTTTATACCATGTATGTACGTTAGGGTGGGTCAAATTCATTGTTCAAAAAGGCACATCCAGTTTCTGAATCTATGGGTCATACTGAGTAATATTGTCCATGGGTCCATAGGTCTGAAATGAATTTCGAGCCTCCCTAATTTTGCTAGAAAATTTTATATCCCAATCCTAATCCGAATTTGACATTTATTCACTAGTATTTTATTTGTGAGAGCTGCTATTCGGATTGGGATATAAAATTTTCTAGCAAAATTAGGGAGGCTCGAGATTCATTTCAGTATGACCCATAGATTCAGAAACTGGATGTGCACCTGAAGTTTTTACCCCCATTTTTTCCCATACAATTTTAGCCGCCCTAATGCACGTATATGTACACTTACCACTAAAAAATACCATCAAAAATGATTTGCAAATTTTGTAAATTATTACTTTTTTTTTTGTTAATTGAAAAAAAAAAGACAAATGTGTATGTCCTCTAAACTATGTACATTAGACTGGGTCGATTTATTAACCGATATCGCGCCATCTATTTTTCGATAGGATTTGGGCTCAGGAAAAAAAGTTCCACTACGCATACCCAAAAAAATAATTTTCGAACCTGCGGAAAAAAATCGACCCAGGTTAATGTACATACATATGTAAACCAATTTCAAACACGTATTCCAATAAAATTCGAAATTTCTTCGCTATGTTCATAAAAATTACCCAACTTTTAATTTAAAGAACTTGGAGTTTTTTTGAGTATATAATTACGTTGCCCAATTCATTTTTATCTGAAGTTGAAGAAAATCTAAACTGGCCTTTGAGAAAAATTTTAAAATCTTAGTTATTTAGTATTCCTCGAATTTTTATTTAAATTCACATAATTAGGCAATATTTATAGATACTAAGGCCTAGTTTACAATAAAAAAATTATCTTCATTTAACTGCTAATCGGTAATAAAATAACAAGATTGCCCATATAAATTCTACGCTTCGATAATCGGTAATTATGGACAAATTTTAGAGAAAGCGATTCTTTCCTAAACCATAAATAAAAGAGAAACGTAAAAATTTTACTGCTAATATACTTGTTCCTAGGGTGGGTCATGTGTGAACGGCTAGATTAACTATTGTGGATTTATTGTTGAATCAGTGCATGTGTAACCGTGGTGTAATAAATATTGCTACAATGCTTTGATTCAGTATAAACTTGTACATATTATTTATATAATTATACATTTTTAAAATATTTGCAGGATTCCGATGGAGACGAAAAGGCCAAGTCAAAAGAGTCCGACATCGATGGACTAACTACAAAGTTTGAAAATGGTTCAACATTAAATGCGCTCGAAAAGGGACAGAGTGAAGATGAAAAGCCTGAGAAAAAATCAGGAGGAAATGCAAATAAAACGTTAAAACCGTAAGTCTAAAACAGCTCCTGCCCGTTTACATACATCCGATTTGGAGAAAATTTTTTTATCGAATTTAAGAAAATGTTATGTCCGGAAAATTTATACAAATTAAAATTTTCGAATGATAAGGAGAAGAGCGTACCACAATGTATGGCGGGAACTACAAATGTGCCGCAGTTCAAAAAACTAAAAAAAAATTTCGGTACCCCATAAAAACCGCGAAGCTTTACTTTTCCTCTATGATTTCTCAATCTTAGATACTTTTTTCGACTTTCACTTTTCCACCGTGGCAAATAATAATTAAGTACTAGTTTATTCACTATCATTAAGTTATTTATTCACACACGAATGATTACTTCAACTAGTCGTACATTTTTATTTTTACTTCCTTTATATTAGGTCGGTTGAATGTTTGTCCGCTTTTTTGAGATATTTAGAAAAATCGTACGAAACGGAGGGAATTTGGGATTCATTTTTATGTAAGTTCTCATTGAGCTACAACTCTAAACTTCCCAGATAGGATAAGACGCCGAGAAAATGTAAGAAAAGGAGAAAAAATTCCGATAGATGGCGCACGCATCGAAATATTTAGATAAGAATTTGGAAATTTGGTGTTTTGAGATCGATTTTAAAGTAACTTCTCATTGAGCTACAAACATGAAACCTCAGAGACAGGTTAAGACACCGTGACAAAAAACAAAAGGAGAAAAAAATTCCGTTAGGTGGCGCACGGATCGAAAAAATTAGATAATAATTTGGAAATTTGAAACCGGGTTTTAAGTAACTTCTCGATGAGCTAAAGGCTAAAAATTTAGAGCTTAATTCAGAGGTCGATGACAGCCGATGACACAATAAAAAAGTTTCGCTAGGGGGCGCACGGACTGAAATATTTAGAAAAATCAAACGGAACGGAGGGAATTTTAAATGTACAACAGTATATCACACTGAAATCAAAAATGAAACAGATGGTGTATAAACAAAAAAGCTGCCTAACAGGGGAGCTGAAGAAAAACTGTATTTTTAAAATCTACAACAATGAACGCTTTCAGCAAACACAATATTTGTTGATACGTTGCTAAAATGTGTCCGCCAGTTGAGTTATATTGTTTTATGAACCAACTTCCAAATGAAATGATTATTCTTAAATTTTAAGGAAAAGAGTTTCTGACTCATTACTCTCTATAATATTTAAAGGAAATATCCCTGCTCAATAATTTCTATGGCGCAAGCCATTTATTCGTTAGGTACGACATATCCGTCGTACCGAATTCTTATAAACTATCGGGAAGAACTGTTCCCCCTAAGCGAAACGACATTAAGATACGAAAGCGACACAGCATTTGCAAACTATTTCGATAGGACTGGAAGATGCTAAAACAATAAGACGAAAAGTACCGAGAAATATAGTATTTTTTATCACAAAGGCAACTAATTCGTTAGAACATTTTGAGGAGTTGAAATTGGCAAATAATATTCATGCTAATAAGAGGTTTGCTCGACTGACACAGTTTTTGCTCCCAAATCGAATTGACATCCGTTAGCTGTGTTGCTTCTTTGCGATTTTCGAAAAATATTAGTAGTAGATATAGGAAGCAATCAGTTTACAAATACCCGATAAGTACCTACTGAACTGTATAATTCCTTAGAATATTTTTTTAAATTTTATGATAAATTTATTAACTATGCCATGATCTATTAGTGTGGTTGAGCATAGGTAATGTTATGAAAAGTACGGACACCATGGAATCGTTCACTATCGTAAACCTATGAGCACACGAAACCTTAACCAATTTAAAATTCAACGTCAAAAATTCGATTAGTAAATCGTGAATCGATCGAAATGTCATTAGTAAATAATGGAATTGCCAAAACGAAATGTACTCATTGAGCATGTTGACTTGTTCATTCCGCATGTTCAGAACATTCGTCTCCATTTCAGATCTTGTTGAATCGTTTTATATTTGGAATATTTGGACCTCGTTAGGTAGCATAAAACGAACGTGTCCCGAATATTCTAAATTAACGGTTTATCCGGAGAACTTCCGTGAATACTTAAATGGATGAGAGCTTCCCGAAATTTCAGAATAAAAATCTAAATAAACGTAGCACGACCGCAAAAAAGATAAACTCTTCTGTCAAAGTGAAGGCCGGAATATAAAGATCTAAAACAATAAGACATTTTCTTTTATCTTCTTGTCAGTTCATTGCGGCTGCTGAGTAGAATATCACCCCATGTCGGCTGCTGTTCAAAATATTTTTCAAAAATCTCCCATTTCAGGATTTGTCACAAAAACGTGTTATATATATTAGAATTAGATTGAAGAACGCCTTATCTCAGAATACTTTTCATTAACTCCCTGTTATGTTAAAATACATTGAACTTATAGGAAGTTTTTGAAATACATTTTTAGATAGTGTATTTTTAATAAAATTCTAACGGACGGCATTCTTTAAACAAATTATGAAAGAATGACTAAACCTACATAACTCTTTATTAATTCACGAAATATTTAGAGAAAATTAATTATTTCCCCTAAAACCTGTTGGCATTTACAAATTTAGTATCACTACTAATATACTACTATAGGTACTTTTCTACTACAATTTTCGCTGAAGGGGATTGAATTACTTCCCGTTTTCCTTACTTCGTAAAAGCAACCCACCCAGATTTTTCAATTTGGGAGTGTCAAAGCTCTGTCATCATTGGAGAACAAACCTCTAGTAATTGAATCATCGTGGATAAAACAAGTGTGATATCTTATCCGTCAACTGCCTGACAGGATGATCAATATGGCTACTTTTTAGCATTTTGGCAGCGTTTTGACAGGGTGTTCAATATGGCGGCACATAGGGCCGGCTATCTTCAGCGGTTGATAGAAAGAGATAAAGAATGAGACAGCGGTAAGCAATTAAAAATCAGGTGATCCATTCTATTTGTAATTTTGACGTCTATGCAGAAGTTATCACACTTGTTTTATCCACAATGAATTGAATCATGACTAGCGCCTAAATATCTGCTTAAAAGAAAAAGTTCGGGTAAAATATTTTTTGTTTGTTTATCAAATGAATTAATATCGCCTTTGGCCTGATTTTTCAGCGCGAGTTTATCTACAGTTAAAGTTGACTAAGAGTTTTACCCTGCCACTGTGTCCGCTTAAATTGAAATGAGCAACACAATTTTATGTTATCGAGCAAAGTGGCAAGGTTAAACTCTAGTCACGTGTAACTGGAGCTTAAACTTGCCTGAAAACGGGGAATTAGCAGCTACAAAACGTGTCGAATTAGTTACTTCTAGAGGTTAAAATGATCTGACAATAGCTGGCAGAGATTTTCCTCATAAATAACATTCCAAAATATCAAACAACTGTCACACAGCTGATTAAATGAATGCACAGTTATTAAACTCGCCCGGGAAATTTGGGCCTAAGTGTTAAACACCATTTGTGTTTGCTGAAAGGGCCCATTTTGATATTTTTTTTTTTAGTGATACGCTCTAACCCACATTCATTGGCCGAGCAAAGGTATCCCGATTTCTATTAGACAGTGATCCATATCACAATAGATCAACTTGTTGTTGCATTTGCATGTTAAATTTTTATCGAAATATGGATCAATGTCCCAAACGGGTATAATTTTCTCACAATTTAGCCACCCAGCTAGCATTTCGAAACATATTCGAATCGAAAACGAGTCACGCTTGCGCTCTTTTATTCAAATTACGTACTCGCAAGTGTCTGGATATATTCTTAAAAATGCTAAATGGGGTGATGTAAACAGGGGCAATAACGTACAACATATGTTTACACACACATACATATTGATAGATTTTTTGTTTTTCTTTCAGCGACGAAATCAATGTACGCCGAATGCATACGGCGGTTAAATTAAATGAAGTTATTGTAAATAAATCACAAGATGCCCAACTTGTTATAATGAATTTACCTGGACCTCCACGGGACTCTAAAATCGATCGAGAAAGCAATTGTATCCTTTTTAAAAATTTTCTATTTTGTTTGCTTCTATTATAATAACGCTGCAGGGGCCAGTTTCAGTTCGAACTCAAATCAAGTTTGAAGAAGACTAACAAAAAACAGGGTTTTAAACCGATTCCAAAAACCTTTTTTTTGAAGCTTTAAGCCAAGCCAGAAAGGAACCGGTTTTATTTTAATATTTGAAAATCGAATCGAAGACCACCGAAATGAAAATGATGCGGTTCGATTCAAAATAAAAGAGTAAAATATATACATATGTTTATCAATCTATAATGCGAAAAAGGTATTCAAGTTGTATAATCTGTAAATCTTTTTTTAAGCACGCAGTTCATCTAAATTTTGGTATAATAATTTCTTCTACTTAATTTCATCTTTTCTTTGTTTAACGCAGTGTCCCCATCGCAATCAATGAAAAATTCCATACGAAAAAACGGTCAAGAAATGCTCATTTGCGAAGTAGTATCCACCTTATGCGCTTCTGCCACCTTTCCCATCAAAAACTGGTATAAGCGGTTGTAAGCAATAAGGAATACTGGTTCACTCCTGACAATAACCTTAGGATAAAGTGAATAAAGTACATCGTACGCCTTATAATAACGCCTTGTTTTACGCTACAAATAAGCCTTATCATTGATCGTATGGATCGCATTGTTGTTGCATTTGCATGTTAAATATCTATCCGTATCTAGATCACGCTTCATTGTAACGCGAAGTATATGTGCGTCTCATTTAAGGCGTTCCAATGAGTCATTCCAGCTCTGGATTACGATCAAATCTCACTGGAACGATCCGGATCAATACAATGAGAGTTGGCAGCACTAAACTCATGTGTACACATTAGACTGGGTCGATTTATTAACCGATATCGCGCCATCGATTTTTCGATAGGATTTGGGCTCAGGAAAAAAAGTTCCACCACGCATACCCAAAAAATAATTTTCGTCCATACAAATCTACCCACCCTAGTATACATAGGGTGCATGTTATTTACAAGCTTTTTTCCCTGAATCGCACCATAAAATTTTACTTAAAAATGTAAAACAAATTATCAAACTAATAACTAATATTATTAGTTATTTAAACCATGCCACATTTTGTTTTAGTTCTTGTATTTTTCATATATTTTTGTAGATAAGCAAATGAAAAATGTATAGTTTTTCCAACATGGTTTAAAGTGAACATAAGGTGGAACTGATATTAGAGAAAAATTGTAAGTTTACAAACGGCGATGGTTACTAGGACATGTTTCTGAATTTCACTTCTTCATCAGCTAGCTTTTCGGGAGCTGAGCGTTGAACTCGAATCTCCAACATTCATATCAGTGCAAATGCAGATGCCTTTTAGCTGCTAAGCCATATGAATGTCCCGTTGTTCGCTGTACAATTGGTCCCTAAGAGTTGCTTTTTTGTTTATATTCCTTTTGATCACCATGTAGGTACATACACTCTGTATGTAGTTTATTCCTAATGGTGTGGATATGATTTTTAGGCGCGCTTTTGAAAGCTTAGTAACATTTGTTCGGATTTTTACAGTATTTGTTTTTAATACTTCCGCTGTTACTATTATATCAATATGATCATATGTATTTAATTAGCGAGCTTTGCTCATATTGCTTTATACAATGGTTTTTGTAATTGATATTAGAGAAAAATGATGAAGAAGTGAAATTCAGAAACATGTCCTAGTAAACATCGCCGTTTGTAAACTTACAATTTTTCTCTAATATCAATTACAAAAACCATTGTATAAAGCAATATGAGCAAAGCTCGCTAATTAAATACATAAGGTGGAACCACTGACGGCATTTTGAGGCGGTTTGCAGCCTTAGAAAAACAGTAAAATTGATTATCAAACCGTCGTAGCGTCCTTAAACTGAGGTTAGTATTAAACTTGGTTTAAAGTTGAAAAAACTGAACTGATATGCCTACATGCAGTGTATCTTTTCATGCAAAAGTTTTCCTTAGCTTATTTTTATTTACAGATATGGAATTTTTAGAGGTGCTGACCGAAGGTCTAGAAAAGGTGCTAATGGTTCGTGGCGGAGGTCGTGAAGTCATAACAATCTATTCTTAAGGATCTAACGTATTTTAATTCTTTTAATATTTTGGTAAATCAGGCAACTACCAATATCAATCAATTCGTAATTATTTTTAGCATGTAAATCAAAATTTATATTTTGTATCTAAATACAAAAAAACTGAAATAAATTCTTTGTTACAAGAAACTGTTTTTATTTTAATACTTAACTTACACATAGGTAACTTTACATGTTCAAGTTAAGCACTTGTTTCCTGAATGAAGCATGACGATAAAAAGACAGTGAAAAAGAGATAAAAACCTAAAAATTTGCGTACTGAATTTTCCGGGCGAATAGGTATTTGAGGCTTTTCACGTCAAGTGCTCCCACTCGTAAAACTTGGTATCTCTATAATCCGCCAGATTTTGTGAAAATGTTATCATTGTATGGTACATCATGCTGCAATTAGTACAGGTGACTGACGTTGGCAGCATCTCTTTCTAATCCGACATCTTGAACTCCCAGTCTGAAAGTCAATTTGCCACTTTGCGAAACTAATTTTCATTCAGAGGAATAATTGTAGTTAAAACCATACAAATCAATTTTCCTCAAAAAACTAAAGAAAAAACTACATTATGGAAAATAAATATTGTAACGAATTTAGGTAAATTTTGCTTATTCCAAACCTTCTGCTAACGTTCGAATCGCTAAACTGTTGAATAAATAACTCCTATATTCAATAATGCAAATGGCCTTTATGAGACTACTTTGAAAGTACTTCACAATAACACTTCACAACCAATAGCGTGCTTAAATCAAAACTGATTACTGACTACTCAGCTTGCGCTGCTTTTATACTCTCTGTTGCCTCGTTCACCCATTTCTCCTAAGGTCTAGTAACTTCGCGAACTTCATGCTTGGTTACCAGCAATATATGTACATGTATACCCTTCAAAAACGCGAGTACTCCATAAATAGTGTAAGCAATACTCTTTTAGGAGTATAGGAGTGTTCCAAAACTAATCTGTATTCATACAAAAAATGTGGAGGAGAGGAGTAGGTGATCCCACTCTCGCTTTGTTTGTGAGCATTCCATAGAGTACATACGTGAGAGTACTTTCCAAAGTAGTTTCACTGTAGTACTCCGTGGACCATGGAGCACCCACAGAGGATCATATGCTAAAGTACTAAGGAGGAATTGTGTCGGAAAGAATTATCGGAGTGAATTTAATTTAAAATGAAAGTAAATGAAGAGGAGCAATACAACTTTTATATTTTATACTAAGAATATTCTTATGTTATTTAGCATTTGCGTGAATAAAGAAACTCATATATCTCTATACTAGGGGGACTCATGATAGCATCTAAACTTATAAGGTATAAAATTATATCCATTTACACACGCGGTTATATGAACGCACCTAGTAATACTCTTGATAAACTTGATTGTTTTTCAGCTGTATTATTTCCAAAAATTTTTTTTTGATTGTTATACAAATTAAAAAATACCAAGATTAAGTGAAAAATCAAAACTAAAACGCCTTTACTTGCTGATGTTGGAGATTTTTGATGAAAATGCCGTCTGTAATGTCTGCAAGGTTGCATTCCTTTGAGTTTACCGCGTTTACACAATGAAATGTGCGCGTAAATTTATACAAATTGTGTAAATGATTTTTCATACAAAATTTGACAGCTCGTGCGTAAACTAGATAAATTTATACGTTTACACACTTTATAAGGCATTTATACGGTTACATGAGTCCCCCTACTATAATATGTATACATAAAACCAATGCGCGGTTGCATTGTATCAGAGTTGCCATAGTAAAATTTTATTATCTGTTATTTGTATGCAATATTTTACTTTTGGCAACTCTGTTCGATCGTCATCGTGTCGTGTTCACGGTCGTTAAAAAACGAGCAATGATCGGCTGATGGTGGTCCGCAAACGCATTGCAAAGGAGTATTGTTAGAGTACTCCAACATGAAGAAAATGGAACACGTAATCCAACAATTTTTGCAGGGTATTTGTAGTTTATAGTCTCTCACATAGTCATATGCGTGTGTATATGTGAGTATTACTTCGGCCGATGGTGAAAATCTCTCTCTTGCCTTGTATGTACATGTGTAAATGATGATTGATTTGTTTACGTACATACAAGTGGTTGCTTAATATCGAATTAGGGATGATAGTATCACTTAGTGATGTGAATATTTGTCAGAATATCTTTGACGTCAAATAAAGATAGGATGGTTACAATAATAATGATTATACATATATATGTGCTTTAAATATTTTTAAGCTATTGCATAGATTTTATCGCAGGCTTGGCGACTAAATCCAAAAAAACCGTAACGGATATTTGTCAAAAAAGGTTCGAAAAGGTTCGGTGTTAGCAACAGGCCAAATACATAAAATTGGATCTCTATCATAAAGTTAAAGTTAAAGCTAAGGTTAAAGTTAAAGTTAAAGTTAAACTTGAAGTTAAAGTTAAAGTTACAGTTAAAGTTAAAGTTAAAGTTGAAGTTAAAGTTAAAGTTAGAGTTAAAGTTAAAGTTAAAGATAAAGTTAAAGTTAAAATTACAGTTAAAGTTAAAGTTAGAGTTAAAGTTAAAGATAAAGTTAAAGTTAAAGTTACAGTTAAAGTTAAAGTTAAAGCTTAAATTAAAGTTAAAGTTAAAATTAAAGTTAAAGTTAAATTTAAAGTTAAAGTTAAAGTTACAGTTAAAGTTAAAGTTAAAGTTTAAGTTAAAGTTAAAGGTAAAGTTAGAGTTAAAGTTAAAGTTACAGTTAAAGTTAAAGTTAGAGTTAAAATTAAAGTTAAAGTTAAAGATAAAGTTAAAGTTAATGTTAGAGTTAAAGTTAAAGATAAAGTTAAAGTTAGAGTTAAAATTAAAGTTAAAGTTAATGTTAGAGTTTTTTTTTTTTTTGTGTTTCGTGGAAGAAGGAAATGCTTTATGCACTGACCGGGATATTTAAGCCTCACTGCGAGACTCTCCGAGTGTAGGACTCCCTTCTTCCATGAATGCCTACCCACTAAAACCTAACCTCCCACGGCCCGCGCTAATCCCCGTACCTGGGACCGCGTTTAGCATTACTTCGGGTACGGGTGCGCGCTACGTGAGCTCTATGGCTACTCTCACGCTAATGGGCTAGGCATCCGTCTTCTCGTTTACTGGTAAGTATATGCCTCACATATGTGCTGACCGTATTCCATCTGTCTCTTCGACAGGTCATGTTATTAATGACACTGCCCGGGGATAGGTCGCCAGTACATCTTCTACCCTCCTTCGCTGATGGGAGAAGTGCCTGCATTCGAAGAAGGTGTGGCGTACATCGTCTATTTCCCCACAGTACAGGCAGCTCGGGCTATCAACCTTACCCATTCTGTGTAGGTATTTGCGGAAGTAACCATGTCCCGTTAGAAACTGGGTCAGGTAAAAGTCTACCTCTCCGTGCGGTCGCTTCAACCATGGATTCAGTTCAGGGATTAGTTCCCTAGTCCACTTTCCTACGATGCTGTTGCTCCACTGATCTTGCCAACGTCGGATCGATTCTTCTCGCGCCTGCGTGGCAACAGCAGCTCTACTTGCTTGCGATCCGTTGTCATATATTGTTTTTCTTTCCTCAACGAGAATATATATCGGTATGGTTCCCGCAACGACCAGGGCCGAGGTGAGGGCGACTCGGTTCTTCCGGTATTTCATTGCGTTCGCCCAGATTTCTGCAAAATATAAGAGTATAGAATCCGAGGCTGATGCAAGCAACTTCCTTGTGCATGGCTTTGGGCCACCTGTGTTTGCCATTAATCTACTCAACTGCGCTATTATGCGCGCAGCTCTTTCGCAGGCCCCTCGTATGTGATCCGAGAAGTTGAGTTTGCTGTCTAACCTCACTCCCAGATATTTCGTTGAAGCGGGTGTTTCTATTGGCTGGTCCCCAACCATCATATTCCTGGTAGTGGGAATACGTCTCTTTGTGAGGATGACGATCTCCGTTTTGGCTGTTGCTAACTGGAGACCGTGCTCAGCCATCCACCTATTTACATTACGCATGACCTGGTTTAATTTTAGCTGTGCCAGCTCGCAGCTTGGTGCTGTTATCACAGCTGCCACGTCGTCTGCAAAGGCAACGAGGAAGGTGCTTTCTGGCATGTCTAATCGAAGAAGACTGTCGTAAGTTATATTCCAGAGATCGGTACCTAGTACCGAACCCTGGGCTGCTCCACCTATTATTTTTACCTTTTTTTGACCGTGAGTACTTTCATATATTAGATACCTCTCTCTTAGGTAGTCCCTTAAAATTTCTAATAAATATTGCGGTACTTTGAAAGTGCTTTCTAGTGCCTCAAGCATGTCCTCCCACCTAGCTGAGTTAAAAGCGTTTTTGACGTCCAGCGTGGCCAGCAACACTATAGGTCTTGCTCTGTGGCACGCTGTCTCGGCTTTCTTGACTGCGCCTATAACTTCTGCTATGGCATCCATTGTGGAGTGCCCCCTCCGAAAACCATGCTGTCTGGGCGACAGTCATCCGGCGTCCTGTAACGCTCTGGTGAGGCGTTGCTTCAGGAGACTCTCCATCAATTTCCCTGCTGTGTCCAACATACATAGGAGATGGTAGGATGATGGAGAGTTGGGATCTCCTTTCCCTTTTGGAATGAGAACCAGTCGTGCTGTCTTCCATATGGTGGGGAAAGTTCTTTCTTCGAGACATTTGTTGTACATGTGCAACATAAGTTCTGGGCAGTCGTTTGCAGCTAGTCTAATTGCCTCCGCGGGTATTCCGGCGGGCCCAGATGCTTTCTTAGGTTTCATAGTTCGCACGGCAGTTTTAAGCTCTTCTTCTTGGAATGGTTCCACGTTGCGATCTTCATGGGTAACGTACCCGCCCTCCCTAGGCAGTTGGGTGGGAAACAGGCCATCCACAATGTTCCTTATTTGGTTCTCGTCCATCAGCTGGTTTGGCGGACGGAACTTCTTCATTACTATCTTATATGCCTGCCCCCATGGGTCTCGATCCACTTCCTCGCAAAGCGCTTTCCAGCACTTAAGCTTGCTTTGCTTAATGGAAGCACTAAGAGCTTTCTTCGCTCCTTTGTACGCTTCCGACTTTTCTAGAGCCTCAGGCCTGCCGCGCGCGCGAGTTGCTAGCCTTCGCATCCTGTGGCATATTTTCCGCAGCTCCGCGATTTCGCTATTCCACCAGTATACCTGCTTTTTACCCCTCCACACTCCCCTCCGTGGCATAGAGAGGTTGCAAGCGTGGCGAAGACAGCTCATTGTCTTTTCAACCGTCTCTTCCGTCGGACTGGAGTTGTTGATTATCCGACGGGCATCCCCCAGTACTGATGCGGAGAACGTGGCAGAGTCGACTTTGGATGCGTCCCATGCTTTTGTTCTGCGTGGCCCGTTCGGAATCTGCCTCTGACCGGGATCGTTTAGGTGGAAAGTGATGTAGTTGTGATCGCTGCCAGTCAGATCCTCTATGACTCTCCATCCAGCAGCGGTCAGCAGCAGGCTTTCTGACACTAGTGTTACATCGGGGATCGAGTATCCAAAGCCTGGCCGTCGGTATGTAGGGGTCGTACCAGTGCTAAGCACGTTCAAACCGAGCCTGGCTGCCATCTCAAGGACTAACCTTCCACAGGTGTTAGTCTGCGGCATTCCCCATTCGACGGCTCTTGCGTTAAAGTCTCCCCCCACAACCAGGTTACTAGTTAAGTCTTTCAGGTCGTCTTCAATAAGTTCAAGCTTGTCCCTGAACGTTTGAATGGGATCATTCGGGGACAAGTAGCAGCTTACTATTGTGGTATTATTCGTAGTTAGGCGGACGTAGCCTTGTCCGGCAACACGGTTCACAATATTGGCGTTTGCATCTGTCATCCAGATTGCGGCGGTGCCGGTGTTGTCTATATGCCAATCATTTCGGGCTCTATAGGGTTCGCTGATGATAACGCTGTTAGCTTTATGATCTAAGACCAACTGTTGTAGTAGCTCATCAGCAAGTCTGCTCCGGTTTAGGTTGCCTTGGACAAAACTAATCACTATTGGATTGAGACTTTGGCCCTTGCAACAGCGAGTGCCGCTCTGAAGATGCTGCATGCTCCAGATCCAGGGACATGATCGAGCTTCTGTGTATTACACAGGTAACATTTTGGAGCTGCGGTACAGGCCGAAGCTTTGTGGCCGTTTTGCCCACACTTCCAGCAGGCGTTACTCTTGTCTGGACCCTTGCATTCTGCCTTCCGGTGTCCGTAGCCGAGACACCTAAAGCAGCGTTGTACTTCTGCTCGCTGTCTGATTCGGCACTGTATCCATCCGATAGGAATTTTACCTTTTTTGAGTACTGATGCGGAGAACGTGGCAGAGTCGACTTTGGATGCGTCCCATGCTTTTGTTCTGCGTGGCCCGTTCGGAATCTGCCTCTGACCGGGATCGTTTAGGTGGAAAGTGATGTAGTTGTGATCGCTGCCAGTCAGATCCTCTATGACTCTCCATCCAGCAGCGGTCAGCAGCAGGCTTTCTGACACTAGTGTTACATCGGGGATCGAGTATCCAAAGCCTGGCCGTCGGTATGTAGGGGTCGTACCAGTGCTAAGCACGTTCAAACCGAGCCTGGCTGCCATCTCAAGGACTAACCTTCCACGGGTGTTAGTCTGCGGCATTCCCCATTCGACGGCTCTTGCGTTAAAGTCTCCCCCCACAACCAGGTTACTAGTTAAGTCTTTCAGGTCGTCTTCAATAAGTTCAAGCTTGTCCCTGAACGTTTGAATGGGATCATTCGGGGACAAGTAGCAGCTTACTATTGTGGTATTATTCGTAGTTAGGCGGACGTAGCCTTGTCCGGCAACACGGTTCACAATATTGGCGTTTGCATCTGTCATCCAGATTGCGGCGGTGCCGGTGTTGTCTATATGCCAATCATTTCGGGCTCTATAGGGTTCGCTGATGATAACGCTGTTAGCTTTATGATCTAAGACCAACTGTTGTAGTAGCTCATCAGCAAGTCTGCTCCGGTTTAGGTTGCCTTGGACAAAACTAATCACTATTGGATTGAGACTTTGGCCCTTGCAACAGCGAGTGCCGCTCTGAAGATGCTGCATGCTCCAGATCCAGGGACATGATCGAGCTTCTGTGTATTACACAGGTAACATTTTGGAGCTGCGGTACAGGCCGAAGCTTTGTGGCCGTTTTGCCCACACTTCCAGCAGGCGTTACTCTTGTCTGGACCCTTGCATTCTGCCTTCCGGTGTCCGTAGCCGAGACACCTAAAGCAGCGTTGTACTTCTGCTCGCTGTCTGATTCGGCACTGTATCCATCCGATAGGAATTTTACCTTTTTTGAGTAGGGCGTTGCCAATATTCTCGTCCACTTCGACGACCGCCATTTTCTGTTCTCTTTGGTTTGCTGCGAACACAGAGACACGGAGAGGTCTAGTGATTTCTTCTTTTCTCACCTACCTCCTTATTGCGTCTTGGATTTCTGTTTCAGTTGTGAGACAGTCCATGCCAAGTACTTCCAACTTCATCCGCTTGGAGAGCTGTTGTGCTTCACCGACCTCTCCTACTCCGCTACCTATAGCTGCTCTGAAGGTCTGGTCACTGCAGCGCGCCGTTTCAATCAGTACGTTACCAGATTTGGTTTTTCGTACTGACCGTACCACCGTACCTGTGTCATTAGGGCGGAGCTGGCCGCGTATGGCCCCTAGTACCTGGGCACAGCTTTTGCCTTCCACAGGTTTTACCACAAAAGTTGCTGCTTGTCTCCTCTTTCTCGCCCGTTTTTGAGCTTTAGGAGCTTGGACGGGGGTTGCCTGCCTGTTAGAGTTAAAGTTAAAGATAAAGTTAAAGTTAGAGTTAAAATTAATGTAAAAGTTAAAGATAAAGTTAAAGTTAATGTTAGAGTTAAAGTTAAAGTTAAAGATAAAGTTAAAGTTAAAGATAAAGTTAAAGTTAAGGTTAAAGTTAAAGTTAAAGTTACAGTTGAAGTTAAAGTTAAAGATAAAGTTAAAGTTAAAGTTAAAGATAAAGTTAAAGATAAAGTTAAAGTTAAATTTAAGGTTAAAATTAAAGTTTAAGTTTAAGTTTAAGTTAAAGTTAAAGTTAAAGTTAAAGTTAAAGTTTAAGTTAAAGTTAAAGATAAAGTTAAATTTAAAGTTAAAGTTACAGTTAAAGTTAAAGTTAAAGTTAAAGTTAAAGTTAGAGTTAAAGTTAAAGTTAAAGATAAAGTTAAAGTTAAATTAAAAGTTAAAGTTAAAGTTTAAGTTAAAGTTAAAGATAAAGTTAAAGTTAATGTTAAAGTTAAAGTTAAAGATACAGTTTAAGTTAAAGTTAAAGTTAAAGATAAAGTTAAATTTAAAGTTAAAGTTAAAGTTAGAGTTAAAGTTAAAGATAAAGTTAAAGTTAAAGTTAAAGATAAAGTTAAAGTTAAAGTTAAAATTAAAGTTAGAGTTAAAGTTAAAGTTAAAGATAAAGTTAAAGTTAAATTTAAAGTTTAAGTTTAAGTTAAATATAAAGTTAAAGTTAAAGTTTAAGTTAAAGTTAAAGTTAAAGTTAAAGTTAAAGTTAAAGTTAAAGTTAAAGTTAAAGTTAAAGTTAGAGTTAAAGTTAAAGATAAAGTTAAAGTTAAAGTTACAGTTAAAGTTAAAGTTAAAATTAAAGTTAGAGTTAAAGTTAGAGTTAAAGTTAAAGATAAAGTTAAAGTTAAATTTAAAGTTTAAGTTTAAGTTTAAGTTTAAGTTAAAGATAAAGTTTAAGTTAAAGTTAAAGTTAAAGATAAAGATAAAGTTAAATTTAAAGTTAAAGTTAAAGTTACAGTTAAAGTTAGAGTTAAAGTTAAAGTTAAATTTAAAGTTAAAGTTAAAGTTTAAGTTAAAGTTAAAGTTAAAGTTAGAGTTAAAGTTAAAGATAAAGTTAATGTTAAAGTTAAAGTTAGAGCTAAAATTAAAGTTAAAGATAAAGTTAAAGTTAAAGTTAAATTCAAAGTTAAAGTTAAAGTTAAAATTAAAGATAAAGTTAAAGTTAAAGTTAAAATTAAAGTTAAAGTTAAATTTAAAGTTAAATTTAAAGTTATAGTTAAAGTTAAAGTTAAACTTAAAGTTAAAGTTAAATTTAAAGTTAAAGTTAAAAAGGAAGTTAAAGTTAAAGTTACAGTTAAAGTTAAAGTTAAAGTTAGAGTTAAAGTTAAAGATAAAGTTAATGTTAAATTTAAAGTTAGGTTAAAGTTTAAGTTAAAGTTAAAGTTAGAGTTAAAGTTAAAGATAAAGTTAATGTTAATGTTAAAGTTAAAGTTAAAGTTAAAATTAAAGTTAAAGTTAAATTTAAAGTTAAAGTTAAAGTCAAAGTTATAGTTATAGTTAAAGTTAAAGTTAAAGTTAAACTTAAAGTTAAAGTTAAATTTAAAGTTAAAGTTAAAATTACAGTTAAAGTTAAAGTTCAAGTTAAAGTTAGAGTTAAAGTTAAAGTTAAAGTTACAGTTAAAGTTAAAGTTAAATTTAAAGTTTAAGTTTAAGTTAAAGATAAAGTTAAAGTTAAAGTTAAAGTTTAAGTTAAAGTTAAAGATAAAGTTAAATTTAAAGTTAAAGTTTAAGTTAAAGTTAAAGTTAAAGTTAGAGTTAAAGTTAAAGTTAAAGATAAAGTTAAAGTTAAAGTTAAAGTTAAAGTTAAAGTTAAAGTTAATGTTAGAGTTAAAGATAAAGTTAAAGTTAAAGTTACAGTTAAAGTTAAAGTTAAAGTTAAAGTTAGAGTTAAAATTAAAGTTAAAGGTACAGTTAAAGTTAAAGTTAAAATTACAGTTAAAGTATTGTATTTTTGTATGAAATTTTCCATGTATTGTTTTTAGCGAATTCTTGATCCCTCAAAACGTCCAAAGAAACTTCTTCCGGATTTCATAAAAAAATTATGTTATTTGACGGAATCGCATTTCCATTCGAATCGAGGAACATAATGGGCCCTATTCCCTGTTCTCACGTTTTAACCTTTTATTATCGCCATATGTGGCGAAGTTGATTCTATCTATTTAAAAGCCCATTGGGAAAAATCCCTCAGTAAACTATAAAAAAAAAGTTGCAGCACACTCCCGTAGCACAATTTTATATCAGGAGCCGAATCGTAACATACGATCACGGATCGCATACGGTACGAAAGAAAATTGCGTGCTACGTCAGTCTATAACTTAAATGGGATTATAACATACGACAATAAAACAAATCTCTATTTTGAATGAATTGCTATTTTAAGAACCAAAAACACATTAGAACATATTTTAAAGACTTATTATTAAGAATTCATGAGCTTAACACCGGCTTATAACAATTGATATTCATTTTAAAGACATAATATATACAATTGGTTGTAAAAATACCAAAAAATAATCAGCTTAGCGATTACGTTCAATAACTTTTTCAAATATATATAGTAATACGAAATTCGCATGCAGTAGTGCGATCACGTACGTTATGTTCCGAAAACCATGTTTTTACGTGACGATTAAGGCTTCGAGTCTCGAAGACATTTTTCAACCTCGGTATTTCGGCATTTAAAAATGGCAGTCCCGGGATCCTGCGATTTTTTGGGACTATCAAGAATCAAAATTCATAAAGAATGATGTTGACGCTTATGAGTAGTTTAACAAAAAAATGTATTTCAGTCCAACGTTTAAAAAAAATCAATTCAAATCTTATAAACAAATTAATTTGTTTTATACAAAGGTAAATAATTGGTGTTGTGCATTTAACATAAGTGTTACATATGAAAGTTCAGCCAATTCAAAACACTTCACGATTTTAAAAAACCTCCTAATCATTTTAGAGCATATTATGTATTATGCATGGCTCAACTATATGGTTGGCTCATCTCTACAGCAACAACATACTTTTGTCAGATTGTCAAAATCTGCGTGTTGGTGTTAGGCGAATGGTATGGAATGAAAACATAAAACTTTGCAATTCTTTTGTGCTGTAAGAAAATATTTTCAATGCGTTGGTTGCATTTTGAGTTTGCCATCTCCTTTCCCTACTACAGTGAAATGAAAAAAATAAAATCAGCTGATGAGATGAACCAACCATATAGTCGAGCCATGGTATCATGTGAAAGACTCCACACTGATAGGGGAAATTGTTGTTAGCATATTATAAACAATTTCTAAATGTACACCGCGAGATCTATTGGATATAAAAATCTCTATTTTTTCTGAAATCAACGTCTAAAGAAGGCTGTACTTTATCATAAAAAGGTGATTTCCTTTTGGTAAACCAATGTAGAACTTAGCAAAAGTAAAAACAGGGACACCATTAATCAAATAAAGTATTTTTTGCACTATGAAGCGGGGAGTGCCCTTTATTGCGTTTAATGTATGAACAAATTTTTTAAAGCAATTATTTATTTTGTTTTTTATTTAAAAGTTTTAGAGTTGTTTCGGTTCTTTCCAATTTATTTAAATATTTTTTTTTTAATTTGTAATTGAGATCCAGAAATTCTCAAAATCAAGGCATTTTAATAAATATAATCCCGGGATTTCGGGATGGCAATATGGGTAAAGAGTCCCGGAATTGGTGATCGGAATTCCCGGGACTTGATGCCTTAGTGACGAGATATTACGATTCCATAGCAAATGTCATAATGTCAGTAAAAGGTTAATATGACGACCAAAATCATTGAGTGAAACTGCTGTATACTGTGGTGCTGCACTTGTTCGGAAATAGTGCGACTCGCTGCAGGGTATTGTCGCACGAATCAGCCAGAGTAATGTCGTTGTAATAGCTTAAAAAGATAAAATACGTCACTGACTGGGCGGGCAAGAAAGAAACTGACAGCTGAGTTGGCTGAGTTTTTTTTTAGATAAATAAAATATGAGCTACGTTAAAAGCGAGCGCAACAAGAGGAGTGCGTGAACGCCCTGCAAAAATCGTTGGATCAGGTGGTCCACTGGAGTACTTAGCATTGTACTCCACTGTAATGCAGCAATGGACCAACTCATGTTTCTACACGAACATATTGTAAGCCGATCATTGCTCGTTTTTAACGATTGTAAACACTACACGGTATTTATTGGACTGTGGGTACTCCATGGATTACTCTGATGTAATGCGGGGCTCGAGTATATGGTCCAGTCCTAGGACATCGCAATGTTAATTGGACCATATTTTTTGTATGAATTGTGGTTAATTTTGGAGCACTCAGTTGGTCCATAGCGAGTACTCCATACATGCATGAATGGAGTACTCGCGATTTTTGCAGGGCGCTATCGCGAGTTAAAAAGGGAAGAGAGACGCCTTTTCAGGAAGAAAAAAGCAGAGGCTGAAAGGCATGAGTGCGAGGAGCTTGAGCTGCTAGCCACCAGGAATAACGCCCGAAAATTTTACTAAAAAATTCGGCGACAGACGGAAGGTTTTAAGATCGGGGCAAACTCCTGTACGAACGAAAACGGCGACCTTGTAACAGATGTCCAGAGAGTACTTAGATTATCGAGGGAACACTTCTCTGCTCTCCTAAAGGTAGACAACGATCTACCGCACAGAGATGACGAACCCGATCCCGCAATCGATGATGATGGAATAAATGTCCCCCCCACCTGATTATGACGAAGTCAGAATAGTAATAACCAGATTGAAAAACAATAAGGCCGCGGGCGCTGATGGATTGCCTGCGGAGCTATTCAAATACGGCGGCGAGGAGTTGGTAAGGCGCATGCGTCAGCTTCTTCGCAAAATATGGAATGACGAGTGCATGCCGACGATTGGAATCCAAGTGTTCTTTGCCCAGTCCACAAGAAGGGGGATACTGCAAACTGCCCCAACTATCGCGGAATCTTCTTAATATCGCATATAAGGTCCTGCCAAGTGTATGGTGCGAAAGATTGAAGCCCACCGTGAATCGGATGTTTGGACCTTATCAGTGCGGCTTCAGACCTGGTAAATCCACCATCGACCAGATTTTCACAATGCGCTAAATCTTGGAAAAAAAACCCGCGAAAAAAGAATCGACACACATCACCTCCTCGTCGATTTTGAAGCCGCCTTCGACAGCACGGAGGAGGAGCTGCCTATATGCCCCTATGTCTTAATTTGGTTTCCCCGCAAAACTTATATGGCTGTACAAAATGGCGTTGAGCAACACCATCAGCTCAGTCAGAATTGGGAAGGACCTCTCCGAGCCGTTCGAAACTAAACGAGGTTTCAGACAGGGTGACCGCCTATCTTGCGATTCCTTTAATTTGATGCTGGAGAAAATTATACTAGCTGCAGAACTTAACCGCTCTGGAATAATATTCTATAAACGCGTGTAATTACCGGCGTATACTGATGACATTGATATCATCGGCCTAAACACGCGCGCCGTTAGGTTAGGTAAGGTTGAACTGGCCGGTCCATGACGACCTCACATAGACTGAATAAGTCCGTAGTGTTACCAGAAGTTTGTTTTAACGACCAAACTGAAAAACCCTATCAAAAACCAGGACCTATGTTATAAAATAACTCCGTCCTCTTGGCAAATACTAGAAGCTTCCTAGGATTTAAGCCACTTGCTGCTTCTAGATCTGACAGCTGCATCACTCCTAATAGCTGGAGTCTTAACCTGGCAAGTGCAGGGCAAGAGCACAGAACGTGGTCGATCGTTTCCTCCTCCAGCCCGCACTTCCTACATCTGCTATCACTGACCAAGCCTAATTTAAAGGCATGTGACGCCAGAAGGCAGTGTCCACTCAGAATTCCCGTCATGAGTCTACAGTCCTCTCTTTTTAATGATAGAAGCAAGTTTGTTAGTCTAAGGTTGTAAGACCTGCACATAATTTTCGACACTTTACAGCCCCGCGCTTGAACCCACGCCTTTCCTGCTTGGTCGATCATGTGCACCTCTCGCCTTCGCTTAATTTCGCCCAGTCTAATTGGGACGTCTACGGAGCAAGCTTCAAGGGATGCGCCCTTTTTAGCTAATTCATCCGCTTTTTCATTCCCATCTATTCCCATATGCCCTGGGACCCAATATAGATGTATGCTTCTCCCTGTCCCGATTCTCTCCAGGGACTGCTTACACTCTAACACGCATTTAGATGCTGTGGTATGCGAGATTATTGCCTTAATTGCTGCTTGACTGTCAATATAAAAGTTAACACGATTGCAGCTTGGGCTATTTTCTTCCAGGGTTTCTACTGCTTTGGTTACGGCTACTATTTCCGCTTGGAAAACGCTACAGTAATCCAGCAGCCTGTAGGATCTGTTTATGTCCGGATCAGCACAATATACCGCAGACCCTACTCCTTCCACTACTTTGGAACCATCTGTGTACACATATATCGCCTCGTCCGCCATTTGAGCACCATTTGCGCGCCGTTAGTTCTGCTTACTCCAAACTGGAAAAAGAAGCGGTAAAGATGGGTTTGATGGTGAATGAGGACAAAACGAAGTACCTGCTGTCATCGAGCAAAGAGTCAGGGCATATGCGCCTTGGCGACCACGCTAGTTGGCAGCCATAATTTCGAAATAGTAAGACTTCGTTTATTTGGGAACCAGCATCACCACTAGCAGCAACATCAGCTCTGGAATCCAGCGAAGAATCACTCCTGCAAATAAATGCTACTTTGGACTAGGTAGGCAATTGAAAAGTAAAGTCCTCTCTCGGAAAACGAAAATCATACTTTACAAGTCACTTATCGTACCCGTCCTGCTATATGGTGCAGAAGCATGGACCATGACAACAGCAGATGACGTGGCTCTGGGAGTGTTCGAGAGAAAAGTTCTTCGAAAGATTTATGGACCTCTACGCGTTGGCGATGGCGAGTACCGAATATTTAACGATGAGCTGTACGAGCTATACGCAGACATCAACATAGTCCAGCGAATTAAAACGCAGCGGCTGCGCTGGCTAGGCCATGTTATGTGAATGAAAGATGACGTTACGGCCAAGAAAGTGTTTCTATCGGAACCCGCCTATGGAAGCAGAGGTAGAGGGCGGCCCCTATTCCGTTGGACGGACCAGGTGGAAAACGATTTAAACTCCCTTGGTGTGACCAATTGGCGCCGGTTGGCAGAGAGCAGGAGCGACTGGCGCGCCTTGTTAGACGGCCATAACCGTTTAAACGTTTAAGTGCCAATTAAGTAAGTAATTAAATAAAATATGATCCGCCCCGCCACATTATTGATACAGACTCATCGTACGTAAACCCTTTAACAGTTTGTAATTGGGGCCAATATGTATTGTTAAGGATGTATTTAGTATGGTTAGAACTAAGGCGATATAGCTACATATGTGAAATGTTATCATGCTTACACATGCACTGATCTTAAATTAATCCCCAAAAATAAATATTTAAACTTGGTCCGTGATCGAAACTCATTTTTATACGCTCTGAAATGATGGATCGGATCAATGCCAAAGGTTGGCTAGCGACAAATAGTACTCGTTAGATCTATAACTTATTATAATTTTTGAAAATAGTTTGACAGTTTCATAGTATCGTTTAAATGAAAATGGTTTCAGTCACTGATCATAAAACGTGGCCCGTAGCGTGTTATACAATCCGTAAACGAATTAAATTTTTTTTAATCACAATAGCTTCGAAATGGTGATTGGGATTGAGACGATACGTGAAATAGTAGCTACACGTATTTATTACATGCGTAATGTAATATCATTTTCACGAAAAGCTTAACAAATTCATATTGTAACGAATTTAGTGAAATTCCGCTTATTCCAACCCTTCTGCTAACGTCCGATTCGCTAAACTGTAGAATAAATAACTTCCAACATTCAATAATGCAAAATGGTCTTTATTAGACTACTTTGAGAGTATTTCACAATAACACTTATACTTCACAACCAATAACGTGCTTAAATCAAAACTTATTAGTCATGCCTCAGCTTGCGCTGCTTTTACACTCTCGGTTTCCTCGTTCACCCATTTCTCCTAAGGTCTAGTAATTTCGCGAACTTCATGCTTGGTTACCAGCGATATAGATGTATATTTGCAGTTTATAGCCATATGCATGTGTATATGTGAGTACTACTTCGGCTGACGATGACATGCGTTTGTGAGTATCTCTCCGCTGCCTTCTATGTATGTGTATTATTGATGATTGATTTGTTTATGTACATACGAGTGGCTGCTTGGTATCGGCTTAGGGATGCTAATATTCGTCACAATATTTATCGTTTGAGTGAAATTGGTTTTCGATACGTGATCGTATAACACGATACGGGCCCGGGCCCTGTACCCAAATTGAAAATTAACCCTTCAGAACATTTTTAGATTCAAATGATGAGCAATGCTGCAAATCAAATTGAGAGCTTACATATGCAGTTAAGGGAGGTATCCGGTAAGGTCAGAGTCTTATGTATTGCACGATTTTAAAGCTCCGCACATCGCTAAGGAAATGTTAACGAAAGCGAAATACAAACAAAAATAAAAAAATGAAATTCAATTGATTATTTCCAGTTTTATTTATTATAATTTATGTATGAATACATTCTTATTCATTATTACACAAAATCTAATATAACGGCTATACATTAAATATTTGCAATTACTGCGTATATAACTAAAATATGAAAGAAAAAAATTACTTTTTATTTTTCTTCTTCTTCTTAGAAGATTTATTACGTTTTTTATTCTTTGCATGCTTCTCCTTCGAACTAACAGCAGAATCAGCCGATACAGAACGTTTCGAGCGTTTTTTATCTTTCTTATACTTATGCTTCTTCTTTCTTTTACCATCATCCGTATCTGAATCCGAGCTCGTATCAATAGATCCCGATGAACTGCATGCGCTCGAGTTATGTAAATTACCTCTGCTTTCTTGTTCATTTAAAGATTTGTTCATTTCATCGTTTTCATTTTTAGCTCTTTCTTCTGACATACTTACGCGCTTCTTATGCGTATTAACATTTGAAGCATAGCTTTCCTCCCGCTCATCAAAAGACCGTTTCTTTGCTTTTTGTTTTTCTTTTGCATTGCTAGGTGATCTTTCTCTGCCTCTATAAGAAACATTAGTATGTGAACTTTCTTCATCGCCTCTGCTTCTTATATGTGTTCTACTTTTTGAGACTGTATCAATTTCGCGGCTTAAATGTCTTGGTGATTTATTACGATGATTATCTTTGCCATGATCCCTTTCACGATCACGGTTCCTGTCACCATCTTGGCTGCGAAATTTGTTACGATCACCACCACGATCGTGTTCGCGATTACGATCACGACCACGTTCACGTCCTCGTTCATGCTCACGTTCACGTTCTCGTTGACGTTCACGTTCTCGATCGCGGTCACGATCACGATTTTTTTCTCGATCTCTATCCCTACTTGGCTGCGTTGTAATTTTCTGATTAATATTCCTATCCCGTGTGTCACGATTTGGCCTATTATTATCACGGTTATCACGATTATCGCGATCTCGACCTCTAAACTTATTCCTGTTCCTTTCTTCTACACGTTGTTCATAGTTACTTCGGCCCATCGAATTACCCTTTATAAAATGCGACTTATTTGAAGTTTCACGTACAGGAGAATAATCATATTTTGTTGTAACTTTGCTTCCAAGCCTTTCTTTAACCGATTTGATTACCTTTGGCGAATGTGATGAATGATCATCTTTTATTTGTACTGAACGTTCTTGACTATTGCTTGTTGGTACAGTGATTTCAAAGTTTTTAATTTTGTCTTTTGCAACGATTCTCGGTAGATTTTCGGTGTATCTTTGATGATCATTACTATTATCGCTTTTGTCAAATGGATAAATCGCCTTTATTGCACGTGCGAATATGGCGTTCTCCGCTTTTCGTAATACTTCGCTAGTAACTTTTTCATTTACGATCTTTGTATCCTGATAATCGGTTGAATCTATATCCTCCAAATCAATTATATGACTAGTTGCACTATTATTTGGCTCATCGATTTCCCACTTTGATGGCTCTGGAACAGGTGCAATATTACGCTGCTTTTGATTTTGCGCATGTAGCTCATCGAATTCCGTTTCATAATCTAAAATATCCAATATCGAATCAACGCGTTTGAATTCTGTTCCATTAGTATTTGGATCATCAACTTTTGCGGTTTGTTCTTGAGAGTCATCTTTATCAATAATATTTACAACACCATTATCATCGTCAAGGGATAATGATAATGAAGTATTTAGGTTTGTTTTATTTTCGTCATTTATGATAACAACATTAGTGGAAATTTGAGAAATATTTAATTCAGGAGTTCTCGATATATATATATCTTTTGTTTCGTCATATTCGTCCAGTTGCTTTATATCTTCTGTTTCGGTTGAATTCTTTTGCCTTTCTCGTTCACGCTTGCTTTTTTTATCCTTTTTTAGTTTCTTTTTTTCAATTTTGTCTTTCCTTTTCTTTTTTCTTTCTTTCTCCTTTTGTTTTTTTGCGTATTTCTCATCCTTACTGGAAGTTGAGTGAACCTCTTCATCCTTGGTTGCAGTGTCATGTCTAGTTTTATTCTTTTCTGGACTCCTTCGCCGTTCAGCAGCTTCTTCCTTATCCGTTTTCGTACAAGTAGTTACATCATCTTTGGAAGTAGAGCCTTCGCTGGATTTGTGACTTTTTTCACCAGTTTTTTCCTGACTCCGTTTACTTGTTTCATAATAATTCGTTTCAGTTCGCTTATGATGATCGTCAGGTTTGTAACGTTCAGCACTTTTTCGAGAAGATGTACTTTTAGGACGCTTCGTGGTATTTTTTTCTTGTTTTTCACAACTACCAGATCTTTTCTTAGTACTTAATGTTGGACTACCGGTTCGTCCGGCTTTCTTCTCGCCAGTTTTATTAAGAGTTTTCGCATCGATTTTTTCTGAACTGCGATGGCTTTCAAATTGCCTTTTATCTTTTGTATCACTCGCAGTACGTTCTGTTCGTTGTCTGGGTTTCGCATAACTTTGTTGCATAGGAGGAGGATTGTACTCTTTGTGAAAAGCTGTTGGTGGATTTGTTTCATAACCTGGTGGTGGCGGTTCCAAAGATTCATGTTGACTCTCCTGAAATCTATATTAAATATATTTATGCAATCAATTAAAATCAACCTTTTTTAATATTAGATCAATTTATTACCTATCCCTTCTTGCTATCGGATATCTTTCGGTATCAAATGTACTTTGATGAGGATACCACTCCGTGTTGCTTTGACGCAAGAATCGCGCTCTTTCTTCGCTTGTGCTGCGTCTGCTTTCAAAAAAGGAAACATATAAACACAAAACTTTTTCTGTAATTATTGGTCCACATTTCATAAAAGTGCATTTATACCTTGTTAAAGCTGATTCTGGGTGTGAATCTTCTGCACGCATATTATGATTTTTTCCTGTGTCACGCTCCCTGAAATTAAAGTTAATTATTTAGTTTATAACGGATGTCTAATAGAGTTGGTAGATTTTGTTCTGTTGCAAGCACAAACTGGTTCATTTTAAATATAAAGATAAAGATTACATGTGTAATCGATTGCAACTGCGATTACATTTGCAGTACTTTCTACTTTTCTTAAATTACGATTACTGTAATCGTTTTTGCCTATATTGGAGGTTATGTAGCCTTGCAGATGTTTTCTTTCACCAAAATTAAAGAAGGGCATTTTTAAACACAAGCCTTCTTCTTTCAAATGGCGTTGGGTTTGCTCCAATATAATTTTTTTTGCTGAGATATCGCATTTTGAAAATTTCATGTTTCTTGGGGTGTGGCAGGGGTGGTTTCTAGGGGTTAGGGGATACGGGAGTTGATGCGTTAACAGTTAAGTTGGTTAACCCACTTGTGGTGCGAGTTATCTAGATAAATAAGACTTATTTTAAGAAAAATATGCGAGTAAACGCTGTTCCAGGGTTAAGTGGGTTAGCCTGCTTGCGGTATGATAGCGGTGGTTTCTAGAGGTTAGAGCTGTGTGTGAATTGGTACCCGAGAGTTAGATAGTGTAGGGGTGTGGCGAGTTAGCACATTTATGGTGTGAGTTAAAATTTTAAGAAAAATAAGACTCAATTCAAGAAAATTAGTAATCATCTATATCATGTCTATGTTATCTCAATCGATTTTCAGGTGTAGGAAAATTTAGAAACATGACAATTTCAAAATGCGATATCTCAGCGAAAAAAAATGATATTTGAGCAAACTCAACGCCATTTGAAAGAAGAAGACTTTTGTTTAAAGATGACATCCTTTAATTTTGGTGAAAGAAAACATCTGCAAGAGGCTACATATCCTCAAATATGGGCAAAAACGGTGTTTTTTGCACTTTTAGATTAGGATATCTCCAAAACTAGAGCTGACAGAGCAATTTTAAGGCCAGATTTCGATTCATCGTATCAAAATCCTTCGAAAATATATAGTCCGGTTTCTGGGTCTGAATGTTGGTTAAATTTTGTAGGCCTGTGTTACCGTGGTCCTAATTTTAAGAAAGTTTAAATAACGATCAATGTAATCGTTATTGCAAGCGCCTAGATTACGATTACAGTAATCGTTGTTTAAATATTTTTAAAATTAGTATTGTAGGTGACTAACTTTGCAGGTACTTGACCGACGCCGATGTTAGTTTCGGTGTTTCATGAAATATCCTTTACTTAAAAAGCTTAACTGAAGTTCAACACGCCCCTTAAATTTTCGGTTGCTGGCATAATTGACAATTCACGACGTCACTATTTTTTCCGATTTTGCTTTTCATGGCAGAAATGCTTTGAACAACTTTTTATCTGGGCGGAAACTGTTATTCCTTTTATAATATAATTCCTTGCAAAACTATTAATTATGGACTTTTAATATATTTGGATCAAGATAAAAATTATTTTCGGATTTTTATTACCTGAGGATTTAACTTTTTTTTCCGGGCTTTCATTTTTTTTAAATTCCGAGTTTAACTAGTTCAATCGGAATTAAAAAAATAAAAATACATATTTTACTTTTATATGTGGACTTTTATGAAAAAAGTTCGAAAAATAAAAAGGATGCATGATTCGACATGATATTGCTATAGGGATACCTGAGAATTCAAACATTTTCACCTAGGGCAATTTTTTGACCCGGACTTTTTCGACTCCGAAAAAAAAAAAATTATTATTTTCCGTCCCTGCTTTTTTTATATTCTCGATGTTGCGTTGCCCGGGACCTGAGCATATGAACTTCGGTGTGGTAGACGGAGAACGCTACCACCAAACCACGGCGGGCGCTAATGTATTTAACATACCCAAGAAAATAGGTGACTACGGATTATGTAATTGTATGTAATTCACCATGCAGTGGACAAATGAAGCTCAAGAACTTGGTACAACTCACTTTGGTTTGAACGACATTAGTTGAGCTTAAATGATATAATCACTGGAACGATCGGTACAGTTCTATGGCAGTTGGCAGCAGTCAACTCACGTGTACGCATAATAAGGTGCCTGGTAAACTTTTCCCCGCAGCACCCCTTAATATTTTAGTTTAATTGTATGAAATATATAACGAAAAGGAGAGGAAATAAAGGGATTAGGGAAGGACCGTAATAAGAAGGAGAATTGGAAGGAAAAGTAGTAAAGTTATAGTCTTTTCGACGATATAGAGGGACAAAGGGAAGAGAAGTCCACTTTTCAAATATACGTAGTAGGGTGGGTCGATTTATTAACCGATATAGCGCCATCAATTTTTCGATAGGATTTGGGCTCAGGAAAAAAGTTCTACTACGCATACCCAAAAAAATAATTTTCGAGCCAGCGAAATTAAATTTTTTTGACTTTTTTCTACTTTGATTTTTAAGGGTTTTCCATGACTACTAAAAAATTTGCATTTGATTGTAAAATTTTCATGTTCGGTCGGACAGGGTATGCATATGAACATTTTTTTGTAGGTCATGAAAAAAACCTTAAAAATCAAATTCGAAAAAAAATCAAAAAAATTATATTTCGCAGACTCGAAAATTATTTTTTTGGGTATGCGTTGTGGAACTTTTTTTCCTGAGCCCAAATCCTATCGAAAAATCGATGGCCCGATATCGGTTAACTTTCGTCCATACAAATCGACCCACCCTAATACATAGGACAGGTCAACGTCTGCCGGGTACGCTGGTTGCTTATAAGATTGTGTAGCTCATTTTCAAGGAAAAATTTACTAATTTCATACATAGTTTTTGAATATAATGTATTTATTTCATAAATTTAATAATTTGTTTTCATCAGACTTAAAGTAAAATTTTATGAGGTGCGCGTGGAAAAAAGCTGGACACCCAGTACATATGTCTGTAAGTGATACCAAGTAAAAAGGATTAGCTGTTAAAAATCTTCCACAAAAAAACAAAATCAACAGAGCCACCCTATTGCTCCGAAATTGGTGCATATACAGCAGTGTTCCAAGAAATAGATCCATGCACTATCAAAATAGTATAAATAAAAAAACTAAAGAACCTATGAATTCAACATTTTTTTACTAATAGATACAGAGGTATATTTGAAGGTTTCACATTGATACAGCAATTCAATTCATAAAGTCAACACCATTGCGGCAAAAAATTAAAATTTGTTGCAGTCTCCTACTAAACGGGTGACTTAAAATACGAGCCATTAGATATTTCTTACATCTTAAGTTATTGCTTAAAATTTCACTAAGCTATGAACAGAAATTGATCCTTGGCACTGGATTTGAATGCAATACTTTGCCGGGTGTCCATTATAATTGCTCACTGCCTAGCCATAACCAATCCCCAAGTTGCTGACGGGGATTGACAGGAATGTATCCTTAGTCGCACCTTAAGCATATTTTTTGTTGCTTGAAAATCTGACTGGAATGAATGAAATTAATAACTACACATCCATTTTCTATAATATTAAGGTCTGACGACTGTTTGATTTTTTATCAGAACGAGTCTTTTGCTTGTTTTCGTCGTTGGATCTTGATTTTCGGCTAGTTATCTTGCTGAGGCACTCATAGAAGTATCGTGGTAAACTCTGAGTATCACATCATGGTTTCACTTATAATCTTGTTCTGTTATAGAGTATTCCTAAATCATTACGGTCCTATCGCTATATTTTGCTTGTTTAAAACGGTTCTAAAGAGATAGTTCGGTATTCAAGGATCTTCGCCTAATCAGATAAGGACTTTTCACTTTATTACTGATCAGTAAGCTAAATTCAAAAATGTAACCTTTTACTCACATATACCATGTTCCCATATACCTTGAGATTATGCCGGATGCTCTACAGTGCCATAGAATACTGAATTTAGCCATACTATGATTTTCGAAATTTAATACACCGCTTCGCTGGACATCCCAGCAGGATAATAGTTCACATAATATCTCCTAGAAGAATTAGGCTGGCCCTTACAGCTGTTGAACGGTAATACTATAAAAACTTTAATAGTAGAGGATAAAGTGGTTCTCACATACAGGTATCCAACCAATTAATAGTAGCTTGGAAGCCCAGAAATGGACGCAGCTCTGCTAAATCCCACCGAAAACTAGTCGATTGGAGGTCCAGGCATTGCTCAGAAGCTTGCGTAACAATAGAAGTCGAACATACATTGAGCTAAAATTAATTTTATTTCATGCATTATGATTGACCTTTTCATAAAAACTCAAAGACTCATGTCGTAGGATACGACTTAATTAAGAACTTTGACCTGCCTCTATTTCATGAATTGTGGATTCTCAGGATTACGGTTTAAGCTTTGTGTACCCAGTTAACGTAACCATGCTTAAACCATAAATTATAAAAATAAAAAAATATTTGCTGAGATTTTTAATTTAAGTGATTTTGAAAGTGTCTGACTCTATTTCATAGAGCATCCCTGTAAATATCAGGAGCACAGCGTTGTTGTTGCATTTGCATGTTAAATTTGTATTGGGATCTCGATCAATTTTCATGGGACCTCAGTTAAGATCTTTTGTTTCAACCGTCTATGTATCTTTCTCTTTCGCGCATTCTTAGTTTTGACGCTTTACATTGAAAGCAGCAAAAATTTGTCATCATATGACTCGACGAACGTCTGCATAACATTACATCTCTAAAGGTTTTTATTGCACAGAACCTAAATCTGAAGTCAGATTTTCAAATTGGTTAAGAACTTCGGGATTTTGGCGTCTAAAACTGCGAAAAACGACACAGGCCGACGGAAATGGAAAAAAATGTTGTAATCAGAAACAGGTTTCGACATGTTGAATCCAAATGTGGAGTCAAAACAGTTCAAGTTTATGAGATATTCGAATCTAATAGTGTAAAATCACTTCCACACATTTTTTTAAGATCGTTATTCTACTGAAAGTATAACTATTACTCTTCAAAATCAACTTTGAGTTTTTAGATAATCTTTTTTGCATTTGAGAAATCATCGCCGGATCAGATCCCGAAAATCCCGACAGGCATGAAAATTGTCATCCTTAGTAAATACTTATGTACATATATAATATGGGGTTATATTATTTGACTTTTTCAAAACCGGTTTTTTGAAAACAAGTCCAAAAAACTCCTATTTTTTTGCTTCAGAAACTAACTAACTTTTACTCAGAATATCAAATCTAACCAAATGCTAACTTTTATGAATGATACCCAATATATGGTGTATTTCCATTTTGACCATATTTAGTGGTCGATATGTGAGTCTAGGTAGCCGTAAAATGAGTGTACGAGTGGGTGAGAGAGAGAGAGAGAGAGAGAAAGAAGTAGTGGTAGAGCTTGGGATACACAGATAGATGAGGAGGCAAAGAAGAAATAAAAGAGGTAATAACGGCGGTAGTGGTAAGAATAGTGAGGAAGTATAGCAGAAGGTGGAATCCGAAATAGAAGTGGATTTGTTTTGTAATGAAAATTTAAGTAACTTCCCGATAAGCTACAGGCTTGAAACTTGGAATATAGGTCAGGACCCGATAACAATGCAATAATAAGAAAAAAAACTCCGATAGGTGGCACATGGATCGAAATATTTCAAAAAATCGTATTTGTGGTCCGATTTGGCTCATATTTGGAACACATAATACATACATGAATAGAAAGCGACATATGAAAAAGTCGCTGCTAGGTGGCGCAGGTATCGAGATAGTCAATAAAATCGTATTTGTGCTCCGATTAGGCTCATATTTGGAACACATAATACATACATGAATACAAAGCGACATATGAAAAAATCTCCGCCAGGTGGCGCAAGGATCGAAATATTAAAAGAAATCGTATTTGTCGTTCGATGTGGCTCATATTTGGAAAAAATAGTACATACAGTCCGGTAGAAGTGACATCAAAATATTTTGTAGTTCGAGGAGGGACAAGCACACGTGGCGCAGAGTCTTGTAGTCTTTGGAAGGATTATGTATTGTGGACTTAGATTGTAACAAATTGTCAGGAAAGAGCCCTTGTATTAATGAGTCACTAAATGAACTAAACAGAATGAGAAATAATAGGCAATTAAATAAAGACTAAAAACTTGAAAATAAAATAATTTAAAAAAATGTTTAAGTTAAACGGTTTTATTGAAAACAATACTTACATTAAGTAATAACACTGTGCAACAGCCGGCTGGGTATTGGACCAAACCCACTTTTTTGTAGAGATTGAGGCTTAAGTAGACAAACGGAGATAGTACGTTTTTCGAAGTTAGCTTCCAAAAAATAGATATCGGTTTTCAAGGTTCAAAATTCTACATTTCGAAATTTAATATTTTGTTAACGCGTTCAGCAAATTAAAAAAGTAAAAACGTGGTCGTGGTCCGCCTTTTTCTTTTATTTGAATGGCTGAATTCGTTTTCCCAAAAATTACAGTACGAGAAAGTCCATTGGAGAGTATGTGCAGACATGAAAGTAGTAGCCACTATCATGGGACTATCTGACTTTTCAGCGCGTATAATAGCTGTTATACTAAATTTCTCAAAAAATAATTCAGCCCTTCAAATAAGGGAAAATAGCGGACCACGACAACATTTTTACTTTTTTAATTTGCTGAATGCGTTAACAAAAAAAAATTAATTTCGAAATGTAGAATTTCGAACTTCGAAAGTCGATATCTATTGTTTAGAGGCTAACTTTGAAAAACGGAGCGAGTACTTTGTCTACTTAAGCCTCAATATCTACAAAAAGGTGGGTTTGGTCCAATACACAGAAAAAAAGTTGATTTTGTCGCATAGTGTTATAATAATAAAAGGTAGAAAATAATTGGGTAGGTTCTAGGTACTAGTCATCACAATCAGTGCGCTGATCAGACAATAAAATAAAAGCGTTGGACGTGTCAAATTTCTATTGATAGTCATAAGTGCGACCAACTGAACCTTAATCAGGTTGTGCTACGCCCCACATTTTCGGAAATTTCACGCGCCCCAACGCTTTTATTTATTTGTCTGATCAACGCCATAATTGATGAGGAGTGTGATGACTAGTACCTAGGACCTACCCAATTATTTTCTAGCTTTTAGTATTATTATTACTTAATGTAAGTATTGTTTTCAATAAAACCGTTTAACTTAAAAATTGTTTTTTCTTATTTTTTTGAAAGTGGCATAAGTCCATTTCTTTTTTTTTCATTTTTTTAGCACTAATTTTGGTAGGTGCGGTAACTTTTGTACTAAAATTGGGATCACAAGCATGAAAAAGAACGCATAGTCTTGTGAAAATTTAAATCGGTTTACTTCGCGCATCCTAATCCAGGCTATTTTTATAACAATAGAACGTATACCCACATACATAAATGTCAAAGTAAGGAAAATATTTTTTTTAATTATGTCATATCTGAACAGGGATTTAATCAGGAGTTTGCTTGACGGGGTTTGACTCTGTCTGGATGATGAAGGCTCGGGATTTGGTCGTATGTGGGTGAGATTTAGGTCTAATTGTCATATCATTCCGGGATTGTATAAGTCAGGATTATGTTATATGCCCATAAACGAATAGGACATGACAGGGTTGAGAAACCCCCTCAATCACCCTGGTATATCTAATATATTTGAACTATTTTACATACTTTTCTTGAAAATTGTGAGTACGGCTACGAGATCGCATATTAAATGGTGGTGATCTTGAGCGGTTCTTCATTGGGGACTTAGACCAAGATCTCGATCTGTTTTAAAGATATTAACATGAAAATACGTTAATATTAAACATGCATACATACATGTATACATACATATGTACATGTATATGTTCATTAGGTTGTCCCTTTTATATCAAATCAGCTATTTATTTCAGCATCACCCCTTCAAACGATAACAGCAAGGTTATAAATATCACATCTCAATTTTGGTACCGATTGGATATGGTTCAAATGGTGTCGCACCAGTGTCTAATTTAAGACTTCTCTATGGAGACTCAACAAATTTAAATAAAATTTTTTGTTTTCTAATACACAAAACGGATAATATTATAGTAGGCATTATCATATATAAGTATTGGTTCCAATTGAAAACGGTTAAGGGGTCTCGCACAATGGTTTAAGTTCATATCATCTTATATATTATTTCTAATTGCTGTTTTTATGTACGGGTCCCTTTTTCGCTCTTATTTGGCATCCAAATCTATAAATAAAGTTTTGGTTGTAAAGATGGAGATTCGTGTTATTAGCGAGCTTTACGCAATTATGATCGTAGTATTTTTGTTTAGCTATATTTTATTAAAATAATTTGTTAAAAATAAACGATTTTGAGCACACAAAGAAATCTATTTGTACTATTGCACAATTGCGAATATTTGCACTGCATTACCGGCAGTTGCTACCATATGCCAGATGGCAGCGCAAGCTGTAAGTTTTAATTGGTTGATAGAACAGCTGATTTCTGTTGATATTTGATAAAAGATTTTTATATTGGTTGCGCAAGATGCGCACAGGTCCGGCTCGTTTCAATATATTGAGTTTTTATAGGGTAATCTGAACTTTAACCCCTAAGCAAAATGCCTTACGGGCTTCCAATCGGGATCAAAACTTATATATTTTAATATTATGGATTTTGGGTATTAGAAATATAGAGAAATCTTAAATTTGATGCTGGCGCGAAAAATCTTTAACGCTCTATAATCGGAACCAAAATGTAGGTATATGTTACATTATTGAATTTGGTATTGTCGTTTAAAGGGGTCACATTGAAAGAAATCGTTTATTTAATATAAAAGGACCACCCTAATATCCATACATGTAAATAAAATTATTAATTACCTTGAACCTTTATCACTAAACGAATTAGAACGCCTTCGTCTAACTGGTTTATTGCGATCAAATCCATTGTCGCGCTTACGATCAATGTTGTGTGGTCGAAACTTATCCTTAACCTCATGAGGGTTTTTGCGATATGGTGACACATGAACACGTCCACGATGTTGCCTCTCATTCGACCAAGATCGACGACGTTCCATAGAGCGGCGGCGCTCTTCCCTTCGACGTTCCTTTTCCTTCATAAGTCGGTTGAATGTTTCCAACGGATCTTCAATTATTCTAAATTACAAATTTATGTTCATAAATAGCATTTCTATTGTCATTGTATTTTTTTATTGTCCCTTAATTACCCTGTCCCAACTTTAGCGGCCACGCCCTGATACACTGAAGCAAGATTACTATTCCCATGACGCATTTCAGCAGGCGGACATCTGATTGGTGGAAAGCCTGGTGGCGCATTATGAAACATCGGTCTTACAGGATGTTGATAACTTTTCATACAAAAAAAAAATTAAAAAGAAAAGAATAAATGTCCAGCGGCTTTTGTTTATACGTATCAAAATTATCAAAACCTACCCAACATTAAGTCTTGGACCCATTGGATTATAAATGCCGAAAGGCATCATCGGTTGTCCTTGCACAGATGGATCTTGTGGCATGTTATGCGGTACGTTCATTTGCTGATAAGAGTGCATCCTATTTGGTGGACCGGAATAAACATCCAATAAATGATTTGGCCTAGATGGACGTACATGAACTTTATTTGGTCCATAATGCATTTGAGCATTCATCGGCTGATTATGCTGTTTCTTATAAAACACATTGCCATTTGAATCTTCCTTGGGATAATCTCTTTCGGGTGTGTAATCACGATCGCAATCATTACTTTGAGCATCAGAGCCATGTTGGCTATCTTTCTTCTGTGTATCTGTTGGCGATACCTAGAAACAAATATTCGTTTGATATTATATACTTATATACATACATACATACATATATACACGAATATATATAATTATTATGATTATAATTTCAAATACCGTTATATTTTTTCAACATTTACGAGTTTTATGAATGCGTCAAACCACTTTCGAGATAGTGCAGTGTTAACATATTTCGGAGTAATACCAAAACTAATTTTGGTGGTCTTCAAAACGTAGCAGTGGTGGAGGCGCCATCCGCCTCTCACATTAAAAATCCTGGGCCAAGTCCCGGCCGAAGCAACTTAAGCCTTTTTATTTTTGCTAACGGTATGAGGGAATCCGCAATGTTAATGTAAGGTGTAGATGTAAGGTTAAGTGTTATTCTATATGGAAATATACATATTAGCCGTGTTTTTTAACACGCGTATATCCGTTTACGCTTAAACTTTATATGGATTGCTAAGCGACAAACTTTAAATACACCTCTGAAATTGCTGCGCATAAATTTTGTCCTACTAAATTTCAATACGCATTATACTCAGATGTAACTGAAATATGTGTCTTTGTTTCACCCTCTACACTAATTCTATGTATTCTATGTGTGTCCATAATTCATCGCAACTGATTCAGCTATATGTTATACCCTATGGCCATCAGAGCGTTGTGTCTCCGCTTTTCGGTACACCCTGTTGCTGTAGCTAGTAGTTTAACCACAGTCGCTAGATGGGTCTCCTAAACATTATCTAAGCGAGGATAGGCGTTTTTTTCACGCGCAAACGAAACGTATACGCGTGTAAAAAAAAAACACGGCTATTGTTGCGAATATTAGCATCACTAAGGTGATACTAAGTAAATAAAGGCACACCAACAATAAAGCAAGCTGCCACTCTAAACAAATCAATCATCATTTATACACATACATACAAGGCAACGAAGAGATACTCACAAACACATGTAATCATCAGCCGAAGTAGTACAAACGCATATGGCTACAAACTACAAATATACATGTACATATATGGCTAGTAACCAAGCATGAAGTTAGCGAAATTACTAAACCTTAGGAGAAATGGGTGAACGAGGAAACCGAGAGTATAAAAACAGCGCAAGCTGAGGCCGGACTAATCAGTTTGATTTAAGCACGCTATTGGTTGTGAAGTATAAGTGTTATTGTGAAGCACTCTCAAAGTAGTCTAATAAAGACCATTTTGCATTACTGAATATTGGAAGTTATTTATTCAAAAGTTTAGCGATTCGAACGTTAGCAGAAGGTTTGTAAAAAGCGGAATTTCCCAAAATTCGTTACAATATGTAGAATCTAAATGCAGGCGTAGTGTGTGGCATTAATACATACATACATATACCAATACAATTGTATTGCAATGAGTACTGGAGAATGTATAAGGGTGAATATTGGTATGATGGGTGGAATAATAGAGAATGTAAGAGAAATGGTCACTACACTACACCGTAATGAGGGAAAAATGTACGTGGAAAGGTGATATGAGGGAAATCATACAGCAACTCATGGCAAAAATATCACCTGCATATAAATTCAAGTGATATACATGTCCGCGATGAGATATATACACTAGACTGGGTCGATTTATTAACCGATATCGCGCCACCGACTTTTCGATGGGATTTGCGCTCAGGAAAAAAAGTTGCGCTGCGCATACCAAAAAAAAAATAATTTTCGAGCCTGCAAAAAAAAAATGGCGAAAGGGTAAATTTTTCGACCAAAACACTCCCCAAAACCCAAAAAATATTTTTTTTTGTTTTCAAAAAACTGTTATCGCCAACGTTTTTACGTTTGGGTATGCGTAGTGGACCCTTTTTTTCCTGAGCCCAAATCCTATCGAAAAATCGATGGCGCCATATCGGTTAACTTTTTTCCATACAAACCGACCCAAGTTAATATACACCGCTGTTGGAAATTAAGAGCCAGAAAGTGTTTACAAGAACAAAGCATCTGGTTAGATATTCAGGTTTAAGTGGAAGTTTGTTTCTTCGTAGGATTTTGTTGATTATGAAATCTTTGTAAATTACTTGGTAAGATTTACATAAATTATAAAAGTGCAATCAAAGAAAAAATAATAATTAAAATAAAATTAACTTAAATAAAAATTTAAAAATCAAATAAAATTTAATAAAATAAAATATAGCAAATTTAAATACACTAAAATAAAATAAAACAAAATAGAATAAAATAAAAAAGGAATTACGATAAAATAAAATACATTAATAAAAATAAAATAAATAAAACAAAATTAAGTGAAATTAAAAATGAATTGGAATAAACTAAAGCTAAATTAATTAAAAAAAAAAATTTAATAAAACAATATTTTGACGAATATTACCATCACTAAGTGATACTCACATCACTAAGCGGTTATTAAATAAAGGCACAACAACAATAAAGCAAGCTGCTACTCTTGTGTACATAAACAAATCAATCATAATTTGCGCACATATGTACATACAAGGCGACGGAGAGATACTCACACACATATGAAGTCATCAGCCGAAGTGTTACTCACCCATACACCCGCTTATGCAGAAACATTATAAACTACAAACATATATTAGCTCCATCACCAAGCAGGAGATACAGTAGTTCTAGAAAACAAAACGTCTGGACTTTAGTAGAAATATGCGAATGAAGCAACGGAGAGTATAAAAGCAGCGCAAGCTGAGTAGTCAGTAATCAGTTTGATTTAAGCACGCTATTAGTTGTGAAGTATAAGTGTTATTGTGAAGTAATCGCAAAGTAGTCTAATAAAGCCCATTTTGCATTATTGACTTTTGGAGTTATGTATTCAACAGTTTAGCGATTCGAACGTTAGCAGAAGGTTTGAAATAAGCGGAATTTCCCTAAATTCGTTACAATATACAATAAAACAAGATAAAACATGTAAGGACGGGAATGTCTTCGGCTGTGCCGAAGACTTCATACCTTTCATGAATCAGTTCAATAATCTTATCCCGTTTCGTAATCTCCAAATAATCGGATGTATAAGATAAGAAATATATAGTGAGCAGATGTACATACTTAAACGATTTTTAAGATAAATATAAAATAAAAAATGGCAAACCCCCCCCCCCCCCCCCCCTATCCGAACGATCGGTTGTATGGGATATAACTATATATAGCTCCGATCAAAGTGATTTTTTCAGGATATCTTCTATGATATATTAGAATATATATCACCGAGTTTCACGTTTATACTTTCTAAATTGCGGCAGGAATGACCAAAATCGTCTTATCTGAACGATCGGCTGTATGGGAGATATATGTTATAGTGGTCCGATCCTACCGGATATATATATAATACAAAAATACATCCTTGTGCCGAATTTCATTGAGATATCTCAAAATTTGAGGGACTAGTTTGCGTTCAAACAGACAGACGGATGGACGGACAGACGGCCATGGCTATATCAATTCAGTTCGTCGCCCTGATCAATTCGGTATACTTAATGGTGAGTCTATCTTCTATATTTCTCAACGTTACAAACATCGGACCAAAGTTAATATACCATTTCATGTTCATGAAAGGTATAAAAAATCAAATCAAATTAAATTCAATTAACTAAAGTGATCTTAAATCGATGAGTTATACGTTTGTTATCGACAAGTTTTTTATTTATTGTCGAATAGTTATCGATATGCTAAACGATCGCGGGTTCGAATCGAGCTCGAGGCCTGATATTAATTATTTTATTATTATGATAAATTTTTAAATTAGAATAGAAGGAAAAAAATTTAAAACCAATGCCAAAGCTCGTTGTATAGACCCATTTCGGGAACTACTAAATTCCTTCATCGGCCACGTTTAGGCGCCGCTGCTATAACCATTCAGCTATCACAGCGGTTGTTTGTTTGTCTTCATTATTTCTACTTCTATCCTTGTTTCTTGCCAATTGATTTTCACAGCGCTGCGACATCTGTTGCAGAAACGATGTGAAAATTGGACTTGTTTCATGGCAATGAAATATGCTATACATATATGTTGCTGTTTTTTATGGGGTTTTTTGCTAATTTCTTATGGGAGTGTTATCGAAAAGTTATCAATTTGATATTAGAAAGTTATCGATTACTTACCAAAGGTTTTCACTATGTTGAAAAAGGATATCAATTCTTTTTCGGAAACTTTTAGATTTATTATCGAATGTTACCACTTTGTTATCGGCGTGTTATCAATTTTGTTATAAAAAATTTATCGATTTGTTATATAGTTATCGATTTCTTATCGGAGTGTTATCAGTTTGTTATCGGCATATTATCGATTTGCAAACGACCACTCATTGGTTTGTTATTAAACAATACCTGTAAAACTTCAATATAAAATGTTGTTGTTGTATTAACGATAAAGACATACCCCGAAGGCTTTGGGGAGTGTTATCGATGTTGATTCTTTTGCCGGATATAGATCCGGTACGTTCCGGTAACAAAGCATCATTAAGGTACTAGCCGACCATCTCGGGAACGATTTATATAAAACAGGATTCGCCACGGGTAGGTGAGGTTGAAAATTGGGTTGGAGAAGCTATATATTGCGGTGGCAACCCCTTGAGAGGGTTGCGCTACACAACCACTTGAATCAATTTGGTATTTTAGTCACCTCTTACGACAGGTATACCTACCGCGGGTATATTCTAATCCCCCCAACCCGTTGGGGGGTTAAATATATAAAATCGAATGTTATTTGTAACACTTCGATAACAAGCCGATAAGAAATCAATAAGACGATGACAAGCTGGTAACAAATCGATAGCAAGCTGATAACAAATAGAAACCACCGATAAAAACACGCTATCAATAATAAACCGATAATAAAACAATAAAATGTCGATATGGGGTGTTACCAAGAAAAAGTCGACCAAGCTCTTCCCAAAAAGCTTGAAACTTTCTGTTACAGTTCTCTTTGTTGTAGTTTAACGTCAACCCCTGATCGAGCTCTAGTAACTTAAAAACATTAGTTTCCAAGACGTACACCTGTATGTTAGCACACCGAGCTTCACGAGTTTGTTAAATGCATTGGAAGACGCTGCAGTGATCGTCCAACTTAAAGTTGCGGCTTCCATTAAGCTCTTTACAAACGACCCCCCCCCCCCCCCCCCCAACCTTTCCGTCCAACTCCGACCCATCCGTGAACAACTTAACTGGACCCCTGCCCCAGATGAGTCCCCGTCACCAATCCTCTCTCGGGGGGAATGACTGGGGTGAATGTGCACAGGGAGTAGTTATCGGTACATAATAGCCCGTCTTGTTAGGGATAAAGTTGAACCTGGCAAGAAGGCTGCAGCGCCCGAAAGCCCATATCACGATGCCTGACCAACGGTCGGGGCGCGGCAGCCTTTCGCGCAATGTCTACTATGGATGGAAAGTCTCTCACAAATTATTCGCAGGATTCCATCACACCTGTGCGATTTTTCGAAATATCTTGATAATTGCGCCACCTAGCGAAACTTTTTGTTAAATGTGTTAAACTGTCATTGAACTCTGAATCACAGGTCCCAAGCTCACCGGAAAGTTCGTTGAAAACAGATCTCAAAATTCCAAATATCGTATGAAATTTTTTAATTATTTCTATCAGAGCGCCGCCTAGCGGAACTCCTTTTCATTTATTTGCATTGCTCTGGTCCTCTAAACTAGTGTAAATTTTCAAGTTTCTAGCTCAAAGGGAAGTTTCTTAAAACTTGATCGCAATATAGTACGAAACTTCTTAATATACCTATCGAAATTCTTTCCTTCATTTAATGCATGCATTTACGTATGAGGTATTGAGATTGAAGCTCATTGGGAAGCCTGTCAAATATATCGACCCACGCGCCACCTAGCGAAGATTTTTCCCATTGTTACTGTGACCTGAAGTATGTGTAAGTTTTCAAGTTTCTAGCTTAATGGGAAGCTACTTAAAAATCTATTTTTATCTTTTATTTTGTATTTTAATAGGGAACTGAGCTATGTTTAAAGTTCCAAGTCTCTAGCACAGTGGAGTAGTGAGGTTTTCTTGCGCCCGGGGCAAAAATATATTTTTGGCGAAATTTCATATTCTGCGGAAAGACCAACGTCTCTAGCCGATGCTCCGGGCATTTTGCGGCGCTTTCTTACACATTTTACTATATCAATATCCCATTTTTCACAAAGAGACTTCGCTTTTCTATTGCTTCTTCACAGAGAGTGTCTCGAATTTTGGATAGTTCAGTCGCTAATGATTTAAGATCATGATACTGTAAGGAATTTTGAAATTCCGATTATTCCAAACCTTCTGCTAACGTTCGAATCGCTAAACTGTTAAATAAATAACTCCAATATTCAATAATGCAAAATGGTCTTTACTTTACTACTTTGAAAGTACTTCACAATAACACTTATACTTCACAACCAATAGTGTGCTTAAATCAAAACTGATTACTGACTACTCAGCTTGCGCTGCTTTTATACTCTCCGCCGCTTCATTCGCATACCCCTACTAAGTTCTAGTAATTTCTCGAACTTCATGCTTGGTTACCAGCCATATACAAGTATACTTGTAGTTTGTAACCATATGCGTGTGCATATGTGAGTACTATTTCCGCTGATGACTGCATGTGTTTGTGCGTATGTATCTCTCCGTTGCCTTGCACATATGTGGGTAAATGATGATTGATTTGATGTTCACAAGATGGCAGCTTGCTTTATTGTTGTTGTGCCTTTATTTAATAACCTTAGGGATGTGAGTATAAATTAGTGATGTTAATATTCGTCACAATACGCTTCTCTAAAATTCATCCCCGGATTTTGTAATCTGAGCTGCACACAATCAATCCTCCTTAAGATTTCATACCGGAAATGAACTGATGTTATGAAACTAAAATTTAATATATTTTGCAACAAAATTGTAGGTTCGTTTCTGGTGTTACTTGTGGTGTTAGTGTCCTCTGCTAATTGTTCTAAGTATTCCACTACATTCTCTAGCCCATCGACGATAACGCTAACTGCTTGTATTTTGGCGCTCCATCGTGCTTCAGATTCACGTTTGACAGTTTTCGTTAAAGCATTTTTAAATAATTCCCATCGTAACGTTGAACGCGAGAAAAAGAGATACATATATGCTTTCAATTATTCCACAACCTGTCGCAAGTGTTCCGGATATATGCATGCATTTTTAGTACGGAAAATTTTTTCCAGAAATCAGGTATAATAAAAATACAAATTATGCAGGAAGTTCTGCTTTGCGGACCATTTGGCGCCCCCTATGAGTGGCGACCGGTGCAAGATGCACCTTGCCCTCCCCCTCACTACGGCACTCTAGCATTCCGGGAAGTTGGTTAAAACATCACGATCCCTGCGTCATCTAGCGAAGTTTTTTGCCTCATGTTAAACTGTCATCGTGTTCTGAAGTATGTTCTTAGTCTCAAGACCTAGAGTACACGCGAAGTTACTAAAAAATCTATTGCAATATTCCCCAACGGTGTACTCAAATTCGCGGAAAAGCGCGAAAGGAAGTCAAAAAGATTTGCCATGAAGCTTCGGTAAAGTATATATGGGGGCTAAGATACTTGGCTTGGATATCATAAGTGGTTTCAGGCTCTGGATCAGGGACTGATATCAGTCTTAGACCGGCCATAGTGACGAATGTCACGCGTGATTAGTTATCACGTCCTGCACGAGGTGCCCCTGCTTCTACTGATAATGGCGGATCTAGAGAGGACAACTCGATAAAACCCGCACCCCTTGAGTCATTGTGCCGAGCTCAGGGGAGGGAGAATCAAGATCGGTACACAACGGTGACGAACTGGACTGTTTAAGGACTTTGATTTCACTTTACATTTTGACTTGATGACATTGGGCTGGTAGGTGCGGTATTCTGCCACTTTAGTAGGTCGGGGTGAAACCCTACCAAAATGGCTGGTAGGCTAATGCTGCACCTGCCCACGTCCCGTTAAAACCGTGGCGGGCCTCAAGGTACGTTCCGGCTCCGTCGCCGTTAAGTTGGTGGTGTAGGTGCGGTTGAAGATTTTCCCGCTTCGCGTCCGGTCTGGCTCTGAACGCATTACTCATAAGGTAATGCGTCAACCCTCGCGTGGCCTCCCTGCGTAGCATAGATAACCACGAGATCGTTAAAGGGCGACTACACAATCGGCTCCGGATAGCGGCCTTGAGGGGGGACTTTTTTAGAATGGACAATACTAATACGAATCCGCCAAGGATGGGGTGCGGAAGAAGAGCGCTTTTGATGGAAATCCGTCAAATCAATCTTCAGCACTCTAAGGCGGCTTCCGCAAATTTGTTGCTCTGCCTTGAAAAAGGCGGAGTGGATATAGTCCTTGTCCAGGAGCCGTGGCTGAGTAGTAACGGCAGTAAGATTTCTGGATTAAGGACTGGAAAATTCAACACCTTGGTGCATGCGGAGGCAAGTAGGCCTAGATCCTGTGTGCTTGTTAAAAAAGAGATTAAAGCTTTTATTCTCTCTAATTTCAGCAATGCTGACGTAACCACGGTCTGCCTCGAGCGAGGAAGTAATGAAATGTGGGTGGTCTCAGCGTACATGCCCCACGGGGACGTAGTGGGACCACCACCTGCGATACTGGGTGAAATCACCGCTGAAGCAAGGCGGAGAGGTGTTGGCGTGATCATCGGTGCCGATGCAAATGCCCATCATAGCATTTGGGGAAGCTCGGATACCAACACTAGAGGTGAGTCTTTATTTACTTTTATTGTAGATGAGGGACTTTGTATATGCAATAGGGGGAATGACCCGACTTTTATTACTGCGTTAAGGGAGGAGGTCCTGGACCTCACCCTGGTTAGTAGAGAACTGGAAGGTCGGATATCTGGATGGAGGGTTCTCAACGAGCACTCCTTCTCTGATCACCGATATATTCAGTTCTCAGTGAACGAAGAACGTCCCGGTAAAATATCTTTTAGGAACCCTAAAAGTACTAACTGGGACTTGTATTGTAGGAAGCTGGGAGAGCTACTGCCTGCGGTGCCTATCATTAGTTCGGGCCTGTCCGAATCTGAGATAGACGTTCTGGTGGAAAACTTCACCTCGGCAAGCAATAGCGCCTTTCAGCTGTCCTGCCCATTGAAAACTTACAGGGGGAAGGGCAAGCCGCCCTGGTGGTCGGATTCTCTTGACGACCTAAGAGCGTCCAGTCGGCGGCTCTTCAACAGAGCCAGGAGGAGTAAATTACCCTCGGACTGGGAGCTCTATAAGGTGAGTCTGGGGATTTATAAATATGAAATAAGGATAGCCAAGCGAGATGCATGGCGAAGCTTCTGCGAAAACGTAGAAGGCTGCAATGAATCCGCGAGATTTAGAAAAATACTCTCTAGGAACCCCGCTCCTCTGGGGTATCTGAGAGATGATGGTGGGGACTGGTCGATGAGTAGCGAGGAGTCCCTAAGGCTTTTACTGGACAATCATTTTCCCGATGTCCCAGTTGCGCAGGGATCTTCGCCTGCATGGTCGGCGGTCGTTGGCCATGCAGAAGTGCCTGCCATTCCAATACGGGAAAGTCAGATAACCTGGGCTATAGGGTCGTTCAAGCCCTATAAGTCTCCGGGCCCGGATGGAATCATTCCTGCGCAGCTTCAAAGGTCTTTGGGGATTTCCTGCCGCTGGTTGGCCATCATATATACTAACTGCCTCAGGCTTAACTATATCCCGAAGTCTTGGCACACGGTTAGGGTTATTTTCATTCCGAAGGCCGGCAGAAGCTCTCATGTATCACCTAAGGATTTCAGGCCAATCAGTCTCTCGTCGTTTCTTCTTAAGACGTTTGAGCGGTTGATTGACCTGTACCTACGGGAAAGGATACCTCGGGGGTTACTGTCGGCTTCACAACATGCGTACTGCAAGGGCAGATCGACGGAAACGGCTCTCCATTCGATTGTAAAGCAAATAGAGGGGTCCCTAGAACACAAAGAGTATGCTCTGGGTGCCTTTCTAGACATCGAGGGAGCTTTTAACAATGTCTTACCGGGGTCAATCGAAAGAGCTCTGGTGGGTTTAGGAGTCGAGGCGGCTCTGGTTGAATTTATTAGCAAACTTCTATGCGGCAGAATTGTCGCAGCGGAGTGGGGAGGGGCCATAATTAAGAGGAAGGTGTGCAGGGGCACGCCACAGGGGGGTGTCCTATCTCCTCTCCTCTGGGTTGTGGTAGTCAACGAGCTTCTTGTGGAGCTGGAAGCCAATGGTTGTCGGGTGGTTGCCTATGCAGATGACCTCGCTATCCTAGTCAGAGGCAAATTTCTGGGCGCCCTGCGCGATGTTCTTCAGGGCTACCTGGATACTGTGGCTAGGTGGGCTGAATCATGTGGATTGGCGGTCAACCCAGGAAAAACGGAATTGGTCCTTTTCACAAGAAGATATAAGGTGCCCGATTTCAGAACTCCCTCGATTGGAGGGGTACCGTTGGTACTTTCTGATAGGGTTAAATATTTGGGGATTGTTTTGGACAAGAAACTGTCCTGGAGACCCAATGTGGAAGATCGGGCCAGGAAGGCCGCCATTGCCTTGTACTGCTGCAGAGGAGCTATCGGAAAGAGATGGGGACTCTCGCCAAGAATAGTACACTGGCTTTATGAGATGGTGGTCAAACCGATTCTGCTATATGGGGTGCTGGTCTGGTGGAAAGCACTGGACACGGCGAGCACCTCCAAAATGTTAGTGTCAGTGCAACGGACGGCGCTGATCGGTATCAGTGGCGCTCTCAGAACAACGCCTACCTTGGCACTGAACGTCATGCTGAACATATACCCAGTAGATATTGCGGGAAAGGCGGCCGCGGCAAGGTCGTTGGTCAGGCTTCGTGATATGGGATATAGACTTTCTGACCGCGGACACTCTAGCCTTCTTACCAGTTTCGACTTCATCCCGGACAGAACGGACTACTGTATGCCGATAACAGCTCCCTATACAACCTTCACCCCAGTTATTCCAGAGAGAGAGGATTGGGGAAGAGGAATTATCTGGGGCATGGGACCGGTTAACTTGTTCACGGATGGGTCAAAGCTGGATGGAAAGGTTGGTGGGGGGGTCTTTTGTCAAGAGCTAAATTTAAGCCGCAAGTTTAAGTTGGCTGATCACTGCAGTGTATTCCAAGCGGAAATTGCTGCGATTAAGGATGCGGTGGATGGAATGCTATCCAGTGCTACCACGGTTAGGGAATTTAACATCTACTCTGATAGCCAATCGGCTATCAAGGCCTTGAGCTCAACTACAGTGCGATCGAGGGTGGTCTGGGAGTGCCTGACCTCGCTTGCGATTGCATCGAATTATTTTATAATTAAGATTATCTGGGTCCCAGGCCATAGTGATATCCCGGGTAACTGTCAAGCGGATCTCTTAGCCCGCATCGGTACAACTGAACCGGATGAAGATGGCTGTAGGGACTTTGGGATCCCGCTGGCCACCTGTGGATTGCTCCTCCATAGCTGGGCCTCGAATCAGCTCAGCAAACGTTGGGCGGATACCACGTCTTGCAGGGTAGCAAGATCTTTCTGGCCGAAAGTGGATGGCAGGAGGTCTGCTGAAATAATTGGGTTCACTAAGGCTCACCTATCAATGGTCATTGGGGTTTTGACAGGGCACTGTCCCATGGGTATCCATGCGGTACGTCTCAATATACTGGAAACTCCATCCTGCTGCAGCTGTATGGAGGATGATGAGGTGGAATCACCAAATCACTTTATGCTTGATTGTCCAGCTTTTGCCAGAATTAGGCGAAAGTACTTCGGTCGCGACTCACTTGGATCTCCCGAGGATATATCCAAAGTTGAGATCGGTATCATTCGGAGCTTTATCGTTGCTACCCAACGATTCTCTAAGTAGCTGGATCTAGGTCGCCGTTATTTTTGGTGTATGTGGTATCACAACGGACCTTCGTGTTGTCCAAGTGAGCTATCCTTATCAGGGCAGCTACCACCTAACCTATCCTATCCTATCCTTCGGTAAAGTATAAAAGACAACGTCTGAAAGCAATATTAAGCAGAAAAAAATATTTTCAAAACAGAAGCGACGCTGTCAAACCCACCGAGTGTATTCGTGGCAAGGTGGTCTTTGGTCGCACAGCCGGAAAATTCAGCATCCACGATGTAATATCCTCCAACGGGTTGAGGCAGGTTGACGTCGTTGCAGCTCAAAATATAGTCATCTGTAGTCTGTAGTACCAGGTTTAAGAAAAAAAATACATCAAGCTACTTGACTGTCTTCTCATCGAAGAACATAAAACAAAATCGATCACGTAGTGATCGACAGTAAACATTGCTCCTGGATATACGCACCCAATGATATACGCACGAAGTTCAATTATCGACACGGTCGATTACCTTGTGACAAACAAGACATACGCGCAGGCATCTGTGCAACCAAGAAAGTTCATCCCATGACACACGGAGATTTTCCCGTCAAGAAATGGCTGAAGAAGCAGACAGCTGATAATTACTTCAATCGGCAGAATGCAAATTCCACCTGCAAACCACTGCTACGAGATTCAATACCTCTGTGCAGCTATATGCTAGACCATAGTGTCATCAAATACTAGACGAACAGACTACCTTATTCCGTACCTGAGCTTCTTAGAGCCACAATAGAGGTGAAAGCTGGGCGCAAGGGCGATGATATGGCAGGCTAGGCGATACATGCGTACACCGATGATTCTAAATTCATGGATGGAGAAGGGCTTCGGTATATTGGTCAGAAACATAAATAAACTGATCCGTCATAAAAGCAGTAGAAACTAGAGGAAAATACCCGAACGGGGTGAGTTCGAGGAGGTTCAGGTACTGGCTGATAGGAATGTCATAAAATCCCGCGGCCTGTTAGACAACGTACAGAACATGCTTAAGTTATGGAGGGAATGCCTCTCCTCATTGTTAGAAAGCGGGGAAGGTTCCTGTAGATCAATCCCATACGATGTAATATATGCGCCAGCAAGCGACTGAATGCCTGCCAAGTGAACAGTTGTAAAGAAGTACGTATAAATAATAAATACAAGGCGCAATATACCTCCGAAGAGATTTAGACCGAGCTTTTCTTCCAATTTGCGGCGTGCCCCTAATTTTTCCTACAAATTGGCGGGACGAGACCTACACGTTTTATGCCGACTCCGAACGGCATCTGCAAGGCAGATAAGTTTCCACTGAGAAGCTTTTCATGGCAGAAGTGTACACTCGGAGTGTTTGCAAATTACTTCCAAGAGGCGACCTCGCTTAGAAAAACCTTTTTCTAATTGAAAAAACTTGTTTCTAAATTTTTGATGGTGCTTTGCCCGGGGCGTGAACCCAAAATCTTCAACGTGGTAGGCGGAGCACGCTGCTCTTGTTTTTTGGCCCCACGGAAAGTTCAGCCTTCACTTCAATGAAACCTCCGAAACATGGTCATATCCCGGACAAGGTATATACATAAAAATATACATAATGTCCCCCGCTCGAAATACGTGCAATTATATCGACCACGTTGTGATAGACAGACAGCATGCCGCTAGTCTTTTAGACGTGCACACGATCCGAGGACGTAACATGGATTCGGATAACTATCTCGTCGCAGCCATAATCCGCGCCCGCCTCTGCGTGGTTAAAAGCAAGGAACAAAGAATCACGTCGGAATACCGCAATCGCTACGAACTGCCAGTGATTAAGCAACTCGACTCTCACACCTGCTCTCTGAGAGAACAAGTCAACACGACGAAATGCGGGAGCACTTGGAGCATATCTCTAAAGCATTTCGTACCGCCGCACAGTGTTTCGTGTAGAACAAGCTAGCTGGACAAAAACAAAGTTCTTATTCCAAGAAAAGTGTAATGAGAAATGAAAGAAAACAAACAAAATAACGGGATTTTTGCTTTTTTTTGATATTTTTTCTCATATATATTGAGTAATTGAAGTAAGAAGGCAGGAGTGGCCGTAAAATGCATTGATTAATTTGCAAAATTCTTGTTGAATATTAAGCTTCATATTTCTTTTAAGTGAACACTTTTATATAATTTTTTTGATGGATTCTAAGCTCGAAGGTAAGTAAAATTTTTTAATAGTAATTCTTTCGCAATTAGAGTATTTTCAATATATTTAACATTCCGTTATTAAGAAGAAAAGGTATTTTTTCCCTATATTTTTAACTTTAGGGACAAAAAAGTTACATACATCCGCCGACATCCGGGATAAATTTTACATATGTTATAGTCGCAAGTATTCTCTAATAGTACAAAGAAAAAACCATTGCGAATTCTTTGCACATATATTTTTAATTTTTTTTTTTTGTAGATTTAGTTATCTCTACATATAAAATAGGATGTATGTACGTACCAGCTCCGACGAGATATTTGAACCTTTAAAGCTGATCTACAAACGGCAAAACCAATCCCCAGGTACAGGGACCAACACGTAGCCATAAAACACACAAAAATAAACGCGCAAGGTCAACAAGAGCACACCAAAAGCAAAAAGGCGAAGATCACTGACTTCAACTTGCCACAACCTACCGCACCAGTCACCAAGGCATTAAAACAGGTACATACAAAGCAATCCTAATGCAGGTATAACCACACAGGAACGCTACACAAAACAACCCCATTTGGTAGCATCTACGCCAATACCTGAATGTAATATAAATACTGCGCAACTGATAACAAATCAGAACGATCAACGACACTTAAGATGGCAGCACAACAATCATCAACTATTCACCCTGTCGGAAAATCAAAAACACAAAGCAGTTTAGTTATAACCGTACCAAGAACGGAGTTTTTTGACATTTGTGTTCAACATTCAAAGGAAACCAGATATAAAGAATTATTGAGTTTTGTTGTACCTAAGTACGATTTAAGCGAAGCAGTCGAGTATTCGATAAAAAGTTTAAGCTTACAAATATCGGCATATTCGTCGAAGCTGGATCAAAAGTGGAACACTTCTGGAAGACATAAGGAGCGATTTTTTAATAAAAAATCGGAGTGGCTTTCAGGTCCAGACTTCACATTTACAATAACGGTGGATTCAAAGTTGCCATCAGACCAACCAACCACTTCTTCAGCTAACCCCGGCCCCGGAAGACGAATGAACGACTTTGTTAGCTGCAGTGAAAAAACCAAACGGCGTCGAGTGGATGACCTCTTGCAATCTAGAAGTCCTGGTGAGTTACTTTATGCGGCAGAAGTATCAACGCGTATGTCCGGCAACAGAAATGTTGCTAACATTATAAAAAAAATCACAGGAAACCACTTAAATATCCGGCAAAAAGATGACATGTGAGCCAGATGCAAGATGCTTAAGCAATGTAGAAGCTTTTGCATACTACGTAGATAGCAAGTCTACGACTCATGGGTACAAAACGACTCGGAAGTGGAGCATCAAGGCAGGCCATAAGGTTTATCCATCATTTTATAGTCTAAGAAAAGCTAAGGAAGAATGCTATCCAAATGAAATTGATGTGGGTGAAACACGTGCGGAAATTAAAGTCCAGTCCGTATTAGATAAAAGTGTTGAGCGTTTAGTTTTAGCAAATCAAGAAGTTTTTGTTAGTTTATTACCTACAAACTTGACGTATACTTTAATCAGCAAGTGGGGTTGCGATGGAAGCTCTGGCCATAGCACATATAAGCAAAAGTTTACATGCAGTTCTGACACTGATGAGCTTTTGTTTATATTTTCTTTCGTTCCTCTTCAATTACAGGATGAAAAAGGTAACATTGTTTGGCAGAATCCTCGACCTCCTTCTACCATGTATTGTCGTCCAATTAAATTTATTTTTTCTAACGAAACAAAAGATTTTATTCTTTTTGAAACGAAAAAAAGTTTTAGAGGAGATAAATGCGTTGTTGCCAACAAAGTACATGCTCGAAGAATTCGAAGTTTCCGTAAATCACAATATGCTTCTAAAAATGATTGACGGAAAAGTTTGCAATGCTTTGACTGAAACTTCTCCCGCACAAAAGTGTTATATTTGTGGTGCCACTCAAAAAAAAAATGAATAATAAGTCACGGAACTTTACTCCTAACCGAGATAATCTTGGTTTTGGTTTGTCTACTCTCCATGCATGGATAAGATGTTTTGAATGCTTGCTTCACATAAGTTATCGCCTCGAAGTAAAAAAATGGCAGCTTAGGAATGAGGCAGATAAAGGGAGTGTAAAGCTACGTTCCAACGAAATCCAGAATAAATTTAAAAGTGTACTTGGATTGATAGTAGATAAACCAAAACCAGGTTTCGGCAATAACAATGACGGCAACACTGCTCGTATGTTTTTCGAAAATTCTGAGGCTAGTGCTGAAATGACGGGATTGGATGTAACGCTCATCAAAAGATTCGACACGCTCCTTCGCGCATTAGCATCCGGGTACAATATAAATATCCAAAGATTTGAAAAATTTGCGGTCGAGACTATAAAACTATACATAGAGATCTATCCATGGTTTAATATGCCTGTTACAGTTCATAAAATCTTAGTGCATAGTACTGATATTATTAAATCAGCAATTTTACCTATTGGTCAACTTTCTGAGGAAGCAGAGGAAGCCCATAACAAAGATTTGAGACGATTCAGGGATGATAACACACAAAAGCAGTGGCGTGAAGCCACGAATAGAGATCTTATGAATATGTTGCTTATAACATCGGATCCTTTAGTTAACAGTTTTAGGGAGATACCTAAAAAAAAATGTAAAAGTCTGACTTCAGAAGTCTTAAATTTACTGTCCCCCGATAATGTTGAGGATTCAATAAATACCCCAGTTGTTTCAAGCTTTCACAGTAGTGTTGCTGATGCTCATGACTATTCCACAAGTGACTCATCGAATGAAAGTGATGATAGCGAATAATAACATAATTATAAAAGATAACCTACTCTATAACTTTTTGTTGGATCAGGTTTTATTTAATTTCAATCTATTGTCTTTTCTACTTTATATTATACTTTACTTTCAAGTTTTTGTAATAAGTTATTTTCACATAATTAATTTAATTATTTACATTGTTGTTATTATTATTGTAATTCACTTTTACATTCCTGACTGGTACTATAAAATAATTTTGTAAAAATTGTACTGCCAGGATAAATACTCAAATAAATACAAAATATGTATGTACATATGTACAGTCACTCACATAAATAAGTAATTAATGGTCAATTCTTACAATCTTCGCTTTCGCAAATTTATTTTAACTAATTTCCCATAAGAAAATTTGTCGCGATCTATAACAAAAACTAAATTATATTTAAAAAATGTTTGAAAAATTCGACGAATTTTCATAAACAATTTTTTTTCGGAATTTTTTAGAGTATTGAGATTTGTAGTCCATTCAATTTAAGTACAATAAAGTAATATTCTTAAGTCCTTTAAATTTTTTTGGATTTATGTCACTTATTCACATTAGTTACTGTATATGAAATAAGCAAATGTATGCATATGAAGTAAAATTTTGGAAAAAAATAAAAAAGAACATATGTCTGAAAAAAATGACGTAGTTGTAATAAATGACTGCATATGAAACGGAAAATCTCATAAAATAATTTTGTCCAGCTAGCTTGTTCTACACGAAACACTGTGCGCCGCGGAGGTGTCGGTTAGCAAGCAGCAGGGCAAATTGCCGGGTTTAAAGACAATACTGGTGTGGTTCAACCAGTCGGATCACGGTGATGTTATTAAACAGACTTTGGCATGATAAATATGGGATTAAGGCTAAGCTTATTTTCCAATTCGGTGTGTGTTATTTTTAATTTTACTTACAAATCGGCGAGAACAACATACATAAATGCTTCATGCCGACTGGTGGGCGGCAAACCCATTTGAGCAAACTTACCTTTTGGCCGCCACGCTGGGGTTGTTATGTCAAGAAATTTACTAGCAGATGCGACAGAAGTTGTTCTGCCCTAACTTTTGTCTATCTTTTTCAAGAGATGTATGCATTCTTAACCATTTATGTTGCATTAACCTGGCAAACGCATAAATATATTCGTACATATGTATGTACGTCAAGCTGATATGAAATGAAAATAGATACATTTGTACATACATATAAATGTAGTTAAATAACGATAGTGAATGCTATGCATGTACGTATGTGACACATAATGTCCCATTCAAAGCAAGTTTGCTCACACAGTTCACAACGAAAGAACACACACTGCATTTTTGGCACAAATGTTACTTTTGTTTAAACACTTTTGCGCATATTAGAAAGGAATCAAGTATTTGTTGGTGCAGAACGAAGGTAAGTATTTCAAAGTTTTACTGGAAAGAAGAAATATTCAAATCGATCCATCCGTTTTGAATTTATAGCTGTGTAAACAGGTTAGGTTAGGTTGCAGTGGCACACCGAGGGCACACCTAGGCCAGTGATATTATTCCCGTTGTGATACCACGAAAATACCCCATTACCTTTTCTTTTCGAACCATTTTGAGGACCTCATAAAAGCTACGAGGTCCTTGACGTCTGCTCATCTATCTAGAAATGGAGCACCCAGAAAGCGCTGCCATGCGCCATATAGTGCCGGGCAGTTGCAGATTAGGTGAACCACCGTTTCCTTCCCCTCCTCCTCATTGTGGTATTTAATATATAAATCACTATTTAATAATAAGCACTATTTATTTTTATAAAATATTTTTATTTAACCGCTCCTAAAAGTATGTTACAAAACGTTTTTAAATATTTCAACCGAATGAAAATTTTTGAAAGACAATATTTTACAATTGAAAAATAAAAATTAACAAGAACAAAAAAATTCAATTTATTTAAAGTAGGTACATTTAAAGTTGAATATAAATATAACCCTACAATACTCCCCCTTCCGGAGATTTAATTTTAAATAAATTAAAAGTAACTTTCTTTTTTGTTTTTGTGTTAGGTATCTGTATTTTATCAATCATTGCTGGTTTTAAACGATCAATAGGAATAGATTTAATTTCATTGTTTATTTCAATTTTAAAGTTTTTAATATCTTTTTCAATAACTCTATAAGGACCTTCATACGGATGTTGCAATGAATGTTTGTTTATTACACGTACAAAAACAAAATGACAATCTTTTAAATCTTTTGGAACAAAAATACCACTAGAATTTTGATGATGTTCCAAATTTGATTTAAAATTTTTAAAATGTTCACGCAAACTACTTAAAACATCCGTTGAAGTTATATTCTCTGTAGTTGAAACAAATAATTCACCAGGTAATCTTAAATTTTGTCCATAAACCATTTCAGCCGGTGTTGCTGAAATATCTTCTTTAAAAATCGATCGCAAACCCATAAGTACTATTGGTAACTCTTCATACCAATCTCTGGATCCATTCCTAGCCATTATTGAAGATTTAAGCTGTCTATGAAAACGTTCTATCATTCCATTAGCTTGGGGATGATAAGGAGAAGTTGTTATTTGATGACTTCCAAGAAGTTTCGTTAATTCTGAAAACAAGTTTGAAGTGAATTGAGATCCCTGATCTGTTGTTATTTCTAATGGAACTCCAAAACGTGAAATATATTCTTTAAAAAATTTATTTACAACCGTAACTGCAGAAATATCTCTTAGTGCGAATGCCTCTGGCCAACGTGTAAATCTATCAATTATAGTTAATATGTAACGATATCCTTTTGAAACAGGTAAGGGTCCAACAATATCTAAGCGAATGTGTTCAAATCTGGATTTTGGAATTGGAATTTTCATAACTGGAGATTTTGTATGACGATGTACTTTCGATTTTTGACAACTTATACATTCTTTAAACCAAGTATTAATATCTTTATTCATTTTAGGCCAAAAATATTTCTTAACTATCAAACGACGTGTAGCTCTACTACCAGGATGTGAAATCCCATGTAACATATCAAATATTATTTTTCTTAAATTGTTTGGAATGAAAGGCCTAGGATTTTCTCCTGACACTTCGCACCATATATTAAAGTTAAGAACAGGAATTTTTATTAGTTTCAAATTTAAAAATGTTTGCTCTGAGGTAAGTTTGCTTAATTCACTGTCTTGTTGTTGTTCACTTTGTAAAATTTTTAAATTAATGTCCGAATTATTAATTGCTTCTACTTCAAACGCACGAGATAATGTATCAGCTACAACATTTTCTTGTCCTTTAATATACCTAATGTCATTCGTAAACTGAGCAATGAATTCCATATGTCTAGTCTGTCTTGGACTGCGTTCTGTTTTTGAATTTAAAGCAAATACAAGAGGCTTGTGATCTGTGAAAACTGTAAATTCACGTCCTTCTAGAAGGTAACGAAAATGTTTAATGTTCAAATAAATAACTAATAGTTCCCTATCAAATGCACTATATTTAATTTCGGATGGAGACAATTTCTTTGAAAAGAATGCAAGTGGTTCTGACTTATTATTAAACGTTTGATGTATGACACCACCTATTGCCGTATTGGATGCATCTACATTTAAAGAAAGTTTTGCATCTTTGTTAAAATGACTTAACAATATCGCAGATGCAAACATTTCTTTAATGCATTCGAAAGCTTTATTAGATGTATCGTCCCAAATTAAAATATTGTCTCGCTTCTTATTTGTTCTATTAATTAAATCATAGATAACTGTCGTAAACTCTGCTAATTTTGGTATATATCGATGGTAATAATTAACCATACCAATAAATTTTTGTGCCTGCTTAATAGATTTTGGACGATCAAAATTTCGAATGGCTAAAACTTTTTCTTCTGAGGGTCTAATTCGCGTTTCAGAAATATTATGTCCTAAAAAGTCAACATTTTTTACGCCAAAAGTACATTTACTTGGTTTTATATTTAAACCGTACTCCGTTAGGCGCTGAAATAGTACGCGAAGATCTTTGAAATGTTGTTCCTCATTTTCGCTTGCCACTAAGAGATCATCAATATATGTAAAAACAAAGTCTAAATCATTAACTACTTCATTAATAAATCTTTGAAAAGTTTGCGCGGAGTTCCTAAGCCCGAAAGGCATTCGTACAAATTCAAACATGCCAAAAGGCGTAGTGATTGCAGTTTTATAGATATCCTCTTCTGCCATTGGAATTTGGTGATAAGCTCTTACCAAATCTAATTTTGAAAATATTTTCTTATTTCTTAGATTCATGTTGAAGTCATGAACATGGGGCAAAGGATAACGATCAGGAACTGTTACGACATTTAATCTTCTAAAATCTCCACAAGGACGCCAGTCATTTAACTCCTTCTTGGGTACAAGATGTAAAGGAGATGCTACTGCTGAATTAGAAGGTCTACATATCCCTGTCTTTACTAAAAAATCGAATTCAGTTTTAGCTACTTTGAATTTAATGGGGTCTAAACGTCTTGGTTTAGAAAATGGCAAATTTCCTTCAGTGACTAATCTGTGAACTGTTGTATGTCTAACTGGTTGTGAATAATCTGGTTCAGAAAATAAAGAAGGAAATTCTTTTAGTAACTTTGTAAATTTGTTATCAACAGCGAAAACTTTTGGTAGCGAAACATTACAAACACATGAAATTGTGTTAACTGAAAGACTTGTTATCGGATCTACTAAGCATTTACGTTTAACATCAACTAAGAGACCATATTTACACAAAAAATCAGCACCGATAATTGGTTTAGCTATATCCGCTATTAAAAACGTAAACGGAAATTCGCGACGCAGTCCTAAATTAATATTTAAAAGTTTTTTACCGTATGTCGAAATCATTGAACCGTTAGCTGCAGTTAAAATAATATCTGATGACTTTTTCGAACTTGAAGGTTTTGAAACCGGAAGCACTGAAATTTCTGCTCCACTATCTATTAAAAAATTAAGTTTGTTTGTTTTATCAAAAATAAATAAGCGACGTGTAAAGGTGTCTAAATGTCCGTTGTTTGTCGCCGTAACAACGGATAACTTTAGTTTGACGAACTATTATTTTTAAAAGCGCATGGTTGTTCGCACTTCAAAGCCTGATTACCAAACTTATAATGATACCTACAGAGCCAATTTGGGTTGTCACGAGACTTTGATCGATATCTAGAAGGAATTCTAAAACGATTCCTACTAAAAGATCGGGACCTTGAATAATTTTGACATATCTGATTTTTAATTTCACTGATCTCTAATGACAATTTTTCAAAATTTTTGCACATCATGTTAGTTGTTTGAACCAGGCATGCTTAACGAACGAAACGATATCATTTCGTTACGATAATCAACGCTAATAAACAAAACGAAGTCACTTCGTTTCGTTTATTAACGTTAAGATCGTCAAATTAACGTTAATTTGACGTTCTTAACGTTAATAAACGAAACGAAGTGACTGACAACGTTTGAAATAATGACAATCCAAAAATACGACGAAGACGACGTCGTGCAGTTGAAAATAAACTAATTTTATAGAAGTGAATCTAGTTTTTGGACCACCACGTCTACGTCAAATACGCGTTAGAGAGGGCTCTTGTGATGTTCACGATATATTTGGTATATATTTTCAACTTGTTTTTGAGATAATTGTTCGAGTAGTGAGGACACTTCACACTAGTTTAAAGGTACGAATTACAAAACTTTTAGCGAGTTAGAGCTGGACGTTGCAAGATGTTACGCACTTTATTTGAAAGTGAATTTAAATAAATCTCTTCACTGGTCTTTTGTAAATCCATTAAAGTTTGTTCAAGTGCACCACCTTTAACAATATGTTTAAGAATTTGCTGATAAAAACGTAATAAGTTAGATATAGTAAACAGAACTATGGTATCGTTTTCGGAAGTCAATATGGTTTCCACTCGCATAATATATAACTAGGAAGAGAATAAATCGATTTTTGCTGAACATCAACTGGTGGCGTTATTATTTCATACAGCATACAAGAATTAAAATTTGATTCGTTGTTTTTGAAGGACGGTTTTTATGTTTGGCTGGCTAGATCGCCAATGTGGTATGTAATATATAAATCACTATTTAATAATAAGCACTATTTATTTTTATAAAATATTTTTATTTAACCGCTCCTAAAAGTATGTTACAAAAAGTTTTTAAATATTTCAACATGAAAATTTTTGAAAGACAATATTTTACAATTGAAAAATAAAAATTAACAAGAACAAAAAAATTCAATTTATTTAAAGTAGGTACATTTAAAGTTGAATATAAATATAACCCTACACTCAGCCTCTCTACAACTCCTGCAGCATTGACGATAAAACGCTCCTAACCTTTCTGCATGCCTACCTATAAGCATAGCCTTAGAGTTAGTGCCCCTACAAGTGTAGAAAATGTATTCCTACTTAGGTTGTGCACGTGGCGGGAGCTTTTAGGATGTCATTTTGGCCAGGTTTCCTACGATGTCCGACAGCACGGTGTTTGTAGCCATCTTTCGTCGGCTTAACGGTGGATGTGTTCTCTTAGCATTAGCTTGCATGTGGCAAAGGGCATACCTAGCGTTCTTGACTGGAAAGAATCTGCCTGGTTGTGCCCTACCTAGCAAGTTTATCTGCAATGCAGTTTCCCTCGATGTCCGCATGTCCAGGGACACATGTAAGGTGTACACGGTTCTGTTGGGCCATCTCTTGAAGATATCGGCGACAGTTGATGTTAGTTCAGAATTGAACGAGTAGGAGAGATTTTAAGGCAGCCTAGCTATCACTGAAAATAAAGATTTTTTGGCCGACATTATGTGTCCCTATCCTAACTGCGGCTTCCATGATGGCTCAAACTTTTGCCTGGATTATGCTGCAGTGATCGGGTAGTCTGAAGGAGAGCTGGAGGTTAAGGTCCCTTGAGTATACTCCACCCCCAAGTCTACTGTTTAGCTTCGCGCCGTCCGTGTACATGAAAACGCTGCCGTCAACAGCAAGGGAATGTTTATCATAAAGCTGGTTTCCGCAACTGTTGTGGTCGCACAGCGATCCGTGATAGGAGGAAGAAAACTGTATTTCTTTACTATACTAGTGTCCTGTGGTCTTGTTGTTCCAACAGGACAACTTCCTTAAGCGCAGGGTTGACGTTGCCGCCACTAGATAACCAGGCTAGATCCAATGGAAGGATGTTAAGAGTGTTCCGAACAGCCTCGCTAGACATTGTTTTTAGAGCACAGCTGTGTAAACAACAATTGTATGATTTTTTACTACATTTCGGCAAATTATTATAAATCTTTTGTATGGGAGTGTAGAAAGGAGTTGTTTTAAAGACTTTTCAGGCAATTTTTTCATTTTCTCTCTGTAAGAACCATCCTCGTACTTGAAGGAATATTCTAAAAACAGAATTAGCGACATCGGTTCAACAGTTTCCGAGTTTTACGCTTAGCAACACATTCACGGACTCATTTTTATATTAGCTGTGTTTTTCCACATCTGTATACGTTTACGCTTAAACTTTATATAGACTGCTAAGCGTTAAACTTTATCTACTCTTCTGAAATTGCTGCGCATAAAATTAGTAATCCTAAATTTCAATACGCATTATACTCAAATGCAACTGAAATATGTGTCTATGTTTCACCTCTAAAAATGGTGTATGTCCACTATTCATCGCAACCGATTCAGCTATAGGTTATACACAGACATACAACAGAGGTTTGTGTCTCTGCTTTTCGGTACAACATGTTCTGTAGCTAGTTGCCGTTAGATGGGTCTCCTAAGCATTATCTAAGCGAGGATAAGCGTTTTTTTACGCGCAAACGTAGACGTATATTGTACGTGTAAAAAAACGGCATGGATAGATCATGGTTTAATTATACAAGGTTGCCCATGTAGCACAATGTCACCCTGTACTTTTCACCTTCCAAACTCCCACGTTGCTCCTAAAAAGGTTACCTCTTTTTAAACTCCCAACAGAATATTGAACAAAAATTTTAAAAACCTATTTAAAGTTTTACTTTTAGGAAAAAAGTACAAGTTGGGTACACTTATATACTTTTGATAGTTTATTTTGTTCTCATCCGTTAAAAAATAAAATATTTTTCTGCAAATCTGCGGTAAGTCATAAACTAAAATTAAATTTTTTTAATAGTTTTAGTTGGTTTAAAGAAATTACCTTTTGCAGGTGGGATTTACAATATAGATGAGGCAGAGAACTAGCGCAGTCTCAATCAAATGAACATCGGTAATAATATGGATGACCTGCGAATGGCACGTGAACTCTCAGCACAGCGCGGTGTAGCGCTACAAGAGCTGCTCGCCAAAGAAATTTTACATCGAGAAGAGCTCTTTGCGCAAGCCAACCGTCCTATGGAATTGTCGTTTGCTCACCGCGAAAGTGCAACGCGAGGGCGCCGAACTGGAACCTACCAAACAGCGGCTAGAAGCGCTGCAAAAATTACGACCCGCACACATGCAAGAATTCGAAGAATGCGAGAAAGAGCTGGAAGAGTTAATTTAACAATATTTCAAACGCCTGCATTATCGTGATGGTGCAATATGAAGCGCGTATGAAGAAGATGAAGGTGTGTTAAGACATTGAAATTTTGGTTGGGATGCTGAGATTCCCGACATACATGATGAGGATTTAATGTCAAAAAATAGAAGATCGTATGGTGGTTTTATGGAAGAGGTTTCGGGAGGGCTTACGACCAGGCACAGCGACTTCACGTAGTGGACGGCCATTAACAGGCCGGACGCGGCGACCGACAATGGGTGCAAAAGCAGAACGCGATGCTGCCAATGAAAGCGTAGTGGATGCCTCTGGTGTTTCAAAGGGTGGCATGTTGAGCAATCGTGTTGGCATGGGCGATGAGGATGATAGCTCATTTGACAGTTCTGACAGTGAAATGGATATGGATGGATTGCTAGGCATAGGGCGTGGAGCGGCAGGTGGCGATCATTTAAGTAATTTGAGCTTAAGAGTTTGTAGAGAAGGTATTAAAGTTGGTTTTTCTCGAGAAACTTTGACTAAAATTCTGTGTTTTATTTTACTTGGTATTGCTAATATTAAGCGCATAGAGAAGACGCAGCGATAAGGCCTTGGGGAGTGTTATCGATGTTGATAGTCCTTTGCCGTATGCAGATCCGGTACGTTCCGATACCAAGCCCGAACATCTCGGGAACGATTTGCTATGACCACATGCCACCTTCTAGGTTATACCGCCCTCCCACCCCCCCCCCCCCCCCATATCCATGAGGAGTTCGGGGTCGCCAGAGCCTCGGCTGTTAATGAAACAGGATAGGTGAGGTTGACAATTGGGTTTGGAGAAGCTATATACTGCGCTGGCAACCTGAAAGGGTTGCGCTACACAACCCCTTGAATCTATTTGGTATTTTAGTCACCTCTTACGACAGACATACCTACCGCGGGTATATTATGACCCCCTAACCCGCTGGGGTGGGACGTAGCAAACCGCTTATAGGAAATTCAACGCTGTGCCTCCGGGCTAGATTTGCAAATAACATGCTTATGTCGGGTATTTCAGTGCGAGTTTAAACTCCAGTTAAAGTTGACTAGAGTTTAACCTTGCTACTTTGTTCAATAACATAAAATTTTGCGGCTCATCTCTGCTTAAGCGCCCGAAGTGGCAGGGTTAAACTCTAGTCAACTTTAACTGGAGTTTAAGCTCGCACTGAAAAACCGGGAATTAAATTTATTACCTTCGTCAGATATTATATGCTATTTTAAAAGAATATTAGTAACTCCTATACATAAATTTTTGTAAAATTTTATTACCTTTTTGAAAACGAGATTAAATTCTTCCCCTTTTTCCTCTCCTTAAAAACAACCATGAGTGCGGAGTGTCACATTTTAAAAAAAAGCTACATCCGGAACCTCTTGTAATTGAATCATGGGATAGATTAACTTTAACAATAAGGGGACTCATTTAACCTTATAAATGCCTTATAAAGTATGTAAACATATTGTAACGAATTTAGTGAAATTCTGCTTATTCCAAACCTTCTGCTAACGTTCGAATCGCTAAACTGTTGAATAAATAACTCCAATATTCAATAATGCAAAATGGTCTTTATTAGACTACTCACAATAACTCTTACTTCACAACTAATTGCGTGTTTAAAGCAAACTACTTCGTCATGCCTCAGCTTGCGCTGCTTTTATACTCTCGGTTTCCTCGTTCACTTTTTTCTCCTAAGGGCTAATAATTTCGTGAACTTCATGCTTGGTTACCAGCCATCTTCATGTATATTTGTAGTTTGTAGCCATATGCGTCTGTATATGTGAGTACTACTTCGGCTGATGGTGAGTATTTCTCTGTTGCACAATGTACATGTGTAATGATGATTGATTTGTTTACGTACATACGAGTGGCTACTTAGTATCGGCTTAGGGATGTTAGGGATAAATTTATCTAGTGCGTAAACGAAATGTCAAATTTTGTATGAAAAATCATTTACACAATTTGTATAAATTTACGCGCACATTTCAAGGTGTAAAGCGGTAAATTCAAAGGAATGCAACCTTGCAAACATAACAGCCATCATTTTCATCAGAAATCTCCAACATCAGCAAGTCATTAACAAGAGTATCTCAGTAAAGACGTTTTAGTTTTGATTTTTCAGCTTGGCATTTTTTTATTTGTAAAACAATCAACAATTTTTTTTTGCAATACAGCTGATCGAGAATTAAGTTTATCAAAAATATTACTAGGTGCGTTCATATAACAGCGTGTAAATGGGTATAATTTTACACCTTATAAATTTATATGATTTAATGTGTCTCCCTAATGTGTTACGCCCTTTTGATGCTGCCAGAAATTTTAGAAAGATCGAGCTGTGCAGCTCGATAGCGAACACAACACCTTCCACTTCCCACAAAAGATTTCCTGCTTTCCTCCACTTAGGACCGGTTTTTCTGTAGAAGTTCAACTCAGTTTGTCAGTTAAACTACGCTCAAACTTATCCTGCAGTTTTTCAGTCTACTTTAACTGAAGTTCAAGCTAAGCTTAAGCGGCAGATCTGCCAGGGTTAAACTCTAGTTAACCTATCAGTTATTTGCATTCGTACGAAATGGCGTCGAATATACCCAACAATCATTTGGGCTTGAGTACCATTTGAGCTCATGTTGACAACTAGGCATACTTCTAAAATCTCAAGAGTTGTTTCGAAACAGTGGCTCAACTCGAGAATCATAGCGTCCTCGGCAAAAGAGGGAATTTTTTATAATGCAAAACATGCTAATAAGTTGAAAAATGTAATTAACAACTTGTGGTTCTCTAACTGGACTCAAATGTAAGATTCCATGATGTTGATGTTGGATCTGCGGTGTGGTAGGCGGAGCACGCTACCATTACACCACGGCGGCCGCATATATAATTTATTCTTGATTAATTACGCTTCATTACTGCTATCAACCAGGCATTTATTTCTAACAATAAACAGCTGTTGGTTTTGGTGGTACCACCTTGGAGATTTTTTTCAACTCCACCTCAACTCGATATATAATGTAAGATATCAACTGTGCATTTCTCAAAATCTCTCGAAATTAGGATAACAATTGGAAAATATTAATCACGTTGGAGATCAACTGGAAAACTTTGAATTTTACGAAAATTTCTCAAAGTTTGGATAGTGACTAGAGAACGAATAATTAAATAATTAAATAATGATGTTGGATATCCCTTCCGGAACTATATATATAAATTTCGCTGGAGAATTTTTTTCCATGTTTGTTGGGTAAACAAAATCCAGCTGTTGCCATATCTACAAATTATCTGGATAACAAAAAACCAATGTTGCCGCACAAAAAAGCATACCCCAAAGGCGGCCTTAAGCTGTGACTGAAAAACTGCTCAGTAGTTTTACTGGAGTTTAAACTTGACTAGAGCTTAAGCAAACTTAGTTTAAGCTTAGCTTAACCAACTACTGAAAAACCGGGCCTTAAGGTGGCACTGTTAACTACAAACATATTTTTGAGGAACAAAGTGATTTGTAACTGGCGATTTTTATCCGTGACTATGACTAAGCAGTGAAAGAAGACCAATATGATCTAAATTGCAGTTCACAATCGCGACTTACAATGATAGCAACCACAGCTCATATGAATCCGAGATTTGTAAACTGCGAACTAGGGTGTTTGCATAGCCCATGCAGCAGCAGCAGTTTACTAAGGATGGGTAAGGTCAACGGCCATAACTCAGATGACCTTATTACTACTATAAATGGCCACAAATTCAATTGATGTTTTTACCATTTGAAAAGCTCATATGGTCAAATTTCAATTGGTTACAATTTCAACAATATTGGCATTATGCTATTCCGCCTTTCTGAAATGGTCATTAAGTCAACTATTTTTTTAACAAGTGACCATGTCAATTATTTTGCTTCGCACCTCCACGTATTACAACTTTAACGACTGTTAAATTTCAGTTATGTTTTACATTTGTCGTGGTTTGGTAGTAGCGTGCTCCGCCTACCACACCGAAGGCCCTGGGTTCAAGTCACAGGAAAAACAACATCAAATACTTCAATTAGAAAAAAGCTTTTCTAAACGGGGTACCCTTCGGCAGTGGTTTGCGAACACTCTGAGTTCATTTCCGCATTAAAAAGCTTCTCAGTGAAAATTCCTGCTTTGTAGCTACGGAGTTGGCATAAAACAAGTAGGTCTCGCCCAGCCAATTTGTAGGCAAAATTAAAAGGAGCACGACGCAAATTAGAAGAAAAAGCTCGTCCTAAATCTGCCCGGATGTAAGTCGCGCCAAGTAATTATTATTTATTTATGTTTTTGTTCAGTCGAATAAAAATATAATTTTTTTCATGTTTTCAGATATTTTTTAGTCCCTCTAGTTAAAAATCATATACAAAACTGGCTTAATGAGGTCTCTCATCATCATCATTATTAATTGGCGCTTAGCCGCCTAAATGAGCTTGGCCATTTCGTAAAAAGCCACGCTAGCTTTCCTTGTTTCGCCATAACTGACGCCAATTGGAAGCATTAAGGGTGTTCAAGTCTTTGTCCACCTGCCTGCCCCAATTGTAGTGTCGGCTGAAAAATTTTCCGGCCGGAGCGTCTTCGCCCATTCGCATAACACAATCTAGCCAGCGAAGCTTTTGAGCCCAATGGTGCTGCGAGTCTTACAGATAAACCACCAACACAGTCAAGCGGCGTCGAGCGAACTCCTCTTAACCCTTGAGGAGGGTTCGTTTGACGTGGCGCTGATCCAGGAGCCGTGGCTCTCATTGGTAGGAAATGTTTCTGGACTCAGCGCGCGCCAAAATTACTACGTGCAAGCGGAAGGAAGAGTGCGAGCTGCGGTCATGGTAAGGAAACAGCTGCATTCATATATGCTACCTAATTACACCACTCAGGATCTCGTAGCGGTGGCCGTTGAGCAAAAGAATAAGCAGGCATTTATCCTGGCGTCCTGCTACATGGCCCATGCTGCGGAGGTTCCACCGATGGAGTGCAAAAGGCTAGTACAGGAGGAATGGCGAAAAGGGCGGTTGGTCATATGCGCAGATGCAAATGCGCACTACAATGCGTGGGGAGGAGCATTCTCTATTTTGTTACATCCTGCAAACCAATCTGCAGATAGCCAAGGGGGAAATGTCCCTACATACATTGGTCCAACATCCAGCAATGTTCTGGATATTACATTGAGCTCCGAGCGTGATATATCAAGGTATGATTGGATGGTTCTTGATAGACCATCCTTCTCCGACCATGCGTATATCAGCTTCAGCATCCCCCTAAAGAGGGTAGAGAAGGGAGGAACCTTTAGAAACCCTAGGTCAACTAACTGGACTAAATTCCAGAAACATGTAGAAACAAAACTGGGACAACCCAAAGAGGTTGCTAATGTAGAGGAACTGGAGGAGTCGAATGAATTCCTAACAAAGACGCTTATGACTGCGTATAACAAAGCTTGCCCTCTTAGAAGATTCAGAGGAAAAGCAAAGCCGCCATGGTGGAGCAATGAGCTGAGACTTCTAAGAAGACAGGTAAAAGAAATGTTTAAGCTCGCAAAGACCGCGGAAAGCGAAGCGTTTCGGGACGAGTACAGGGATCTACTGAGGATCTACAAGCGTGAAATTACCAGGGCGAAGAGAAACTCATGGAAAAGTTTCTGTACGGACATAGTGCTCCAGCGAAACAGCACGGTTGAAAAAAGTCCTAGCAAAGGGAAACATAGTCCAGGGACTAATAAAGAAAGAGAACGGGGAATGGTCACGTAATAGTGAGGAATCCCTTGAGGTGCTTCTCGACACACATTTCCCATCGGGAGACGATTTAGAAGAGCCAGCAGACATCACTCACACTTCGATCACGGAGCTAGTAGTGCCGGGCTTGGTGACAGATATCAAGATCGAGTGGGCGGTGAAGACGTTTTCTAAGTTTAAATCGCCGGGCCCAGATGGTATATTTCCGGCCATGCTACAAGTCTCAAGTAGGGCGGTCGTGGAATGGCTTAAAATAATATTCGATGGGTGCATAAGACTGAAACATGTACCGCACTCTTTGAGAACTGCTCGTGTAGCTTTTCTACCAAAGGCGGGGAAGACCGGTCACGTGTATCCCAAAGACTATAAACCCATTAGCTTAACATCATTTCTGCTCAAAACCTTTGAGAGGCTGATAGATGTGTACATAAAGTCAAACGTGGATGAAAAGCTGCTCTCCACAACACAGCATGCGTACACCAAAGGCAAGTCGGTAGACACCGCATTGCATAGGGTGGTAATAAGCATAGAGAATGGAATATAAGGAGTATGCTCTAGGAGTCTTCTTGGACATTGCCTAGGCTTTCAATAATGTTGCAAAATGGGCGATTATGGATAGTCTTAATTACAAATTTCAGAGAGCACCATACACGTAAAAATTCAAGAAAAAACACAATGGAGGATTTAATACACTCACTTCTTGTCTCTTCCGATCCTCTCATCTCTTCGCTGTCCAAGCAACCATCTGGCTACTCCAGGAACAATATAGAAATTGGTAATAATGTTCTAAATTTGCTTACAGACCCAAGTGTTCAAGAAGACCCTGTTGATTCGTACGCTTCTGAATTAAAATGTATGTATATATTTGCCTTAAGCCTATTTTGTCCAACATAACAGTTACACATATGTCGTCACATTAACTATATATTGCACTGAAATAAATAAAAATTGTTTAAAATTTAATACTTTACTCATTTTATAGCCGAAAATGACAATTTGGCTTTGTTAATTTACATTTACGACTTTAACGCCGCTAGATCAGCGATTTCGACCAGTGTAACGCACACTGCTTGTATGTATGTGCATAAATGATGATTGATTTGTTTACGTACATACAAGTGGCTGCTTATTATCAGTTTAGGATGCTAGTATCACTTAGTGATGCTAATATTCGACCCACTGCCCTCCATCTAAGTCTGATCGTCCCGATCAGACAAATCTCTCGATCGAACCGCTGCTAGCCTCTCCAAATGAACCACCCTTCTATTTCGTGGTTTCCCAATTGTTTGTATGCGGCAGATAGCATCACTGATCCTCTTCACAACTTTGTACCGGCCTTCCCAACTGCACCAAAATTTGGATGGAACACCTTTCCACCCATGAGAGTTGTATAGCAGTACCAAATCTCCCTCCCGGAAACCTTCCAAATTATTGTTCTTGTCGAACCTGTGTTTCATCCTACTACTCATTATCCTGGACCGTTCCCTCACACTCTGTTGTTTGGCCAATGAACTACTTCGCAGAGCTTGATCTTGACGGATTGACTTTGCATCATCAGTATCGTCTTGACGGTTCACAACAGTAGTGCGCTCTGGCTTGAAACCATCCTTGCATTCTTTCTGCGAAATTCTTTCCTTCATTTTAGTTCGTCTATTTCGGTTTCTCCATGCAAGTGTTCTTCCCGCAGGTACCTTCGGTATTGATTTGTGTGTTCCATTTGTTCCACTGGTCTTTACCCAGTCGTCTGGCTTTGACCTTCGTGGTCTTTGTCGAGTATCATCCACTAGCACTCGCTTACTGCTGAGCCCTTGCTCAAAACTGTAATTAAGGGGTACATCCTTGTTCTTATATTGCATAATCCTTCTTATAGTGATGCTAATATTCGTCACAATATAAACAAATCACTTTCGCAAATGTTTAAATTTCTGCCACAAAATTATCAGCTGTTGATTTATCTGTCAAATCATCACCTTTTTAGGTTGGCAACATCCGTTCAACATCACAGTATTTTTTTTTAAGTATTGCAACGAATTTTTAAAGTTATGAACATAACAATTACAAACAAATTTTTAAGTAGTTATTAGTGTTGGAATAACTTTATAGGCTCCTGGAGATGCACCTCCATTTCATAGCAGCCACTTCAGTGAAATATATATTCCATTTTAAATTTGAAGGCGAAATCAAAGCTTCAATAGTGGGTCCAACGTTGGACGCCATTTTTTAAGGAAGATAAAATGAGATTGCTCTTTTTTAAATACATTTTGGATAAAGTTTCAAAATCCTTGGAAGTATGTATATCTTCACGTGACTTACGTAACAAGAACCAAATAAGTGTTATAGGAAATAAATTGTTATAAAGATATGTTTCGATCTATGATATCCACAAGTTAGTGATAAGACTTTTAAAAAAAGTATCGATACCGGTACTCATATAAAATACTCGGATCAAAGTATTGATGCTAGTACTAGTAAAAAGTATCGAGTATACTCGATCCAAGAGAGTACTTCGGAAGTTTTATCGAAAGTGAAAAAACTTTTTTTTAAATGAGATCTATGTTTTGAATTTAGTAGAAAACATGTAAGGAAGTTAAAGTTTGAACGAAACCGAACACTATTACCTAATTGTGTGCTACTATATATATTGTGACGAATATGAGCATCACTAAGCGATACTGGCATCACTAAGCAGATGCTGAGCAGCCACTCGTATGTACGTAAACAAATCAATCATCATGTACGCACATACATACAAGGCAGCGGAGAGATACTCACAAACGCATGCCATCATCAGCCGAAGTAGTACTCACATCATATACACACACAGATGGCTACAAACTACAAATATACATATATATGGCTGGTACCTAAGCACGAAGTTCACGAAATTACTAGACCTTAGGAGAAATGGGTGAACGACGAAACCGAGAGTATAAAAGCAGCGCAAGCTGAGGCATTACTAAGCATATCTGATTTAAACACGGTATTGGTTGTGAAGTATAATTGTGAAGTACTACTCTCCAAGTAATCTTAATAAAGACCAGTCAGTTTGCAATACTAAATATTGGAGTTATTTATTTGACAATTTAGCGATTCGAACGTTAGCAGAAGGTGGAATAAGTGGAATTTCCCTAACTTCGTTATAATATTTTAAGGAAACGTCACGAACATTAAATGATTTAAAAGATTTTTGATCGACTTATGGCATTTAAAAAAAAAATTTAAGTCAAAGAAAGTTTTTCTAAACGGGGTTGTCCCTCGGCAGTGTTTTCGCAAGAACGCAAGCAGCCGAGTGTATTTTGCATTTCCCCCAATGAAAGCTTCCCAGTGAAAATTTATCTGCCTTGCAGATGCCGTTAGGAAGCGGCAGGAAATATGCAGGTCTTGTCACCTTAATTTGTAAGAAAAATTAAAAATAGCGCGACGCAAATTGGAAGAGAAGCTCGGTCTAGATCTCCTCGGAGGTAAATCGCGTCAAGTATTTTTTCAATGGCAAAACGATTTTTGAAAAAATTAACTAAATAGAAGGGGTACATACCGATTTTCCTTTTTTTTTAAACTTTTGTACTTTGTACTACTATATCTCTACTGGAAGTATTGTTACGTACCAAATATATTGTGAGGAATATTAGCATCACTAATCTGATACTATGTAAATAAAGGCAAAACAACAATAGAGCAAGCTGCCACTCTTGTGTACATCAAATCAGTCATCATTTATACACATACATACAAGGCAACGAAGGGATACTCAAAAACACATGTAGTCATCAGCCGAAGTTGGTTCTCACACATGCACACGTATTTATGTAGCTCAATTACAGCCGAAGGCGAAACGTCGACTTTAGTAGAGATATGCGAATGAAGCGACGGAGAGTATAAAAGCAGCGCAAGCTGAGTAATCAGTTATCAGTTTTGATTTGAATACGCTATTGGTTGTGAAGTATAATTCTGAAGTACTACTCTTGAAGTAATCTAAATAAAGACCAGTTTGCAATACAGAATATTGGAGTGATTTATTCAACAGTTTAGCGATTCGAACGTTAGCAGAAGGTTGCAAATAAGCGGAATTTCTCTAAATTCGTTACAATATATATGTATATTGGAATTTTCTTGAAAATTAAAACTGTAAGCCCCTTTTTTTTCAAAGTAGGTGTGGTCCTTATCCGCTTTTGATCGGATCTATATATAATACCAAGGGCCATATTCCGTCAAATTGCAAAAAGATATCAATAGATTTTGATTTACGGCTTGCAAAAGTTTTAAATTTGGTTCTGCTTAGTAAGAGCGGCGCCACCCCCATTTTACAAAATTGTAATAAACTTATATTGTACCTCGTAACTTTTTTTTTATCCAGTCGTCCCCCACTTCATCAGTATTTGTTAAAGCATTGTTCCTATTTTCCCTATTTCCCAAAGTGGGCGTGGATATTATCTGATTTCGAGCATTTTCAATACCAATATATCGTCAAAGATGCTGTAAACGCTGCTAACTCCACCCACTAAATTCATAGAAGAACAAAAGGCTCTATTGCATGACAAGTTTAAATGTATTGAAAAAAGAAGCTTTTCATTATTTTGTTGGGGCTAGTTGTTGGTGTTGTTGTAGCGATAAGGTTACTCCCCGAAGGGTTTGGGGAGTGTTATCGGTGTTATGGTCCTTTGCCGGATATAGATCTGGTACGCATGCATCATTAAGGTACTAGCCCGACCATCTAGGGAACGATTTATATGGCCACATTAAACCTTCAGGTCATCCCTCCCACCCCACCCCCAAGTTCCATGAGGAGATTGGGATCGCCAGAGCCTCGTCTGTTAGTGACAATAAACATGTACTTTCCTTTCATCACCATATGCATAAATCCTGTCACATTCAACCATTACCAAAAAGTGGGTTTTAAATTTTACCGCATCATCCACGATCTAATTTTATGCTCAAGTGTTGGTGGTTTTGCGTCCATGGTGTTTATGGACTGAACTTTGTTGACCTTAAACATCGGCACTTGGTAAAGATCGGGGAAAAGTATCGAGGTAAAGTATCGATACTTTACTCAGTACTTGGAAAAAAAGTAACGAGTACGAAATACTCGAGTATTTTTTGGAAAAGTATCGATACTACTTACTAAGTACTCGTATCGTTCTATCACTATCCACAATCCACAAGGCAACTCTCATTCGTAGTTCAGTTTGCCATTCGTCGTTTGGCTGCCAACTACGAGCTGAACTAAGTCAAATTCTACACGAACATTTTTTGAATGAAAACAAATATTTTTTATTTTATTTATTAAACCATAAAAACAACTTAAAACTTTATAACGAATTTATTGACTACTAAAAAAGAGTATATGAACAATATGCAATAATCTCAACAATAACGTTCATGTCTGAAAAACATTGGAAGGGTTAGCTTTCGCCTTGCTTGTCATATTTTGTTATATTATGTACCAATTGTTTTACGCTTCGTACTGATGCATGCTATAACTTAGCAATGGGGTACTCTGGCAGTCTTGCATATTTTGCATTCGTGCAATCCGTGCAAGACAAAGAGAGTCCCACTATTCTCTTATTTGTTGCTGCCAACCAAATATGACGAATGAATTACGAATGCACAGTGTGGACAGGGAAAATCGCGAGCTGCGATAAGTTACTTTTAGCCTCAATTACGCGCCGTGTGAACATCATATAACTTTCAAAGTAGTGATGGTTATTTTTATGGTATATCGATGTTTTTACGATGCAATGCATCAATGCACCTCCACTACTATTGAATTCCTGGAGCTACCTCATAGGCCACAACAAAATATTTTTCACAAGAAAGAGCACCTTGTGAGCTTCATGCATGACATCCGAAGATAACGCTGCCACAAAAAAATGTCGTATCTATGCTGTTTGACACGCAGCTCGTGGTTCGGCCCTAACGTCAAGAATCGGGAAAAAAATTATGGCGTTTTAGAGCCTATCACCGAAACGTGATGGTGGTGGCAACAGAAAGAAAACTAATGCCCTACAACAGAGTGTGTATGTAAAACAGGTAGAAATTTATTACATTGTTTCGACATTTTTAGTTTTGATATTTGAATTTTCGATCTATTGTACTTGACCCAAGTAAGTGAATTTACCTACATGTAGTCCCTCTGCTATTCTTCTCTCATTTTTACCAGAGGCGGGCAGATCAATCAGTTGTACATTAAGGACTACAGGTTCCCGAACCTAACATCTTTCCTGCGCAAAACTCCTTTATAGTGTAATGCCGTTTTACCTGCATTACAAGTATTTTCTACATGCACCCCAGTAACCAATACACTGTCCTTATTACATACGCCACCACTGTAAAAGCTGGCTGCAAGCGAATGACTGTCACTGACAAATGCAAGTAATAATGGGCAAGCATTTCATTCGCGCACCGATCGTCTAGCTAAGACGGCATTTAATTCTCAACCTTTTCATATCCACTTCGACTTAAGTACAAATAATTTGCATTTCATGATTGGCGAAAGCTCAGCCACCAGCAAGGTAAGGGAAGATACCACCGAATAAATTGGGTTTAGTAACTAACTCCCGGTTCACCGGAAGTCATCACCTTATTAATTGGTGACGTGTATCGGTTTCACCAACCTTTGGTTGCTTGGAAATCGATCCAACAATCCACCTGCCGTGTCCACCGACTCACCGGAATGCACCAGTTTGTCAACCAGTGATTTGAATCGGTTTCACCAACCTTCGGTTGCTTGGAAATCGATCCAACGATCCACCTGCCGTGTCCACCGACTCACCGGAATACACCAGCCGTATTCACCGACCCGCCGTAATCCACCAACTTGTCAACCAGGGAATTGTATCGGTTTCACCAACCTTCGGTTGCTTGTAAATCGATCCAACGGTCCACCGACTCACCGGAATACACCCGCCGTATTCACCGACCCGCCGTAATCCACCAACTTGTCAACCAGGGACTTGTATCGGTTTCACGAACATTCGCTTGCTTGGAACTCGATCCAACGATCCACGATCCACCTGCCGTGTCCACCGACTCACCGGAATACACCAGGCGTATTCACCGAACCGCCGTGTATCGGTTCCACCAACCTTCGGTTGCTTGGAAACCGATCTACCAGCCGCATCCACCGGCCCGCTGCAATCCACCATCTGCCCACTTGTGACGTGCGTCGATTCCACCGACATCCGGAAATCGATCCACCGACTCACCAACCTTCGGTTACAGTCCACCTTCCATTCCTCGGCCAGGTCTACCTCTCTGCAACGGTGTGTGTGTGATTTACCAAAATACCAACAACAAATCGACGCGTGTTCATTTCAAAAGGAAGCAGGTGTCCTTTTTCGACTCTGGATTGGCTGAGTTCTACCCCAGCCTTCGACGAAGGCTTAAAAGATGTGAACATAGAGCCGGATATGGATGAAGTGCTGTGTACTTAAGCACTGCACGCGTGCAACAAGGACAAGACGGAAGACACTGCACTATATAAGGAAATCATAGACTTAGAGAAAACCTTCGAAACATGGAGTACGCCTTAGAGGTCTTCCTAGATATTGCCGCATTTTTGAGCAATCTCTCGTAACGACCGATCATAGGCGATCATAATTCCATTGAAGTATGTCTCGCCATCGAGAATCAGACAAGACATAAGCTAGAAGTATACCTGCGGAAAATATATTATACAAAATATCTATCTTGCTGAAATGAGGACGAGAGTGAAAAGAGTCTTCGTGGCGTATATTAAGAAACTAGAGCGGGTATGCAGACTATCAATTAGCATTAAACGGAACCTTTTGAAAACTATTACTGTTTTAGGAAATTTTCGTTTAACCTTATAGTCATGGGGAAACATTTTTTTGAGATCAGCATACAAAATAAAAAAGCATCGAAGATTATATTAGATTCACGTCTTTCCTCCTAGATATTGCCGCAGTTTTGAGCAATCTCTCGTAACGACCGATCATAGGCGGTCATAATTCCATTGAAGTATGTCTCGCCATCGAGAATCAGACAAGACATAAGCTAGAAGTATACCTGCGGAAAATATATTATACAAAATATCTATCTTGCTGAAATGAGGACGAGAGTGAAAAGAGTCTTCGTGGCGTATATTAAGAAACTAGAGCGGGTATGCAGACTATCAATTAGCATTAAACGGAACCTTTTGAAAACTATTACTGTTTTAGGAAATTTTCGTTTAACCTTATAGTCATGGGGAAACATTTTTTTGAGATCAGCATAAAAAATAAAAAAGCATCGAAGATTATATTAGATTCACGTCTTTTTTGGCTCTTATAAGTCCGCAAATACACCAGCTGGTAAGTTATCGGTTGGAAGCTCTAATCCGCGAGACAAGTCACAATGGTGAGCCCAATGTTGGGTGCGATATTGTAAAACGGAGGGTACAAAAATACGACTTTTTGAAAGGGATCAAACCTATTACTACTCAACAGCTAAAAGTTTTTGTATACGCGGGACGATATGAACACCTCTGTTGGTACATTGAGCATTTAAAAAAATTATTATTATTTTTTTTTTAAAGAGAATGAAGTCATTTCTTAGAAACCAAAAGGTGAAGATTACAAATTTGGAACCGAGGTATTTGAGTTGATCACTTTTACACTATTTCCTCTGGCAACGCTGGTTAAAAAAAAACTCGAAGCAATCCGCGAGCGCTTTCTGCGGGCAATTTGTAACACATCCTTCAGTAGATAAGGCTAGAAGTTCTGCAAACAGACGGGCACATAAACACAAAAACGATGTGTCGCCCATTACCATCACCCTCAGAGAGGTTAAAAACGCCATTATATCGGTCAATTCCTCTTAGTCGATAGGCCCAGACGGTATAGGTATGTCAAACACCTTGGCGATGAGGGAGTAATCTAATTGACGCACGTTTTCAACTTGTCATTGAAATCCTTTGTCATTCCAGATCAAAGGAAAATGGCAAGATAGAATTTGGAAACCGTTCTACTCCCTCATTCTCCTGCAATTCTTCGCTTAGCCACACATTAGCATGGCTTCCGCATAATGCATAGCACTTCCACCACTTTAAAAGCCATAAATACGATAAATAACGAACTAAACCAGCAACCCCATCCTAGGACGGTGCTTGTGGCGCTTGATCTGTCAAAAGATTTTGACACAATCAACCACTGCACACTACTCCAAGATATAGAAGGTTCAACCCTTCCCCCTAGTCTAAAAAGATTGATCGCAAATTATCTGAATGGCCGGCAAGCGTCGGTTCGATTTAGAAACGAAACCTCAAAACGTAGAGGAACAGGGGGTACCATAGGGTGGTGTCCTATCGCCACTTCTGTTTAATTTCTACATATCAAAGATGCCTTCCCCACCAGCCAACGACGGCACAATAATGGCAACAGGATGTGGGCCTTCAATAGATGAATTAGTTTCCAAAAGAAATAGCTATCTCTCGTCTTTCTGGTGTCTTTCCCTCGCGGACCTGATACTATCACCGATCAAATCCACGGCCACTCTGTTTATAACTTGGAAGGAACGGATTACGCAAATCCTGAACGGTCATGTCGGTGGCATTACGATACCGACTGTGAGTCAGAAAAAGTTTAAGGGGTAACGCTCAATAACACTCTTTCCTTCAAGGCACATGCCTCCGAAACTGTTTCAAAAGCACAAAGTCGCAACAATATCCTCAAGTCAAGAGAAAGGATAAAGGAGCGCTGCTGACAACTCACAAAGCATTTAGCCGGCCGCTCATGTGCTACGCGGCACCAGGCCTAAAAAAGACACACTGGCACCCAGAACTGCCACGTGATGTCTTATTATGATCGTTGAAAATCATCTCCATAGTGAGGCAAAATAGCTTAACAAAAAAACAGCGTAATTTAAAACTGAACAAGTTTAGGTAAATTGTCACAAACCAGGGCATCCCAGCAAACAACTGCTTCATCTAGCCCCTCTTCTAAGAGGGATACAGAATCATCTCCGTAAGAACTATGAGGAGATTCGGCACCTGCCAACGCAGCCGTTTAATCCAGATAAGCATAAGGGTGTTTACTTAAGCTTAAGCCACACAGAATCAGTAAACACCTTTGCTAGATCGTGCCCAGAGATCCCCCTTATCAATATACACTATCGAACCCTTGCACAATCAACCCCGACATACGTAATGTACATATCGCATACCTAGATCAATAGAGACCCAACTCAAAGGAGTAAATTTCGAAGTTATAAGCACCTCCGGGCTTCCCAATCCAATACCTACGGAACTGTATACTCGACTTACTAATATCTCTACGAATCAGCGAGAAAAGACTTCGTAAAAATAGAAATTCATTAGAAAATATGGGCGAAACATACTATTTTAGCGCGTTTTCTGAACATGGCGACTTTTTTAGTTAATCGCTGTTTTGTTCTATACCAATTGTAATGTTGAAACTTCTAGTTTAATCGCACTCCCGTTGGAGGACTTCGATGACAATTTGTGAGTGGTCGTACCTATTGAATAGGGCGAAGCACTGTTAACACAGCAACAAAGAAACAGTGTTTTTTTTTGTAAGTAAAATTCTCGAGGAAAGTTTATTATTTCTGAATAAGAAATTACTTAAATCTCAAAACTTATTTTTTGGTGTAAACAGCGTTAAACTAAAACTTCATACATACATATATGAACCATTTTGGAAAATAAGTATTAAAAAATCGTGAAGTTTCTTCATAAAAATATATTGATGCGGTCGACGGGCATAAGGGTTATATTGTGACGAATGTTAGCATCAATAAGCGATACTAGCATCCCTAAGCCGATACTAAGCAGCCACTCGTATGTACGTAAACAAATCAATCATCATTTACACACATACATACAAGGCAACGGAGAGATACTCACAAACACATGTAATCATCGGTCGAAGTAGTACTCACATATACACACGCATATGGCTACAAACTACAAATATACATGTATATGGCTGGTAACTAAGCATGAAGTTCGCGAAATTACTAGACCTTAAGAGAAAGAGGTGAACGAGGAAACCGAGAGTATAAAAGCAGCGCAAGCTGAGTAGTCAGCAATCAATTTTGATTTAAGCACGCTGCTGGTTGTGAAGTATAAGTGTTATTGTGTCCAATCACTTCAACGTTACTACGTAGGTAAATGCTCCATCTTTTGACGGTTCTGTTCCTGTCCGGGTCTTTAAGCTACAGTTCGAGAATACCGCAGCAGTGCGCAACTTAAATACTGAAGATAAAGTTGCAGCTGTACAATGACGTTACGGAAGCGAACACAGGAAACAAATCTACGAAATATAATTGCAAAACCGCTACCAAAAATCTAACGAGACTTTGCCGGAGTTTGCTTCAGACATTGAAAGATTGCCTCATCTTGCAAATGCAGACACACCCGCGGCATACACCGAGAGAGTTAAAATTCAGAGCTTTATAAACGGCATAAGGGACGTGGAAACGAAGCGAGTTACATACGCAAACCCAAATCCAACATTTGCTGAAACGGTATCACATGCTCTGATACAGGAAACAGCATCGCTTCTGTGTAAGTCAGCTTTAAAAGCACGCCGTGTGGAAGTAGAAAGGCCAGACTGGGTGAACACAATATTGGAGGCACTGAAAGGATCGTTATCAAATGCTTCAAATGCGGGAAACCAGGTCACATTGCACGTCATTGCGATCTTGATCCTAGTGGTTCCAACAGCATGTGTGGTCTTAAGAACAAAGCTGAAGGAGATGAGCAAGAGCGAGTCAGATGTAAAGATCGGGAACTTGTCCCAGCTATTGAATATCCTGTGATATCTATCTCGCAAATTGGAAGAAAATAGAGCAGTCTTACCGCCAGAGGAAATGTGGATGGCAAAGAATGTGTACTGACTGTAGATACGGGCGCATCTCATTCCTTAATCCGATATGATTTGTTCAACAGGAGATTAAAGCCATTAGCTGGAGCAAGATTGCGTACGGTCACTGGCGAGTATAACCAAGTCCAGGGAGAAGTGATATGTGAAGTCTTAATTGGAAAGGTTACGGTTCTACACAAATTCGTTGTGGAAGGCCGTCGGTTCTATGTACCGGAGCGACTCGGAATTTTTCCCGACCAAGGACCCCATTTAATTTGTTGCGTCCCTCCCACAAATTGTCATCCTCCCAGCAGCTCCTTGCAGCGGTATTGCTCCATATTCTCTTGCTCCCGGAAGGTATCGAACCCAATCCGGGTCCGTCTCCTGACCCCGGTCCTGAGAAATGGTTTTGCTGCATCTGCCGGAAAATAATATTTTTAGGACGGTCATACTCTTGTCAGTGTGTCTCGTGTAAGGGATGGTTGCATCGGACTGTTTGTTCTGGGCTAGACCCCAAAACCAGACGTCCACGTAACTTCAATAAATCTTTTGTGGCGCCTTGCTTTTCACGTCCTAGGACGTCCCGTAGTCTGCGCCTTAGCGCCCCCCGCTACCTTCCAGCAGCCCCGCTGCTCAGCAAGCCACAACAAGTACCCGCTGTTGCTAGCGCCCCACGGCGCCACCAACTCACACGGCTGCTCCCACTCATACCTACAATCTCCGTAGAAGAGTCGGGAGCAATGCCGAGCATCAGCCCCTGCCCGTCTTCTTCCTCCCTCTTTTCCGGCAGCAATTGTGTAGGTCAGGGAAACAGACTCTTAGTCCCTACCTCCCTTTGTGCCGTTTGCCAGCACAGATTATATACGTTTGCGACATCCGCCCAATGCAGCTCCTGCCATGGACGGTGCTACTTTCCTAGATGTTCTGGTTTCCGCGACGATAACCCCCCGACGGGTTTCATTGCGCCTATGCACTTCAGAATTTGGCAGTTAGACTGTAATGGATTAACTGGGAAGATCACGGAGATAGTCGACTTCATGAAGCGTCACAACATCCGCATTGCTGCGATTCAAGAGACTAAACTCACAGCAAGATCTGCATTGCAGACCTGTTCTGGGTATAATGTCCACAGAAAAGATCGCGAGAGCGGAAATGGAGGCGACCTAGGGTTTATCATACACCACACTGTGCAATATCATATATTTGATCCCGACATCGACCGCAGGGACAGTGTCTTAGAAGTCAAGGATTATCTGCCCGGTCGGGCGATGCAAATCTAGAAATCATTAACATCTACATACCTCCTGTCACCTGTTGCCCCAGTGGATACTGCTCTGATATCAACGGCGTACTCACTGGAAACAATCGCATTATGTTAGGCGATTTCAATGCCCATCACGATCTATGGCATTCAAACTTGCGGGTGGACAGTAGGGGTGAGACGTTAGCGGATCAAATAGAAGAAACGACGTTCTGCACTATAAACGGAGACGCCGCCACACGTATGGTAGGAAGCTGTCACAGTTCCCGGATATTTCAATAGTGAGCGCAGAACTCGTAAACTGCGTCAACTGGCAGCCGATGGTAACATTGGCATCCGACCACCTGCCTATACTTATTTCGTTCGAGCGTCCCGCCGACTTCATCGTCGCAGAAAAACGCTCTTTCATTAACTTTAAAAAAGGAAAGTGCGACGAATACAAATCCTTTATAGACAACCGCTTTGCTGCCCTCCCTATCCCAACTGATGCCCGCCAAGGGGAGCGTGCTTTCCGCAATGTCATTGAATCCGCCTCGGCACGTTTCATTCCCGCCGGTAGAACTCCCGAAATTCGGCCCCACTTCCTGGCAGCGGCCGCAAGTTTAGCGATAGAACGTGACCTTATAAGACAGCTCGATCCCGGCGACCCCTAAATAAGGGATATAAACCAACGCATCAGATTGCTTGTGGATGAACACAAGCGGGCGAAATGGGAGGAGCACCTAAGCGGTTGTAACCTCTCTGCCGGTGTAGGTAAACTTTGGTCCACTGTAAAGCCCCTATCGAATCCGTCTAGGCACAATGACAAAGTTTCCATCGCATTTAGCGACAAAGTGCTGTTGGATGCGAAAAAATGCGCGAGCGTTTTCTGCCGACAATACATAATGCATTCTACGGTCGACGGAGGGCCAACAGACACGCACATAAACATAAGTTCAGCGCGTCACCAATTACCATCACCGCCAAAGAGGTTGAGGATGCCATCGGTCATGCTAAACCATCCAAGGCAGTGGGCCCAGACGGCATAGCCATGCAGATGCTTAAAAGCCTAGGGAAAGAGGGTTTCAAATATTTAGCACATTTCTTCAACTTGTCTCTTTTCACCTTTGTCATACCCGAAAAATGGACGCCAAGACGCTTAAAGCCATTTTGCTTCCCCACTTCAAAGCAAATTTGCAGCTAGCCTGTCATCAGCATGGCTTTAGAAAACTCCATAGCACCACCAGCGCGCTAAATGCCATTAGCACCCAGATAAATTGTGGTTTAAATCAGAAGCCCCACCATAGAACAGTACTCGTAGCGCTAGACCTATCAAAAGCTTTTGATACGGTCAACCATGGCACGTTACTGCAAGACTTGGAAGGCTCTACCCTTCCCCCATGTCTTAAAAGGTGGACCGCAAATTATCTGGGTGGTCGGCAGGCATCGGTGCAATTCAGAAAAGAAATATTAAAGCCAAGAAGAATTAAACAAGGGGTGCCTCAGGGTGGTGCTCTATCCCCACTTTTCTTTAATTTTTACATATCAAAACTACCTTTGCCACCAGGAGTTACTATCGTTTCTTACGCCGATGACTGCACAATAATGGCCACAGGCCCGGGCCCAAAGATCGATGAGCTTTGCAGCAGAATAAACGCCTACCTCCCTGATCTCTCCAGTTTTTTCGCCTCGCGAAACCTGGCATTACCACCGAATAAATCATCCGCGACCCTATTTATAACTTGGACGTCCCAAATGTCGACCATTTTGAACATCCACGTCGATGGCACTACGCTACCGACTGTCCTACACCCCAAAATCTTGGGTGTGACGTTTGATCAGGATCTACATTTTGGTGGGCACGCAGCCGCAATTGTTCCGAAAATCCAGAGCCGTAATAAAATCCTCAAATCCCTTGCTGGCAGTACTTGGGGAAAAGACAAAGAAACACTCATTACCACATACAAAGCAATTGGCCAGCCGTTTGCGTGCTACGCGTCCCCTATATGGTCGCCAAGTCTAAAAACTACCCACTGGAAGAAGCTACAGGCCTGCCAAAATACTGCGCTCAGAACCGCCACGGGCTGTCTTCTTATTTCCCCAGAATACCATCTACATAATGAGGCGAGAATACTCCCCATCAGGGAGAGAAATGAGATGTTAACCAAACAGTTCCTGTTGAATACCCGGAAACCTGGGCATCCCAACAGCCATCTGATTGATGAGCCAGCACCGCCTAGGGACTTAAGGAGTCATCTCCGTAAGCATTTTGAGGAAATACGGCCGTATGAACACAAGCAGGTCCTTGGTGTACTCCACAAACAGGCGTCGGACCTTTATGCCGGGAATTGCTCGGTGAATCCAGTACTCGGGGTACAGTACCCAAAACTTGCGGAAGAGGAACGCATACTCCCCAGGGAAACGCGAGTCACTCTGGCTCAACTTCGTTCTGGATACTGTAACAGGTTAAACTCTTACATATCCAGAATCAACCCCGACATACAAAATTTATGCCCCGGTTGCAATGTGTCCCCACATGACACCAACCATCTCTTTAATTGTAATGTGGAAACAACGCCTCTAACACCCCTTTCATTATGGTCCACCCCTGTCGAAACAGCAAGTTTCCTTGGACTCCCGTTAGAGGATATTGATGACAACTTGTGATCGGTCGCAGCTATTAGGTGGGGCGAAACATTGCTACAACAACAACAACAGATTGTTGATGAAGTCTTATTGGGAGTGGACTTCTTAGTTGACCATGGCATCAGGATCGACATGCAAAGAAGGAATATGCGATATAAGAACCAGAATGTACCACTCAACTTCAGTTTGGAGAAAGGGTTCAGCAGTAAGCGAGTGCTGGTGGAGGCGATTCGACAAAGACCACCAAAGTAAAAGGCGGTAGATCGGGCAAAGGTTGATGGAACGAATGGGCCAAACAAAGCAAAATCAAAGATACCCGCGAGAGAAACACTGGCATTGACAAACCCAAATGGACGCACTAAAACTAAGGAAAGAATTTCCCAGAAGGAATGCAATGGTGGTTTCAAGCCAGGGCGCACTACTGTTGTGAAATGTCAAGACGATACTGATGATGCAAAGTCAATCCGTCAAGCTCAAGCTCTTCGAAGTAGTCCATTGGCCAAACAACAAAGTGGGAGGCAGCGAACTAGGATAATGTGTAGCAAGATGCATCATAGGTTTGACAAGAATAACAATTCGGAAGGTTTCTTGGAGGGAGATTTGGTACTGTTATACAGCCCTCACCGGCATAAAGGTGTTCCATCCAAATTTTGGTGGAGTTGGGAAGGCCCGTACAAAGTTGTGAAGAGGCTCAGTGATGTCATCTACCGCATAAAAACAATTGGGAAACCACGAGATAGAAGGGTGGTTCATTTGGAGGCCAGCAGCGGTTGGATCGAGAGATTTGTCTGATCGGGACGATCAGACTTAGGTGGAGGGCAGTGTGACGAATATTAGCATCAGTAAGCTGATACTAAGTAAATAAAGGCACAACAACAAAAAAGCAAGCTGCCACTATAAACAAATCATCATAAACAAATCATCATCAACAAATCATCATTTACATACATACATACAAGGCAACGAAGAGATACTCACAAACACGTGCAATCATCAGCCGAAGTAGTACTCACATACACACGCATTAGGCAACAAACTCCAAATATACACGTAATGGCTGGTAACCAAGCATGAATTTCGCAAAATTACTAGACCTTAGGAGAAATGGATGAACGAGGCAACAGATAGTATAAAAGCAGCGCAAGCTGAAGCATGACTATTCGTTGTGAAGTATATGTGTTATTGTGAAGTACTAATAAAGACCACTTTGCATTATTGAATATTGGATTTATTTATTCAACAATTTAGCGATTCGAACGTTAGCAGAAGACGTAAAATAAGCGGAATTCCCCAAAATTAGTTACACAATTTTTAAAAATGTCATGAAACACCAATTAAAAATAATTTATTCAAAGCGTACTATTTCATTTATAAAAATACTATTGCATTAAAAATAATAGGGAGTTCTAAATTTGCAGAAATTTCTGTATCAGTACTTATGCACATTTCCAAATTTTTATTTAAACAACAAAAATATCTTACATTCAGTTTTATATAACATTCACTTAATAAATAGCTTTAAATATTTAAGTAAAAAAACTAGTTCACACGTCTGTTTTGACATTTTACATTTTTAAATTACATAGTTATGTCAATGTTGTAAATATGGTCTAGAAAACGTAGACAGTTTTCTACGATTTATACGCTTCCCAGAGGTGACGTGCAACAATGTCAATTGAATTAATGACAATTGACATTAATTCATTTTTGAAAGCGAATTAATGCCATTCACATGACCCGAAAGAGAATTAATTTCAATTTACTTTGAGACGCTTTGGCATTGGTTCCCATCGCCCAATCAGAGATGAGCTCGGAGTAAAAAAATTTTGAATTGCGGTTGTTAGACCTACCAAATACTATTTTTACTGAAGTTACCGGCTTTGAATCGGATAAATTATGAATGCATATATCAGAGTTGCATTCCTCTTTCATGGAATAACAGTTTTGAATTGCAGCCTTTCTTTTTCTTTTTTTTTGGAATAATGAATTTTTTAGTCATTATTCCTCTGGTTATTCCGAAATTATTCCTATTTGTATAAAAAAAAAATGAAAAGCATTCCTCTTTTGGAATAAAAAAAAGTTAAATTTATTCAATAATTTTGGAAAATTTGAACGTAACATCAGGACGAACAAGGCGACAGCTGTTTCGATTATATGTACCTTGTAAATCTCGTCATAGCGCAATTACTTAAAAAACATAGCTAGTGACGTGGAAAAGTATTTCTGACATTAATTCGGTTTTATAAAGATAATGATTCAATAACTAGAGGTTTCTTCATTGTGAATTCATACAGGTGAAAAATCTATCTATTCCTCCATTGCCATACCTACCTGTCAAATAATAGCTGACAAGGAGAATGGCTGTCGCGAATGGAATAAAGGCTTGTTTTTTGCCCGCCGTTATTAAATTGAAGTACCATGAATCGCCCATTTGTGTTTCAACTCAGCTCTTCTTTTAATTGTGTATACAGAAAGTCAGACCAAATGTTGACTTTAATTTCCAAAATCTAGCTACTAAATAAGATATGATCAACCAGTTAAGCAAGAATTTTAAATCATGTAAATAATGCAATATGACATTCGTTTACAAAAAATATTTGAAAAACACTTTTGGCAAATAATGTAAGTAATCGAACAGCGATTGAAAAGGTGGTAGAGGCTGTTTACTATTGTGAACGTTTTTTTCACACATTCGCCACTTGTATGAATTCAATTCACAATGGGTTTGTTCGTTTGTTGACAGCAGAGCTTTGACACTGTCGAATTCAAAAATGAGTACCGTTTGCTTTTATGAAGCATGAAAAAAGGGGAGTAATTCAATCCCCTTCTGCGAAAAGTCTACCTTAAGTAGTACATATATTGGTAGTGATGGTCAGGTGATGGCGGCCACCGTGGTGTGATGGTAGCGTGCTCCGCCTACCACACCGTATGCCCTGGGTTCACACCCCGGACAAAGCAACATCAAAATTTTAGAAATAAGGTTTTTCAATTAGCAGAAATTTTTTCTAAGCGGGGTCGCCCCTCGGCAGTGTTTGGCAAGCGTTCCGGGTGTATTTCTGCCATGAAAAGCTCTCAGTGAAAACTCATCTGCCTTGCAGATGCCGTTCGGAGTCGGCATAAAACATGTAGGTCCCGTCCGGCCGATTTGTAGGGAAAATCAAGAGGAGCACGACGCAAATTGGAAGAGAAGCTCGGCCTTAGATCTCTTCGGAGGTTATCGCGCCTTACATTTATTTTTTTAATTTTGTGAATGCCAATAGAAATTATAAAATTTTAACTAAATATTGCGTGAAATAAGAAATAGTTATATTTGTTTGTATTTTGAAAATAGCACCTTGTAAAAAAGGGAAAGAATTCATTAGGTCAATGGTGCCTTACCATAACGCCCTAGCCATAACCATACCATGGCCAATTGGTTTTTGTTTTTTAGCCATAACCACAACCTATAAATTATTGAGTTGGTGAATTTACCAACTTTTTGAAAATTTTATTTTTTGTTTTGTATACGTTTGGATTAAGTCACCTATTATAGTATGTGGAATTTGTAGGTAATTTTTACATATTCGTAATTCTTATGAAATTATAACTTTTTTAGGTTAAGGCGCCGATGTTAATAGATATGGTTAAGTACAAATATGGTTATGATTAAGGCATTTTGACCATGTCAACATTGCCAGAACCTTAAGGAGCGGTCTTGCTAAACTCAAGTTGTTGACCGTAAAAAAGAACAAAACGTTGATATATTCTTAACCAATGACGCTCTAATCGTTCAATCTTACTACTTTTCATAAATTTAGAAAGAAACAACACAGTTAATGTATGTCAATTTGATTTGGCAGCAAGATGGTTGCAATTGTCAAAAATCATGTATAACAAAGAAGGCTAAGTTCGGGTCTAACCGAACATTACATACTCAGCTGAGAGCTTTGGAGACAAAATAAGGGAAAATCCCCATGTAGGAAAATGAACCTAGGGTAACCCTGGAATGTGTTTGTACAATATGGGTATCAGATGAAAGGTGTTAATTAGTATTTTAAAATGTAGTGCGCCTTAGTTCTATAGGTGGACGCCTTTTCGAGATATCGCCATAAAGGTGGACCAGGGGTGACTATATAATGTGTTTGTACGATATGGGTATCAAATTAAAGGTATTAATGAGGGTTTTAAAAGGGAGTGGCCCTTAGTTGTATATGTGAAGGCGTTTTCGAGATATTGACCAAAATGTGGACCAGGGTGACCTAGAACATCATCTGTCGTTGCGCGGCCATCTAGCGTATAAAAGCAACTGCTGGTAATGCAGTGCAAATATTCACAATAGTGCCATAGTACAAATAGATTTCTTTGTGTGCTCACAATCGTTTATTTTTAACAAGTTATTTTAATAAAATATAGATAAACCAAAGCACTATGGCCACAATTGACCAAAGCTCGCTAATAGCCCGAATCTCTATCTTTACAACCAAAACTTTATTTGTAGATTTGGATTCCAAATAAGAGCGAAAAAGGGACCGGTACATAAAAACAGCAATTGAAGAAATAATATATATGATGTGTAATACCACGAACAGTATTCGATGATTCCAAGGGCTTTTGATTTCGCCCTGCAGGACTTTTTCATTTTCTTCTATTTAATATGGTAGGTGTCACACCCATTTTACAAAGCTTTTCAAAAGTTATATTTTGCGTCAAAATACCAATACAATCACTATGTTTCATCCCTTTTTTCGTATTTGGTATGGGATTATGGGATTTTTTTCGAAATTTTCGATATCGAAAAAGTGGGCGTGGTCATAGTCGGATTTCGCCCATTTTTAATACCAAGATAAAGTGAGTTCAGATAAATACGTGAACTAAGTTTAGTAAATATATATCGATTTTTGCTCAACTTATCGTGGACAGACGATCGACTGTATATAAAAACTGGGCGTGGCTTCAACCGATTTCGCCCATTTGCACAGTAAACAGTTACACAATGATTGGTAAATTTTTGTTCGACTTATGGCATTAAAAGTATTCTAGACAAATTAAATGAAAAGGGCGGAGCCACGCCCATTTTTAAATTTTCTTTTATTTTTGTATTTTGTTGCACCATATCATTACTGGAGTTGAATGTTGACAAAATTTACTTATATACTGTAGATATTAAATTTTTTGTTAACATTTGACTTAAAAGAAAAAAATTTTTTTTAATGTGGGCGTTTCGTCATCCAATTTTGCTAATTTTTATTTAGAACACATATAGTAATAGGAGTAACGGTCCTGCCAAATTTCATTATGACATCTTCAAGGACAGCCAAATTACGGCTTGCAAAACTTTTAAATTACCTTCTTTTAAAAGTGAGCGATGCCACGCTCATTGTCCAAAATTTTACTAATTTTCTATTTTGCGTCATAAGGTCAACCCACCTACCAAGTTTCATCGCTTTATGCGTCTTTGGTAATGAATTATCGCACTTTTTCGGTTTTTCGAGATTTTTGATATCAAAAAAGTGTTAGAATCCGATTTCTTTCATTTTAAATAGCGATCTGAGATGAGTGTCCAGGAACTTACATACCAAATTTCATTAATATACCTCAAAATTTACTCAAGTTATCGTGTTTACGGACGGACGGACATGGCTAAATTAATTTCTTTTTTCGCCCAGATGATTTTGATATGTAGAAGTCTATATCTATCTCGATTACTTTATGCCGTTACGGATTACCGTTATGCGAACAAAATTAATATACTCTGTGAGCTCTGCTTAGCTGAGTATAAAAATAATCAGTTTCAATTTCGGGATTCTGGCATTAATTCTCGGATTGCGAATTAATCTCACCAACTTTCCTCATCTAGTTTATGTGGGGTGCGAATAAAACAGTTTTTTGCACCTTGCAGACCAACGTTTCGCTACGATTTTCTTAGCATCTTCTGGGGCAAGACTGTGATTTTTATTCAAAAAAAAAATTACATAAACAACATTAATTATTAATAATCATCACAATTGCAAAATATTTACATGCCACTGACATTAATTCAATTAGCATTATTGCACGTCATCTTTTCAAATACACAGTTACACAAGTATGTATGTTTGTGCTTACATTACACAAATAATGTTCATAAATAAAATATTAATATCTTATATTAGTTGATTGACTACTTATTTATTCTAATTCGCTGAACTATCAGTGGTTGATTGACGACAGTGATGTGTTTATCCTGTTAGGTTACAGCTTATGTAAGGTAGTGGTAGAAGCGAAACGATGTATATATTGCGTTTTTGATTGTTGATTAGCCCTGATTAGTATTGCGAAATTCCCGGTGTTTTTCTGGACGTCCAGTTTTTGCATAAAATTTTATGTTACGCTGAAAAACGGCGGCATTTTCGAAAACTTGCTCTCTTGCAATACGACAGGAACATATGACGTTGACAACACTCAACACGCAGTCCAGAATATTCTGTGTTGTGAAAGATATACCATAAGCTTTTGTTTTGATCAAAAATTCAGAAAATATTAACACATATTTTGAAGAAGTTTTTGCACTCGGATTCGCTTTTCTATCTTGCGTGAGGTATGGGACCGCATTTTTTAAATGCGTAATATTAAATTCATGTTTATGTCGATACAATTAAGCGCAAACCTTACCACAAAACTGATTTTTTTTTTGTAGCAATTATTGAGTAAATTTGCTGTATAGAGATGCGAAAGTAAATTACCTAACTTTGGTTTATCTGCTTGGCGTTTAAGAAGTTTGTCTTACACGCCCCCCCTCTCTCCCTTTCCACCATCTTTTATTCGTGCCTCTCTTTCCCTTTCTCTCTCCCTGCGCCTCTCCCCTCTCCGTCTGTTTCTCTCTTTTTCTCTGTCCTAAGTACCACATAATCTAGACAAGAAACTCATTGTAAATTTGATTTTTTGATTGGTCCCTAGTTCAGTTCCCGAAAAAAACTTAACAGGAATACTCTCTGGGTGTCTATGCATCTAACTTGGAAATTTAAGCAAATTGGGCGGAGTATAGTGTTTTGACAGGTTGTTTAAAAAATGTATGCGGCTTTAATCGGTTTTTTTGCATAAATGTGTAAATGACGCCAAAATCAAAACGATATTAAATTAAAATGCCTAAATCTTTCATACGTAGGAAGGCATGCTTTCGTTAACAGGTCTTTTTCATTATTTCATCTAATTCAACATCTGCTGTGGTGGGATGCTTTCTCTGAACGCATGGTTCACGAACACACACACACAAAATGTTTTTATATAGTATGATGAAGTTCATAAACCTATAAGAAAGGCACATTTTGGACCCGACCCCCTCAGATTTTGATGAAATTTTGCATAGAGCTACACTTTACCTATACAAACACCACCTCGTTTTTAGAAATTGCATTTTTGATTGTGGGCGTGGCAAGGTGTTAAAGTTGTGAAAAATGCGTGAAAAATTACGGTAATAGGTACTTTTGAGCTGTGATAACTACGGAATGGCTCAACCGATTTCTTGGTATCATTGGAAAGGTATTCAGATCGGCTTTTGAAAACATACACTGTAAAAAACTTTTAGTACACTGAAACATTTTTTTTCCAAAATAAAATTTGAAATTGAAAAAAACTTCAAAGGCCAAGCGTTTTAAAATAAAATTTACTTTTAGAAATGTTTATTTAATATATATAACACTAGCAGACACGGCAGACGTTGTTCTGCCCTAAATTTGGCCTATCTGCATACTCTTTAATAAGCTTTCTCCGTCTAACTCTGCCCTACCCCTCTACACTTTTTCCTAATCTTTTTATTCACTCCTCCCTCCGTCTTTTTCGCTTCATCTCATTCTATCTCTTTATCAGCCTCCTTCTCTCTTTTCTTTTCTCTCAAGTTTTTCTCCTTCTTCTTCATCTCTTATTGCCAGTCCCAGAGGGTGATATGTATTTTGTTCCATTCCCATTCCGAGTCTCAGTCCCAGTCCTAGTCCTAATCCCAGTCCCAGTCCGTCTCTGGTATACTTCCCGGAAAAAAGCATCGTAAATACTAATATAGGCAAATTTATATACCAAATTTCAGTCAAATCGAATAGGACGTGTAAATAGGTATGTGGGTATTATTAGTTCATGTCTTTATTTTGGCTTCGCATGCATATTTATCAGTTTTGCCAGGTTGATGCGACTAAATCGAATATCACAATGAAAATTACTTTAAAGCTCTCAGCAACAGCTTTCATTTGATATTCATAATACACACACATTCTAGGGGTATCCAGGTCCATGTTTTGGCCTATATCTCGAGACCGTAGTCACCCAGCGGTGTAAAACTTACTCTGTACTAAAGCATACATCAACAGCTTCAATTTGATACCCATAATGTAAAAGCACATTCTATGTGTATCCGGGTCCACGTTTTGGGCTATATCTCGAGACCCTAGCCCCCCAGTTGTATGAAAATTATCCCGTACTATAGCACTCATCAACAGCTTTCATTTTATATCCATACTGTATAAACACATTCTAGGGGTACCCGGGTCCACGTTTTGGGCTATATCTCGAGACCCTAGCCCCCCAGTTGTATGAAAATTATCCTGTACTATAGCACTCATCAACAGCTTTCATTTTATATCCATACTGTATAAACACATTCTAGGGGTACCCGGGTCCACGTTTTGGGCTATATCTCGAGACCCTAACCCCCCAGTTGTATGAAAATTATCCTGTACTATAGCACTCATCAACAGCTTTCATTTTATATCCATATTGTATAAACACATTCTAGGGGTACCCGAGTCCACGTTTTGGGCTATATCTCGAGACCCTAGCCTCCCAGTTGTATGAAAATTATCCTGTACTATAGCACTCATCAACAGCTTTCAATTGATATCCATATTGTATAAACACATTCTAGGGGTACCCGGGTCCACGTTTTGGCCTATATCTCGAGACCCTAGTCACCCAGGGGTATGAAAATTATCCTGTACTATAGCACTCATCAACAGCTTTCATTTGATATCCATATTGTATAAACACATTCTAGGGGTACCCGGGTCCACGTTTTCATCTCAAGCCTAGGGTAGCGGAAAAAAGGTAGACGCTGGCCGATTCTCAGACCTACCCAATATGCTCACAAAGTTTCATGAGAATCGGTTCGGCCGTTTCGGAGAAGTTAAGCCTCTAAAACCGTGACAGAAGAATTTTATATATTAGATTGAATTTTTTCTAAAAAAAATCATAACTCAAGAATGGCTAAACCGATTTGGGATTTCAAAATCAACTAACCATCATCTCTCCTCCTGTATCTTTCCTAAAAATTCATGGCAATCTTTCTATCCGTTCTCGAGTTATGGAGTGACAATCAAAATGTACACTTTTTTTATATATATATAGATATGTCCAAAAACTAAAATGCATCTCTTTATTTTTGATATTATGGTACTTTTGAGCTGTGATAACTACGGAACGGGTCAACCGATTTCAAAGATCTTGATACCATTGGAAAGGTATTCGAATCGGCTTTCGAAAATATACACTGTAAAAAAAATTTATTGCACTGAAAATTTTTTTGTTTCAAAAATAAAATTTTAAACTTGGAAAAAAATTCAGAGGCCAAGTGTTTGAAAATAAAATATTATTTTTTTATTAGAAAGGTCTATTTAATATATACATATAACATATCCAAAAGCTAAAATGGCGTTTTTTTTTTTCTTTTTTTTTTTTATAAAAATTTTCAAGTAAATTCATCTCAACACAACGTACTCTTAAGCTGCACTTGCAAGACTAACATTTAACAAAACAATTATAAAATGAAACAGCGATTGATAATCTAAACAGAGAGTATAAACAAATGAAAGAACCGTAATTGTAAACAAAAAACTTTCAAAACAACAAAGTAATAGACGGCGAACACATAAATGCGTGGTCATCTCAGCATTACAATTACATTCAAAACGAAGACGAAGCCTTTATATTTGTGTGGGTGGGTAAAAAATGTGTCACGAATGTTTGTTGTTCCTAATTAGGTTGCGGTAGACATATGAACAATTCGCGATGTCCGTTTTAAAATGCATCCTCTTATCATTAGGGGTGTCCACTATGTGTAGCATTGACCACGCATTTATGTATTCGCCGTCTATTACTTTGTTGTTTTGAAAGTTTTTTGTTTACAATTACGGTTCTTTCATTTGTTTATACTCTCTGTTTAGGTTACCAATCGCTGTTTCATTTTATAATTGCTTTGTTAAATGTTAGTCTTGCAAGTGCAGCTTAAGATGTACGTTGTGTTGATATGATATATGTTAATTAATGTTTTTAGGTGCATATGTTTGTTATAAATACGTATCGTTTTTTGCAGTCCTGATGATGACTTCAGACTGAGGTCGAAATATTGACATTAAATTAAATAAAAACAAAATAAAAGCGTTTTATTTAATCCGGCCTTGAGCTCAACAATAACAACAACAGTATATACTAACGGCCAAAAATGAAAATAAATCATGTAAATTCTTCTCTCTATATTTTGATATCATAGTACTTTTGAGCTGTGATAACTACGGAATGGCTCAACCGATTTCCAAGATCATGGTACCATTAGAAAGGTATTCAAATAGGCTTTCGAAAACTTGTACTGTAAGAATTTTTATTTCGCTGAAAAACCATTTTTTTTTTAAGTTTTTTAAAAACTAAACTTGGAAAAAATAACAAAGGTCAAGCATTTAAAAACAAAAAAATGCTTTTCAGTGTAATAAAAATTTTCTCAGTGTCGATAGCCGATTAGAATACCTTTCCATTGGCACCAAGATCTTGGAAATCGGTTGAGCCATTCCGTAGCTATCACAGCTCAAAAGTACCTATTGCCGTAATTTTTCACGCATTTTTCACAACTTTGACACCTTGCCACGCCCACAATTTTTCAAAAAGGCAATTTCTAAAAATGAAGTTGTGTTTGTATAGGTAAAGTGTGCCTGTATGCAAAATTTCATCAAAATCTGAGGGGGTCGGATTCAATGCATATCGGTTTTGATGTGAAATACATCATATGTAATTTTTGTTTAAACAATTTTGGTTATATTACGAAGTAAACAACTATTTAATTGCAAATAAAAAATATTTTAATCGAGTGGCTAGGTAAGTTAGAAATTTGCCACTCCCGTTATAGATTGCTTCACATCATACCGAAACTAATGATCTAACATAGCATAGCAAAACTTTAAAATGCAAAAAAAAAAAACCGACAAATCGGAATTTTCTGTGCGGAGTTATTACGTTGAATCAACATTTAATAGGGTCTACACACGGTGAGTCTGACTCGCGGGTCGTCCGTGTACTTTTGGACTCGCCATCAACATCAAAATCATTTTGATTTTCACGAGTCAGCCAGTCATGTCTAATACTAAAATATCTTCACTTACACATTGAAACTGACACTTGACTCCGACTCATTGTATGTAGACCCAATAAGAGTACGCTTATACAGCCACCGATTTTGACCGCCTGATGCCGGTCGTCATCGTCCGATAAAAACAAACACATGTATGTAGATGATCGTGTATATATTTCAACCGATCACCGAATTGTTCTCGGCCGTTGTCGTTTTTCACTGCCGATAAATTCGCGCGTGTTCAATTTTATTTAAATTTAATTATTTGTGCGATGCACAGAAAAATTTATTAATTGTGTGCAAAACAGGCGCCCTTTATGGGATAAGCACATAAAAGCATGAACGCAAGCGTATTTGCCGGGATAAACGGTTGCAATTTTAACACCAGCCCGCTCGATTTCAACAGCTGATTGCAATTTTTCGGTTTATCTGTGGCTGTGTAAGCGTACCCTAAGGGATTTTATCCAATTGTTGTCATGGAAACATTTTAATATCAATTAAAAATATTTGTAATAAAGTGTGCCAACGTAACGTTGGGGAGGCGTCAGTTTTTCCGTGGTGGTATATTCGGGTTTTGATACTGCAGCATGTTAAGCGCGTCCACCGCCTTCACCACTCGGAGTATCAAAACCTTGGCCTATGGTCTGAAGCAACTCTCTGCATCCACTATATAGGCGCGTAATTTGTGCAGGTCATCAGTTTAGTCCCATTATGCATAATTTTAATCATGATAGTTATCAGCTACCGCTTCTACGGCTCTCCACCTTTCAGTGACTTCTGCCCATTGGGGTTGCTGTAATCTAGTAGTACCACAGTCAAAGACTGCTTCGCAGCTTCGTTCATCTTCTTCTCGGTGAAAACCAGATCCTCAGCGTTAGTTCTATTTAGTATCTCTGAGTTAGCTGGAGTCTGATCGTTACCTTCCTTTAGCTTATTAGCATTTACGTCTTTATTTCTTATTTTCTCTTTCTGTATTACACCTTTTCAGGCTTTCCAGTACCTCCCTCTTCTATCCGCTTTGAAGATTTTGAGGTCTGGTTCCTGCCATTCCGGCTAGTTCGCCTCCTAGTTCTGGTACTTGGGCGTTTGGCCTCCCCCTTCTGCCTCTTAAAAGCAGGCTTTTCAGGTTCATCTGATCGCTTTTTCGATGCGGTTGCAAAATTGAGGATTGGTAGTAGCAAAGTTTTTGTAAGCAAACAGTTTTCAACATTCTTTCGTTGTCTCTGTGGCCCATGTTAAGCCATCGCTCTCGTCGTTGGTTGGGTTAACCACTGCACCTTGGTACTGCTTTAATTCTTAATGCTTCCTTGTATTCTGAGAGGGTTTTTTAAGCTCCCTATCTCGTTGTTCACGTTCTAACGTTAGTTCTTTGTCCGGGCTGGTAGACCGCTCCTTTACAGAGCGCGCCGACTGCATACTATCATCGCTATCCGCGTGCGAATCATTGCTCATAGCAATTTCTTCTTCGCCTTTTCCTCCTCATCCTTACTTTCTTTAGACATTTTTGAGTTCATCTTGGTCGTACGACCACCTGCGCAAGGCGCGCTCAGCGGTCTAATTTTAAAAATGGGGATAAAAACCATCCGCCACAACAGCGCCCCTTGCTGTAGTAAGACTATCATTACTTCCCAAGGCGGCCAGGTATCGGAAAGGCTCCGTTCAAATACAGCCGAAAATATGCCCTGGCTGCAATTAATCCAATAGGCACGGTTCCCTACCACCCTGGATTAAGAGGTTGGCAGTTCTTGGTCACCGACATTCCGCCGCCCTCCTATGAACGAATGGGCGTACATAGATAGAGATGGGATTCTACCGGGTATTTACCATTTTTATGGGTAAATACCAGGAAAATACCCGGAATATTCCTTTTTTGTATCTGTTTTTGGGTATTTCAAAATCGTTTGAATCGAGGCTGCTTGGAATTACAATTCAGCAATTAAATTTATACGTCACTTGAAATTAAAAATTTTGATTTTAAACAAACAACCCAGCAAACACTCGAAGTCAACAATTAGTCTAAAAGGATTCAAAACTTTGAATCGTTTGCACTCGTTATAAACTCATTTAGGAGCCTGAAGCGAGTGCTATATGACTTCTAGCACGCTCATATTTTGCCTCTAACATAAGTCTTATACAGGCCTCCTTCCGATATCATATATGAGCCTTATTGGCGTCATATGCTGCTAATTTTCAGTTCATTAAGGACACTACTTCAGGGCTTTTAGGAAGAATTTTTGACATAAATCCGAAGCAGAAAACATAGGGGAGAAATTTGTTGTGATGAAACTCCCATGAGGATAAGATAGAAATGAAATAAGTATTAGTTGAATTAATTATTTATTTAGAATAAATTATCGCAGAAAAATTATTATTCCGTAGCTGCCTAGTTTACTGATTTTAATATTTTTCGTTTGTTCATACTTTCATCAAATTGGAGTTATAAAACGCTCTTAGGTGATAGCATTTTTGAGGCTGATATTTTTCACTGATTTCGGACCCATATGAACTCCAGAACTGTAAGCGCGCTTCCAGGATGTTTATAGGGGACACATATTTACGCAAACACAGCTACTCCCCAAACATGCTCACGACGCTCATAATTTAAGAATTCGAAACGAATCCAAAATAAGTGGCAATGTAGAAATCAGAAAATCGTCGAAACGCGTAGGAGAGTAAAAGGAAATTTAATTTTTGTCTTTTATTTAACGGCCTCAAAGCTCCTAACCTAGCATGCAAAAATTATCATTTATCAACTATTTATGTTCGACACAGCGAGCTTGGAACAAATTTTGAAAATTTGTTGCAATTTTTTATTTTAATACAAAATTAATTACATTTGTACATAATTTTAGCCTAAATTTTTTTGAAAAACGCTGGATTACAGATTAAAACTAATTCAACCGATAGCGTAATGGATAAGCACGCAACAATATAGGATACATTTTGGATTGAATTTGTGTGTTTGTTACCCATATTTTCCTAAAGATCAAAAGAACTGAATGGCTGAATCTTCGGAGCATCACATTGTCCAAAACTAAAGAATATGGAAACATGTTGCTGACGTCAATGAGATGATTGCCGATCTGGAGAAATATCATAAAGTTGCGGATGACTATCTTCGCGGCTTATAATACGAAAACTCCGGATTGACGATATACGGCCAAAAAACCAACATTTATCTATTTAACCCAAGCGTATACATAGGCTCATTGGGCAGAAAGAGGTAGCTGGTTCTAAAATATATAGCAAGAAAGGTTTAAAACCAACGATGTTTCAACAAATCAGAGCATATAGAGTTACCTGATGGCATAAAACGAAAAAACCTTGGCTTAACAGAACTTTATTTTAAACAGCTCTGGTAACCCGTTTAAACAAACATGCGAAACACCCAGTCGTATTATCAAACCTGACATTGTTCTGACTTTCTCTATCTATCCATCTGCCTCTCCCCTATCTAACATTCTCTTCTCTTCCTATATTATTTCCTCACCCCTCTGCGTTTTGTGGCTTACCGTGATCGGCTCATTCACTCTTCCACAAATGTTTCCGCTTTTCCTCTTACTCTTCCCGCTCTTGCTCTTATCCAAGTCTAGGTCTTACTATTACTATTAATATTATCCCTATTCTTAATTTTCCTGTTAACCTTTTTTTTACTACTTTGTCTCAAACCATTACCTTTATTCTTACTTTTACTCTTACTCTCTATCTTCCTCCTTACTTTTCCAACTTCCCTCTCAACTTCCTCTACCTTTTTTCTTATTTTCTTTGTTTCTTCTTCTCTTTGCTTTCCAATGTGGACATATATCGAGTTTGGCTTTTTTCCGCACATTACATTACTAAGAAAGTGAAAAAGTAGGGAAATTTTTCCAAAAATTCTTCCTCCCTAGCACTTAAAAATTCATTAACGTATAATGCGGGCCTTCAAATTTTTGTTGTTGTACTACTGACTTCACCTGTCTGGCATCATGGTGTCAATTTTTGTTTATCGTACACAAGTGCCTGAGCTTCATATGGGCTTTTTCTTTGCACTTTTATAAGAAATTCGAGCATTTTCATATGATTCGAAATTATATGTGAGGGCATATGGTAGTGCGATAAATATTTTTTTTTATATTTGAAGAGAGAATTTCTATCTGTGCCTATGACTAAGGCAAAGCAAAAGCAAGTAAGGAAGGCTAAGTTCGGGTGTAGCCAAACATTACATACTCAGCTGAGAGCTTTGGAAACAAAATAAGAAAAAATCAACATGTAGGAAAACGAACCTAGAGTAACCCTGGAATGTGTTTGTATAACATTGGTATCAAATGGAAGATAATAAAGAGTATTTTAAAAGACCATAGTTCTACAGGGTGGTTTGGAGATATCGCCATTAAGGTGTACCAGGGGTGACTCTAGAACGTGTTTGTACGATATGAGTATCAAATGAAAGGTGTTAATGAGTATTTTAAAAGAGAGTGGGCTTTAGATCTATACGTGGACCCCTTTTTTGGAGATATCGCCATAAAGGTGGACCAGGGTTGACTCTAGAATGTGTTTGTATGATATGGGTATCAAATGAAAGGTGTTAATGAGTATTTTAAAAGGGAGTGGCCCTTAGTTCTATAGGTGGACGCATTTTCGAGATATCGCCATAAAGGTGGACCAGGGGTGACTATATGTGTTTGTACGATATGGGTATCAAATTAAAGGTATTAATGAGGGTTTTAAAAGGGAGTGAACCTTAGTTGTACATGTGAAGGCGTTTTCGAGATATCGGACCAGGGTGACCCAGAAAATCATCTGTCGGGTACCGCTAATTTATTTATATAAGTAATACCATGAACAGTATTCCTGTCATGATTGCAAGGGCTTTGGATTTCGCCTTGCAGAACTTTTTCATTTTCTTCTACTTAATATGGTAGATGTCACACCCATTTTACAAAGTTTTTTCTACAGTTGTATTTTGCGTCAAAAAACCAATTCAATCAACGTGTTTCATTCCTTTTTTCGTACTTGGTATGTAATTATGGCATTTTTTAATTTTTCGAAATTTTCGATATCGAAAAAGTGTGCGTGGTCATGGTCGGATTTAGCCCATTTTTAATACCAAGATAAAGTGAGTTCAGATAAGTACGTGAACTAAGTTTAGTAAAGATATATCGATTTTTGGTTAAATTATCGTGTTAGCGGCCGAGCGGAAGGACAGACGGTCGACTGTGTATAAAAACTGGGCGTGGCTACAACCTATTTCTCCCATTTGCACAGAAAATAGTTATCGTCATAAAAGCTATGCCCTTACCAAATTTCACAAGGATTGGTAAATTTTTGTTCGACTTATGGCATTAAAAGTATTCTAGACAAATTATTATTTTTTTTTAAGTGTTCGCGTGTTCTTATCCGATTTTACTAATTTTTATTTAGCACGCATATAAGTAATAGGAGTAACGTTCCTGCCAAATTTCATCATGATATCTTCAACGACTGCCAAATTACAGCTTGCAAAACTTTTAAATTACCTTCTTTTAAAAGTGGGCGGTGCCACATCCATTGTCCAAGATTTGACTAATTTTCTATTCTGCGTCATAAAGTCAACCCACCTACCAAGTTTCATCGCTTTATCCGTCCTTGGTAATGAATTATAGCAGTTTTTCGGTTTTCCGAAATTTTCGATATCGAAAAAGTGGGCGTGGTTATAGTCAGATTTCGTTCATTTTAAATAGCGGTCTGAGATGAGTGCCCAGGAACGTACATACCAAATTTCATCAAGATACCTTAAAATTTCCTCAAGTTATCGTGTTTACGGACAGACGAACGGACGGACGGACGAACGGACGGACATGGCTAAATGAATTTCTTTTTTCGCCCAGATCATTTTGATATATAGAAGTCTATTTCTATCTCGATTAGTTTATGCCGTTACAGGGTACCGTTATGCGAACAAAATTAATATACTCTGTGAGCTCTGCTCAGCTGAGTATGACAAAAGTGCGGTAAGTGTATAGGGGTTGAGCAGCTCTGTTTATAAGCATATTAGTAAAAGTGTGGTAAAAAAATAAAACGGCAGTATAAGCTGGACTTATCAGTTTTTCCATTAAAACATGGATTTATAGTTTTTCTCCATGAGAAGCAGACATACCGGGTCATTTAATTCGGAAGAATTTCAGGACCATTTCGGGAACCATTTCGAGACTGTTTCGGGACAATTTCGGGACAGTTAAGCATCCTTTCGGATAAATTTCGGAATTTTTTTTAGGTATCCTGATATGACACACAATTGTCAAGCGGGAGAGTATATAAAATCTAACCTAAGACATAAGTTTTTCGCTGCATGTCCCTCTCCATCGGGAAATTTTCATTACACTGGTTATTTCAGACGAATATCTATCAATTTCTAAAAAAAAATTTTAAAAAAAGTCAATAAATTCTCAAATATGGAAGCTGTTGCAGTATGTAAGAAAAATATATATTCGTAGAAGTTGTGTTGGCAACTGAAGCTCGCAATTGCAAAATTGTTGCTTGTTTGCTTTTATTCTGCGTAAAATCGAGTCTACCGGTCTATTATACATGAGACTGAAAATGTTTTTTTGTTAAGAAATCGTTCCGATGTCCATCAATGTAAATCCTTATATCTCATAATATAACATGTCTATAGACATATTTGCAAAGAGTAATACTTGTTTTATCAATATGTGGAAGTAAGCTTAATTTTAATAAATACTGATTTGAAATGAGTTTTAAGAAGTTATGAAAAAATCATTTTAACGTAAACATAATATTTTATTTTTAGTGAAAAGAATACACAAAATGTTAGCATTAAGTTCGTACAAAATATCTTATGTACAGCAAATGTATAAGAATAAAATTTATGATTTCCATAAATATAAGCAAATGATATACAACTAAAAAAACAATACACAAAGAAGTATTTCTAAGAAATAAATTGTATAGTACATATAAATCATTGCGAAAATTGTAAACAAGTAAAATACACACTAATTTATTTTTTACATTAGAATTCCAACTTAATGTTGTTAAAGTTACACAGACAGTAAATGTAAAAATATTTTCCATTTTCCAGCGTTGCCAACTTTAAAGCGCCCAAAAGCTTTTGTTTATTGTTATTCTATATAGCACGTAATGAAGTGTGTGACTGCTTTTTAACTCAAGTGCTTTTTTATCAATAAATCAGCTTATTAAATTTTTAGACATCAACCTTCGATTAACATTATGATTTTTAAAGAAGAATAAACCACTATTTTAGATGACCATTATCCGCGAACTTCTCTTTACATGCATATTTACTAAATATGTACATAATAAATATAATTTCAAACTAAGATGTTATCACGTTCACTAGAAAGTTTCAATGATTCTCTAGAATATTGAGATTCAGTATTGATTTAGGTCATTCAATTAGCATACATCACATATTTCATTGTTACCAACAATGAAATTTACTATACAGCGTGTGTTTACGAAGAAAACAAAATAAATAATTCGTTCATGTGTGCCAAAATAGCATATCGCACGTACAATTGGCAAATGTTCAATCCATAACAGGATTGTATCTTTCTTTCAAGAATGTATATTTTTACTCGTCTTAATATCTAATACTTTTAATTTAACAATGTCAAGTATATAACCACAAAAAAGTATATGTTACCTGTAACTTATGCCGTGGTGAATTTTCGATACCCGGCGGTTTTGGATGGCTAATAGTTCGTTCACTGTGTTCGATCGGCACAGCACTCGAGTTTTTTACTGCTACTGGAGGCATCATTATTGTTATATTGTCCTCATAATCGGACTCAACTTCCTCTGTTTTGGTTGTCTCTACTTTTGAGTTATTTTCACCAACATCTTTTTTGTTTGCCTCATCTTCAGCTTTTGATGTTCCTGTTTCGGTAATAACCTCAGTCTGCTTTTCATCCAACTTCTTAACATCAATAGCATATGTATTTGACTTTTCTGGCGAACTCTCTACAGGATCAATCGGTTTTTCTTGTTGTTTTTCTTGTTGCTTTTCTTGTTGTTGTGGTTTTTCTTCGACGGCGGCTTAAATGGAAAATGTTAGAAAAAACGTTTAATTAAATCTATTTAAAATTACTACCTTTTTTTGGCCTCAAATTTGTATAGCCGTTTTCATTCTTAAAAGAGTTAACAGAGTTGCGCAAAAACCGATTAGGAATCAATGATCCTGGTGAACAACCTCTCTCTTTACAATCGGGACACTCATTATCTTCAGATTCAAGTAATGCACAACGAACACCTGTAATAAAATGCCAACATATGTCATGCAATGTGCTGTTTTTAAAGAAAATTACTATCTTACAATCATCACAAAACGAACTTCCACAACAGGGTATCATAACTGCATCAACGAATAAATCCTTGCAGATGCCACATACCAAATCCTCAGGAATCTCTTTCTTGGTTTCTATGGTGGGTGCTGGTTCTGGAAAGTCTGGAGGTGATTCTCTGAAAATATTACAAATAAAAAATAAAAATAAATAAAGGCTTCTTAGCTTAGATATTTGTATGGACCATTTGCATGATTAGACTAGTTTGCAGTTCTCATAAGAGGTTTTCTTTAGATATTTAGTTTAAGTCACAAACTGTTTCAAACGGCGATATGTAGATTACCTTTTTCGGGACCCGCCGATCCTTCGTCTAAAGAACGATGTCATAAAAACAATTTTCCACACTTACCGAAGATATATATCGGACAAAGTGAATAAAAAACAAGTAAGGAAGGCTAAGTTCGGGTGTAACCGAACATTACATACTCAGCTGAGAGCTTTGGAGACAAAATAAGGGAAAATCACAATGTAGGAAAATGAACCTAGGGTAACCCTGGAATGTGTTTGTATGACATGGGTATCAAATGGAAGGTATTAAAGAGTATTTTAAAAGGGAGGAGGCCATAGTTCTTATAGGTGGACGCAATTTCGGGGTATCGCCATAAAGGTGGACCAGGGGTGACTCTAGAATGTGTTTGTACGATATGGGAATCAAATGAAAGGTGTTAATGAGTATTTTAAAAGGGAGTGGGCCTTAGTTCTATACGTGGACGCCTTTTCGAGATATCGCCATAAAGATGGACCAGGGGTGACTCTAGAATGTGTTTGTACGTTATGGGAATTAATGAAAGGTGTTAATGAGTATTTTAAAAGGGAGTTGGCCTTAGTCTATAGGTGGACGCCTTTTCGAGATATCCCCATAGAGGTGGACCAGGGGTGACTCAGGTTTCGTTTGTACGATATGGGTATCAAATAAAAGGTGTTGATGAGTATTTTAAAAGGGAGTGTGCCTTAGTTCTATAGGTGGACGCCTTTTCGAGATATCGCCATAAAGGTGGACCAGGGGTGACTCTAGAATGTGTTTGAACAATATGGGTATCAAATGAAAGGTGTTGATGAGTATTTTAAAAGGGAATGGGCCTTAGTTCTATAGGTGGATGCCTTTTCGAGATATCGCCATAAAGGTGGACCAGGGGTGAATCTAGAATGTGTTTGTACGATATGGGAATCAAATGAAATGTGTTAATGAGTATTTTAAACGGGAGTGTGCCTTAGTTCTATAGGTGGACGCGTTTTCGAGATAACGCCATAAAGGTGGACCAAGGGTGACTGTAGAATGCGTTTGCACGATATGGGTATCAAATGAAATGTGTTTATGAGTATTTTAAAAGGGAGTGGGCCTTAGTTCTATAGGTGGACGCCTTTTCGAGATATCGCCATAAAGGTGGACCAGGGGTGACTAGAATGCGTTTTTACGATATGGGTAACAAATTAAAGGTATTAATGAGAGTTTTAAAAGGGAGTGGCCCTTAGTTGTATATGTGAAGGCGTTTTCGAGATATCGCCCAAAATGTGGACCAGGGTGACCCAGAACATCATCTGTCGGGTACCGCTAATTTATTTATATATGTAATACCACAAACAGTATTCCTGCCAAGATTCCAAGGGCTTTTGATTTCGCCCTGCAGAACGTTTTCATTTCCTTCTACTTAATATGGTAGGTGTCACACCCATTTTACAAAGTTTTTTCTAAAGTATATTTTGCGTCAATAAACCAATCCAATCACCATGTTTCATCCCTTTTTTCGTATTTGGTATAGAATTATGGCATTTTTTTCATTTTTCATAATTTCGAAATCGAAAAAGTGGGCGTGGTCATAGTCGGATTTCGCTCATTTTTAATACCAAGATAAAGTGAGTTCAGATAAGTACGTGAACTAAGTTTAGTAAATATATAGAGATTTTTGCTCAAGTTATCGTGTTAACGGCCGAGCGGAAGGACAGACGGTCTACTGTGTATAAAAACTGGGCGTGGCTTAAACCGATTTCGCCCTTTTTCACAGAAATAATTTATCGTCCTAGAATCTATGCCCCTACCAAATTTCACAAGGATTGGTAAATTTTTGTTAGACTTATGGCATTAAAAGTATTCTAGACAAATTAAATGAAAAAGGGCGGAGCCACGCCCATTTTGAAATTTTCTTTTATATTTGTTTTTTGTTGCGCCATATCATTACTGGAGTTGAATCTTGACATAATTTACTTATATACTGTAAAGATATTCAATTTTTTGTTAAAATTTGACTTTTAAAAATTATGTTTTTTAAAAGTGGGCTTGTTCTTCATCCAATTTTGCTAATTTTTATTTAGCACATATATAGTAATAGTAGTAACGTTCCTGCCAAATTTCATCATGATATCTTCAACGACTGCCCAACTACAGCTTGCAAAACTTTTGAATCACCTTCTTTTAAAAGTGGGCGGTGCCACGCCCATTGTCCAAAATTTTATTAATTTTCTATTCTGCGTCATAAGGTCAACCCACCTAACAAGTTTCATCGCTTTATCCGTCTTTGGTAATGAATTACCGCATTTTTTCGGTTTTTCGAAATTTTCGATATCGAAAACGTGGGCGTGGTTATAGTCCGATATCGTTCATTTTAAATAGCGATCTGAGATGAGTGTCCGGGAACCTACATACCAAATTTCATCAAGATACCTCAAAATTTACTCAAGTTATCGTGTTAACGGACAGACGGACGGAGATGGCTCAATCACATTTTTTTTCAATACTGATGATTTTGATATATGGAAGTCTATATCTATCTCGATTCCTTTATACCTGTACAACCAACCGTTATCCAATCAAAGTTAATATACTCTGTGTGCAAAGCACGCTGAGTATAATAAAAAAGGATGGAATGGCTCTAAGATAAAGGTTAGCGGCACTTGCATTTAAAAGCAGCTATCATGTTAGTACTGGGATGGGATGGGTATGATGAAAGAGCGGCGGGTGGTAATCCATTAATCGCTGAGTTTGAAAAATTGTGTGACTTTATCTATATTTTTCAATAAATAATCATTTTTGTGTTAAAAATTTTGAACACCACCCTGCAACAATCCAATAAGAGGTTTTTCGAAAGTGATGTGTTTGTGGAGAGGTAAATGAAAATATTACAAAACCACAGATTATCTTATAACCAACATTCAAAAAAACTCGAGAAACAGGAGTAATGAAACTTATCAGACTAAGCACTTCATGTAATCATAGTAAAACGCCTCCACCCCCAGCGGGTTAGGGGGTTAGAATATACCCGCGGTAGGTATGCCTGTCGTAAGAGGCGACTAAAATACCAGATTTAAGGGGTTGTGTAGCGCAATCCTTTCAAGTTGCCAGCGCAATATATAGCTTCTACAAACCCAATTGTCAACCTCGCCTATCCGTGGCGAATTCTGTTTCATTAACAGCCGAGGCTCTGGCGACCCGGAACTCCTCATGGATCTAGGGGGTGAGAGGGCGTTGATGGCCTAGAAGGTCGCATGTGGTCATAACAAATCGTTCCCGATATGGGCTTGGTACCGGAACGTACCGGATCTGCATCCGGCAAATGACCATCAACTCGATAACACTCACCAAGGCCTTCGGGGAGTGTCCTTATCGCTACAATAACAACAACATAGTAAAACGACTTGGTAATATTAACTTTCACACCTGATATGTTTCCTATAAGACAAACTTAAACGCCAATTTGACAAAATTTTTTATTATATTTTGAAGTCAATTTAAGCCTTGCTAGCTTTACTAGCAGGAAAATTACCAAAAACCTAGATGGTAACGCTCCCCAAAAGCTTGAGAGAGTGTCTATTATATAAAGTGGTATATAACTTTGAAACATTGAAATTTTAATGAACTAAATATTTTACTTACTTGTCATCTTTATCAAGAAACGATCGCGGTATACCAGTATTTCTTTTTACTTCGCTATGATCCTTTCCTAAAATATAAGGACAATTTTTAATCCAATGTCCTGTTTTCTTGCATTTATTACAGCGATATGTTGGAGGAACTTCACCCACTTGAGAATGCCCTCTTATGCGATGATAACTGGAAATGTGCATAAGTATTTTGGTGAGACGCAAATTATTTTAAATACAGCTGCGGTTAAAATCTTAGTAGTGGACAAATTAAATATCTTACAAATCAAATCGTAAAACCATTTCAATCTGAATCTTATTTTAATAAGATAAACATATATTTATAAAAAATGCAGCGAATTTTGTGCGGCAATCTAACAAACTTTTAATAAATTTGTTATTGTTTTTACATTGGGTGTTGGCTAATATTTAAATTAGTATTTAGTTGCACGACCCATATTCTTTAGAATTGCACCACAGCGTTTCGTTTATGACATATGGCAGCATGATGTCCTTGTGTATATCAACTTATAAAACACCAGTCACAATTCCATAACCCAATGAATGGGTCCCACGCCTAGCCAAGAAAAACATGCCAAGACAATAATACTGGAACCTCCATTCTTTATTAGGTGGCCGTCTTACATGTTGGCTTGGTCCTTATCCACCATATATAACAATCTTCGAATCGTCCGACCATAGTGTTGCGTCACTATGCCAAAGGCCAATTCAATTCTTCTTTGTCAAATCGAAGTCTCTTAGTACATGTGTACTTTTCTTGGACTGTGGGCACCCAAGTCATGCTCACGCACTTTTAAGGCATCTTTGATCTCAGTAGCAGCCGCAAATGAAAATCTTCCGCGTTTTTTGCAGCTTGGTTGGTACTTGATTGCATTACGTACCTTGTTGAGTAACCAACGATATTTTAAACTTCCACATTAGTTTTTTCATCAGGAATAATTTTTTTTTGTGAGGGAGCGCTCAGTTGTGTATTTTAACTTTATGGACAATACTGAATAAGGCGTAATAAAAATGTGGCCATTGGTTATAGAATATCAATTAAATAAACTAACTTCACCGTTTCTTTTAAATTTTACACAAACATAGTCGAGATAGCCCAACAGGCATTTCTGTAAATTTTTTGAAAAGTAACTTGAAGTAAACTTGCTGTTTTAAACGTTATATAAACGTTTTCAGCATTAAATATATTTAAATTTTTTCAGAAAACATTTTATAAGCTTTGAGGGAAAATGTTAATAAATAATATAGCTGTGCAAGTAAAATTGTAAATGTTTACAAAAAAAAAGACGAGAAAACTATTTGTCAATATTTTTCAACTTGGAAAATTTCAAATTATTTTCATAAACGTTTATTCATGAGAGGGAATGGCTGCATTTAAACCGTTTCCTGGATTCTCCTTCAACCCATTAGAATTGCAGCCATTTTTCATTTAATGTATGCATGAAATTCAGAATTAGTACATACGGTTACTCACAAAAGGCATTTTTGTTCATGCGATGTATGTGGGAAATTGCTCAACACCCTCGCCGAAAGATTCTGAAAATTCAGGAAAAGTTTTGAGCTGTTTCTAACTTGCACATTATTGTACTAAAATTTAGAGGGCTACAAAACTGCATACTCAAAAATTGTCTAGAAATTCTGAAACAAATTTTGAAAATTTTGATGGTTAAATATTGATTAATTCTCCTTATCTTTGAATAACCTTTGACATTTTTTGAATGTGGTTCTGCTAGGGAATTTGCGATATTTTAGATGAAAATTATCAATTAAGCTGTGAGCCACTGCAATTGAGTTTTTTTCAGCATAAGCCAAGTGTGTACTTACTTTTGTGAGTAACTGTATGTATTAATAGTATTGAAATTATTGAAATAAAAATTATCAGTTATAAAAAGTTTTGGAAAACATTTATAACAAGCTTTCTTTTAGAAATTTTTTATAAGTTTACATTTATAAGCTTCAAAGCAACGAGCAGTTTCGATTATTTCACGCTTATTTCTAAACAGTTTGTAAACAAAAAATCAACGATTTGTAAGCTTAGTGTTTTTTTTTTTCGAGAAAAGTTTTTAAAAATTCACATTACGTTTACTTTGCTTGTTGGGAATATTAATTTTTTATACACTTTTTCACGCACTACTAAGATTTTGACTGACTGAAAAGCTGTTGCAACTAAAATTTTACATAAATTTAACAAAACCAGCAGGTTAAGTGATGGCATGTTTTGAGGCCTGAGAAGCCACTTGCAGAACGGCAAGTTCAGTTTTTAACTCAAGAGTTAACCTGATATGAGAGGTTAAACTCATAGGCCCGTAACTATAGTCGCTGACTAAAATACTGTTAAGTTAAAATCTTGCCTAAATTAAAAATGGGATTTAAAATTTTGATCTGTCATAGACATATTAAACACAGTTTTCAGCTAAAATAAGCATGGGCAAGGTACCCGCATGAAAAAAAGGCATCGGTTGGACCTATGAAGAAATTTTTTAGTTTTTTTAATTTTTAAAGTTTTAAAAGTTCAACCTGTTCCTTACAACCGTGGTTACTTGACTCCACATATAAAAAATTATAATTTTTTACTTGACAAAAACTCTTCAAATGCCACAAAACTTGTCACAGGAGTACCTGAAAACGCGTTTTGATCATAATCCGGTGGCGGATAATTATCATTCAATTCTACTTAAAGAAAATTTACTTAATTTCGTTCTTAAAAAATTATTTAAATCTCGCAACATAACCGAATAGGTAGTTAAAGCGGATTTGGGCTGCCTAAAGCCAAGGAAGCAACAAGGCGATTTACTCATACACTCGTATTCATGTTGAATACTTTATATAGTTTGTAATAATGTTGTAAAGAAAAGTTGTTTGCATTAACACAGCTGTGACGGCCAAAATGATGCAAACCTTAAATGTTAGGTGGCCCTAACCATTAAAGCCGTTTAATTTAATAGACCCCACCTCGATACTATATAAGTATGCAGGACATTCAATGATAATCAGGTTAAATGAAATTTAGGTTTGTCTTCGCAAAGTCAGCATAAATAAAAGGAGTTTTCCATAGGAAAGAAGTGACCTAGAATGTTGAGCCATTTTACATGGACCTGCAAAATGTAAATCCCTTTTACATTAGAAAATCATTGAACTCAAGTCGATCATGGCATAGACTAAAGAGGGCGATAAAGGAGGGAAGTAGTACAACAGCGCCCGTACTAAGCAGTTCTTAAAATTTTTGTTGCTAATTCTTGTTGTATTCCGTGTTTTATTTCACGCTTTCTTTTAAGAGGAATTGGCAAATGTAAAGGGGAATAGAAGACACAAAAGGAAATGCCAGCAGAATTGAATTCAAGAATTATGTAATGTAGTTCAATAATTAGAAGTCGGAATTAAGAAATTGTTCTTTTATTAATAGATATTCACAAAAGACCGAATAATTACCCTCAAACGGTTGCAAAACTGGGGGAAATTGTATCAGCGCAAAACGCCTTTTTAGTTAATTCTTTTCTGTGTATAACAACAATATCACCAAAATTACATCAACCACATGAAAGTCTTAAACTTTTTTTTTTGCAAAAATATCTTAACAGAGTTCGGAGTCGGCATCTACTTGTTCCCGCCAATTTGTAGGAAAAATTAAATAGGAAGACGAAGTAAATTGGAAGAGAAGCTCGGCCTAAAATCTCTTCGGAAGTTATCGCGCCTTACATTTATTTTTTTATTTTGTAATCTAAGCTTAAACTAAATATGCTTAAACTCTAATCAAATTTAAACTCCAGATAAGCTACTGAGAAGTGTTTCAGTCACAGTTTAAGGCCGTCTTTGGGGTAGGCTTTTTTGTACGGCAACATTGTTTTTTTTATTATCTATATAATATAGATACGGCCACGGTTGTCTCTTTGGTCCATTTGGACCAAAAATCGTCCTTTCGAACCTCATTTGGTCCGCTGCACAGTGGCCAATTTGGCTTCGCTAGCGGCATTTAATTAAAATTTTCAAATTTGAAAAACCGTTAATTTTTTTTAACAATCGATAACAAATACATTCACTAGATTTGTATCGATTTTTAAAAGCTCAGCTTACAGCTGATGAACAGCTGTGAGCTGTCAAAGTCAGCACATGTTTCTGCAAGTGTTGTGCAAAATATTTCCGCCTTTTTAATCATCGTTTTCGTATTCGTGTTAAACTTGCAAATTTTATTATTTTCATTAAATAATTTTTTATCATTATTATTGTTATGATAAATTTTTTCTTAATTGAAAAATTTTTTAAATTAGAATAGAAGAAAGAAAAAATTTTAGACAACTGCCAAAGCTCGTTGTATAGATCCATTTCGGGAACTGCTAAATTCCTTCATCGGCAACGTTTAGGCGCCGCTGCTATAACCATTCAGCCATCACAGCGGTTTTTTGTTTGTCTTCATTAATCCTACTTCTATTCTGTTTCGTGCTAATTGATATTCACAACACTGCGACATCTGTTGCAGAATGGCTGTGAAAATTGGACTTGTTTGTTGGCAATGCCGCCATAGTGTCATAATTTATTGACACTTTTTTCCCCGTGCTCTGGGATGTATTAACAATTTTTGTTGTTATATCGGCCTACTGATTTTAAGATCGCGGGTTCGAATCGAGCTCAAGGCCTAACAATAATTTTTTATCATTATTATTGTTACGATAAATTTTTTTCTTAATTGAAAAAATTTTTAAATTAGAATAGAAGAAAGAAAAAATTTTAGACAACTGCCAAAGCTCGTTGTATAGATCCATTTCGGGAACTGCTAAATTCCTTCATCGGCAACGTTTAGGCGCCGCTGCTATAACCATTCAGCCATCACAGCGGTTTTTTGTTTGTCTTCATTAATCCTACTTCTATTCTGTTTCGTGCCAATTGATATTCACAACACTGCGACATCTGTTGCAGAATGGCTGTGAAAATTGGACTTGTTTGTTGGCAATGCCGCCATAGTGTCATAATTTATTGACACTTTTTTCCCCGTGCTCTGGGATGTATTAACAATTTTTGTTGTTATATCGGCCTACTGATTTTAAGATCGCGGGTTCGAATCGAGCTCAAGGCCTAACAATAATTTTTTATCATTATTATTGTTATGATAAATTTTTTCTTAATTGAAAAAATTTTTAAATTAGAATAGAAGAAAGAAAAAATTTTAGACAACTGCCAAAGCTCGTTGTATAGATCCATTTCGGGAACTGCTAAATTCCTTCATCGGCAACGTTTAGGCGCCGCTGCTATAACCATTCAGCCATCACAGCGGTTTTTTGTTTGTCTTCATTAATCCTACTTCTATTCTGTTTCGTGCCAATTGATATTCACAACACTGCGACATCTGTTGCAGAATGGCTGTGAAAATTGGACTTGTTTGTTGGCAATGCCGCCATAGTGTCATAATTTATTGACACTTTTTTTCCCCGTGCTCTGGGATGTATTAACAATTTTTGTTGTTATATCGGCCTACTGATTTTAAGATCGCGGGTTCGAATCGAGCTCAAGGCCTAACAATAATTTTTTATCATTATTATTGTTATGATAAATTTTTTCTTAATTGAAAAAATTTTTAAATTAGAATAGAAGAAAGAAAAAATTTTAGACAACTGCCAAAGCTCGTTGTATAGATCCATTTCGGGAACTGCTAAATTCCTTCATCGGCAACGTTTAGGCGCCGCTGCTATAACCATTCAGCCATCACAGCGGTTTTTTGTTTGTCTTCATTAATCCTACTTCTATTCTGTTTCGTGCCAATTGATATTCACAACACTGCGACATCTGTTGCAGAATGGCTGTGAAAATTGGACTTGTTTGTTGGCAATGCCGCCATAGTGTCATAATTTATTGACACTTTTTTTCCCCGTGCTCTGGGATGTATTAACAATTTTTGTTGTTATATCGGCCTACTGATTTTAAGATCGCGGGTTCGAATCGAGCTCAAGGCCTAACAATAATTTTTTATCATTATTATTGTTATGATAAATTTTTTCTTAATTGAAAAAATTTTTAAATTAGAATAGAAGAAAGAAAAAATTTTAGACAACTGCCAAAGCTCGTTGTATAGATCCATTTCGGGAACTGCTAAATTCCTTCATCGGCAACGTTTAGGCGCCGCTGCTATAACCATTCAGCCATCACAGCGGTTTTTTGTTTGTCTTCATTAATCCTACTTCTATTCTGTTTCGTGCCAATTGATATTCACAACACTGCGACATCTGTTGCAGAATGGCTGTGAAAATTGGACTTGTTTGTTGGCAATGCCGCCATAGTGTCATAATTTATTGACACTTTTTTTCCCCGTGCTCTGGGATGTATTAACAATTTTTGTTGTTATATCGGCCTACTGATTTTAAGATCGCGGGTTCGAATCGAGCTCAAGGCCTAACAATAATTTTTTATCATTATTATTGTTATGATAAATTTTTTCTTAATTGAAAAAATTTTTAAATTAGAATAGAAGAAAGAAAAAATTTTAGACAACTGCCAAAGCTCGTTGTATAGATCCATTTCGGGAACTGCTAAATTCCTTCATCGGCAACGTTTAGGCGCCGCTGCTATAACCATTCAGCCATCACAGCGGTTTTTTGTTTGTCTTCATTAATCCTACTTCTATTCTGTTTCGTGCCAATTGATATTCACAACACTGCGACATCTGTTGCAGAATGGCTGTGAAAATTGGACTTGTTTGTTGGCAATGCCGCCATAGTGTCATAATTTATTGACACTTTTTTTCCCCGTGCTCTGGGATGTATTAACAATTTTTGTTGTTATATCGGCCTACTGATTTTAAGATCGCGGGTTCGAATCGAGCTCAAGGCCTAACAATAATTTTTTATCATTATTATTGTTATGATAAATTTTTTCTTAATTGAAAAAATTTTTAAATTAGAATAGAAGAAAGAAAAAATTTTAGACAACTGCCAAAGCTCGTTGTATAGATCCATTTCGGGAACTGCTAAATTCCTTCATCGGCAACGTTTAGGCGCCGCTGCTATAACCATTCAGCCATCGCAGCGGTTTTTTGTTTGTCTTCATTAATCCTACTTCTATTCTGTTTCGTGCCAATTGATATTCACAACACTGCGACATCTGTTGCAGAATGGCTGTGAAAATTGGACTTGTTTGTTGGCAATGCCGCCATAGTGTCATAATTTATTGACACTTTTTTTCCCCGTGCTCTGGGATGTATTAACAATTTTTGTTGTTATATCGGCCTACTGATTTTAAGATCGCGGGTTCGAATCGAGCTCAAGGCCTAACAATAATTTTTTATCATTATTATTGTTATGACTGAAAAAAAAAATTTTTTCAATTAAGAAAAAATTTATCATAACAATAATAATGATAAAAAATTATTGTTAGGCCTTGAGCTCGATTCGAACCCGCGATCTTAAAATCAGTAGGCCGATATAACAACAAAAATTGTTATTTTCATTAAAAGTTTTCTTCTATACTAACGCCAAGGTATGTATTATATAAAAAAAACTGTGGTTGTGATCTGTGTATACTTATGTTATTTATAAAACGTAATCGTGTTTAAGTGTATTAGCAACTCGCCCATTGTAACGTACACCTGTTTTTCGTGGAGTAGAACTTTCAAAATTCACCTAGATTCAGTGTAATTTTAAATTTTCCTATATGTGTAAACCATTGTGTGTCCAAAATGTCCAAAATGAACTGCGAGTACCTGCGAGCCTTCAATTTATTGTACTTTTTAGGCAAAATATCTGTGTCAAAACGCACCCTTTTTTTAATATGGCATGAAGAAGCGATCCCCACCAAGAAGTTTCTCGCCGTAGAAAATTATGTTTTTGGTACATACACCATTGGTATTGTTGGGAAAAAAAGCAAATGAAAATATTGGACGGCCGGGAAAAGAGCTTTCCAAGTGCTGCAGAAAAACGCAAGTCAATAAGATGTCAGGGCTTACAGAGGAAGTGTCATGTGAAGGATTGTTGGTAGCTGCAAGCTGCAGTTTATATAAAGCTGGAAAGCGCAGTGCTTCCAAAGTTGTAGAAATGGTAAATGGCGATGAGGAGTTTAGCGGAAAGGTAATACAAAATATAAACAAACCAAAGCCCCTTCCATCCAAATTTTCGGACGATAAAGCGCTTGCGCTATTTGTAGATCTTGGACATACCAGATACACTTGGAACTTGAATAAGAAAGCAGCAAAAAACCAAAACGCCGATATATATCCATGCTACGAAAAATTACGCTTCGCCAAAAAAAAGTGCTATCCTAGTGACATTACAGTCACTGATTATTATGCTGAAGTGCCACTACAAAGTCTTGTGGACCATACAATAAACAGGATCATGGAAGCACACTCTGAAAGTTTTGAAATCCCATCTAGAAGTAATAATAACACCCATTTAACTGCTGTCTACAAATGGGGTTGTGATGGCAGCAGCGGCCATTCCACATATAGGCAAAAATTTAACGACTGCGAAGGAAACATGAGAGACCAATATTTATTTTCAATTTGTATTGTACCACTGCAAGTGCAGAACGGACCGACAGTTTTATGGAAAAACAATCGACCTTCTTCTACACGATACTGTCGACCAATCAAAATAACAAGGAAACGGCGGACCTGAGTCGCAGGGAAATTGAAAATATTAAGAGCCAAATATTAAATATTGTACCAACATATGTAAACTCATTGATTATTGATCACCAATTTCACATGACCATGCTTGATGGTAAAACTTTCAGCGTCATTTCAGAATCTTCTTCGCAAATATGCGGAATCTGCAAGGCAACACCGAAAAATATGAATGACTTAAATTTGGTGAAGAGCTTTCCAATTAAAGTGAACCTCTTTCAATATGGGCTATCCAGTCTCCACGCCTGGATAAGGTTTTTTGAATGTATTTTGCACATATCCTATAGAATACCAATAAAAAAGTGGCAAACTCGTGGTGCTGACAAGGATATTGTTGGACAAAATAAAACAAATATACAGCAGAAGCTACGAGAAGAAATGCATTTGTTGGTCGACATACCAATGGCTGTTACTGGAAATACCAACAACGGAAATACGGCAAGAAGGTTCTTTCAACAACCAGATTTAGCCGCTCGTATAACTGGGGTGAACGAAAATTTAATATATCGATTCAGCGTCGTCTTACGAGCACTTGCATGTGGATACGATATAAACACGGAGGCATTCAGACTTTACGCAATGGAAACTGCCGAAATTTTTGTTACTTTATACCCTTGGTTTTACATGCCCTCGTCTGTTCACAGAATTTTAATTCATGGAGCAGACATAATCAATCATTTTTCGCTTCCAATTATGATGAATATGATGCCCGAGGAAGCGCTTGAAGCCAGAAATAAAGATTATCGGAACATCCGTGAAAATAATACCAGAAAAAATTGCAGGAAGAATACAATGGAAGATATAATTAACGCTCTTTTTGTTTCTTCCGATCCGTTAATATCTTCATTGTCCAACGGCTCATCAATTTCCTATTCCAGAAATATTAGTTTCGATAAGGAAGTTAAAAGCTTGCTTATAATGCATCATTTTGAAGATGATTTCTCTGAATCTGATACTGAAGAATCTGATTAATATTTCTTTTATAATATGGTTTCTCTTTGAGTTGACAATTTTTTTCTTATTTTATATATGAATATATGGTGGAAAATGTTTATTGAATTAAAAACAAATTAAAAAATTAAAAAAAATTAAAAATTAAAATAAATTAAAAATTAAAAAAAAAATTTAATTTTTTTTCCAAAAATTGTTTGATTTTTTTCTGAATTGAGAAAAAAAAATTTTGAAGATAACTTCTTTACTTTGGAAGCTATGAATAAAATGCCGCTAGCGAAGCCAAATTGGCCACTGTGCACTGGTCCCTTTTTTTCAATTTTAGTCCTTTTTAGGCTGTAACCAAGGTGCCATCGTAACGTTAATTTTAACGCTTACTAAAAAATCAATCGTTTCCGTTGAAACTATTCAGATTTTTAACGTTAAGGTAATAAACTAAATAATAGCATTTGATTTTTGAATTGTACATTTTTCTCTAAAACAAATTATATGGAAACAATGTGTACATTTCAAAACACGCTCTTACTGAATTCAAGCAATAGATGGGAAAATTTAAGCGTGGGGGAGTATTGGTAAACGGATGGGTAAAGAATTGAATTTGTGCATCATTAAACAAAAAATTGGAACAATCAGCTATTGGAAACAATTTTTTTTTTACTTTGAGGACTGATTTTATGACAAAATTGTTACAACCGAGCTTTGGAGAAGTTTGGTTTAAAAATACGATTTCTATGTAAATAAAACTGAACTAGTTTGGCTTGCGATACTAGTTTTCCTCTAAGGTTTTTCGTTTAAATATATGTATATTTATAAAGGCTTTTTGTTAAAATGTAGTGTGTGTGACATTGTCTTTTTGACTTTACCACAGCAGACTAATCCCAGAAATGTAGAGCCGTAATGCCTAAAAATACACTTTATTTTTGTTTGCGCAGCTTTTTGTTATTTTCAACATTTAGGCAATTCACAAAGTGTTCTATTCGTTTTACCAAAAATGTTGTAGGAAATCATGAAAACAACCTGAAATTTAAGATTTTACAACAAATTTGACACATTTGTGAACTGCCAAATTTTTTATAAACCAATTACAGACTAAAAAAATTTGGTCAATTTCTTTGAGATTTGGTCCTTTTTTTTCGATGAATTTTGGTCCCAAATGAAAACATACTGTGGCAACCGTACAGCAACAGCTGGATTTTGTTTATCCAACAAACATGGAAAAAATATTTCTCCAGCCTTAGAGAAATATATATCTAGTTCCGGAGCTGATATCCAACCTCATGCTCTAATTATTCTGAAACCAGATAGTTATCAAGTTGGTATCCAACTTCATTCTCCAATCACTATCCAACCTTTGAGAAATGTTGTAAAATGTATAGTTCTCGAGTTGATATCCAACGTCATTCTCAAATTATTCTCCGACCTTTGAGAGATTTTAAGAAATGTACAACTCTCAAATGCATATCCAACACATTTCTCCAGTTTATATCTTACATTGGATATCGAGTTGAGGTGGGATGAAAAACATGTCGCCGAGGTGGTACCACCAAAGTCAACAGCTGTTTATAGTGAAAAATAAACACCTGGTTAATAACAGAAGCGCTATCAATTAAAAATAAGTTACACATGTTTTAATTTTTTTTTCGTGAAAATACTGTAGCATTGGAATCTTACATTTGAGTCCAGTGAGAGAATCACACATACATAAATACAAGTTGGGAACTTTCTTTCACCTTAAGTAATAGCATTTTTTGCTTTAAAGAAAAACTATTTTTTTTTTCAGAACGTTACGCTTCCCAAGCTGAGTCACTGTTTCGAAACAACTTTTGAGATTTTAGAAGTATGCTTTTTTATCGACTCAAGCCCAAATGTTTATTGGGTATATTCGACGCCATTGCGAACGACATCGTTGACAGATTGACGACGCCGTCGTCATTTTGACGATTTTCAACTTGAATGACGCTTGGACGAGTTTGTAATGAAAAATTACGATTTATTTGAAATATTCAAACACCAAGAAATAGATGCAATAATGTTGATTTTAGATGGACACTACAGTAATGAATATTGGAAGTGATCAACTTAGCTCGTGAAAACGGTGTGGTGATATCATTGCCTCCGCATTCCACTCATAAAATGCAACCGCTAGACAGAGCATTCATGAGCCCACTCAAGACTTATTACAGTAACGAATTATAGCGTTTTATGGAAGAAAATGGTCGAAACGTTACTCAATTCGTTTTAGTTGGTCTCTTTTCCAAAACGTATTATAAGGTTCAGATTGGCCAGGTTACAGTTAACGGTTTCAGATGTACTGGTATATACTCATTCGATCGAATATAATGCAACTTCGGACACTGGACGTACTCTTACTTCACCGACATCTAATACAAATCGAGTGACTTCTCCAGAACATGTGGCATCAACCAGTAAAGGAGTCCTTTCACCATGGCAGATTTTACCATTGCCTAAGATTAGAAAGCCAGTTGCTACCGGAAGAAGAAGGAAGTCAAAAGCGACAGTATTAACAAAACCACCATATAAGAATCAGTTGGAAGAAAGCATTCGGAAGATCCGGGAAAAAGTGAAGCCAAAAATTAAAAAAGAAAAGCAACCTTCAAAAAAGCAGCAGCGAAAGCTAGAAAAGCCAAATGTGAAAAATTAACTAGTGACTCCAAAGTAAGCGTCTTCTACGCAGAATCGAACCAAGGGGATTTTTTTGAAATGCCTCCAGACAGAGCAATTTGCTCCTTTTGCGAAAAGGTGTGGAAGGACGAAAGAAATATATCCGAATGTAGTGCTTGTTTACAGTGCGATACGGTTTGGGCTCATAACGTCTGCATTCCCAAAAAAATCCAATTTTTATTTGCAAGTCTTGCACAAACTGCAGTTTTTAAGCAATTTTAATATTTCCAATAACTTATTCATTTTTAATGCCAAGGAGGCATATTATTTTATCTTTCGAGAAGCTATTTATATTCTATTAATAAAATTGATAAATTTAAAAGAAGTTATTTAATATTTTCTTTCTTTCTTTCGGGTTAAATGGTATATTACACCAAATTAGCCTACGTTTGCGTACCATATAACCCGCCAATTTTTAGGGAAGCGGCATTTCGGGCTCACCCGATCGTTGGTGGTATTCAACTTTTGATAAAGTACACTATAGATGATATTTTACCAAACAAAATGTGACGAAAAAGAGGTGAATTGGACTTTTGGTTAGGCCAAACTTACCCATATACTAAACGCTATACCACAAATGCCGCATTTCATCTATTTTGAAGACATTTCTAAGGAAGTTTTTTGGAAATCTACTTCTACTATCAAAAGAGCTGACTCTACATACGCTTTTTCTAATTTATTTGAATTCGTTGCAGATCTAATGTGCTTGCCACACTCTTCAGCGAATGTAGAACGAATTTTTCCTAAAATAAATTTAAACAAAACAAAAATCCGAAACCGTCTGGAAACTGATTCATTAAAAGGAATATTGCTAGTCCAATATTATTTAAAATTGAATAACTTTTCCTGTCATAATATTGAACAGCAAATAAATATGCTAAAAAATAAACGCGAAAATGTATAACTAAGAAACTAAAATGATATGGGAGGTTCGATTCGAGCTCAAAGAAAAAAAAAAAAACAAATTGTTAAAATGTCTGAAAACAAGTACCTTTTGTATGTAACACAAAATTTATCTTTTAAGACGCTTTTATTATTTATAAAATAAAACGAAATTAATTGAAATCGATTTTATATGTTGTATGTGGTAACAAAAAAAAAAAAAAAACAATCACGACAATTTTCAGAAAAACGTTTGTTTTCCGGCGAATACAATCTTTAACAACCCAACTTCGTCCTAAATCAACTTTGGTTGTTATTGGTTGTTGCCATAGATATGACGATTTTTGACGATCTTTTGCGCGGCGCCTGACGACCTGGAAAAAATATATATGGCAATGCTGGCGAACGAACACAAATAACTGATAGGTTAACTAGAGTTTAACCCTGTCAGATCGGCCGCTTAACCTTAGCTTAAACTTCAGTTAAAGTAGACTGAAAAACTGCGGAATAAGTTTAAGCTTAGTTTAACTGACAAACTGTGTTGAACACGTACTGAAAACCCGGGCCTTATCTAACCACTTCAATAATTGGCGATAGATGGGTCTAATGCTTGAAACACAATACCCTGACGCCTTGAAATAAACGCGACGGACTTTGCCTAGTCACAAATAAAATCCCCGTAATTACATGAAGGTGAACACAATGAAAGTGAAGAGCGAAATTTACACGACGTCATTTTGCGACGATAGATTTATTTCTATCGCCTCCGCCGGGCGATGACGCCAAACATCCCAAGGGTTGCTGCTGTTCAATTTTTTTAAGTATAAAAAAAGAAAACATAATATCCAAAAACAAATTTTTTGTTTTTTTTTACATATCGCACACTAACTACAAAAGAGTCACAACTTGAAAAATGTAAATGTTCAGGAGAGAAAAAAACGGTTTATATGAAAACGTCTGTAATGTTATACTGAATTCCACTTTTACAAAGGAGGCCTTCATTATAAAATGAATTGAGGAAATTTTGTTGTAATAATTTGCTTACGGACAAAATATATAGCAATTTTGAATTATGACTATTTATGACAATTATATATGACAATTATTTCACCAAAAAGGCACATTTCACAATAATACAAGCAAATTTACTTACTATTTACGTATAAAAAGACACAATTTTAATTAATACACAACAAAGTTAAAAAACTTTTTTCCAACAAGATAGTCAGAATTTAAAATAATACGCTTTATGCGTAAAAAAACTGTTCACTTGTTCTTAAGGACATTGACGCAACTAAAAAGTAAGGAAGGCTAATTTCGGGTGTAACCGAACATTACATACTCAGCTGAGAGCTTTGGAGACAAAATAAGAGAAAATCACCATGTAGGAAAATGAACCAAGGGTAACCCTGGAATGTGTTTATATGACATGGGTATCAAATGAAAGGTGTTAATGAGTATTTTAAAAGGGAGTAGGCCTTAGTTCTATAGGTGGACGCCTTTTCTAGATATCGCCATAAATGTGGACCAGGGCTGACTCTATAATGTGTTTTTACGATATGGGTATCAAATTAAAGGTATTAATGAGGGTTTTAAAAGGGAGTGGCCTTAGTTGTATATGTGGGGGTGACCCAGAACATCATATGTCGGGTACCGCTACTTTATTTATATATGTAATACCACGAACAGTGTTCCTGCCATGATTCCAAGGCCTTTTGTTTCGCCCATCAGTACTTTTTCATTTCTTCTTCTTGGGGCCACATTCTCTATTACGAAACGAACATTCGTTTTGTCTCAGAGATGAATTGCTAGTGTATTTGCACTATGTAAAACGATGGCAACATTTCATTTGACAAGTGCTTTCGCTTTCCTGCTTTAAATGAAGTAAGAAACAAAAAAGCCGAACGAAAATGATAGAAAATAGCATTGCTATCGTTTTGAGACCAATCGTTTGTCTGATCTATCGCTCGCAATACAGAATGAAGCCCTTAATATGGTAGGTCTCACACCCATTTTACAAAGTTTTTTCCAAAGTTATATTTTGCGTCAAACAGACGGTCGACTGTGCATAAAAACTGGGCGTGGCTTCAACCGATTTCGCCCATTTTCACAGAAAATAGTTACCGGCATAGAAGCTATGCCCTTACCAAATTTCACAAGGATTGGTAAATTTTTGTTCGACTTATGGCATTAAAAGTATTCTAGACAAATTAAATGAAAAAGGGCGGAGCCACGCCCATTTTGAAATTTTCTTTTATTTTTGTATTTTGTTGCACCATATCATTACTGGAGTTGAATGTTGACATAATTTACTTATATACTGTAAAGATATTCAATATTTTGTTATAATTTGAATTTTAAAACTTTCTTTTTTAAGTGGGCGTGTTCGTCATCCGATTTTGCTAATTTTTATTTAGCACACATATAGTAATAGGAGTAACGTACCATGATAGCTTCAACGACTTCCAAATTACAGCTTGAAAAACTTTTAAATTACCTTCTTTTAAAAGTGGGCGGTGCCACGCCCATTGTCCAAAATTTTACTAATTTTCTATTTTGCGTCATAAGGTCAACGCACTTACCAAGTTTCATCGCTTTATCCGTCTTTGGTAATGAATTATCGCACTTTTTCGGTTTTTCGAAATTTTCGATATCGAAAAAGTGGGCGTGGTTATAGTCCGATTTCGTTCATTTTAAATAGGGATCTGAGATGGGTGCCCAGGAATTTACATACCAAATTTCATTAAGATACCTCTAAATTTACTGAAGTTATCGTGTTTACGGACGGACGGATGGACATGGCTAAATGAATTTCTTTTTTCGCCCAGATCATTTTGATATAGTCTATATCTATCTCGATTAGTTTATGCCGTTACGGGTTACCGTTATGCGAACAAAATTAAAATACTCTGTGAGCTCTGCTCACCTGAGTATAAAAATAGCACTTATTAGTTGATACAGCGCAAGCGATGCAATGAACACCAAAACTGGCATAACGATAATTTTCCAGTTAAAGAAGAAAATAATGACACCGAAATTTAAGGGGCAGTTAGAGATGTGTGCTGTGAATTGGTTTCTGGAAAAAACAGATTTTGAAAAATTTTAAGTTATGACTCTTTTGCAGTTAGTCTGCGATATAATTCTTAATTTTACTGCCAAAATACGTTAAAAAAAATTGATAGGGATATCGAAAGTCGTGTTTGGTATCATTATTAATAAACCGTCAACTATTGATGAATATTATAAAAACTAAAAGGTAATTTGCTAAATTTTCGTTTTTTCAATCAATGTTTTGAACTAACCGGGTACGTGCACTGTCAAAAATTTAAACTCGTGCGCTGTCTGCATGTAAACTGTATTTTTTAATTAAAGGGTTATAATATTAATGTTCGCCCTCTGGATTAACACAGCTCTTAACATTTTGGGCGTGTTTTAAACGTCCAAGTGCCAAAGCAAAGAATTAAAAAAGTTTTGTTTTCATCTTTATTTCTAAATAATGGCCACTCTGAATAAACAGTGTCAATTTCGCCCGGCATTGTGTTTTAAGTAGACGAAATGTCTGAGCGTAATTTGAAAATGTCATAGCCCGACGCCGCGTATATCGTCGTCGCTCGGCATTGTGTTTCAAGCATAACTCTCCTTTGCGCGCCTAGCCTAGAGAGTTACAAACAAGCATACATACAAGTGAAAAATATATAGCGTGTTAAAAATTACTTGCCGTTCTGCAAGTGGGCGTCAGTCTAATGAAATGAGCCATAAGCACTACTAACTTTTTGACCGCAACTGTATGTGCTAGTTATAATATTATTATGTAATATATTTATTTCATTACCTTTTAGGATCATATTCAGCTGTACTTTGAATCATCATTTCCAAGATTTTGTCCTCTTCACTACCCTTCATTTTCGATAGGTCTAATGAGTTGCCATCTCCTCGCGATGTTGTTCTAACCTGCTGGGTCTTTTCTATGCTTTGTGGATTCCAAGCCTTTTTTGGCTGAGATATTGGTATCCGAGCTATTATAAGTGACGTATTCTTCGGGATCAACACCGAATCATCTTGATATTCTGCGATTGAAAGAAATTTAGGTTTTGTTTATTTACATATTTTTTGATTTAGTGTATAGTTTTTCCGATATTTACAGACTAGATAACAATTTTTAACATTAAACATAGAGCAACAAAATTAATTTAACTATATGAGCTACAACCAGTAGCAATAAACTTACAGACTACGCACTTCTATATATGTCTAGCATGGGCCCTATTCAGTAACTATGAGTTTTGAAATGTACATTTTTCTTTCATACTATGAAGAAAAAGTGTACATTTTAAAACTCAGATACTGAATAGGGCCCCAGAGTGACATTTTCCTAGGAATATATATCATTTAGCAATGATCTAAGATAAGACTTAAATCTGACATTGCTTAATAATGTAACGAATATTAGCATCACTAATTGATACTCACATCCCTAAGGTTATTAAATACAGGCACAACAGCAATAAAGCAGGCTGCCACTCTTCTCTCTCAATCAAATCAATCATCATTTACTCACATTCTTGCGAGGCTATTTAGAGATACGCACAAACACATTTAGTCATCAGCTGAAATAGTACTCACATATACACACGCATATGGTTACAAGTATACCTGTATACGGCTGGTGACCAAGCAACTTCATGAAATTACTAGACCTTAGGAGAAATGGATGAACGAGGCCACAGAGAGTATAAAAGCAGCGCAAGCTGAGGAATCAGTAAGCAGTTTGATTTAAACACACAATTAGTTGTGAAGCAAGAGTTTTTGTGAATTATTTATTCAACATTTTAGCGATTCGAACGTTAGCAGAAGGTGTAAAATAAGCGGAGTTTCACTAAATTCGTTATGTTTTGTTTTACTGGTCTGTAAATAATTAATTATTATATTAATTTGTTGTCTTCAAGACCAAGTTTATTATTTTTGTAAAATGTATATTTTTACAAGTTATATTATATAAGTTATTATACATAGAAAACGAGTAAATTAGAAAAAACAAAGTTCATAGACCGTATAGCCGACTATTTCAAAAAAAACCCATACATACATTTTACAAAAATAATAAACTTGGTCTTGAAGACAACAAATTAATATAATAACTAAATTCGTTACGATAAAAATATCAGTGGCAATGCTTTATACTATATAGTTTCTTCTTAAACTGAAGTTATCAGCAGATATGCGGAAAAATCCACAAGTATTTTTAATTACGGCTTTAATGTAAATATATAATGCTGAAATTATAATTTTGGCAATGGAGAAAAATAGCACAAGAGTAAACCAAGAACGGCAAAATACATATTCAGCAAAGCTTCTGTCATTAAAAACATAGCCTTCTGGCTATATCACATGCATTTAAATTAGGCTTGGTCAGTGATAGCCAATGTAGGAAGTGCGGGTTGGAGGAAACGATCGAGCACGTTCTGTGCTCGTGCCCTACGCTTGTCAGGCTAAGACTCCAACTATTAGGATTGATACAGCTGTCAGATCTAGAAGCAGCAAGTGGCTTAAGTCTTAGGAAGCTTCTAGTATTTGCCAAGAAGACGGAGTTATTTTATAACATAGGTCCTGGTTTTTGATAGGGTTTTTCAGTTTGGTCGTTAAAACAAACTTCTGGTAACACTACGGACTCATTCAGTCTATGTGAGCTCCTCATGGACCGGCCAGTTCAACCTAACCTAACCAGCGAAGATATAGCTCGAATTCTACGACAGTCGTTTTCGCAAATGTAGTTTCGTGAAATCAACTTTGACAATATAAAATTTTTCTTTTCTCCCTTTAAGTTGGGTTAGTTTAATAACTGTGGATCGACAAAAATTATCAGACCGACACTTGGGCCACGCAAATGGGCGCATTGGATTTGCCTAAATGGTCACTACCTCCCTAAGCCAGACATTGTGGTGTTTGTGGTTTACAATTACTTTATAGATACGATTTGTAACGGCGGTACCGGATGGAACATTTTGTCTCGACTTTGATTCAATGTTTTTGTAATTTTCTCTTTAGCTAGTAACTATACACATTTTTCAAAATTATCTGTATTATATGTTTTTATGAGAAAATGTGATCCAATTTCCACCTTAATGTAACTTTTATATTTAACAACAGAAAAGTAGATGATCATTTAGGCATGTGGCGGGTGGGATCAGTTTCATTGGATGCGCATAATCTATATATATATAAATCAAATTCTGTGTGTGTGTTCGCTATGGAAACGTATTTCCCACACTTCAATCATCACCAAATTTTGGCTATAGGTTCCTTCGATCAGCACGAATGTTTTAGGCTAAAAATAATTTCGGTATATATAAAAGAGGCGTGGCACCTCCCATACAAATGGAATCTTTGGTACTGCATAACTCTGAAGGTATACAATCCAGAACAGTGAAATTCAATAAGGAGTTATATGAAGTCAATCCCTAACACCACCAAGAAAATGTGGAATTAGCCAAAAGGGGCGTGGCACCTCCCATACAAATGAAATATATCATACTGCATATCTCTGGATGTAGTAATGATAGGATAATGAAAATTGGTAAGGAGCTATATGACTAAGTCCTAACACTTCCAGCAAAATGTGGAATTGGGAAAAAGGGGCTGCCGTACAAACTTAGATTATTTTAACACCTAAAGCTTGACTGCATTGTTGAGTTTGGCTGTTGTTCCTTTTGGACCTTTAGTAATCTGCCGCCGTTAAAAAAATATGTTAGCTTCGGTCTATCTACATCTACATATCTATAAAAATCAAATTGTGTGTGTGTTCCCTATGGAAACGTATTTCCCATACTTCAATCATCACCAAATTTTGGCTATAGGTACCTTCAATCAAGGGGAAGGTTTTTCATATTTCAGAATTAAGAATTTTAGATCAAATTTTTTTTGCTATGCGAACGAGCAATCTTAGCTCCCAAAATTGATCGTATTCAAAACCAAATTCCTGGTGAAGTGACGAAATATAAATCGATCGTCACAGTTAGAGATGAAGATCAAATTGTGAATTATCCAATAGAATTTCTCAACTCGTTAGAACCACCAATTATGCGTCTTCGGAATTTAGACCCAACAAAATTATGCAATGGAGCCAGACTTTGCGTTAAAAAATTAATACCGGATGTAATCGAAGCAACGAAGGACAATCGCTTACTGTTGCAGGATTAAATTTAGAGAGTCCATGCGTTTCCCATGACCAGCTATATGTTGCTTGCTCTAGAGTTCGAACGCCAAAAAATTTGTTTATCTTTGCACCGAACGAAAAAACCAAAAATATTGTGTACCCCCTTGTATTAGAATGGAATACAATAATAAAATGTTTTAAACGAAAATTTCGCCAAATATGCGTACATAATTAAATTCAATTTACAGAACAATAAACTAAATTATCAACAAACAAAACAGAAAAAATTACGCAACATTCATTCGATCTCGGGCGTTACAACGTAACAATAAGATATTGAAATATTTTTTATCACAACAATGAATTAGTATTAACAGTCGGTTTCGGCATGCGTACAAATATTTGAACTTAAACTAAAAACTTAAACTAAGCCATATCAATGCGTAATTATCGTAATTATCGTAGTATGAAGAAAGTTACACTGTTTTAATATAATAATAAATTAAATACACAATGAATAAGTGAGAAAATAGGAATGTAGTCAAGATAAAGATATAAATAGATAGATATAGATATTCGGATATTTTAGTGGTAAGATTCGGTTTTCAAGTAGAAAAGTAGCTAAGAAGGATTCTCCTATAGTTGTTTTGGTTTAGGGTATTTTTTAAAGCAGCAGGAATGGAGTTCCAGAGACGCGCAGCGTTGACAAAGAACAGTCTCGTGGAATTAACATAGTTAAATAAAGGAATAGTTAAATTAAATGAACGAGTGGATTTACTAAACACAAGTTTGTTATATAAATACAACGGCGTTTGTTGTTGAATTAGTCGGTAGAGAAAAATGCAACTTCTAGCCTTCTGATAATTGAATATACTACAACCTAGAAGTTTAGACTTCCAGGCCGAAATATGGTCAAACTTTCTCAACCCAACGTAACGCGTGACATAATTAAACGCAACATCAATTTTGTGAGCAGATATAGAGTCTAACTTGTTATACACTAGCTCAGAATAGGTTAGTATAGGTAGAATGAGTTGCATGGCTAATTTTTTCCTGATTTGAAAAGGCGTGTAGGTTGCAGACTTCCGTAAACTACGCAAGGTACCATAAACCTTACCCACAGCAGCATTTATGTGGTCACAGCAAGTGAGATTAGAGTTAGTTATGTATCCAGATTCTTGACTTTATTGACAGTTTTTAAAGGTGTGCTCGCAATGCATATTGGAGGAATGCTAATGTTAGAGAGATTTTTCTTAGAAATATGCAACACATATGATTTGGCAGCAGTAAGGCATAGGCCGTTGTCTCTCGCCCAACAAGATATTGACGTTAAATCACTATTAACTTTAAGACATAAATCACTCATATCACATAAATTGCTAGACAAGTACAGCTGAATATCATCAGCATATGCGTGCATACTTACAAATTTACATACATGAAACACATCATTGACAAATAAACTGAACAACAGAGGGCCAAGTATGTACCCTTGGGGAACACCTGAGGTTATACACTTTTTCTCCGACACACTATTACCATTACAAACAAACTGAGACCTGTCTGATAGGTAACTCCCAATAATTTTCCGTGCAGTGCTACCAAATCCAAAATATTTTTCTAGCTTATAACAAAGCAAATTGTGATCAACCGAGTCGAATGCTTTCGAAAAATCAAGCAAACACAGCAGCGAAAGTTGACCTTTGTCAAAAGGCAAGCGAATATCATCCAATATTTTTATAACAGCCGTAGAACAGCTGTGCTTAGCTCTAAATCCTGACTGATTTGGGGAAAGTAAATTATATTGATGCACATGTGTACTGATTTGCTCAGCAAGCGAGCTCTCAAACACCTTAGACAAAACTGGTAAAATGCTTATTGGCCTAAAATCACCTGGAGAACTTGCTATTTTATTTTTGGCAACAGGTTTCACCATAGCAACCTTCTACAGGGCAGGGAAACTGGACGTGGTTATTGCATGATTAATTATATGTGTGACAGTGCTCACTGTAGGATTCTTATTATTTTCATTTAACTTTGTGTTTAAGTTACTTTGAATTTTGTAATTTTGAAATGTTTTACCAATTTTTAATATTCAAAATTGATTTTGTGATTATCAAAAATTATTATTACAAAAAGAAATTGTCTTGAATATAAACTTAATAAAAGATAAATATCTATCAAAATAAAAATTACATTTTATAAAATAATATATATTAAATAGAAATTTATTAATTTAGTCAGATCTGTATATTCAGTACGAGAAAGTCGCGTATACGCCTAGTGGTTACACGGGAAGTCTAAACAATTGGATCTGTACATTCAGTATGAGAAAGTTGCGTATACGCCTAGTGGTTACACGGAAAGTCTAAATAACATATTTTCATATAACCACAATTGGCGATCCCGCCTTTTGTCGAGTTCAGTTGCAGATACATAGAAGTACTAATATTACAGACGGATGTTCAATTCGATTTGCCACACCAGAGCTGAAAAGATAACATAGAAGTACTAATATTACAAACGGACATTCAATTCAATTAAAATCTAGAGCATATTTTGCCACACCAGAGCTGAAAAGATAGTGACACCATAACTGATAAAGTTCTAACAAGTTGAAATACAAATAGTTCTTGTATAACAAAAACGGAAACGTTAGCCTAACGCAGTGAACTTCCTTTGGAACTACTTTTCCGTTTTTGTGTTCCATTTAAGTGTAAAAAAAAGCAATAAAAACATCAGAACATTACCAATAATGCTCTTTACACAATTGCAACGTCATCATCGAATCTTGGATTGTATGTAGTTGACAAGCGTTAAATCAAAATAACGCAAATACATATAACACAGAAAAAGAAACACAAACATTGAACGTTGTTTGCGTAAAAGATTGGTGGTAGTGAAACGTTGGTAGTCATATTTAATATTGTTTTATAATATCATTTATGTATTAATGTTATTCTTTTTCTAATTTAATATCACTTCTGTGTAATTCAATTACTCAGATATAAATTTACATACTATTAATTTTTCTTTTGGTCAATAATAAAGATTTATTTATTTTTATCTGGTAAAAATTTTTAAATTGTAAACGCTCTTTTCCAGAGATCTTAAATATTATTTTTAATTATCACCAAAAACATCTATTTCTGAGAATTTATTTCAATTAATATAATTTATTATGTATCATACACCAACACACCACAGACATTCATCTACATCAACACATCAAATTAACGATTCGCTTATCAATTTAGAAGATGGTTCTTCACAAAATGATCTAATAAATCCGTATGCGAATCAAAACAATAATGAAATTTTTTCTACTTCAGTAAAACTTCCTCAATTTTGGACAAATTGCCCTGAAGCATGGTTAATACATGCTGAAATGCAGTTTAATACCATAAAAATTACTCAAGAAACAACTAAATATGAGTATATTATTATTGCATTACCTCAGGAAGTCATAATGACCATTTTAGATTTTATTCAAAATCCACCAGAAACAAATAAATATTCTGCATTAAAACAAATTTTGATTGAAAAGCATTCCATAAGTGAGAATGCGAAATTAGATAAAGTGTTGTCCGATTCTGAAATGGGTGATCGCAAACCTTCGGAATTTTACCGATCTTTAGTTCTACTTTCTGGTTCTAATTTTAGCCAAGAAGTTTTAAAGAAACTTTGGATGCGAAAATTACCCAAAAACTTGAATGTAATTTTAACAAGTTCAAATTCCAATGACATAAATGATCTAACCAAATTAGCTGATAATGTTTGGGAAGTTATCAGTAAAAATGAAGTTGCTTTGATAAACAATTCTCAAAATTCTAAAGGAGAAAATGCTATTATTACTAATTTGGTTAAGACAACATCTTTAATTTGTGAAAATTTTCAAAAATTATCTTTGGAATTAAGTGAAATTAGGAAAGAAATTAATCAGAATTATTCAAGATCACGTTCAACAAGTAGAAATAGTTATAGAAGTCCTGTTATATATCGTTCAAAATCTCGTGATAATCCCAACTGGTTATGTAGATATCACTACAAATTCGGAAATAAAGCTAGGAGATGTGAAGAACCGTGTGGGTTTGTGAAAAATAGTACTCCAAAAAACTAAAATGTTCCGTTGTTGCAGCGACGAATAATGGAATTTCAGAAGTATCAACTCGTCGTTTATTTATATTTGACAAAGAAAATAAATTAAATTTTTTGATTGATAGTGGAGCAGAAATTTCAGTGCTTCCAGTTTCAAAATTCTCGTGTACAAAAAAATCTTCTGATATTATCTTAACAGCAGCTAATGGTTCAACGATTTTTACATATGGAAAAAAACTTATAAATGTTAATTTAGGTTTAAGGAGAGAATTTCCTTTTGTGTTTTTGATCGCTGATATAGCAAAACCAATTATAGGTGCAGATTTTTTATGCAAATATGGACTTCTTATTGATATTAAAAACAAACGTTTAATAGATCCATTAACAAATTTATCAGTTAACACAATTTGGTACTATTGTAACATCTCTCTTCCAAAATTTTTTTCAGTAGAAAATCAATACACAAAATTGTTGAAAGAATTTCCTTCTCTTATAGAAGAGCCAAATTATTCAAAACCAGTTAAACATACCACAGTTCATAGATTAGTTACAGGAGGTAATCTTCCTTTCTCAAAACCCAGACGTTTAGACCCAATCAAATTTAAGGTAGCTAAAACTGAATTTGATTTTCTTGTAAAAACTGGAATTTGTAGACCATCAAATTCCTCTGTAGCATCACCACTTCATTTAGTACCAAAAAAAGAGAGTAATGATTGGCGTCCCTGTGGTGATTTTAGAAGACTTAATACTGTTACTGTTCCTGACCGCTATCCTTTACCACATATTCAAGATTTTAATATGAATCTAAGAAATAAAAAGATATTTTCAAAGTTGGATCTTGTTAGAGCGTATCACCAAATACCAATGGCAGAAGATATTTACAAAACAGCGATTACTACTCCTTTTGGTATGTTCGAGTTCATTCGAATGCCTTTCGGCTTGAGGAACTCAGCACAAACTTTTCAAAGATTCATCAATGAAGTTGTAGGTAAATTAGATTTTGTTTTCACGTACATTGATGATCTTTTAGTTGCAAGTGAGAGTGAAGAGCAACATTTTAAAGATCTACGTATACTTTTTGAACGTTTGTCTGAATATGGTTTGAATGTTAAACCAAATAAATGTATTTTTGGTGTTACTAGAATTGATTTTCTACGGCATAGTATTTCTGAGTTAGGAATACGTCCATCTGAAGATAGAATAAAAGCTATTCGAGATTTTGAACTACCAAAATCCATTAAACAAACACAAAAGTTTATTGGTATGGTTAATTATTACCATAGATATATTTCACAATTAGCAGAATTTACTGGAGTTATATATGATTTAATTAACAAATCAAGTAAAAAAAGAGACAAAATTCTAGTTTGCGATGATAAATCTATTAAAGCGTTTGAATGCATTAAAGATAAATTTGCATCTAAGATCTTGTTAAATCATTTTAGGAAAGATGCAAAATTGACTTTAACTGTAGATGCATCCAATACGGCTGTCGGTGGTGTTCTACAACAAAATTTTAACAATAAATCTGAGCCTCTCGCATTCTATTCGAAGAAACTTTCTCCAGCTGAAATGAAATATAGTGCTTTTGATAGAGAGCTATTAGCAATTTATCTTAATATTAAGCATTTTCGATACCTATTAGAAGGAAGAGAATTCACTGTGTTTACTGACCACAAGCCTTTAATTTTCGCTCTAAATTCAAAAACTGAACGTAGTCCACGACAAACCAAACATCTTGAATTTATTGCACAATTTACAAGTGATATCCAGCATATTACTGGACAAGCAAATGTGGTAGCTGATACTTTATCTAGGGCATTTGAAATAGAAACAATTCAAAATGCAGAACTTAATTTTAAAATTTTAGAAAAGGAACAACAACAAGATGATGAACTAAACAACCTTGTATCTCAACAATCATTTCAAAATTTAAAATTAGTTAAAATTCCTGTTTTAAATTTCAATATATGGTGTGAATCATCTGGAGATTATCCTAGACCGTTCGTTCCAAATAATTTACGAAAAACAGTATTTGATAAGTTACATGGAATAGTACATCCGGGTACTAAAGCCACCCGACGTCTAATTATAAAAAAATATTTTTGGCCAAACATGAATAAAGAAATTAATAGATGGTCTAAAGAATGTATTAGTTGTCAAAAATCTAAAGTTTATCGACATACGAAATCACCAGTTAGTAAAATTTCAATACCGAACAAAAGATTCGAACATATTCATTTAGATATTGTAGGACCTTTACCTATTTCAAAGGGACATCGCTATATTTTGACTATTATCGATAGGTTCACACGTTGGCCAGAAGCATACGGATTAAGAGAAATTTCTGCAGAAACAATTGCAAATAAATTTTTACGTGAATATATATCTCGGTTTGGTGTACCTCTAGAAATAACTACTGATCAGGGTGCTCAATTTACTTCAAAATTGTTTACAGAATTAACAAAGTTATTAGGCAGTCATCAAATTACAACGTCAGCTTATCATCCTCAAGCGAATGGCATGGTAGAGCGATTTCATAGGCAATTGAAATCTTCTTTAATGGCTACAAATGGAACCAGAGATTGGTATGGAGAGCTACCTCTAATACTGTTGGGCTTGCGATCAACATTTAAAGAAGATATTTCGGCTACACCGGCTGAAATGGTTCTTGGACAAAATTTACGATTATGCGGTGAACTTATTGTTCCAACATCTGAAAATCCATCATCAAATGAAATTTTGGGTAAATTACGTGAAAAATTTAGAAATGTTCATTCGAGTTTAAATCATCATAACTCTAATGTTGGTTTTTATGTTCCGAAAGATTTACAAACATGTAAATTTGTTTTTGTTCGTTTAATTAATAAGCGTTCTTTACAACAACCGTATGAAGGTCCATACAAGGTACTTGAAAAAAACAAGAAGTATTTTAAAATATAAGTTGATAATGAAATCAAAACTATCCCGATTGACAGGTTAAAACCAGCGATTATTGAAACGTTATCTAACAACCCTAACACTCATCACAATAACATTAGAACAAAAAAGAAAGTCACATTTAGTTTATTTAATGTTAATTCTCTGGAAGGGGGAGTAATGTAGGATTCTTATTATTTTCATTTAACTTTGTGTTTAAGTTACTTTGAATTTTGTAATTTTGAAATATTTTACCAATTTTTAATATTCAATATTGATTTTGTGATTATCAAAAATTATTATTACAAAAAGAAATTGTGTTGAATATAAACTTAATAAAAGATAAATATCTATCAAAATAAAAATTACATTTTATAAAATAATATATATTAAATAGAAATTTATTAATTTAGTCAGATCTGTATATTCAGTACGAGAAAGTCGCGTATACGCCTAGTGGTTACACGGGAAGTCTAAACAATTGGATCTGTACATTCAGTATGAGAAAGTTGCGTATACGCCTAGTGGTTACACGGAAAGTCTAAATAACATATTTTCATATAACCACACTCACAATAAACGGCAAAATAATTTTTATAAATTTAATCGGAATACCATCAAATCCTATTGCGTTTGTTTTTATTTTGTGAATACATCTTATAATATCACATTCCGATACCGACGACAACGCAAAGGTATTACCAGTAAAGCATGCAGAAGCACACGGCTGGACATCCAATAAGTTCAAACTATTCATAGGGTTATTTAGAAATGCATTGTTTAAGTTATCAGCACTGAGAGTACATTCATGGACGGCTTTACCACAGGCACGTAAACTTGTTAAGTTTCTCCACAAGGTACTTGATGGAAGTGCTGGATCTAACTTACATGAAAAATATTTTGACTTTTCCCATGTATAATCATTGTAGCACGGTTCCTTGCAGCTTTATACAATTCCCAGTCCGTATACCCCTTTTTCTTTTCCAGCTACGGTACGCCTTATTACGTGCTTTAATTGCAGCCAATACTCTACTATTAAACCATGGGCATGACGCTGACCTAACTTTACGAGTGCGAACAGGTTATCATAAGCCTCCATAATTCTATTATTTAGAAATTCTAATTTGTCGTTTACATCCGGAAGTTGCCAACATTCACACCAATTTACAAAGGATAGGTCAGAAAATAAAGCATTATTGTCAAGTGATCGGTAGTCTCTAAAGGTATATATACTACTTATGTTAGAACGGTCAAAACTTATATCTAGTGAACAATAAATAAGGTCATGGTCTGATAAAAAAGCAATCTGGTCAAAGTTTAAAAGAATTACGGGGTCAGAAATAATAAAATAATCTAACAAACTCGGAACACAGTGTCTGGCATACCTTGTAGGTACAGATTTATTGACAACAGAAAGCCGCAGCTACATATATGATCCAGTAGACTGTCACTACACATCTCACGAACTTGACATTTAAATCACCACACATAACTAAATAATCATAATCTACAGCATAAGAGGACAAAGACGAAAACAGTGTATCAAGACAAATATACTTATGAGGATTGTAAACACACGACACTAGGACTTTGGTACAGCTGTCATATAGCTCAACAAAAAAAAAATTCTCCGCATTCACCTTCAGATTTTAAAATGGGTTTTATATTAATATTATTTTTACAGAATACAGCCACACCTCCTCCTCTCTTATGCTTTCTGTCATTTCGAATGATCTTGTAGTTGGGGATATTAAAATAAGAGTCATCCATATCTTGTGAAAACCATGTCTCAGTCACACAAATGACATCAACAGCAGAATTCTCGAACACAAATCTAACATAATCTATCTTGTCGCTATTAAAACTTCTTGCGTTAAACTGCACTATGTTAAAGCCCTTATACTGCTTGCACAACACATTAATCATAGCAACACTGTTATCAACAGCGCCACGCTCCCCTCTGCTAAATACCATAAACAAACACATAACCCAAAACAACTAAGAAGTCAAAAAGATATTAGGAGGACTCATGTAACCGTATAAATGCCTTATAAAGTGTGTAAACGTATAAATTTATCTACTGCGTAAACGAGCTGTCAAATTTTGTATGAAAAATCATGGTTATCGTGTTAACGGACGGACGGACGGACGGACGGGCATGGCTCAATCAAATTTTTTTTCGATACTGATGATTTTGATATATGGAAGTCTATATCTATCTCGATTCCTTTATACCTGTACAACCAACCGTTATCCAATCAAAGTTAATATACTCTGTGAGCTCTGCTAAACTGAGTATAACAAATACATTCATGCGTATGCATATACATATGTAATAGAGGTTTACGCCGATCACTATTTCGGCGGCGGCGTGGGCGGCGCGCCGGTGTACGCGGGTGTTCTTGCTTTGAAACGTTTTTTTTTTTTCTATTGAAAAAAATAATATTTAGGAAAGGTTTTGTTTGTATGTATTTAAGGGAATCAACGTATTGGCGATTTCGGAAAGATACGGGGTTTTTGCCTCAAAGTCTCGCGAATCGTTCAAAAAATTTCAAGAGCATCTCCTTACGGAGGGACTGTCCTTCGTTCACTTACTCCAGGGAGGCTTCGAACCTAGCCCCGGTCTAAGGGACTGTTAATGCTGCGTCTGCCGAAAAAAATGAGGTACTTAAAATGGTCATACTTTTGTCTGTATGTCTCGTACAAAGCGTAGTTTCACGGAAGGAGATGTTCTGGTCTAACTTCTAATACTCGTTATCGACACGATTTCTTTTAATTATTTGTGACCCCTTTGCTGGTCACGCACAAAGGCGACTTACGGTTGCTATTAATGGTCTTTTAATACTCATGGCACATTTTTAACGATGAGCACCAACGCTGGCCTATTGTTAATCGCGCCGACGGGGGCATCTAGTTTTTTCGGCTCTTTTAAGAGCTATAATTCCCGAAGTGCGAACAGTAGCAATCCTGTCCACCACCAGTCGCTACCACGAATCCTGGCCCTCATACAACATGCCAGCACAGAAGCTATAGAACTGCGACTTCGAACTCATACCTTCGTGAACGTTACTAGAAGCTCTATGTATAGCTCCGAAGACTTTCTAACGGATTTTTTTTTTTTTTGTCGCGCTATACTGCCGAGGAAACACCTTGAAACGTTGACTATTCGGCCAAGGATGCCGCCCTCGAAATCATAAGCAGTCCAAGTGGATATTATTGCATAACTCAAGGAGGAAAATAGTATAATCCTACATAATTTAAATTTTACAAGGACCCTGGATACTTTTTTTAAATGTAGACGTAGATGTTTGTGTTCGAAACATTGATTTCAATAGTCTTCGCTAAACCAAAACGATATTTTAGAATGAAAGTCGACCGTTTTAAGTTGAAAGATGTTAAGGTTATACGCTCAGTTCGAACTGTTGTTTTCCGGACTTTTGATAGAAGAATTCATTATGAATAACCGCGTAGCTTCAGTTTTCAAACTAGTTCGACTGTCCACTATGTTAGAGTAGTAGCATACCCGGTCATATGTTCGACTGTATTGGGAAAACTTTTGCTTCACCACTTTGAGTGTTCTTGCGAAGGACAAAGCCTCACCTTGTAAATATATGTGCCTACGTATTCACATATGTAACAGGGGCCGACACGTGTAGGTGATATTTAAACTTGGTTGACAGGCTATATTCAATGTGATTCACTCCAAGGGACTAGTTGGGATAGGGCCGCCAACTTTAGGAAATGTCAAAACGGTAGACTTGGGTGTTGAATGATGAAGTGTGAAAATCAAAATTAACACATCGGGCGCTATTTTAAAGTTTCGCAAATAAACAACAGATGTTTGAATATAAGGCCAAGTGATTTTTCAAACCATTCTATCTTCAACTTAAGTATGAGATAATCATTTCAAAGGGGAGTTTAAATCCCTGGGACTTACTAAAGGATTTTGCATAACTGATTTCGCTTATTATTCCCAATCGGAATATAGAATTTTTGAAAAAATCAGCATTTTTCTCGGGTAACTTGCTTGTTTAACAACAGAAGGACAATTTGAAAACATGTTCCACTTGGGTCATTTTATTTGAATTCATTGTGCCTTCTTAATTTTTTTTTTTAATTATGCAGTGTGCATTTAAATTTTTTATATAATTTTTCTTTTAGTGTTTTGTTTTAATAAATTATTGAATTGGGTAATGCAAAATCCGTGTTAAGCTGACATTGAAAGCGCTTATTTTTTAAATTACTTTTGACCGGGTAGAAAGAGTTACATAACGCAATTGGATTCTTATAACTGGCAGTGATGCGCATCCGTTGATACTTCTTTCGACCATATCCGTCCAATTTTCGACATGAACAATAAACGGCCAAGGAGAGGTCAACATACCCCCGGAAATCCAAATCAGTTGACCCATCCGCGCAAAAGTTCATCGCGGAAAGTGACAATCTGATGAGATACTGTGCAAAATTCAACGAAGCACCGATTCAGGATCACACTGAATCGTATCTCATGATAAAGGACAAATCACTAGATGATTATTGGGCACGACTTCAATCGGTTTACGATCTGGTTTTTTCGAAACCAGACGAAAGTTTCCCTGAAGACTTCAAGAGTTCAGTGCAAGGCAAACAATGCGCCTGCCTTGATACGTATGAAGTGACTAAAGCAAAAATTGCCGATCAACTTTCATTGATCAAAATGATGGCAACGCCGAGTCCACCACCCCGCGTGGAACAACCCCCGGCTGAGGCAAATATTTACCTCAAGGTCCCAGCCTGCGACACGGAGATCTTTTATGGTGGATATGAAGAATGGCCCGCTTTTCGTGACATGTTCATAGCGGTGTACATTAACCACCCAAGGCTCTCCCGTGCTCAGAAATTGTACCATCTCCGGTACAAAACGCAAGGCAAAGCCGGCTCCATCGTCAAACAATATGCGTTGAGCGATGATAACTTTGACCTTGCCTGGGAAGCTTTACGGTCACGATACGAAAACAAGCGTATCTTGGTTGACAACCAGATAAAATCCTTACTGACTCTTGCCACTATTCCATCCGAAAATAGTGAGCAACTTCAGAAATTGCAAAATACAATAAACAACTGCCTATCCGTCCTTCACTCCCAAGGAGTTACGACAGACAGTTGGGATCCGATTCTGGTGTACGTTTGTTCATCAAAGCTCCCAGAAACAACCCTGTCACTTTGGGAACAGTCTCTCTCTTCTCGAAGAGATCTACCCTCATGGTCACAAATGAACGACTTTCTCACCTCGAGATATGAAGTCGTTGAAAGGGTCAATAGGCTTCAACCAAGCAAACAAAAACCAGTCGCTCATCAAAATTCTACGCAAAACAGGTCCTTCAACAGGACGCAAACCCTTGTGGCAGAATCTAAAAAGGAAACTTGCCAATGTTGCAACTCCCCGCACCTTATTAGATTCTGTCCACGATTCAAACGAATGTCTGTGCAAAAGCGGACACAATTCATAAAACAAGCTAAGCTGTGTACAAACTGCCTTAGCAGCACTCATATCATCAATGAGTGCACGAGCAAGTGGTCATGTTCGACATGTCATCAACGGCATCACACGCTGTTGCATGCGAGCCCACAAGCTCAACGTTCCACCCCGCGAACGAATGCACCAAACGTGCAGCACACAACTGCTGAGTCAACATCTCCCGTTCGACAAACGCAGAATAGCTCCGATTCTGGCGAGCTACCGTGTTGTTCAAAACACGCACCGGTTCAATCATTGCATGCAGCCAATGATAACCAAATTCTCCTTCCTACTGCTATGGTCGCAGTCGAACACGAAGGGGAATTATTTCAACTGAGAGCCCTTATTGATCAAGGCTCGGAAAGAACTTTCATTTCCTCGAAAGTGCAAAAACGGTTGAAACTTCCATTCCAACATTCAAAGTTCGAAATCTCTGGCATGGGTGGACAAGTCGTACAAAAGTCCTCCAAGCTTTGTCCTTTGACACTGGTTGCATCCAAGGCCATGAAAAGGATAAAGGCTCATGCCATTGTGTTGCCGCAATTGACAAAAAATCTGCCAACATCCACCATTAGTCGCAAAATCTGGCAGCAGTTCAAACTCCTTGAGCTCGCTGATCCCAGTTGCCACACACCAGGTCAGACTGACATGGTCATTTGCAGCGACATACTTCCCCAAATTCTGCTGGAAGGTATAAAAAAGGTGTGCGGTAGCATACTTGCGCAACAAACCATTTTTGGTTGGATTCTCAGTGGTCCAATAACTGAAAATGTTGTGTCATTCTCGACGCAAGTCCAAGCGTCAAACGAGACACTCAGTTCTCAACTGAGAAAATTTTGGGAAGAGGAGGAAATTCCACAACCTCCACAGATATCCCCCGAGGATCAAGCGTGTGAGCAGATATATGCAACAACCACGACACGTGCACCAAACGGTCGATACATTGTGCGACTTCCATTCAAGAAAGAGTTTCCTGAAAAACTCTCCCTCGGCAAATCCCGCCCGGCTGCTCTGCAGCAGTTTTTCAGCATGGAGCGATCGCTTCAGAAAAAGGGGGAGTTAGGTACAATGTACAACAATGTGTTGCAAGAATATCTCGACCTTGATCACATGGAATCTGCCGACCCATGCGAAATAACTTCGAATGGCAAGGTCTTCTCATTTTACTTGCCACATCATGCGGTAGTCAAACCAGACAAGGTCACCACCAAAGTTCGTGTGGTTTTCAACGCCTCTAAAAAATCTGGGTCAGGAAAATCCCTGAATGACGTGCTATACACTGGTCCAACTCTCCAACCAGATCTCATGCTACTAATTCTACAGTGGCGCATGCATAAGTATGTGTTCAATGGAGATATTGAAAAAATGTACCGTCAGATCCTTATACACGAGGACGACAAAGATTTTCAGCGAATCCTATTTCGCAAATCGGCCAACTCCAATGTTAGCGATTTCAATCTAAAAACGGTTACATTCGGCGTCAATTGTGCACCATATCTCGCTATTCGTACCTTGCATCAACTATCCGATGACACGAAAGCGACATTCCCGTTGGCTGCAACAATTCTCAAGACGCAAACTTATGTCGACGACATCCTATCCGGAAGTCATGCCATCGATAACGCCACTGAATCACTCGTTCAAGTGATAAACGCCCTAAAATCAGCTGGTTTCATACTAAAGAAACTAACGGCTAATCACCCGGCCATATTAGAACAGTTTCCGAAGGAGGATCTTCTAGACTCCAACTTCTTGAAATTCGAGAGCACTTCCAATACCAAAACTCTTGGCATTCGATGGAACGCGCTCACGGACAAATTTTCATACACCATTCTGCCGGAACACACCCAAAATGCGGTCACAAAGCGACAAATTTTATCTTCTGTTGCAAAACTGTTTGACCCGGCAGGATGGCTGTCGCCAGTTATGATCCAGGCCAAGATGCTTCTCCAAGAAATCTGGCTGGATGGCAGCGATTGGGATGAAAGCGCCAAACCCGCAACATTATCAAAATGGCAACATTTCGCAGAAAATCTGCCAGCCATTTGCCACATCGAAATCCCTCGATGGGTTAATGCCGTTCCAGGGCAAGACACCCAAATCCACGGGTTCTGTGATGCCTCGGAAAAAGCATATTGCGCAGCGATTTACATCCACACACATGTGGGCAACCAAATAAAATCTTCTCTTTTGGTTGCGAAAGGCAATGTTGCCCCCATAAAAACTGTAAGCTTACCCCGCTTAGAGCTATGTGGTGCAGTCCTACTCGCAAAACTGGCTTCAACTGTTCGAAAACAGCTCGACTTACAAGCATGCAACATATTCTTATGGTCAGATTCTGAGATTGTACTAGCCTGGCTAGAGAAATCTCCATCGACCTGGAAGACTTATGTGGCCAACCGTACCTCTCAAATTCGAGAATATCTTCCCAGCGGCACCTGGCGCCATGTATCTAGCCAAGACAACCCTGCTGATCTTGGCACACGTGGTTGCAATCCGCATGATTTGATAGGCTCTTCACTTTGGTGGCACGGACCACAATGGCTTTCTTGCCACGTTTCGGCATGGCCAAAGCCGAAAGCAGGTAGTGCTTCTCCACCCGAGAAACGCAAGGTCGAAGCATATCACGCACTCGAGGAAGAGGACGATATTCTCCAACGCTTCTCCTCATACTCTCGAGCTCTCCGTGTGATTACATACGTGTTCCACTTTGCGAACAATGCCTGCAGCAAATCCAAATCGGTGGCAACACATAATCCCCATCTGACGTACAAAGAGTTGCAACATGTGAAAACGCGGCTTGTGGCAATGGCACAATCTCGCCATTTCGGGGCGGAAAAGAGCGCCTTACAAAACAATATGCCAATAAGCAAAAAGAGTTCCCTTCTGGCTCTTGACCCATTTCTGGATGGATACGGGCTCCTACGTATCGGTGGAAGAGTGGAACATTCTACAATGCAGTACAACGAGAAGCATCCAGTAATCCTTCCTCCGGATTCAAGGCTCTGCCAGTTGTATCTGGAGTTTTTACACCGCCTGCTTCTTCATGCAGAAATGCGGTTAATGCTCCAAATGGTGAGGCAAGAGTACTACGTACCAAAACTAAAGCCTCTTATAAAGAAATGCATTTTTCAGTGCAAATCTTGCACGCTTTTCAAACAGAAAACGCGCACGCAAATAATGGCAGCTCTACCACCTGAGCGCTGCAATTTCTCACTCCCCTTTTCCACAACAGGAGTAGACTTTGCAGGTCCATTCCAAATAAAAGCATCGGTTCTGAGGTCGACCACTATCATAAAAGGGTACGTGGCTGTATTCGTCTGTTTTTCCACAAAGGCAGTACACCTCGAGCTATGCTCGGACCTTACTACTGAAGCCTTTCGAGCAGCATTCGCCCGATTCGTTGGCAGACGAGGTTATCCCTCAAAAATGATGAGCGACAATGGTAAAACGTTCATTGGCGCTCAGCGCGCACTCGAACGCGACTTCGTTAAATTTCTTAACGAATGCTCTGCGGACATTGTACAGAAATATGCCCCTCAGGGAATAAACTGGCAGTATATTCCACCCAGCGCCCCTCATATGGGCGGCTTGTGGGAATCCGCAGTAAAAAGTTTTAAAACCCACCTCAAAAAAACCGCTGCATCCCACAAGTTTACTTTCGAAGAATTCACGACGCTGTTGGTGCGTATTGAAGCAGTTCTCAATTCGAGGCCTCTCACCTCACTATCCCAGGACCCAGCTGACTTCACAGCGCTCACTCCGGGTCACTTCCTTCGAGGTGCACCGCTATTAGCCATTCCTGAGCCAAACGCGGAAGACCTCTCCTGGATAAATCGATGGGAAAAGCTCAAATCGCTTCATCACCAATTCAGTCGACGCTGGAAAGAGGATTATTTGAAGGACCTTCAGAAACGCCATAAATGGCAAACGCCACAGCGAAATCCTCAACCAGGCGACCTCGTCGTAATTAAAGAAGATTCTCTCCCACCCACCGAGTGGCGTCTGGGACGAATCGAGAACGTTCGCCACGGACCTGACAACCATGTTCGGGTTGTAGAGGTTCGCACCCAAAATGGGCTTGTCATGCGCCCCTTAGTTAAACTGTGCTTTCTTCCAATGGAGCACTCTTCGAGCACAGCGCTCTAACTTATATACGTTTCCCCTGTATAATTAAATTTCCGTATCATCCGCTGTATCCAACTACTTCTCGTTTCTCTCTCTGCTCTTATGCTTTCAGGACGACACCATCATGGCATCTCGACCAGCATGTCCACTGGCTCCCACAACAGAGACCGATAACTGCCTCCAGTGTCGGCTCTGCCACCGCTACCACGCTCTGCGGACCTGCCCGGCTTTTAAGGCGATGCGGCCACCGCAGCGTGCTACCGTGGCCAGGGCACAGGGCTATTGCTATAATTGCTTAGCCCTCACGCATACAACGGGTGAATGCGACTCCCGAGGGTCGTGCAAAATGTGCGGTCTGGCGCATCACACCCTCCTGCACAATGGACCGAAAAGTCAACGTGGTCAAGGAAAGGTCCCAACACAGCAAGCATCCCGGAAGCCGAAACCCAGGCCGAAAAAGAAAAATGAAGAGAGAAAGTCCTCCTGCGCCTGTAGGGCACAAAAGGCGCACCCTGCGACCAAACCCGCAGCAACCCCAAAACCAAAACGGATGGTCAAGCGCACGATCGCGCGCACCCCAGACGGCCTGCAAACGGCGCAAGGCCAACGGCGCAATACCAGTCGCGCTTTGGATACCACCATCCGCGCCTTGCAGGAGCTGCAGAAGGTGCTTACAAGCACCTCCCTGCAGGGCGGGCAGGATGTCTAAGCCGCCGTCACAAATATTTAGACGGCGTCAAATATACGTATGCGCAGCCGTGCGCGGCGAAGTGGAAGACACCAACGAGCGACCACTGCCATCGTCGTCAACGATATTGGGTCAAACCAGTCAAGCATTATTAGCCGGCAATCGCGGACGCGCTTCTTTTATAAATTTAATTAATACTTTGGATTTGCATTTAGTTTGAACACTTATAAATAAAAACTGAATTATAACGTTTTATGAAAAGACCTTTGAACCCATTTATTTAGTGCAGAGTGAAGCGAAGAGAGACCACCATTTGTTCAGCCTAGACAGACTTAAATGAGCCGCCGCCGCCGCCGCGCCGATATTTTTGACATTCGGCGGCGGCGTACAAAAAAGGACGAAAATCGGCGGCGGCGGCGGCGTATATCTCTAATATGTAAGTGTCAAAAACAACACAGCTCATCTATGTGAGAGATCTTCACAGGCGGAGAGTCATCAGATTCCCTTACAAATACGTCGCCTCTCAAAGTGAACGTCGATTTAAACTTGCCTGCCCTCCTTAGTCGTATTGCCTTTTGCAGAATTTTTCTTTTCATCAGCGGCAAACTCTCAAAAATTCTAAATTCTCCATCGAGGCCAATAACGGTCAGAGATAATGCTGCTTTGGTTTGCTTGCGATGCTCACGAAAAGCGCGCAGCGCTTTGTTTCTATCATACGGGCTATTGAATTTGATTATTACCACACTGTTTTCTCTTCGTTGGACTCTAAATATGTCTCGAATTTGAGGCGGGCGAAAGCTAATGGAGAGACAAATCTGATTAAAAACACATTTCAGATCTTCCCCCTCCATGTACGGTAATCCAAAAATTATTGCATCTGCAACAAACTCTGGTGTTGTTTTCTCTGCTTGCATTTCTTCTATTTGAAACTGCAGTTTCTCCATGTTGCTCTTTAGTTCACTGACATCGGCATCCAGCACGATTATACGCTGCTCCGACTAAGTAGCTTTTTTTGACAAAACAGAAACCTCTTCTATTCTTTTTGCCAACTTATTCTCCAGCGACTCAATTTTTTGCGATAAAGAATCAAATAGCGAATGCAGCTTATTGGACTGCTCTTGTATTTTCTCCTCCACCTCACGCAAAGTAGAAACAACTGATGTTAACACAGCATTATCATCCAACTTCGGAGTTTTCGACTGCGGGGTTTTCGGCTGTGGAGAGCCTCTGCTCGAGCGACGCTTGGCGGTGGCGAAGGGAATTGATTGAGGCATCGCAAATTGATTTATATTTTCTTATCCACAAGCAGCAGAAATCACAGAATATCTGTTTTTTTTTTTTTTTTATTTGCAATTGCAATTTACTTTAATTGGAAACTGTAGTACAACAGTTAATATTAATTGTTGGAATTGCAATTTTCTTTAATTGGAAATTTTAGTACAACAGATAATATTAATGTTGGAATTGCAATAAATTTCACACTTTTAGAATTTCAGAACGTTGACACCAATTTACAATTTATTTTAGGAGCGCAAAATATTGTTACGAATGTTAGCAAAACTAAGGAGTGATGCCGTCTCTAAGCCGATGATAAGCAGTGACGTGAATGCACATCAATAATTCAATCATTATGTATCGACAGACGAGAAAATCTGAGAGCCATTCTTTTCAGTCATATTGGAAAGTACGGGAAAATCCTTTCTTTTGCACCCAGCTTCAGGTAAAAAATTTCGTAAGCTCTTTATTTGGTATTTACGCTGTCGGGATGTCTGAGATTCCGATCAACAGAGCTCAAAAAGTATTTGGATGTTCGAAAGAACGTGTTTCCAACGACTAACGGCTTCTGGGTAGACAGTTAAAGTTAGTAACAAAGCTGTCGGAAAGCATAAATATGTCTTTCAACACATACAGTGGGAAGTTGGAACCTTTTATGTAAATTTTTTGTTTTTCAAAAACCGTCGATATGTTTTTTTTTTTTTTGTTGTTAAAAGGTTATTTGACATCCGATCGGTAAAATGATTATGCCACTATTATTGCTTTGGAGTTTTGGCAGTGATGAATACATTAGAAAAAGTGTGGTGCATATTTTTCAATGTTGGAAAAACTTACTTTATCAGTCTTACTTTGATGTATTCAATGTATTCAATCACACATGACCATGTTGAAGAAGGTATTACGAATACGCGCAGTCATTACGGATAAGAGCAGACATGAATCTGCCAGCATCCGATACTAGCACCCTCTAGCACTAGAGCGTCTATCGCTGGAACAATGCTTCTTACGACTGGCACCGTATAATCGGCATTGAAGCAGTCCAAGGTATGATATCCAGGAGTGTGTTTTGCACCGGAAATATATGGTAACAGCAGCCGTTGGCTTATTTTTATGAAGCACGCTTGAAGGCCACGCATCCTTAAGCTTTTTATTACCTTTATATTAAGTCCCTCTCATGTTTGTCCCCTAATTTCCATACGAATTTTTGACCCACGGATGTCTTTTTCGGTAACTTCCTGTTGAGCTAGACACTTGATACTTAGAACAAAGTTCAGATCTGGGGGACATTACAATGCAAGTGAAAAAAATCCGCTAGGTGGCGCATGGATCGAGATATACAGAAAATTAATTTTAAAATGGAAATTTTGCGATCGACTTTTAACTAACTTCCCGGTGATCCAGACTTGAAACTTAGCACATTGTTTGCGAGTCGATGGCACTACAATTCTTGGAAAACAAAATGCCGCCAGGTGGCAGCCGAATCGAGAAAACGAAAATCCCTGAAAAAACGCAGGGAATCTTGCGACCGATTTTTAAGTAACTTCCCGGTGAGCTAGAGACTTGAAACTTGGGCCGTGAGTCAGAACCCGGTGATAATGCAATATTTGATCAAAAAAATTCGCTAGGTGGCGCATGGATCGAGATATTAAGAAAATTAGTTATGTTTTGGTAATTTTGAGTAACTTAACAGTGAGCTAGAGACTTGAAACTTGGGCCGTGGCTCAGAACCCGGTGACAATGCAACATCTGATCAAAAAAAATTCGCTAGGTGGCACGTGGATCGAGATAGAAAACAAATTTTAATTTGGGAATCTTTCAATCCATTTTTAACTAACTTCCCGGTTACCTAAAGACTTGAAACTTGGCACTTAGAGGCCTGGTGACAATACAACTTATAGAAAACAAAGCTCCGCTAGGTGGCGCGCTAGTCAAGATAACTGCAAATCCTTAAAAAACGGAGGGAATCTTGCGATCGATTTTCGAGTAACTTCCCGATGAGCTAGATTCATGAAACTTGGGCCGTAAGTCAGAACCCGGTGACAATGCAATATTTTATCCAAAACAATCCGATAGGTGGCGCATGGATCGAGATATTAAGAAAACTAGTTTTAAATTGGGAATCTTGCAATCGATTTTTATCTAACTTCCTGGATATCTAAAGACTTGAAACCTGAAACATAGTTTAAAACTCGGTGACAGTGCAATGTTTGATCAAAAAATTTGAGCTACGTAACGCACAAGTCGAACTATTTAGAAGATTAGGTCATACCTTCATGACTAGCCTCCTGAGTGTTGCAGGCGTTGTAGAATTCCACCTCGTTGAAGGCCCAACTCAATGCAGGTCCTTGCATACTTTTAGGCATACGCGACTTTCACCACGATTCTTTTAGACTTTCAGGGGTATGCGAATTTCAACACGATTTTCCGCTGTGAAAATCAGTGATGATGAATGGATTTTTTCATTTTGTACCAAACGAGGAAAAAAAATGTACCAAATCATCCTAAAATGTACCAAAAGTCTTTGGATGTGAATTTGAACCACACTAGAGCTATATTCTGCTTCTTTATCCAAAAACTGTTTTTAGTCAGGAAACTTTCTAACACAAATTAAAGGTAGTATAACAGGGAAATATGTTTATGAAGAAATACTTTTCCAGTAAAAATAATAAAAGAAGTTTATCGATTGAAGCGTACAATTATGTACATATCGCTCATTTACTTCAATAGTGTCATCTCTAAAAAACATATAAACGTACCAAATATCATGATCTATGTTGTATAAAATAATCTTTGTGAGCCGTTAAAAATTGATAACGTGCTATAAAAATTAAAATACGCCTTTATATGGGCAACATATGGCAGTTAAAAACTTTGAATGGCTCTCCTGGAAAATTGTGTTTTTTGAGTTATGACACTATTGAAGTAAATGAGCGATATATAAAAACATTTCTTTATTACCAGTAAGGAACATAAAATTAATATTTAAAAAAATAACAGCTGCATTCAATGCAAAAGCATTTCATAATAACATTTTAGGTACAAAAGAATTAGATTCAGGTATAAAAGTTGACAAATTGTCGCCTACATCTATACTAATAACTCATGTTTCAATCAGTACATTAACAGTTCTTCTTCTTTGAGTTCTTTAAATACCTCAGTTGACAAAAGCTTTTTTTCGTATCTATATTATGACAACTATTGTTAGTTGATTTCATCAAGTCTTCAGTTTTTATTAAATTCGAAACTGTGTTTGTTTGAATTCTATTTCTACACTTAGGCTGTGTGCGAGTTGACCTAAATTTCTACCTAAATAGAGGAAAAACCTAAATCACTGGAAACTGTTAATAAGGCAGTGCAAAAAAAAACTTAGAATTTTTATGAGCATACTTTTCAACCTAAACTCAAATGTCAAATTTCTAATACAAAAATATTTGTTTTTCAATATTGTATATGCAAATAAATGGCTCTTGCCCATTCAATTCAAGTAACTCATAGATCATACAGTGATGATCCCTGCTGCGATTAAGGTCCGATCGATTGTACGTGATGGTGAGCTCAATTTTGTTAAAGCTAATGTTAGCGATACAACAATTGGATCCTTCTCAAATATGGACTGCAATCCGAACATATGTATGTACATATTTTGCAGCCAAGTGCACTAATTGGCTTAAAGAAGTTATTGGAGGCGTACCAACATCAATGTATTGAATTCGCGATTGTCATTGTGTCCGAAAAAAAGCCTTGTAAAACGGAGTCACTTCATTTTCTTGAACTGCTATCTTGGGATAGGTACTTACCGCGGACCCTAATTGACCTCTGTTCTTTTTGAGCGTGAAAACGAATAAAAATACCAAATTTCCCGTATTGTTATTATTTTCTTAGCAGAAATAAACAATTTAGGTTTTCAAATTAACTCGCACAGTTTTGACAGCCTTTTCCTAAATTATTGCAGTGCTGGAAAGTTCCAGTGGAATATTAGTTTAGGTACCTAAAATTTAGGCGAACTGTTGTTGTTGTAGCGATAAGGTTGCTCCCCGAAGGCTTTGGGGAGTGTTATCGATGTAATGGTCCTTTGCCGGATACAGATCCCGCTCCGGTACCACAGCACCATTAAGGTGCTAGCCCGACCATCTCGGGAACGATTTATGTGGCCACATTAAACCTTCAGGCCATCCCTTCCCTCCCCACCCCCAAGTTCCATGAGGATATGCCTTGAACTATTCTATAAATATTGGAAATCATTTGCGCATTTAATTTATTTTTAACTGATCTTATTTCTTCCCAAAAGCTGCATATATTTAAATTCTTTAATTTTTTAAGGCTCTCATGCTCTGCTAAAGCTCTTAATTTAAAATTAATTTTCTCTATTTTATCAAATGCAAATTTCGGAAACAAGTCCATAACTAAAGGCACAATACTATTTGTTTCACCGCTTAAAATACTTTCTGGTAAAAGCTTTGCAGCCCACAACAAAGTTTTATCATTCAAATTTACTTTCTTTAATAAAGTACTACAAAATTGTATCTAAAATTGTTTAGCAGAGCTCTTAAATATGTGTACGTCATCTTTTTCGAAAAGATTGTTTGATAGAATAATATCCACATTAACACCGCAGTAAACTTCATCTGGGCTTAATTGATTTTCGTCTGAATCAATATTTAACATCCAAATAGGACTGGAGTCTAGATAAGATTTTTTTTATACAATTTTTAATTTGGTAATGCGAATATCTTCAGACTGGATTTCTATATTCACATTATTTATTCCATTTAAAATATAAGAAAGAAATGTAAAATATACTTTATGAATTGGACTTTGAAAAATTTCAGATATAAGATTAATATTTTGATTACTGCTTTTATTTTCAAATATGTAAAGATTAAAATAATACTTGCGGGCATCCCAACGCTCAAGAATTCTATCTATGACTGCTTGTCTAGAAAGCCACCTTGTAAATAAATAAATGTAAGGCGCGATAACCTCCGAAGAGATCTAAGGCCGAGCTTCTCTTCCAATTTGCGTTGTGCCCCTCTTGATTTTCCCTACAAATTGGCCGGACGGGACCTACATGTTTTATGCCGACTCCGAACGGCATCTGCAAGGCAGATGAGTTTTCACTGAGAGCTTTTCATGGCAGAAATACACCCGGAGCGCTTGCCAGACACTGCCGAGGGGCGACCCCGCTTAGAAAAATTTTCTTGTAATTGAAAAACCATATTTCTAAAACTTTGATGTTGCTTTGCCCGGGGTTTGGACCCAGGGCATATGGTGTGGTAGGCGGAACACGCTACCATCACACCACGGTGGCCGCCACCTTGTGGGGGCGTACTTTAGTATAACATGCATTTCTGTACCGAAATGTTCTTGAAAACTCTGAAAGTCTGCCCTCCTAAGGGGGCTGTTACAAAAATGATAGTTTAAGTCTTTTAAAAATTTATCAATTTTGTTGGGAAATAAATCACAGGCGGCCATTGACGCTAAATTTAAAATATGACAAACATATCCATTAACATGCAGATTTGGAACAACTTGCTTCAGCCTTGCTTGCACTCCGTTTTTTCCTCCCATCATAACCGAGGAATTGTCGGCAGTGAAACCAATAATTTTTTCAAGTGGTATTAAAGGGTCTTTCAAACATTTAATAATGGCACTAAAAATACCCCCGTGCTACTATCGGTCAACGGTATCAAATATAAAAATCTATCAATGCACTTTTTATCAAAAATTCGAATCGAAACTGCCAAATTTTTTGATATACATATATCAGTCGTTTCATTATTATTAGAGAGTAATAATTCTTCTGACAAAATGCAATTATGGATTTATAATTATCTGGCCCTGTTATTTGAGTTATTATTTTCTGTGCTTTAATTCTATTGATGCAAAATTTGTTGACAATTTTAGAATCAGTTATGCTATTTTGCATAAGCATATTTAAATGATCCATAAATGCAAATGGCAAATTGTGCTTGGCAACAAAACAACTTAACTATATATTTTCTTCGAAAAATTTTAAATTTTTTTGTACATTCAAAGCTGCTTTGCAAATGGCTTGAATTGTAGTGCTGTATTTTGTATTTGTATTTGTATTTATTAGGCAATTCATCCCAGCACAACAATTTGGCAAAAATTATTTTACAGTGCTAGTCGGTAAAAGGCATAAAATAGGAACAATTTAAACTTGAAACTTAAAGCTAATGACTATGGCTAAGAAAAGGTTACAATAAATAATATATTTAATAAATAGTAAATAAATAAAATAAACGAATGATAGAGTACATTTGTTAGAAGAAATCAGTATTTTAATTGTCTAGGTTATTATAGAAACTTGTTAATTCTTTATTGAAGAGCAGAGCATTGCTTATTAGCCTAAGTCTAGAAGGGAGCGAGTTCCAAAGACGTATGGAAGTAATGAAGAACTGGCGATCAGATATTAGCATACGATGTCTGAAGTGCGTAAGGAGAACAGATCTAGACGACTGGAGAAAATTTAGCCTCCGATACAAATAGTCAGGTTCCTTCATATATATTAATTTATGTAGCGTAGTGAGCATTTTAAGTTTAATAAGGTTATCGAAAGAAATATTTAGCAACCCGTAAGCATGATGAGAGACGTGGTCAAGTCTTTTCAACCCATAGACGTATCTAGCAATGTTGTTATAAACAACATTAAGTTTCCTATTACGTACATAGTCACAATTAGAGTAAACCTCACAACCATAAAGCAGCGTAGGTATTAAGTACGCTTTTGCTATTAGTAGACGAATATGTAACGGAGTAAAATATTGTGTAAGCCAGAGTGTACGAAGCATCCCATACACTTTTCCCACTGTGCGGAAGATGTGATCTTCCCATGTCAAGGTTTTGTTAAAAACTACACCTAGATTTTTTGCCGTGTCAACGTATTCTATAATAGTGTTGTCTAAAATTAAATTTTCCATTCCACTTTTATCTAGTGACCTTCTATGAATGACTATACATTTCGACTTCTTAGGGTTAAGACATAAGCCGTTCATAGAAGCCCACGTACCAATTTGACATAAATCGTAATTTAAGTTATTAATACATGAACTGGTACGATCACTAGGACAGCACATATACAATTGTACGTCGTCAGCATAAATGTGAATATTACAATACTTGAGAACACCAGGCAAATCGTTTATATACAAAACAAATAACAGGGGACCAAGGATTGAGCCTTGTGGGACTCCTCTTAAAACACTGACGAAGTCAGACTTTCTGCTACCAACACTTACTGCCTGAGTTCGGTCGGCCAAATACGATCTGATGAGGGCTGTTGCACAGTTGGAGAAATTAAATAGGTTGGCCAGCTTCTTGCAGAGAACGGTGTGGTCGACCGAGTCAAACGCTTTTGAATGGTCGAGAAGAGTCAGGAAAGCAGTAAAATTTTTGTCAACTTGTTCTCGAATATCCTCTATCACCGATAGGAGCGCCGTTTTACAGCTACGATTTGACCTGAATCCAGACTGGGAATCTGTGAGGTTATTATCCTGCACATAAGTATTTATCTGGCAGTGCAAAATTCGTTCGACGACCTTGGAAAGGAAAGGCAGAATAGCTATAGGTCTATACTCCTTGTTTTGCTTGGGGATTAGGATTACCTTAGCAACTTTCCAACATTTGGGAAATACACAGGACGTCAGCACAGAGTTAACCAAGTAGGTTAAGTGAGGAAGGATTTTAGGAAGAATTATTTTTAAAAATTTCGGACATATACCATCGAACCCCATAGCATTAGACTTTACTGAAAGAATGGCTTGAACGACATCACAATCATAGACACTAGCAAACTCAAGAGGACCACAATCAACATTAGCGCGAATACAATAATTGTCAGCACATATATTGTCAGTTGAGATTGGCAGATTTACAAAATTTATATTTATCTCGTTAATGTCTACATCAGGGAGGACAGAAATATCGCATTTGGATTTTCCGATACCAATATGTTTAATCGACTTCCAGGTTTCCTTCGAACACAACGCAGCACTAAACTTGTTATTATAAAATGTCTGCTTTGCTGACCTAATGGCTTTGTTTGCAGCGATCCTAGCTGCTTTGAAGCAGTTGTGAGCCTCCAGGGTTTTGTATCTTTTCCATCGGGAGTAAGCAAGGTTACGCTGGTGAATTAAGTGTTTTAGATTGGCACTAAACCAAGGGGTATTATTGTGTGCAGCAGCCTTGAGTTTCACTGGCACATGGTTGTCGAAAAGCCCAATAATATGGTTCTGTAGGAATGATGCCTGATCATCGACCGATGTCAGCGTACGAATCAAGCTCCATTCGACCGACTCCACCGCTGCATTAAGGGAACTGTAATCTATGCTTCTAAAATCACGATACGTAAAGGAACATTGGATGTGTGACGTTTGAAAGTTGTAACTAAGAAATATCAGATCGTGCTTTGAAAAGCAAGATGCCGACAATTGATCGTAGTGGAGCAATTTCAGGGGATCATTCACAAAAAATAAATCCAGCAAAGAAGAATTTGAGTCAGTAAAGTGTGTAGGTGAAGTTAAATTGGTGGGAAAAAGTCCAAGAGACTCCATACTTAGCTTTAGAGTTGAGTCGACAAGAAGGTTGGAGTTGAAATCCCCAGCAATGATTATATTATCATAGCTTATAAGTAGAGGCTCGAGAAATTCAATAAAGCCAGAGAAGTCAACTCCACGATTAGGTCTGTATGCACAGCCGATAAGAAGCCTTTCATTATTTACAAAGAACACGTCTACGAACACATATTCACTTGGACTAGCGCTGCAGCAAAGTTTACAGGATAAACTACTTTTGACATATATAGCAACACCACCACCATGACCACGTCTATCAGCCCTGAAAAGTTGATATCCATTTAGTTGCACCAAATCATTTTTGTGACATGAAGAAAACCAGGTTTCGGAAATACATATAACATCTATATCAGAACCCTCAGATATGAATCTCAATTCATCCAGCTTTTTATATAGGCTTTGCTCATTGAGATGGATGACTTTGAGCCCTTTAGTACGTTTGCTGAATACGCACAACAGTGTATGTAAGCAGTATTTGGAACTAGACAACCTATAGTCTAGGACCATCACTATCTATGGGATATAAAGAATGCTCTGCGATGCGTAACAATAAAGACAACATAAATGATTGTTTACAAGTATGATAGGGAGAGATAAAGACGGAAACGGAGAGACTCAAGAACTTAAGTAATATACCATACATAGAAATTAATTTATTGATCATTATTCGTTGGCGCATCTTCAACTCGAAAGGAACTCGCGCTTTCTTCGCCGGTATTCTCAAGACGCTCTAGAAAATCCAAGCTATGTATTGCTTCAGGGCTGGCGTTGGCTGTTCGTCTGATATGTACCAGACCCTTCTTAGAAAAAACCGCTACTACCTTCCTTTTCTTCTTTAGACGGATCGCTGCCTTGAAGATCGCATAGTTTTGCCTGGACAGCGAAGCATTTACATAAATCGGAGCATTTGAATTTATGCCCACATGAACTAATTGCAGACCCTTGATTTTTGGATTGTTTTGGCGCCTAAAGGTGCCTATACTTTTTAGCAATTTGTTTCTGTCTGTCGGCGACTGAAATTTGATTATTACGGCCGGATCTGTCACGCTGTTGTCTAGTTTCCGTAGCCGAAAAATGCTCATTATAGGAATTGGTTGCAATCTTAGAGTGGAACAGAGGTGATGAAAGATACTTGTTAAGTTTTCTCCTTCCCTAAAGGGAATTCCGTGTACACGGACTTCACTTGCAGCAATATGGCTCTCTTGCTTTGACGCATTGTTTTTGAGTGTTTTTACTTCCTCTTCGAGATAACCAACGCGCTCGAACTCGCTCTCCAGCTGAGTAACTCTTGCATTAAGCTCACTGACCTCTTTCTTCAGCACCACAAATTTGTCTTCTAGTTTTTTGCATACGAATTCAATGAGCCTTTTTTCCGAGTCCAAAATTTGCTTAGCAATCAGATCGTTGAACTTAGCAAATCGCAGATCCATGCTTTGCATTGAACTAGGAGAGAAGCCGCTGATCCGTTGCACCTTTTTGGCGCTATCAACCTCGTTATTAAGGTCGTCACAACGACGCTTACCATTGACTTGATCCATGGTGTTCGAAAAAAACGGGCCAAAAATAATGCTCGAAGAAACTGGGTGGCAGCTCTAACGCAGCTTAGATTATTATGACGCAGTTTAGCTTAGACGCAAACCACAAAATAAAGCTTGAAGCACAAACAAACTTCAGTGACTATAAAACTTTTGGCGGGAAGATATACAGTTGATGAAGGTGTCAAAAAAAAACAAGTTGACTGACAACAACAAAGCAGGAGCACCAATCGCAATATACTGCCAAGTTAGTAAAGTTGAATTGGAGATCACATGGACAGAGGATCTTATTTTCCACAGATAAATGTCACGTTTGTTAATGTTTAGACACAGGTTGTTAGAATTAAGACTCACAATAAACAATGAATTTGAAAATTTAAAGAGGAGCACAAATTACTTTAGCTTTCACACACCAGGGTTGCTTTCAATATACCAAATATGTCAATGTAGTACCAACGTACTTTCGGGAAGCGAAATGTACCAAAAAAAGTACAAATGTACCATGATGAAGAAAGTGTTTCTATCGGAACCCGCCTATGGAAGCAGAGGTAGAGGGCGGCCCCCACTCCGTTGGAAGGACCAGGTGGAAAACGATTTAAACTCCCTTGGTGTGACCAATTGGCGCCCGGAGCGAAGGGAAAACGTGAGGATTCCAACAAAAATACAGGCAAGTCGCAAGTAACTGATACCAAGCGATGTTATCGATGTGGTGAAGTAGGTCATTTAGCTAATGGCTGCCAACGCGAACCCAAGTCGACATGTTTTGGCTGCAACCAAACTGGGCATCGCATTGCTGAGTCTCCGAAAAAAGAAGCTAAAGTCAAGCAAGAGACGCCTCGCGTCAATACTTTAGAATCGGTGCGTGCTTCATCCTCTATAGGATGTGTTATTTTTAAAGATCTGACAATAAATAATTTCACATTTTCGGCGTTGCTGGATACAGGGTGCGACCTGTGTCTCTTGAGATACGACGTTCTCTTGATGCTAGGAGATATTGACTTATCTAGGGAACGACACCAGTTAAGAGGCATAGATAATAGTGTTCTTCATACAGTTGGCGGATTCAATATCAAATTAAAAGCAGATGACGTCGAACTAGATGTAACATTTCACGTCGTCCGTGAGCAAGACATTGTGTATCAGGCAATCATTGGCAACAACGTTTTGAAACAGGTTGACTTGATTGTTTCGGAAGACAAAGTCGAGTTTAAGGCGAAAGGTAAGTTGAAACCAACTGAGTCTCCTGGGTTGAGGGAGCCAGAGTTAGAGATGTGTGTATTGCAGGAGTTTAAAGACTTGTCGTTATCAATCGATGTAAAACCTAAAAACGAAGTAAATATTAACCTATCCTACCTAAACAGCGCGCAAGCTAAAGAAATTGAAACTGCTGTGAAAGGTTGTTCGCCGATGAAGCATCCGGAATCCCCAGTTGTGATGAAAATTTGTTTAACTGATGATAGTCCTGTTTTTCAAGGACCACGTCGAATGTCATACTCTGACAGGTGCATCGTTGACAATCAAGTTGCCGAGTGGCTAAGGGAAGGCATTATCCAACCCAGTGCCTCAGAGTATGCATCGCCAATTGTCCTTGTACCGAAAAAGGACGGTAGTAAGAGATTGTGCTGCGATTATCGTCGTCTTAATGAGAAGATAATCAAAGACAATTTTCCCATGCCACTCATGGATGATGTGATTGAGAGGCTGCAAAGTGCACGCGTATTCACAACCCTAGATTTGAGAAATCCACGTCCCAATCGAACCAGCATCCAGGAAATACACTTCGTTTGTTACCCATCAAGGACAATTCGAATTTTTGTATGTTCCCTTTGGAATTTCGAATTCTCCTGCTGTATTTACCAGATACATTTACGCCGTGTTTGGGGATCTTGTTGGGAATAACACTGTAGTAACATACATGGATGATCTTATCATTCCCTCTAAGGATGTGGATCAGGGGATAATAAAGCTGAAGGCAGTTTTAGATCGGGCAGCACAGTTTAATTTGCACATTAAGTGGGAAAAATGTCAATTTCTCAAAACAAAAGTAGACTTCTTAGGGTATATAGTGGAGGGAGGTACGATAAGACCATCAGAAGGTAAAACCGAAGCAGTAAAGACTGTTCCGATCCCAAATGACAAAAAAGCATTGGAAACGTTTCTCGGTTTAACGTCTTATTTCCGCCGATTTATTGAAGGGTATGCAATGATCGCCAAACCATTGGGGAATGTCAACAGGCCGCGTTTCAGCAGCTAAAGGTAACATTGATCAGTGCACCGGTTTTGAAACTTTATAACGCAAAGGCCTTTACTGAGGTTCATACTGACGCGTCTATGTATGGGTACGGAGGAGTACTCCTACAGAGAGACAGTGAAGACCAGCTATTCCATCCGGTCCAGTATATGAGCCGAAAGACAAAACCGGTTGAGGAGAAGTACCACTCATATGAGCTGGAAGTGCTAGCTATAGTGGAAGCTCTCAAGAAATGGCGGGTATATTTGATGGGAATTCACTTCAAGATTGTCACGGATTGCAACGCGTTCACCATGACAATGAAGAAAATGGACGTGCCTCTAAGGGTAACTCGTTGGGCAATGATGTTACAGGATTACGATTACGAGATCGAGCATCGTAGTGGCACCAAAATGCGTCACGTTGACGCGTTAAGTAGGGTAGCCTGTTTGATGCTAGAGGATTCATTAATCCATAGACTTAAACAAGCTCAGCAGCAGGATGAATGGATTCGAGCGATTTGTAAGGTCTTGGAGAGAGAGACGTACGAAGATTTCTTTATGAAGCACAACCTCTTGTATAAGGATCTTGTAAAGGAACTTATAGTAGTACCCTCGGTTATGGAAGACGAGATAATAAGAACAGCACACAAGCAGGGGCATTTCTCAATAAAGAAAACCCAAGACGCTGTTGAGAAAAACTTTTTCATACCACAACTTAACTCAAAAATATGCAAAATCGTAAGGAGTTGTGTAGAATGCATTATTACTGACGCGAAGGCGAGGGAGGAAAGAAGGTCTGCTGAATCCCATAGATAAAGAGACCCGTCCTCTAAGCACTTACCATATCGACCATGTAGGGCCCATGGAGCCAACAAAGAAGGCCTACAATTATATTTTGGTTGTGGTGGATGCCTTTTCCAAATTTGTGTGGTTGTACCCAACCAAAAATACTGGTGCTGAAGCTGTCGTTGACCGTCTTTCCAAACAGGCAGCGAATTTCGGGAGTCCTAGGCGTATAATAACAGACCGTGGAGCCGCTTTCACAGGTAACCTCTTTAAAGGATACTGCGAAAAAGAAGGTATTGAGCATTTATTAATAGCAACGGGAGTTCCGAGGGGAAATGGCCAAGTCGAGCGGATGCACGAAATAGTTGTGCCAATGTTGTCGAAGTTGTGCGCGGAGGAGCCGAAATGCTGGTATAAGCACATAGAAAGAGTTCAGCAGGCCATAAATAACACTCCAACGCGTAGTACAAATTTTTCACCTTTTAAAATATTGACGGGGTGTGATATGAGGGTAACCGGGTTGTCGGAATTAAATGAGTTTTTACAGAATGCAGCTTTCGATGAGCTAGATTTAGAACGTGAAACTATACGAGAACAGGCCAAAGAAAATATTGCGTTGATTCAGAAAGAAAATAAACGTAGCTACGATACTAAAAGAAAAGAAGCAGTGAGGTACAAACAAAACGAGTTAGTTGCCATCAAGCGCACTCAATTTGGGAGTTGCCTTCGGTTAAGGCGAAGTACCTTGGCCCTTACAAGATTGTGAAAGTTCTGGCTCATGATCGCTACGAGGTAGAAAAGGTTGGTGAAGGTGAAGGTCCGGGACGAACGACCACAATAGCCGAGTATATGAAAAAGTGGGACCCATCGTTCGAGCCGAACGATTAGTCAGGATGGCCGAATGTGGGATTGCATGCCTTAACGTGATATCCATAAACGTGCCATAAGGTACGATCCTGCAAATACACTAATATGCAACCTTGCACAACAACCCTTTCTTGACGAACGACAGTAAAACGAGGACAGCATAAAACGACATTGACGAACGAATGGACAGTTGCAATTTGAATTGGAGACGACACGGACCGCCTAAATATAAGCCAATCTAATTAGTTCGACTATACGTTTTTTCATAGTTATTCTACACTTCAAGAGTTTAAATATTGAATAAAATAATAAATCCACTAAATTTTAAACGGTCGTGTGTTTAATTTAACTGTGACTGTATGTATGTATATACATAGATGCTATACATTTTCTATTTCTTCTTGTGGTAGTTCCTAGCTCTATCTAATGGGTGCGATCACTGATAAATTGTCAACGATATCCTGTAGCGGAAGTCGAAGGAAACTTGCAGTTTCAATAGGGTTGAACGAACAAACAAGAAGGTGCCATGTGGTTGATTGATTCTGGTTAAGTAGCTTATTACAGCAATCGGAGTTGTGCCAGTGTGATGCGCGTCACCCTGGAAGTCTCTCAGAACGGGAATCGCCGGGCATTTATCGACATTAGTTTATGTCGAGTCTTCGTGGACGAGGCTAAAGGCCTGTTTATGCTGTTCAAAGGGCTGAATTCTTGTGTATCGTATTTCCTCGTAGTGTTTGCGGATATGACCCATTATGTCCCTGAGAAGCGGGGCCTCTCCAATCAGATGTCCCTTAGAATCCCAAGGATTCCGAGTATTCAAAAGGACCCTCTGTTTAACATTTGATTTCTCTACTTTACCGGGATATTGAAATATTCAAAGGGTTGATAAGCACAATACAAAGCTTCACAACTTCCGCTGTGTATGTTATATTGGCGTGGATGTCCAATATTGTCGACATTTATCATGCCGATGTCGGAAATAAGGTCGCCAAAAACTTGGTCGGTGATAGAGCCAATCATTATCATGTAGTCATTCGCGGTGAGAACAAAGGTAACTCCTTCGAGTGGAGAAGGGAGTTTCGATATATAAAAATTAAATATAGTGGTAGAAAACCACCCTGGCGCCCTTTTTTTATTCTTCCTTGATGTTACATGGAGTTCGCCGTTGTGTGGTGGTAGCGTGCTCCGCCTACCACACCAAAGGTCCTGGATTCAAGGGACAAAGCAACATCAAAAATTGGAAAAAAGGGTTTTCTAAGCGGAGTCACGCCTCGGCAGAAGTTTGGCAAACACGTCGAGAAAAATTCTGTCATGAAGTCTTCAGTGAGAATTCATCCGTCTTTCAGATGCCGTTCGGAGTAGCCATGAAACATATAGGTCCCGTCTCGCCAAGTTATAGGAAGAGTTAGAAAAACGAAATGGAGGTAAATCGGTGATGTATTTGATGTTACATTCTAGAACTGGAACGGCGCCTGTAGACCATTCAATTAATTTGCAGTACACATTTTGAGAAAGGGAAGGGTCAACCCTCCAAGTCTTTCAGGAACGTGGTGTGAGTATTTTTTGAACATATGAATTTGGTACGTTTCGCTTTTATTTACTCTTAAAATAAACAAACTTTGTTTTACTATTTTCATAAAAAATCGGCAGGCAAATATTTTACAAATATCTATCAGCGTTATCCTTAAAAAGTTATTTAAGATGGTTCGCTCCTGAAATTTTGTCCCTATACGGAGTCGCAAACTAATGTACAACACTTATTTATGTTCAAAAACTAAACTTATACGACCCGTAAATCCGTTCGGATTATAATTGCACGGACCAGTACATGTACTTAGCGGTATACCAACGGTTGCTACTTGTAATGGATTCCATGACCCATGTACCCAATGTTCGCTGGTAATTTTTTGATTTTGGGGCAATGATGCCTTACATCAACTAAACTAGGAAAAAATCTATATCTAAATATCGGGAGAGGTGTCAAAAGACGCGTTTTGGAAGCAGGATCGCTGATCCGAATCGAGGTTTAAAATTTTTTCTTCTGTCAAAAGATATATGCAGCCCAATTTTAAACAAAAAAATTTTTGCGAGTTTTTTCCCTTCTCCCATTCCTGGTATTCTAAATAGAAAACCCTTGGGAGTGTTTTCACATCTCCTTTTCTTCTTATTCTGAACAATGTTCGAAAAAGGGTAAACCGATTAATGGAGAAAAGTAGGTATTATGAATGTGAATGAAAGGGAGATTGTACAAATTTGTGCTAAAATACATTAATATTCTCCCACAATACTCTTTATCTTGGAGAGGTCATCCAGAAATGGCACAATATTTTTTTTTTTTTAAGGCTTAAAAAGATTTTGGCATATAACGAAAGTGGAATTGAACTCGGCTTGGCCGCCAGAAAATTGTTTTGTTGAATGGAAGCAGGCAACTCCAGGGTTTTTCTTGTGCTCCTTTTTATTTTATTCCCATTTTTAAAACAAATTCGCAACAATAATTAAACTTTTCATTTTCTTAAACACAAATAGAAATGCGCAACAAAGTTTCAATTGGCAAAACAGCTAACTTCGAAAATATTCCTATTCCCCAATTATTGTTCTCCCTGAGAGAAAATTGAAGGAATTTTTCCGCGGGAATACAAAATGCGCGGGAACAAAATTTCGGTGGAATATTTTGAATTAGGCTGATGGCGAAAGTATTCCACACATGTGGTTGTTGTAATGTTTTCGTACACAGAAAAAAAATGTTTATACAATGGGATTTTGCACGGATTTAATTTTGATCCCCTGACTCATGAGCTACGCGTCAGCAGTCTGGTCGCATGGTCTTAAAAATACACACTGGAAAAGACTACAGACCTGTCAAAATGCTGCAATCAGAACTGCCACCGGATGTCTCCTTATGACTCCCGAACACCATCTACATAGTTAGGCCAAAGAGCTCAATATTAAAAAGCAAAATGAAATGCTGAACAAACAGTTCTTGATTTAGCACCGCCTCCACGGGGATTAAGGGAACATCTCCTAAAGCACTATGACGACATTCGACAACTGCCAACACTGCCGTTTGATCCAGGCAAGCATGAGCAGGCCCTTAGCCAAATCCACACAGAATCGGTAAACGCCTTTGTCAAGACGCGCCCGATGAACTCCGTTATTAATATGCAATATCTAAAAAGCTCACTACCAAAGGAAACACGAGTCACCCTGGCCCAACTACGTTCTGGATACTGTAACAGGTTAAACTTTTACTTGTCCAGAATCAACACCCACATACGTAATGTATGTCCTGCATGTGATGTGTCCCCATATGACATAAAATATCTTTTCAACTGTAATGTGGAACCTACGCCTCTAACACCCATCTCCCTACGGTCGCCCCTGTTGAAACAGCCAGTTTCTTTGGACTCCCGTTGAGGATTTTGATGACAACTTGTGAGTGGTCGTGCCCATTGAATGGGGCGAAGCACTGTTAATACACAACAACACCATCCCACCCCATTAGTGGACCGGCCAGGGTAATTTTTTAAAAGCGCGGCCGAAGTCCGTCAACGCAGAAAGGTACTCTGCGTAAAAATACTATGGATCACACGTCCGGTTTCGGAGGAACCCGGGGTCATTTTCCGGTTTTTCGTTAATCTCTTTTGACTGACTCAAAAGTTTTGTTTTCAGTCTTCGGAATCGCGATCCTGGCACGAAAACGCGTTGTCGTAGTTGTTGTAGCGATAAGGTTGCTCCCAGAAGGCTTTGGGGAGTGTTATCGATATGATGGTCCTTTGCCGGACACAGATCCGGTACGCTCCGGTAACACAGCACCATTAAGGTGCTAGCCCGACCATCTCGGGAACGCTTTATATGGCCACGTTAAACCTTCACTCCATCCCTCCCTCCCCACCACCAAGTTCCAGGAGGAGCTTGGGGTAGTCAGAGCCTCATCTGTTAGTGAAACAACATTCACCGCGGATACGTGAGGTTGACAATTGGGTTTGGAAAAGCTATATATTGCGCTGGCAACCTGGAGGGTTGCGCTACACAGCTCCTTGAATCTGGTATTTTAGTCGCCTCTTACGACAGTCATACCTACCGCGGGTATATTCTGACCCCCAAACCCGCTGGATTACGAAATCGCGTCTTTTGGGACCCTTCTCCAAATTTTTGGACGTGTCTTAAGAGTGCCATGCTGTCGTATAGGTTTACCCTAATGTCTTTTGTCATACTCAAATATTCCTCCAATAATGGAGCTTATATGATGAACGTTGTAAATGTATAGTATGTATGTGTATATGCGATTCTTCAAAATATGTAAAATCTTTCTTAATTACACAATGCAGTACGTACCTTCTTTTGTTTGAGCGTTAGTTATTTGCAGATCGAAATCAGTGACTTTTCCCAATCGTTTTTGATGTATTATAGCACTTTTTAGATCACCGACAGAAATATTAAGGCCGTCAAATGTGACGGTGTCAAAGTCTAGGGCACTTTTAAATTTGTAATGCACAGACATTTTTGCCAGAAGCACCCGAATTCAGAGGCATTAAAATCAGTCACGATTAAATGAAATGCCTAACCAAACCTTGAAATTAAACGAGAAACGCTATTACTTCAATTAATTTTTTGACCAAGTCTAGCAAAATGCATGAAATTTATTTCAGGAAGTGTTTGGAAAGAGCTTTAATTGAACCGCACCAAAAAATGAGGTATCGAAAATTTAAGTGAAACAAAACACAGGGCGGTACTATAATAGCGGTGCATCCCTACATCTTCAGTTTAAGCTCTATAGTGTAACCATGTCACTTCGACTGTTTAAGCTGAGCAGAGCAGCAAAATTGCAAGTTCGCGACGAAATTTTGTTACGGTCCGCTGCTACGGTCTACGGCTACGACCCACTTGGGAGCGTGTTCACGCGAACACACCTAGCGATGTGGCGAATGTTGCGATAAAAAGATATCAAAAAGGAAGGGAACAGACAGACCGGCCATCACGAGAAGACGGGAGAAAAAAAAAAGAAAAACCACCACGAAAAAGAAAAAGATCCTTTTGCCTTTTTGCTTGCGGTCTGAAGCGGTAGAGAAGACAACCCTCGTGACCAAAAAGTGGCCAAGTGAAAATTGCAGCGATTACAATTGCAAAAGGTTACCGGTAAAAGTTTGCACGAAAATTTGTTTTACATTTGGCAGACAGGATACATAAGTGCATCCACATATAGTTGGTGGAACTGACGAGCGCCGCCCTCAAATACAGATAGTTCACCATCAAAAATCGGGCGGTTTATAGCAACCATAAAACCACTCCTCTACATATGTCCATCGTATTTTCTGAATTCCTCAAAGCCGTGCTTATATACATAGCCAAACTTTGAAAGGCTGAGGAGCTATGTTCATACGTGAAGTTACATTTCAACATTTTAACCCGAAAATTGTCTCCGAAATGAGTGAATTTAATTAAAAACGAAGTAAGCTAGCCGGTGGCCACGTTGAAATTGTTTTAACCTACTCTCAGGACGTGCTAAATTCCCAAACATCGTGAATACTAATAAATAGTAATTGGAAGGCATCGGCGTTGCCTTCTCCGCGTATGCGAGGAGCACGGGAATGTTGGAATATTCCCAACGATTGCCACGTAATATACATGGTTCCTCAACTTAGCAATAGTGGTGTTGGCTTAGCGGTGTCATTTCCACCCACACCAACTACAATAGCACCAACCATATCCAGTGACCCCGGCACCGTCATATGCCACGACGCCAGACGTACCACTCCTAGAGTGACATATCGACAATAACAGCGTGTGCAATCTTTCCAACAGCAACATCAACAATTGATAGCACCTCAAAATCCACATTCCTCACATCTGGACGTTCGCGGAGCCAACAGCATCGTCAGGCCTAAGGGCTGCCACCATTATGGCGTGCAATACCGCGCGCTACCAAATCGATTGCGCCAACAACGAGCGTAACCACCACCGATTTTAGTAACAACAATAGCAGGGCCGCCGCATATAGGCCTGCTACTACCACCCAGCTGTGACAACTTACCGGCAATGACCTCATAGTACCAACTACCAGCAACAACATCTAAAGCGGTGAGTTCGTTCCGGTTACGGAAGATATTTTCAAAACAAGAGAATGAGAAATTCTGATGAATTTTTTTTTGTTAAATCTACAAATTTTTATCTAAGCTTCAAAACTTTACTTTTACCCTGGGTTGTATCGTCTAATTCATTTCGGCCCAGACCGGTATAACACTTAATTTTGACAATTTTTTTTTCTCAAAGGCATCTGTGGATTTTTTTTTTATATAATGTATGTAAAAATTAAGTTTTTCTTAGGGGAGAAAACTTGGAGTACTCTTTAAGAGGGATGGACAAAGAAAATTATATTTTTGATTAACTAACTAACATTAATTGAACTGGAACCATGCACACTATAAGATTCTTGAAATTCTAAGTAAATGCTTGGAAACGGTTTGGAATTATCTAAAATTTTGGGTAATCTTTGGAACTTCTCGAAGGCACGTTCGAAAACGGGCTTCATACTAAGAAAGTTCCTTGAACTTCTAAATTTTTTTTTTGAAATTCTCAATAAAAGATTACTTTTGGTGAATCCTCTAACTTTTCTAAAATATTAGAGTCAGTTTATAAAGATTTCGGTATTAAAGAATCTTTCTTTTATTAACTAAAATAAACGAAGGAACTGATGAAATTTCGAAATCATCACTGTTGGAAATCGTTGACTCTTTACATCTTCAACCGACGTATGTGAGAACGTGAGAATCGAAAGAGTCTTTGTAACTTAAGCAGAGCGAGTTGCTTCCAAACGGCTTAATATTGCCCAAGTCTTATGCTTCCAATACTCTTCAGGCTGTTTTTCTTTGCAGTGCGATTACGAAAGAATATCGCTATTATTACAAGTTTTCTCCCTCCATTGCTTATAAAACAGCGAACCACAGCATCAGTTAAATATATAATCATAGTTATAGTAACTTTACTTGAGCTTGTAAGTAAAAACCTTCTAACACTATGTTAATCAAACTCGGATTTGACGAGGTCTTAACAATCAATTGCTAGCTTGCGTAAATGATAAAAAGAAATATATGACAGTCTTGTTTATTTAGCACAAAATTGAATTTTTAAGAGACGTGCCTCTGTAAATATATTGCGTAGTTATTCCTAAGTTGCTATATTATTTATGTATCTATATTATTTGGAAACCTTATTAAAACCCGAACAACACTACTTAACAGGATTATCCAAGAAAAGAAATAGAAAAGGAAGGAACGTAAGGTAAAATAAAATAAAACTCAATAAAGGTAGAATAGGTAGGAAGTTGAGGAAACTTTTAGAGAGGGTGTACAGGTACGCGTCGGGCGTAAGTCTAGCGTAAGAAAGAGATAGGAAACTTAGAGTAGCAATTGTCTTAGGAGCCTTTGGGTTGTACTCGCCGTAGAAACGGATATCCAAGTAAGTCAGATACTCTCACATCTTAAAATACACTTACCCTTGAGTTTTCTTTTGCTTAAGGTTTCCCTTATAATAATTTTTCATAAGCCTTAGTATAGCTTTAGTTATATAGCCTGTAATGCCAGGTATATACGGAATAAGTCTCACTGAAATGTTTTGATAATGAGCTGTAAATAAATTAACCTTTAAAATGGGAATGCTGGCGTCGCCATTTATTTAGAAGGCACGTAGGGTTAACAGGTAAGGGGCCACCGAAAGATTAGGTGCGTCGGTGGCCATGGTTATTTGAGGGTGGGATAAATGCACCGGGCGTCGCAACAACACCCGCGGCGCCCCCAAGTTATATTCGGCCCTTTTGTTGTATTTTAATTATCAGCTTTTTTTTATTTTCGATTTTCAGCGTTGGTAACCGGCCATGTCCGGTTCGGTAAATTTTTTTGCGGTAATTTTTTTTTTGAATTTTTGAATTTTTAAATTTTGGAATGTTAACGGGTTGTCCGTGGCATCCGGTTCGACCGGATGTCGTTTTGATTTGAATTTATAAGCGTTTTGAGTCGGTCTCTGCGCTTCTGTCAGTTTATTTTGATTTTGACAGCTGCTAGTTTGATAGGCATGATAGGAACTTTTTTCTGCTTATGGCGCAGGAACAGTAAGGTTGGCAAGGACCCGCCCCAGCCGACAATGACTAGCCACTGTGCACCAACACATCATGCCGACCGCCTTCCTTACTGCTCCCTTGTAAATGCGACACCATAACAGATGGCGCCCAACGTGGTTCTTGAGGCGCTGGTCGCGGGGGTCAGTCGGGTCAACCTGTGAGGTTGACCATCCCACCAGTCCGAGTGCGCAGCCACAGAAGCTGCCACCTACGTTGCGGTGGAATGGTTAGACGGATCAGGTTGTCCGGGCTGGTCATCGGGGGCAGTGGCCGAAGGAGCCACGGACTTTACGTCAAGTCTCCGGATTTTTTTTTGTTTTCACCCGATGAGGCAGTGCTAAACGCACTTGATTTTTTTTGTAAGTGGGATTTTAGTTACCGGAAGTTGTCCGTTAGTCGGCTTTGGAATAATTTTGTCCGCTAACTTGGGTTTTTTTTTTGTAAAGTAGTTTTTTTTAGGTTCCTTTAGCCGAATTTGTGTTGTCCAGGGTGAGTGTGAGTGTATGTGTTGTAGGACCCCAGCTCATCCCACGTCTCAGGTGGCAACACATAGTGCCACCTGGATTGTGACGGGTTGAGCTGGGATTCAGAGTGGCACCCCTTCCTGTCCCACCAGACTGGGGGAGCGGTCTCGAAACCGCTCCACCCATTGCGGCGGAGGCAGGAGGGGTGTCCAGCGAGAATGGACGGGAGGCCTCAACACCCCCAACCAGTCCCAGGGGCAAGCCCCTGGAGACTGCCCCTGCGTTGCGGCTGGGTGTGTTGGGACTAACCTGTGTGTGTAGGACATTGACCCTAGTGGCCCCAACCAGTCCCAGAGGCAGGTCCTTAAGACCCCCTTATGCGTTGTGGTTGGGAGCACTAGGGACAAGAATGAATGAGTTTGTGTTTTTTTTCATTTTTTTTGGAGCCCGAGTGCCTTCGGGGAATGGGATGTCAGTGTTCCCATTGACTACCCAAATATTTTTTTTGGCCTTCTGTGGGGGCGATAACCACTAGCCTTTCGGAGTTTGGACGAGTTCTCCATATCAAAATGTCTACACTTTTTTTTGTTTTGGCCTTCTGTGGGGGCGATAACCACTAGCCTTTCGGAGTTTGGACGAGTTCTCCAGATCAAAATGTCTACACCTTTTTTTTTGCATTCCGGTGGGAGCGATAACCACTAGGAATCATCTTTCGGAGTTTTGACGAGTTCTCCATAACAAATGTCTAATTGCCGCAAAGCCCGTATAACTAGGAAACAGAAATTATTCCCAACTTGACTTAATTTTTTTTTTGACAGACCTATGTTGCCCGGCTAGCTTCGTAGTAGGACTTTGAGACTCTTATCTCAGGGGTGAGTCGTGCCCCACGTTGCTTGTCGTCGAAGATTCCTGGCAGTAGCTTCACACAGATGTTCCGGTTTCCTGTTCGCTTCATCGTCAGGTCTTCAAAGCGAAGCAGGTTTGTTACGGTCCGCTGCTACGGTCTACGGCTACGACCCACTTGGGAGCGTGTTCACGCGAACACACCTAGCGATGTGGCGAATGTTGCGATAAAAAGATATCAAAAAGGAAGGGAACAGACAGACCGGCCATCACGAGAAGACGGGAGAAAAAAAAAAGAAAAACCACCACGAGTTTCCGAAAAAGAAAAAGATCCTTTTGCCTTTTTACTTGCGGTCTGAAGCGGTAGAGAAGACAACCCTCGTGACCAAAAAGTGGCCAAGTGAAAATTGCAGCGATTACAATTGCAAAAGGTTACCGGTAAAAGTTTGCACGAAAATTTGTTTTACATTTGGCAGACAGGATACATAAGTGCATCCACATATAGTTGGTGGAACTGACGAGCGCCGCCCTCAAATACAGATAGTTCACCATCAAAAATCGGGCGGTTTATAGCAACCATAAAACCACTCCTCTACATATGTCCATCGTATTTTCTGAATTCCTCAAAGCCGTGCTTATATACATAGCCAAACTTTGAAAGGCTGAGGAGCTATGTTCATACGTGAAGTTACATTTCAACATTTTAACCCGAAAATTGTCTCCGAAATGAGTGAATTCAATTAAAAACGAAGTAAGCTAGCCGGTGGCCACGTTGAAATTGTTTTAACCTACTCTCAGGACGTGCTAAATTCCCAAACATCGTGAATACTAATAAATAGTAATTGGAAGGCATCGGCGTTGCCTTCTCCGCGTATGCGAGGAGCACGGGAATGTTGGAATATTCCCAACGATTGCCACGTAATATACATGGTTCCTCAACTTAGCAATAGTGGTGTTGGCTTAGCGGTGTCATTTCCACCCACACCAAGTACAATAGCACCAACCATATCCAGTGACCCCGGCACCGTCATATGCCACGACGCCAGACGTACCACTCCTAGAGTGACATATCGACAATAACAGCGTGTGCAATCTTTCGAACAGCAACATCAAAAATTGATAGCACCTCAAAATCCACATTCCTCACATCTGGACGTTCGCGGAGCCAACAGCATCGTCAGGCCTAAGGGCTGCCACCATTATGGCGTGCAATACCGCGCGCTACCAAATCGATTGCGCCAACAACGAGCGTAACCACCACCGATTTTAGTAACAACAATAGCAGGGCCGCCGCATATAGGCCTGCTACTACCACCCAGCTGTGACAACTTACCGGCAATGACCTCATAGTACCAACTACCAGCAACAACATCTAAAGCGGTGAGTTCGTTCCGGTTACGGAAGATATTTTCAAAACAAGAGAATGAGAAATTCTGATGAATTTTTTTTTGTTAAATCTACAAATTTTTATCTAAGCTTCAAAACTTTACTTTTACCCTGGGTTGTATCGTCTAATTCATTTCGGCCCAGACCGGTATAACACTTAATTTTGACAATTTTTTTTTCTCAAAGGCATCTGTGGATTTTTTTTTTATATAATGTATGTAAAAATTAAGTTTTTCTTAGGGGAGAAAACTTGGAGTACTCTTTAAGAGGGATGGACAAAGAAAATTATATTTTTGATTAACTAACTAACATTAATTGAACTGGAACCATGCACACTATAAGATTCTTGAAATTCTAAGTAAATGCTTGGAAACGGTTTGGAATTATCTAAAATTTTGGGTAATCTTTGGAACTTCTCGAAGGCACGTTCGAAAACGGGCTTCATACTAAGAAAGTTCCTTGAACTTATAAATTTTTTTTTTGAAATTCTCAATAAAAGATTCCTTTTGGTGAATCCTCTAACTTTTCTAAAATATTAGAGTCAGTTTATAAAGATTTCGGTATTAAAGAATCTTTCTTTTATTAACTAAAATAAACGAAGGAACTGATGAAATTTCGAAATCATCACTGTTGGAAATCGTTGACTCTTTACATCTTCAACCGACGTATGTGAGAACGTGAGAATCGAAAGAGTCTTTGTAACTTAAGCAGAGCGAGTTGCTTCCAAACGGCTTAATATTGCCCAAGTCTTATGCTTCCAATACTCTTCAGGCTGTTTTTCTTTGCAGTGCGATTACGAAAGAATATCGCTATTATTACAAGTTTTCTCCCTCCATTGCTTATAAAACAGCGAACCACAGCATCAGTTAAATATATAATCATAGTTATAGTAACTTTACTTGAGCTTGTAAGTAAAAACCTTCTAACACTATGTTAATCAAACTCGGATTTGACGAGGTCTTAACAATCAATTGCTAGCTTGCGTAAATGATAAAAAGAAATATATGACAGTCTTGTTTATTTAGCACAAAATTGAATTTTTAAGAGACGTGCCTCTGTAAATATATTGCGTAGTTATTCCTAAGTTGCTATATTATTTATGTATCTATATTATTTGGAAACCTTATTAAAACCCGAACAACACTACTTAACAGGATTATCCAAGAAAAGAAATAGAAAAGGAAGGAACGTAAGGTAAAATAAAATAAAACTCAATAAAGGTAGAATAGGTAGGAAGTTGAGGAAACTTTTAGAGAGGGTGTACAGGTACGCGTCGGGCGTAAGTCTAGCGTAAGAAAGAGATAGGAAACTTAGAGTAGCAATTGTCTTAGGAGCCTTTGGGTTGTACTCGCCGTAGAAACGGATATCCAAGTAAGTCAGATACTCTCACATCTTAAAATACACTTACCCTTGAGTTTTCTTTTGCTTAAGGTTTCCCTTATAATAATTTTTCATAAGCCTTAGTATAGCTTTAGTTATATAGCCTGTAATGCCAGGTATATACGGAATAAGTCTCACTGAAATGTTTTGATAATGAACTGTAAATAAATTAACCTTTAAAATGGGAATGCTGGCGTCGCCATTTATTTAGAAGGCACGTAGGGTTAACAGGTAAGGGGCCACCGAAAGATTAGGTGCGTCGGTGGCCATGGTTATTTGAGGGTGGGATAAATGCACCGGGCGTCGCAACAACACCCGCGGCGCCCCCAAGTTATATTCGGCCCTTTTGTTGTATTTTAATTATCAGCTTTTTTTTATTTTCGATTTTCAGCGTTGGTAACCGGCCATGTCCGGTTCGGTAAATTTTTTTGCGGTAATTTTTTTTTTGAATTTTTGAATTTTTAAATTTTGGAATGTTAACGGGTTGTCCGTGGCATCCGGTTCGACCGGATGTCGTTTTGATTTGAATTTATAAGCGTTTTGAGTCGGTCTCTGCGCTTCTGTCAGTTTATTTTGATTTTGACAGCTGCTAGTTTGATAGGCATGATAGGAACTTTTTTCTGCTTATGGCGCAGGAACAGTAAGGTTGGCAAGGACCCGCCCCAGCCGACAATGACTAGCCACTGTGCACCAACACATCATGCCGACCGCCTTCCTTACTGCTCCCTTGTAAATGCGACACCATAACAATTTGTGCAAATGAAAATTTTGACATACACGGCTCAAAAACACTGCGCAATATTCATTTTTAAAGTAGCGCAACAAATGAAACATGTGTTTTAATTGTATAAAAAAGGCACTAATTGTATAAAAAACGACTCATTATTTTTCACAGTGCAGGTAATTCACGGTATAAGTCGAAAAACTCGCACCAGAAGCGTTTATTTTCCATTGTATTTATAATATATATATTTTAATTGCAAGACCAGCTCAACCCATTGCAGCACTGCGCAATATTCATTTTTCAATTAGCGCAACAAATGAAACATGTGTTCTGATTGTATAAAACATTATTATGAATTATTGAATTTGTGTGAATTCCTGTTACAAGCTTGAGACGGTCCTTACGCCCTCGATATTAACATTTTTAAGCAATAGTTACTGATGGAATATTATATTAAAAACCACAGGTAAACTGTGCAACATTCACCACATACGAAGAAAAAGCATGTACAATATTTGCATACATGCGTAAATATCAAAATCGTTCTGATTTTAGCGCAGTTCTCTGCGCAAATAGCGCAACCAGTGCATACACCGAGTAAAGCGGTAATTACCCACCGACGTGTGCCTTACGTACGGACGTTTGTCGTACGAAACACGTTTGACCGAACCCTCAAGCCCGTAGGAATCAATGTGTGCGTCTGTGTACATGTAAATAACATATTTGTGTGTGTATTGTTTACAGATAAGCACTGTTGCCATTGACCATTTTGCATGCATGCTTATTGAAACATCAACTTTTTCCAATTTTATTTTTTGATGTTGTAAAAGGCTGGAATTAAAATTAAATAAATATAAATAGATTACTTATTTATAATCTGCACTTTTACATAATTACTTCGAATTATTTTCACAATTTTTCAAACTTTAATTAGGTGTTTTTGCATAAAACTGCAAACGGTCAAAAATTAGCGCACAAAAGTTTACTAGGCAACTCTGTCTAGTGAGAGAGCGATCAGCTGACATGTTTTTACGGAAAAAATTAAAATTGTTTTGATTTCTACGTTCCGGGCTACGTACGTACGGGCGTTGCACGTCGGTGAGTTTTCATTTGCATTGCACACTCATAAGATAGGTCGTGTCAGCTGACACGTTTTTGGTACATACGTTTGTGAGTAACTGCCGCATAAATCCTTGTGCAAATTGGTAATTGGCACAAGGATACTTGAGCCGTGTAATTCGCGTATTAGGGTTAAGAAAGTTTAATTTGCCCTTAAGGAAGTTTAATTGGCCGTTTTCTTTAAGGCTTGGTTTCCTCGAAAGCGGTGCCGCTATATAGCGGCCGTTATACGCCAATTACACGGCTCAAGTATCCTTGTGCCAGTTACCAATTTGCACAAGGATTTGCCTGGTGTGTGCACTGGTTGCGCTATCTACGCAGAGAACTGCGCTAAAATCAAAACGGTTTTGATATTTACGCATGTCTGCAAATATTGCACATGCTTTTTTCTTCGTGTGTGGTGAATCTTCCACAGTTTACCTGTCGTTTCTGATAATATAACATCAGTAATTATTGCTTAAAAATGTTAATATCGAAGGCGAAAGGACCATCTCTAGCTTGTAACAGGAAGGCAAGGTGCACACGAGGCTACGCGTCATAGACGCGTACAAGATATTTCATATAGCTACAATTTCTCTACGCCTCAAGATCTGCACACGAAGCTACTTTCGATGGTCGCTACAAAAAGCAAACAATTATTGAAAAAAATAAAAAATTAAATTTCTTCAGCTATATACGTCCCCGAAATCAAAGGAAAATAGGTATTAAACGTTGTTTGCATCCCCGTGCCTTTGTAAATTATGAACGGCAATTTTAAACCACCGCGGACTAGAGAAAAGGGTGATTTCTCGTTTCCAACACTTTTTAGCCTTTTAAACGCTTCAACAACGTCTAACCATGCTGTTGTAGTGTTTAATACTCTTTTTCGCTTCGGTAATATTCCTTTCACGCACTTTTATTAACTAAAGTAACATTTTTTAACAAATTACACAAATTTGCATACAAAAAAATGTAAACAAACATCTTGTTCTTCCTTTTTTTCAAGCGTACGTACGCTCAGCGACCAACATTGCTGTACGCTTAGCTACACGAAAATTTCATGCTTTGTCGCTTTCATGCAGCTGACGCCTCGTATGCAACTCTCCATTCAAATACATGTGTTCGGCATCAAAGCGTACAAATTTCGCCTGCAGCGTCTATGACGCGTAGCCTCGTGTGCACCTTGCCGAATTCACACAAATTCAATAATACATAATTTTTTATACAATTAGAACACATGTTTCATTTGGTGCGCTAGTTGAAAAATGAATATTGCGCAGTGCTGCAATGAGTTGAGCTGGTCTTGCAACTAAAATATAAAAATTATAAATACAATGGAAAATAAACGCTTCTGGTGCGAGTTTTTCGACTTATACTGTGAATTACCAGCACTGTGGAAAATAAATAGTGTTTTTTTATACAATTAGTGCCTTTTTTATACAATTAAAACACATGTTTCATTTGTTGCGCTACATTAAAAATGAATATTGCGCAGTGTTTTTGAGCCGTGTATGTCACTTACACCCCAGCGGGTAAGGGGGTCAGAATATACTCGCGGTAGGTATGCCCGTCGTAAGAGGCGACTAAAATACCAGATTCAAGGGGTGTGTAGCGCAACCCTTCAGGTTGCCAGCGCAATATATAGCTTCTCCAAATCCAATTGTCAACCTCACCTATCCGCGGCGAATCCTGTTTCACTAACAGACGAGGCTCTGGCGACCCCAAGCTCCTCATGGATTTTGGGGGTGGGGTGGGAGGGGATGGCCTGAAGGTTTATTGTGGCCACATAAATCGTTCCCGAGATGGTCGGGCTAGCATCTTAATGGTGCTGTGGTACCGGAGCGTACCAGATCTGCATCCGGCAAAGGACCATCACATCGATAACACTCCCCAAAGCCTTCGGGGAGCAACCTTATCGCTACAACAACAACAACAACCATTGTTATATTCCGCCAAAAATGAAACAATACTTTTTGCTTTTTATTTACTTTATTTCATTACGTTTTTAATTTTGTACGTGATAAAAGCATACGTATTTCTTATTTGTTTAAAATAAATAGTTTTATAAGAATTCGAGTTCAGAATGTTCAATTTAAATTCAGAAAATAACAAAACAACAGAAGAGCGCTTTCCTCATGCGGAAACACATTTAAAAATAAATCACCACTAACCACTATTATTTTTCGCGTATCAATTTTTTGAGTGCGCCCCACACATTCCGACAGCTTTTGGTATTTTTTAATATTATTTTCGATTTTTTTTTTAGCATGGAGCTCTCTTTTTCATTTTTTAAACTTATTTTTTATATGGTTTTCGTCGGTTGAAAATAGCGGAATTTAAAAAATAACAAAACAACCGTGATAATCATTTGATTGTCATATGACAGTCAGTAGTGACAACATGATTAAATCGGATAAACTGTTCTCGCATACATAAAATTCCGTTGAGAATTATGTATCTGTCTCACATGCATAATGGTATCTGCTGTATGTTCTTTTGTTCTGTACCAGGTGCCCGAAGCTTTCCCAGTTTGAGTCCTTTTTCATGATTATAGGCTGTCTTGGGTACATGCGGACATGCGTGAGCGAACAAAGGAACATACATAAATTTGAGAATCAATGTTTACGTCATCGCAGGATCAGCATTGTCAATTAGAAGTGTGAGTGGATTAGTAAAACTATCAGCGTTTCTTGTAGGGTAGCCAACTTTAACTTGAAAGCTACAAAGCCAAGCAACACTACCAAAGCGTTTATGTTAATCATTCAGCCTTAAGGTGCGTGCACACTTAGCGGCGCGACATGTAGCGGCAGCGGCGCTTCACTTTTTTGCCTATTTGATCAACATTGCCGCTCATGGCCGCGTCGCGCAGTGCTGCTGCCGCTAGGTGTGAATTGTTCCATAAGAATACATGCAAAGAATATTTTGCAGCGCAGTGTAGTGCAGATCAATGTGGCCTTAGCTTTAATCAATCTTGAACAAAATATCGGAACAAAATTATTCCCATCCCTATTTGTCATTTAAAGAATGTTTATATTCGTACTTGGCATATTGGCATATTATTAAAGTGCAAAAATGGATATTTTACTAGCAAATGTTAATAATTTAGATTTTAAAATAGAGAAGGACCTCATTGAGCAAGTTGGCGCGATTGCGCTACCTTTTTTTGGAATGGACAGTAAGTACCCAATAATCCCTATATAATAAAATGTAAAAGATCTTAAAAATTCCTTTATAGAATCAATGGCTGCCGTGTGCCAATTTGTGAATTCTCAAAATGGTTTGGAATGTGAGAAGGGTTCGTCCTGTCCATTTCGTCATATTAGAGGAGATAGAACCATTGTGTGCAAGCATTGGCTACGTGGGCTATGTAAGAAAGGAGATCAATGTGAGTTCTTACATGAATATGATATGAAAAAAATGCCAGAGTGCTACTTCTATTCAAGATTTAATGCTTGCCACAATAAAGAATGCCCTTTCCTACATATTGATCCAGAGAGTAAAGTGAAAGATTGTCCATGGTATGATCGTGGCTTTTGTAGGCATGGTCCGCATTGTCGGCATCGTCATGTACGGCGCGTGCTTTGTAGTAATTATTTAGCTGGATTTTGTCCCAATGGATGGAATTGTAAATTTATGCATCCCCGATTTGAGCTACCACCTATTTCCGACATGACTAAAGAGCAGATTATGAAAAAAGTGCCTACTTGTCATTTTTGTGGAGAATTAGGACATAAAGCATCGGCGTGCAAGAAGAACCCCGATGCCAATGAAGCAAATGAGAACCGCTTTAAATATGGAAATTTCATGAAACCAATACATAACCAAAGCTTTAAAGACAATTCCGAAACAAAAAATAATACAAATAATGTGTCGTCGAGCAACAACTTTATAAAAACACCGAAACCGTTAGAAGAAATCACGTGCTATAAATGTGGAAATAAAGGACACTATGCTAATAAATGTCCCAAGGGTCATTTAGCATTTCTATCAAATCAAAGAAGTCACAAATAAAATAAAATTTTCAAATATGTAGGTACTATGAAATTGAGGATATTAATAATATAATGTAAAATCTGGCTTACGATATCCATACCCTCATCTCTTACTAAATAAAAGTGTGCAGCTGCTCGCGATCTCATCCCAATTTCGCTGACAGAGATGTGAGAAAGTACAAAAATATCTGACACATGCAATTCTTGTTAGAAAGATCTTATTAGAGCCTTCCGCGATTTACAACCAGATTGACTGAATTTTGTGTGTGTTAGTGCAGTCGGGTGGCTTCGTGACACACGTATTTGTTGTCGGCTACACGTTGATGAAAATCAAAAATTTTTGATTTTTTCATTTGACGCTAGCTTATTTGATAGTCGCGGGGTGTGATTGACAAAACGCAGTGTTGTATTTAGTTTGTGTCGACATTCAAAATGAACAAGTGCGCGGAAGAACAGCAAATCATATTAAAATTTATTGAAAATTATCAATGTTTAGCAGCTTTATGGAATGTAAAGCTTTTATTATTATTTAATAAAATGTTTATTAATTTTTTTATTATTTAATAAAACTGCTGTAGTTGCAAGTAAAAAAAAGTCATCATCCGATGACGGCATATTCACGTCCGAACGCTACGGTTTCTCAATGCAAGTGTTGATTGATGACTTTTTATTTGATAGTCGCGGGGCAAGCGTCAAATACCCGACACGCACACATACAAAAATTCAGTCAATCTGGTTGTAAATCGCAGAAGGCTTTTAAGATGGGCTGAATCAGCTCTTTTTATATGTACATACATTAGACTGGGTCGATTTATTAACCGATATCGCGCCATCGATTTTTCGATAGGATTTGGGCTCAGGAAAAAAGTCCCACTACGCATACCCAAAAAAATAATTTTCAAGCCTGCGAAAAAAAATGGCGAAAGGGTACATTTTTCGACCAAATACTCCAAAACCCAAACATTTTTTTTCTAAACACTGTTATCGCTAACGTTTTTACAATTTAAAAAAAATATATTTTTCAGGTTTTCTTCCATACAAATCGACCCGACCCAACATACATACTTACATATGTGGTTATGGCAAAACAAGTTATAATCATCAATTGACTCTTAATTGCCTAGGTGATATTGCCCGTTGCGTTTAACCAATGTGTTATATTCTCTCAGCTTCACATCGGTTTAATTGTTTAACAATAAACGACATTACCAAAACACTTATCACTATAATCTTTATCGTAATCTTTATTATTATTATCTTATACCAGCTTTTGTAAGATATACATATTAAGACCCCAATTCTGAGCTCTTGCCAAATTTAAAATCGAGTTATTGGTTATCAATCGATAATATGATTGATAGTTTAATCCAATGTGAATTCGTAATGGTTCAATCATTAAGCAATGTTTTTGATTAAGATTTCAGACCATTATTTTTTTCAAACAGTCGCCCATGTTTTAATCAAATTAATTGTATTCTGAATTAAAAAGTGTTTTTTTTTTTTTGTTTTCTCCTTTTGTAATCTAGAATACTTAAAAAAAAAATATCAAGTTGATAGGAATTTTGAGAAGAACGTTTTTTCATGCTCCCTTAGAAATTTATTTGGCCCATAAATGCAAGCTTTGAAAAAAATATTTCTTTAAGTTAAATAGAGAAATGGTCTGTAATGTTTTATAATTTGACAAGTACACATAATTGACCTGTAATTATAATAAATACTATGTATAAAATTTAGTCCAGCACAAATAAAAAGTAAAAAACACGAAGTCAAAAAATTTAGTGTAATTCAACATATCGCCATTGCGCCAAAATAAAAAAAAACAACAGTTAAATGATTTTCAGTACTTGTGCAGTAGAGCAAAAACAAAAATGGCAAAAGGCACTAAAATACACTTACTACCTTTTGGGAGATTTTATGCCAATAAATTGTTGCGATTACCATTTACTCATTAACTAAATAAGCGAAATAAAAATTCTTACAGTACACGTTTTCGCAAGCCTATTTGAATTCCTTTATTAGATCTTTAAAATCGGTTCAGTCATTCTGTAGTTATCACAACTCAAAAGTACTATGATATCGATGGGTGAGTGCACACTTGTGGTAAGTGACAAATTTCAAGGTTTTCAGGAAGCATATTTTGTCTTTTAGATGCGATTGCCTGTAAACGTTAATTTTTTTGTGGGATATTATGATTACCAATGATGAATTGATTCATTCTGAATCTAAATATGCTAAACAAAATGTTGATGGCTTTGCCGAGGGTATTATCATACTCATGTTAATAAATTGCTTTTTCGTTCGTCAGCAACTTTTAAATTTTTTAACTATGTTACCGTTGAGCTAGAGCCGTGGAACTTGGGGTATAATACGGAACCAGTGGTTACTACAGCGCAAACAAAAAAACAATATTGCTTTGGCAACGCAGCGGTCAAGATATTGGAAAAACTCGTAGTTAGGAACCGATCATATTCATGTATTACCTTTACCGGAAGAATAAAAATATCAAACCAAATTTCGCTCTTAGGTGTGGCTAGGATCGAGATATTGGGAAAACTCGATTCTGAAAAAGGGTCGACAAGAAAAGATTACCGCCAGATGATGTTGTAGTACCTGATTCGCCGATTTTTTATCTTTTTGGTGCTGCTGATTGATACATTACACAGCCATACAAGCCAAAATAAGGCGGATCTGGTAATGCGACACATGTATTCCGATGTACTTTTGCATGCTTAATCCGAGTCCACCATCAGAATTCACCTAACGGATCACGGTTTTCAAAAAATCGAGTTTTAAATAAAATCACCGGTCCTTATTTTCTGTTTTTTTTTTTTGAGGTTAGAGCCGAAACTAGACTCGATAGGTCAACCCTGACAGCAGATACGAAAACAGAGCGCCAAAACATATGCGAAGGCATGTATCGCATTACCAGATCCGCATATTAAATTAATTTTCAATGTGAAATATAAACTTGTTATATCCCTTCACACATTTGTCGCACTGATTTTAAAATTTTACGCACTTAACAGTAGGGTCTCGAGATATAGGCCAAAACGTGGACTCGGGTACCCCTAGAATGTGTTCATACAATATGGATATCAAATGAAAGCTGTTGATGCGTGCTATAGTACAGGGTAGTTTTCATACCTATTGGTGACTAGGGTCTCGAGATATGGGCCAAAACGTGGATCCGGGCACCCCTGGAATGTGTTTATACAATATGGATATCAAATGAAAGCTGTTGATGCGTGCTTTAGTACAGGGTAGTTTTCATACCTATTGTTGACTAGGGTCTCGAGATATAGGCCAAAACGTGGACCCGGGCACCCCTGGAATGTGTTTATACAATATGGATATCAAATGAAAGCTGTTGATGCGTGCTTTAGTACAGGGTAGTTTTCATACCTATTGGTGACTAGGGATGTGTTTCTACGATATGAGTATCAAATTAAATGTGTTAATGAGGGTTTTAAAACGGAGTGGCCCTTAGTTGTATATGTGAAAGCGTTTTCGAGATATCGACCAAAATGTGGACCAGGGTTACCCAGAACATCATCTGTCGGGTACCGCTAATTTATTTATATACATATGTAATACCACGAACAGTATTACGCAAGGATCCAAGGGCTTTTGACTTCGACCTGCAGAACTTTTTCATTTTCTTCTACTTAATATGGTAGGTGTCACACCCATTATACAAAGTTTTTTTAATTGATGTTGTTTTTATCTTTATTTTCGGCCTTTCAAAAGTTATATCAAGAAGAATTTCCGAGCTCTAGGCCACACATATATATTAGTAATAAAAATGCAATTGATTATACCATATATCTTCAGGGCTGTAAAAAATACATTTTTCTATAAAAACCATAAATGCACAAACATAATCTGACACTTACACTTGTGAATGCACCTTGTCGACTAATTTAAAATTTTAATGCAGAACACAGAATATCATAAACAGAAACAAAGATGTATACAAATAATAAACAGTAATAATAAACAAAATATCTGCTAACAACAACGTATATATTAACTTATTGGACACCCTCAGCATTATTGTTGCTAACTTCTCTTCATTACCAAATGTCTGTATGTGTGAGCGATGTTGTCGGTATCGCTCTTAAAATTCATGCGTATGTCATTAGGTGTATTGATAATATGTAGCATTTCGAGAGTGTACCGCTTGGAATATTGTTTTTCTTCTTGCAATATTGTAACATTCTCTAAGTCCGGAGAGTGTCCCGTGGTCTTGCAATGTTGCGATAAAGCCGTTCTGGGCCCCGTCGCCATTACATTTAATTTTGTATATCACGTCGGATTTCTCGTATTTTTCGATTTTGCTTTTTGTATTGCTGTATATTTGTTGTAGGGTATTTTTATACTGGAACGCGATTTGGAATTTTTCTTTGTCATACATGTTTGAATGTTTTATTCGGTTAGACAAACCAGGTACAAATACGGCAGTCTTATATATTTTCTTTATGTTTTGTTCTTTGTTTTTATTCGTAGCGTAAAATTGGTGGATATAACCATTGATAAGGTGGATCGGAAACTCGCTGCTTTGAAGTATTTTTTTGATGATTCTTATATTTTTCGGGTGATATATTCTATCGCTGATAGAGAGAACTCGCCTGATAAAATTATAGAACGGAGAGCACACCGTAACAACAAAAACACAATAAACATTTACAGACGTGTTAAAGATAAATACGACATAGAAACCACCAAGTGTACAAAACGTTATCGCCAAAATACACAACAACTCACAAAGCTGTCTCAATCCATAAAGTTTCTAGTGAGATGCAGAAAAAGTGGTGTCATACCCAACTTCATTAGCAATGCTACTAAGAACATCTCGTACACTTTAAAATGCAACACTAACAATGGAAAGATATCAGAGAAGATCACCAACTCAATAGAAACGTACTTGGCTACTGTGCAGAAAAAAACTAATAAATCTTATTATTAAAATTAAGCATGATCTACAAAAACAAAAAGGAAGAGAGGTAAATAAATTAAACAATAGATTACAAATAAAGCTTAGCGCGGAGGATTCTAAGGTATTTTTCGATAGTGAAAGAGTATTGTCTCAAAACCTCAGAGCCAAAATTAGAAATATACAAATAAACAAATTTGAGAGGCTCAAAGACAAACAAACCCAATTACTTAACATACAAAATGTACCCGAGTGGTTTCACAATACCACAAATATTAGTATACCGACGGATGTACAGTGGATTCTCTCCCTTGGACCGAAATACTCCATACCAACAACTAATAAAGAATTTCCCTTATTTAAGCTTATCGCAGACGGCGAAGACTTTATACAGACGATAAAAGACAAAGAGCAACAAGAGATTGAGAGGAATAATTTGACTACATTAATACGGGACCACCTCAATAGAACAAACATTAGCGTGCGTGATAAATATATTTTACATACCTTACAAAAGACAAAGAAATTCTTCAAACAAAATAACCATCTCTTAGTTCTCAATGCAGACAAAGGAAACGTAACAGTTGTAATGGAAAAATCCGATTACGATAGAAAATTGCAAACATTAGTTAACGATATTTCCTCATACCGTGTTTTAAAACGTGATCCCACTAATAAATTGCAAGATAGGAATAACGAGATCGTAGAAAAACTGTTTAAAAACCAAATGATAGATGAAAAAGAAAAATATAAACTAATGAACAGAACGGCCAATGCGCCCAGATTGTATGGACTACCAAAGATCGACAAAGAAGGAACTCCACTTAGACCTATATGTTCGTCCATTAATTCTCCGTCGTATAATTTGTGTAAATACGTGGTTAATGTCCTGAAAAATATCACTAATGAGTCCAAGTACAATGTTCAAGACACGATTGAGTTCAAGAATAAGATTAAAAATACATATATTTATGATGATGAGAGTCTGGTATCGTTTGATGTTATGTCCCTGTTTCCTAGTATCCCAGTAGACCCAGTAGAGGCTTAATGTAGGTTGGGAACGTTGCCGAGTATATGATGCAGTGCAGGTATTGTGTTGTTTTAAATGCAAAGGCTTCAATCACAAAGCGGCTGACTGCAAGGAAAAGGAAGTATGCACAAAATGCTTGGGTGAGCATAAACATACACAATGCATAAAGGATGCAGTAAACAAGTGCATTAACTGCATACGAGCAAACAAGGAGCTGAATCTAGGACTTGACGAAAACAATGATACTCTGGATAGAACTTGTCCCGTATACCAACAAAAGCTAGATGCAAGGAAAAGGAAAGTTGTTTATTAGCAACCAAAGAAAATCCTTACTGCAGCGCAAAAGTCAAAATATTATTTAAATCGAGATAGCAATATATACAACTTGGAATGCATTTATCTTAATATTAGTAGTATCATAGCAAATAAAATCGAGCTGGAACGCCTTATTGAAATAAGAAGACCAAGTATTGTGTTATGCACGGAAACGTGTACAACAGAACATATCTTGGATTCTGAACTTAGTATTCCGACATACAAATGCATTCGTTGCGACTCTCAAAGTAGGCATACTGGCGGTGTTGTCATGTATTTGAATAAAAATATACAATTTAGCATAGTTTGTAATAAAGCTATCAACATGAATGTGTGGTGCATTATTGTAAAAATAAACAAATGCGCGTTAAAATGGAAAATCGGTGTACTATATCACTCACCAAGTAGCAGTGAGTCCACCTTTATTACTTATCTAAATGAAATCATCACTGAACATCTCAAGGAGGCGGATAATAATTTAATAACTGGTGATTTTAATATCAATGTAAATGTATCGTCAACATACTCAAACCAGCTAACAAGTTTATTTGCACAAATGGCAATGATACAAAGGATAAACTTCGACACAAGGATAATAGAGTACTCGTCTACAAGAATTGATTTGCTATTCAGTAACAATGATAAAGTTAAAGCAGTAGATATAGGTGAACATCGCATTTCTGACCATGAGACAATCCACTTCGAAGTGCCAACAACAAAGCTTTGTAAAATGAGAAGGTATGCTACTGTTACATGTTGGGAGTACTATAGTGCTGAAAATCTTTTAACTTTGCTACGAACATGCGATTTCAGCTTTATGTCAATTTCCGGAGTAGAAACTAAAACTAAAGCCCTAAACGAAGTTTTAACTGTGGCTAAGCAAGCACTGACTTATATAAAGAGGACCCAAATACAGATAAGAAATAAGTGATACGACCGAGAATTAACAAACCTGCATAAAAGAAAAATAGAATCTTATAAAACTGCTCGAAATACTGGATTTTGGGACGAATATAACGTCATTAAGAAAATATATAAAAGAACCATAATTTATAAAAAAAAGAAATACTTGGAAGATAGAGTAAATCATAACAATGGCGATATGAAACGTATGTGGAAGTGTCTAAAAGACCTCGTCGAGCTTAAAACATATCACTAAAATTGTAATTAACGGTGAATGCCTGGAAAATGAATATGATATAGCTAATGCCCTAAATAACTTTTTTATACAAAGTATTGTTGAAATTAATGATAGCATCGAAGAAATTGTAAATGAGGATGAAATAAGCGCAAATCATAGTAATCCATTTGAAACATTTAAATTTACTGACATTGTGGACGATATTATTATTATCACAAAATCACTTAAAAACAAATATGGCGGCGACAAGCTTTTATCGGAGGGTGTCGTTAAAGATGCCATGACATATACTGCTAATTTCTACAAAGAAATAATTAACGAATCCTTAAACAGCGGTATTGTACCTAGTTACTGGAAAATTTCAACAATAATACCTGTTGAAAAAGTAAAAAATACAATGAAACCTGAGGAACTAGGTCCAATTAACACGTTACCTACAGATGAAAAAATTATGGAGACAGTGGTGAAGGATCAACTTGTGTTATACTTAGAGAAGCACAATGTGATTATCCCAGAACAATCGGGATTCAGGAAGAGCCATTCTTGTGAAACAGCGTTGAATATGGTAATTGCAGATTGGAAAGAAGACATGGCGGACAAACAATTTACGGTGTCTGTCTTCTTGGATTTAAAACGGGCTTTTGAAACTGTCGATAGATCTGAGCTATTTATTGGACGTTATGTTTAAAATTGGTATAAGAGGAAAGGTGTTGGAATGGTTCCGGAGTTATTTGGGTGACAGAAAACAGAGAACGATAATTGGAAAGGAGGTTTCATCAGTGGTGGATGTTAACATTGGTTTACCACAAGGCTCGGTCTTGGCGCCAATATTGTTTACATTGTATATCAATGATATCAAAAGATGCTTAAAATATTGTAAAATACGTCTATTTGCGGATGATGCATTGCTTATCATAAGTGAAAAATATGCAGAATGTGCCATGCTGAAAGTACAAGAAGACCTGGACTCGCTATACAAATTGTTATGCCTTAGAAAACTGAAATTAAATGTCGAAAAAACTAAGTTCATGATATTTTGTAAAAACACTAATATCATAAGTAACAATAGTTTAAATAATATTACGCTGAAGGTAAAAAACATGGAAATCCAAAGAGTAGAAAAAATTAAGTATTTAGGAGTTTTGATTGATGATAATCTAAATTTTGGAGAGCATGTAACTTATCTGGAAAGGAAAATTGCACAGAAAATAGGCTTCATGTATAGAACATGTAAACATATCAGTCAAAGTCATAAAATATTGGTATATCGTTCAATTATTGAACCACACTTTATTTATTGTCCTACTATTCTGCTATTAAGTAATGATATATATATTAAGAAACTTCAAATACAGCAAAACAAGGCAATGCGATTTATTTTAAAATGTCCTCCAAGAACGGCAAAAATTGTAATGCTCAATAGATTAAACTGGCTTAGTATTAAACAGTCAGTTAGTTATTTCACATTGAAATTTATACACCAACTTAGGTTAGGAATGTTACCGAATTACCTGAGTAGTAAAATACATTATAATCATGAAATCCACAATTATGGAACAAGAAATTGCAATAATATAAGACTGCCAAGAATAAGAACTGAGTTCGCCAAAAGGTCTCTTGAATATTTAGGGTATAAAATGTATAATGAGTTACCTTCTGATTTGAAAGACTGTGAAAATATTAGTAAGTTCAAAGAAAAATTTTTTTATATTGTACGTCACTAAATGTGACATGAGTATTTATGTTTAATCTCTTATTTTAACCTAAACTAGGTCTTAAAGACCGTAATAATGAATAAATAAATAAAATAGACCATGCCATAAAGATCATATCGTCCAAATGGGACCAAATAAAACCCCACACAACCCTTAACCAAGAGCTATTTTTAAGTGTTGTACGCTTCTGTATAAAAGATAAAAAAAAAAAAAATAAATTTAAGGCGCGATAACCTCCGAAGAGATCTAAGGCCGAGCTTCTCTTCCAATTTGCGTCGTGCTCCTCTTGATTTTCCCTACAAATTGACCGGACGGGACCTACATGTTTTATGCCGACTCCGAACGGCATCTGCAAGGCAGAAGAGTTTTCACTGAGAGCTTTTCATGGCAGAAATACACCCGGAGCGCTTGCCAAACACTGCCGAGGGGCGACCCCGCTTAGAAAAATTTTCTTCTAATTGAAAAACCTTATTTCTAAAATTTTGATGTTGCTTTGCCCGGGAGTTGAACCCAGGGCATACGGTGTGATAGGCGGAGCACGCTACCATCACACCGCGGTGGCCGCCATAGTAATGGAGGAATTACTATTGAAATTTGAGGAAGAATCACGGCACAAACCTCGTCTGCTCACAAAGTACGTTGACGATTTATTCGCTATTGTGAAAACCGATTCCGTTGAAGAAATGCTGGGCCTCTTGAACTCATTTCATAACTCAATAAAATTCACATCTGAGATGGAAAATAATTGAATGTTGCCGTTTCTGGACACGGTAGTAATAAGAAATAACAACCACCTAACCTTTGACTGGTATAAAAAGCCTACGGCTTCCGGGAGGTTAATAAATTTTAACTCGAAACATGATAGGAGTATAATAATAAACACGGCCAAAAATTTTATCAGGCGAGTTCTCTCTATCAGCGATAGAATATATCACCCGAAAAATATAAGCATCATCAAAAAAATACTTCAAAACAACGAGTTTCCGATCCACCTTATCAATGGTTATATCCACCAATTTTACGCTACGAATAAAAACAAAGAACAAAACATAAAGAAAATATATAAGACTGCCGTATTTGTACCTGGCTTGTCTAACCGAATAAAACATTCAAACATGTATGAAAAAGAAAAATTCCAAATCGCGTTCCAGTATAAAAATACCCTACAACAAATATACAGCAATACAAAAAGCAAAATCGAAAAATACGAGAAATCCGACGTAATATACAAAATTAAATGTAATGGCGACGGGTCCCACGTATGCAACAAAGTATATGTGGGTACTACTAAATCAAAACTAAAGACAAGGATTTCCGCTCACAAATCGAACATCAAAAATCGCGACCACTCTAACGACAACAGAACGGCTTTATCGCAACATTGCAAGACCACGGGACACTCTCCGGACTTAGAGAATGTTCAATATTGCAAGAAGAAAAACAATATTCCAAGCGGTACACTCTCGAAATGCTACATATTATCAATACACCTAATGACATACGCATGAATTTTAATTGCAAGACCACGGGACACTCTCCGGACTTAGAGAATGTTACAATATTGCAAGAAGAAAAACAATATTCCAAGCGGTACACTCGAAATGCTACATATTATCAATACACCTAATGACATACGCATGAATTTTAAGAGCGACACCGACAACATCGCTCACGCATACAGACATTTGGTAATGAAGAGAAGTTAGCAACAATAATGCTGAGGGTGTCCAATAAGTTAATATATACGTTGTTGTTAGCAGATATTTTGTTTATTATTACTATTTATTATTTGTATACATCTTTGTTTCTGTTTATGATATTCTGTGTTCTGCATTAAAATTTTAAATTAGTCGACAAGGTGCATTCACAAGTGTAAGTGTCAGATTATGTTTGTGCATTTATGGTTTTTATAGAAAAATGTATTTTTTACAGCCCTGAAGATGATTTCTAATTGAAATCGAAATATCGACAAAATAAATAAATATAACATATATGGTATAATCAATTGCATTTTTATTACTAATATATATGTGTGGCCTAGAGCTCGGAAATTCTTCTTGATACAAAGTTTTTTTAAGTTAGATTTTGTCTCAAAAAACCAATCCAAACACCATGTTTCATCCTTTTTCCGTTTTTGGTATAGAGTTATGGCATTTTTTAATTTTTTGAAATTTTCGATATCGAAACAGTGATCGTGGTCATAGTCGGATTTCGCCCATTTTTAATTCCAAGATAAAGTGAGTTCAAATAAGTACGTGAACTAAGTTTAGTAAAGATATATCGATTTTTGCTCAAATCATCGTGTTAACGGCCGAAGGACAGACGGTCGACTGTGTATAAAAACTGGGCGTGGATTGGTAAATTTTTGTTCGACTTATGGCATTAAGTGTATTATGGACAAATTAAATGAAAAGGGCGGAGCCACGCCCATTTTGAAATTTTCTTTTTCTTTTTGTAATTTGTTGCACCATATCATTACTGGAGTTGAATGTTGACATAATTTACTTATATACTGTAAAGATATTCAATTCTTTGTTAAAATTTTACTATTAAAAATTTTAGTTTTTTAAAAGTGGGCGTGTTCGTCATCCGATTTTGCTAATTTTTATTTGGCATACATATAGTAATAGGAGTAACGATCCTGCCAAATTTCATACTAATATCTTCAACGACTGCCAAATTACGGCTTGCAAAACTTTAAAAATTACCTTCTTTTAAAAGTGAGCGGTGCCACGCCCATTGTCCAAAATTTTACAAATTTTCTTTTCTGCGTAATAAGGTCAACCTACCTACCAATTTTCATCGCTTTATCCGTCTTTGGTAATGAATTATCGCACTTTTTCGTTTTTTCGAAATTTTCGATATCGAAAAAGTGGGCGTGGTTATAGTCCGATTTCGTTCATTTTAAATAGTGATCTGAGATGAATGCCCAGGAACTTACACAACAAATTTCATTAAGATGCGTCTACATTTACTGAAGTTATCGTGTTTACGGATGGATGGACATGGCTAAATTAATTTCTTTTTTCGCCCACATCATTTTGATATATAGAAGTCTATATCTATCTTGGTTAGTTTATGCCGTTACGGATTACCATTATGTGAACAAAATTAATATACTCTGTGAGCTCTGCTCAGCTGAGTATAAAAATGTATTATATGAAAGCGCCCATTAGTTTACTTTATTTATCAAGTTTTTTTCTTGAAACACCTTGTGTGATTTCATATCCGAATTGAGCTAGCATCCATTTTAAAATTGTTTAAAATTACCCTTGAGATTTAAAAAAAAAAATGTTTGCGGGAAAACGCCTAATTTGTATTAGAAATTTCATCTTGCGAAAAATGGCAACGCAAAAGGAATCAACTACAATAACGGTAGGATTCTCAGTATAAGTATGTAGAAGTAAATATATAAAAATGTTTCCTCGCTATTTTTTATTCATATATGTATGAAGTTGCAATATTTTAAAGTTCAGTCTGTCGTTTTTTAGTGTGTTTAAAAGTTTGAGATTCTCATTATAAATACTTAGGTGTTAGGAATCTAATTTTCAGGGGACATGAACCGGCTGTAAAAATATATCAATTAATTAATCGAACTGATGTTTTCCACAACGTTTTGAAGATTGATAGGATGATTTCGTGCTTGGCATATCTAACACTCGTCATCAATCTGAATGGTCCCCTGATTCAAACCACAATATAATCCGAATGTTCTAAACAACAAACTGGACAAATTCTTTATCCGATTGAAGTTCAATAAATCAATTCTGAGCTATAGCGTTTTTCAACCGAAGTCTAAGATATGGCGTTTTTGAAACAAATTCGTAAATAGGGCGTTATTCAACACCCAGCACTCGATCTAGGGTAGCAATTATCCAGATAATCACCCGCAAATTGTTGTGCATTTTAATGTATTAATAATATAAATGGTATGCGATGCTGGAAACATGCCATGATATTGTCCAGATTGGTTTTGTTAAAAATTTAATTCTCATACATAAAATATTTATTGGTTTTATACAAAAGATTATTTATCCGTAGGTTCCCAAACGCCTCGAAAATCTTCGAACACTTTTCGAAACTGAAGAACAAAATGGAGAAGTTGTGCCAATTTTCAAAAGGTCATTATTTCACTCAGAACAAATTGCCATTAAGGAGCCTTCTGCCGGTTATTCATATCAGCAAATTTATATTGCAGCAAAGAAATTATCTACACAGATATCCAACATATGTGGTATTTTATACAGCAGCTTAAGTCAGCGGTCTTCGTAGTTTTAATCGAAAATGAATTCTGTTCGAAAACCTTATCTCTCATGCTACTTTTAGTTTGAGCTCGAAAAATTTATTATCGATTCGAGATAGTACATCATTAAACGCATATACATATATACTAAACTAACATCGGCCTATCCTAATGGAAAGATCTTGACTTAATGATTCTAAAGCCTTTCTTACAACTTATGTTATGAAATCAGGGGAGGGACGATCACGTATCGAATACGAATCCTTTGTACCAGGGGCGGAAACTGTTATTCCTTTTATAATATAATTCCTTGCAAAACTATTAATTTTGGAATTTTAATATATTTGGATCAAGATAAAGATTATTTTCGGATTTTTATTACCTGAGTCCGATAGAACTAGTTATACTCGGACTTTTAAAAATAAAATTCCGGAAATAAAAGTTAAATTCGTACTTTTATTTTTTAAGACCAAAATAAAAGTCCGGCTTCATAACAAAGAAACAGCTTATCCGAATTAAAATAATTTCAAAAATTGTGACCAAAAAACTAATGTAATTATTTCTTATGTTTTATTGTTGAAAATAAATAGACTTCGCCCCTGAAGAAGCTAGGACGGCTAGCGAAACGTAGGGCCGCAACAGTGGAATAATTACCATCTTTTTATTTCTTACTGGAACCCACAATAGGTCAAATAGCCTAAAAACAAAATATTAAAAAAATTGTCTATCGGACTCCAAAAATAAAAATACAGATTTTACTTTTATATGTGGACTTTTATGGAAAAAGTTCGAAAAATAAAAAGGATGCATGATTCGACATGATATTTCTATAGGGATACCTGAGAACTCAAACATTTTCACCTAGGGTAATTTTTTGACCCGGACTTTTTCGACTCCGAAAAAAAAATTATTATTTTCCGTTCTTCCATGCTCTCTACAATGCATAAAGGGTTAGAAAAATGATGCATGAGATAACCTGATGTACGACTTTATTAATGATTTCACTGAGATATGCGCTTTTTAACAGCAGCTATACGAGTTGCCCTTTTTAACATAAACGTCCGGTTGATAGTGTTCCCCCGACCCCGATTTTTTGGCCGCATCTGACTGCGGACCGAATGTTCGCTTTTTTTAGGATCGTCCGTATCTGAATTTTTTATAATGAAAGTTTTAAGCTTAAAAAAATGTGTACTTCTACTCAGTTGTGCACACATACACATACACGCAAATTAGTACAAAGTGCAAAACGTCCGCTACGTCTGAACATTTCACTTTTCACTATTTCAAAAATGACAAATATTTGTTCTTCGATTTCTGTGTGTAAAAATTAGTGCAGCATAGATACTTATGCAAAGCACAATGTTAGGCTTAATTCACGTTTTTGAAGTACAAGATCCTTGTAAGCTTTACACCTATGCTTTTTCCACATAAGATTACATTTTCAACTATAACGATGTACTAAGAATTAAAAAAAATTTACACGAAAACAATGCGATAAACCAAAATCAAGAACACATACAGAGTAGAGGTGATAACACGATATAGCCCTGTGCTAACATGCTAGCACATTCCCTGCAATAAAGGGTTAAGTGTAAGCCACGCCATCATCTCCGGCTTTAGAATCCCATAACAAAAAATTCAATTTAAAAGCTGTAAATAGTGTAATATCCGAACCGAACTATCAGGCCAAACTGTTCGCTAACAGAACCCGAACTGAATATTCGGTCGGACTCTACCCGGATACGTCCATTTTAAGAAAATTAGTTTTGTTGATTTCGTTTTAACAAAAAAGACGCTCTTGCACAGTGTACATTCTTGGCCTGTTGTACCCTCAATCATGTAAAAGTGTGTCATATGACGTTTTCTTTGGTAAAAATTGTGTCGCCCTTTTGGTTTTTCTCAGCTCTTCAGTGAGTTTGTGTGGTCCTTTCAAAAAATACTTAATAACAAAATGGGATCTCATTACCTACAAAAAGAACCATTTTGCATAGTGCCAGGATACTAGTTAAAGAGTTAGAATTGAAGAGTGCGAAATAAGGGTAAAATTTTTTCCAAAAAAGAAAACCCATTCAACTTCTATCAGAGGGCACTTTTTTGTTCAACCGAAATCGCCATTAATTATTTCCTTTCGATTGGGATAGGTCGACATAAAATAACACAACCAAAAGAAAGCGTGGGGGCCTAATTCGGTAATAAAAATCAGCATGCGAGAAAAACCTGTTTCAGGAAAACACAATATTAAGTGCAAATCTTCCTTTCGAAATATTGATAACGCGTCAGCCTTTGTTAAAAAAACGCATATGTATTTCTTCGTTTGTAGTGGCTAAGACATCGAATCCCGAACAACTTACGGGATAAAAGTGGCAATAATATGTAATATTGTCAGTTACAATACTGAAGATATGCTTAAAGCTATCCCTGCACGAAGAGATACATTAGCTGAAAATCCTCAGCCCCGATCTAGTCTTGGCAGGCGTTATTTGCTTTTCATTTCATTTGGAAATTACGCCCGCAGCTAGTTACTCATTAAGAAATTAAACAAATTTATGATAAAACTTGAGAACAAAAAAAATTATATGAATTGATATAATAAAATAAAATGTAATGTAAGAAAAACAACTAATTCATTTTTCCTATATTTTACTTTTATTTTATCATTTAGTTTTGTTCATACCGTTATTTTGTTTCAAATGGCACTTTTTTAAACGAGATTATTTAGCTTGACTTGGCTGGTTGGCACGAATTTTGTAATTGAAATTTAAGTAACTTCCCGATAAGCTACAAGCTTGAAACTTGGAATATAGTTCAGAACCCGATGAGAATACAATAATTAGAAGAAAAACTTCGATAGGTGGCTCATGGATCGAATAATTAAAGAAATCGTATTTGTGGTCCGATTTGGCTCATATTTGGAACACATAATACATATAAGAATAGAAAGAGACCTATGAAAAAACTCGCCGATAGGTGGCGCATGGATCGAAATATTTCAAAAAATCGTATTTGTGTTCCGATTTGGCTCATATTTGGAACACATAATACATATAAGAATAGAAAGAGACCTATGAAAAAAATCGCCGAGATATTTCGAAATATTTCAAAAAATTGTATTTGTGGTCCGATTTGACTCATATTTGGAACACATGATACATACATGAATAGAAAACGACCTATGAAAAAAGCGCTGCTAGGTGGCACAAGGATCGAGATATTCAAAAAAATCGTATCTGTGGTCCGATTTGGAACATATAATACATACATCAATAGAAAGCGACCTGTGAAAAAAATTGCCGCTAGGTGGCGCAAGGATCGAGATATTTCAAAAAATCGTATTTGTGGTCCGATTTGGCTCATATTTGGAACAAATATTACATATAGTCCGGTAGAAGTGACTTCAAAATATTTTGGAGTTGGAGGAGGGACAAGCATACGTGGCGCAGAGTCGAGTAAAATCTTTGGAAGGATTATGTATTGAGGACTTATATTGTAACAAATTGTCAGGAAAGAGTCCTTGTAATAATGAGTCACTAAATGAACTAAATAGAATAAGAAATAATAGGCAATTAAATAAAGACTAAAAACTTGAAAATAAAATAATTTAAAAAAAATGTTTAAGTTAAACGGTTTTATTGAAAACAATACTTACACGAAGTAATAATAATACTAAAAGCTAGAAAATGATTAGGAAGGTCCTAGGTGCTAGTCATCACACTCCTCATCAATCTAGGGCGTTGATCAGGCAATTAAGTAAAAGCGTTAAGTAATAATTGTTTTCAATAAAACCATTTCACTTAAAATTTTTTTTAATTATTTTATTTCTATTTAATTCAATTTTTTTTTAAGGAAATACGGCTCGCCCGCAAGGGTTATTGCACTGCACCAGTGAAGGGAATAAATTAAAAGAATGCTCATATTAGATCTTTCGATTTTTTAGCACATTTTCGAACAATGGATTTATAAGCATATGGTTTTTATTACCCAATCAAGTTCAATATATAACATTTCAAGTTAATATTTAATTTTTTTTTAAGTGAAAAGTTAAAAATCTTTATATATATTTTTAAGGTAGCGGCGCATCACTCAATGTAGCAGTTTTATGTGAAAACGACGCTTTATTGCCTTTAACACAATGGGGCTGTTGGTTGTCTGGTCAAACTTATGTACCACTTTCGAATAAACTGTCTAGTGAAGAGCTAAATTATATAGTAAAAGACTCCAAAGCAAGGCTCATACTTGCCTCAAGTCATAACGAAATAATAGCAAAAAAATGTACTGAATTATTTGATATTCCACTAATTATTATCGATCACAATTTTATACCAGAACATGATTTTTCATCTAGTTTTTTGGAAAAAATATTACTTGCAGTCGGTGACAATGTGGTTCTTGAGGGCACTTTAAACAACGATTTCTATACGAGTTCTATTGCAATGTTGATATATGACACTAAAAAGGATTTAAAACCAAAAGGCTGTATAATAACTCATAAAAACTTACAGTCTCGTATTAATATCATATGTAAAGCGTGGAATTACAAGCAAAATGACTATCTATTAAATTTGCTACCATCAGATTATTCTGCACACAGTGTACATTCTATGATGTGCCTATTAAATGTAGGGGGGAAAGTAAGTTTCTATAGCGATCTAAGCCACATATGGAGTACTCTGCTCAGTGTAAATCAACCAACAAAGGATAGACCAAATATTCTTACAGCATTGCCATCGACTTATATTAAAATTATCCATGAGTACGATAAAATATTTTCCGAGGATTCTCGGATTGCGGAATATATTAAAACCTATTGTACCCAAAACTTTCGTCTAATGATATCTGGACCGCAGCCATTATCTATGAATATATTTCATCATTGGTATAAGATTACGGGACACAAAATTTTGCGACACTACGAAATGCCTGAAACTGGGCCTGTTATAAGCAATCCATATGTGGAAGATAAAGAGCAAAAACGTTATCATAATTCAGTTGGTTTTCAATTACCACAAACGAATGTTTGCATTGTTAATTCTGAAGGCGAAAAACTAATGGAGAGTATATTTGACTTTAAAGATCTCGACAGCGTGGAAATTCAAAAATGTTCACCAAAGTTATTTAAAAATTTAGAGGGTGAACCTTTAGTAGGGGAGCTACAAGTATCAGGATCAACTGTTTTTAAAGGATATTTCAATTTATCTGGAAACAAATATTTTAAAAACAACTATTTTAAAACTGGAGTCATTGTTTCATTTAAAAATGGAATTTTTGAATTACTGGGACATAGTGAAGACGATGTTATTAAAAGCGCAGGTCGAAGCTTATCAAGTGGTGACATAGAAATATTATTACTATCACACCCACATATAAAGGACGCTGCGGTTGTCAATGTTTCGCATACGCTGTGGAATGAAAAAATATGTGCTCTATGTGTTCCCGAATCAGGTGTAAGTTTGGATCTAGAAAATGTCAGGGTTTTTTGCGCTAAATGGTTACCATCATATATGTGTCCCGATTTAATTCAAATAGTTCCCCACATAAGTCGAGACTGCGTCGGAAATATTGACAAAGAAGAATTAACTAAGTTATTTTTTTTGTAATACCACTCTAATGTATTATATGTATACAACAAAACAATTATATTAAATTTTTTATTATCTGAAATATGCACCGAGTCCACTGGCTCTTTATACCTGCTTTCAATATTATTTTATATTAAATGGACGCAAAGCATTCAACTAAATTAAATGCTTTTATTTTTGGTGCTTTGTTTTTATTTCATAGCACAGTAATTATTCCAGAAATGACAACATTATTGCCCGGTTTTACAGTGCTAGTTTTAACTCCAGGATCCTGCATTTCACAGGGCAAGCTGGGCAGCAGGCTGCAACGTGCAACATCTAAGCATGTTTCCTCCTCGAAACACAATACTTCTGTTAAATTACTCTGCCAAACATAAGAATTCTGTTAAATTCGTCTGCCAAAACACAATAAAATTTTGATGTTCATCTCAGCTTACGCGGCCGAAAGTGGCAACTTGTAACTGGATTTTAAAATCGCACTGAAAAAACGGGCATAAGGGGGATAAAAGTTATTGGGGGGTAACTTTATACTTTAGGTTACACCTGCTAATACACTTGAAAAGTTAATATTCTCAACAGATATCCGAAAAAATAAATGGAAAATTTAAATGTGGTTTTGATGATTTCATTGTACAAGTTAATATATGCTGTTTCCAGGGCACAAGTTTTTGATCTCTTTGGATCGAAATTTTTGATCTCTTTGGTTGGTGCCTGGAAACCGCTTCACAAATGAAACACTTTGTTTTAGTTAAACACTTTATTTAATTTTATTCACTAAACACTTTTTCCACTTTAATAATTCTAGTTCCTCTAAGGAAACTACCTCGCTTAAGTACTTTTTATCGACCAACTGTTCAAGTTTTCTTGACCGACGATTTTGCTTCGGTTATCCCGAAGTGTCGGTATGACAAAAGCGTATTTAAGCGAAGTGTTTAGTTAGCCACAGCAGCATTGTGTGATGATATTTATGTTTGCATGCAAAATGCAATTGAATGCCGGCGTACAGCCACTGCTGTACGGGCATATATGTATGTATGTATGTTTGTAATGAATTAAAGTGAAGATATACATACTGCTTTCACATTTTGTTTTGTGTTGGGATTTGCTGATTTACTGGTCAATAAATGCTGTGATCGAAAAATAATGTATTCATTATGTATGATTATCTGGTACAACTTCGGGCGATACGCCCCACAAATATAGAGTACACGAAAATATGGAAAAACGCTCGATAGACAAAATATCGTTACCACTTTCGCAAGCAACAAATCACTTTGTTAAATCCCATCAAATATAAACCAATTGGGAGCTCGACGAAGTCCGGATACCAAAGGAAAATGGCATCGGTTGAGTTCTGAAAACACAAAAATCCCAACCGTCTCGAACCTCGAACAAACTTTACTTATAGTTTTGTTGACCCTGGTACTCTTTGAAGGGGTGACACTGGAGAAACTTATTTTTTTATTTATAAGGACCACCCTAATGTGGATATATACCGTTTTGTCTATACTTGTGTTAAGAAACAATTATTTATTATTATACTAGCAGACTCGGCAGACGTTGTTCTACCCTAAATTTGGTCTATATGCATACATTTTAATAAGTTTTTCATCTAACTCTGCCCTCCCCTCTCATTACTTTTTCTTAATCCATTTATTCACTCCTCCCTCCGTCTTTTTCGATTCATCTATCTCTTTCTCAGTCTCCATCTCCTTCCCTCTTTTCTCTTCTCTCAAGTTCTTCTCATTCTTCTACATCTTTCATTGCCAGTCCCAGAGGGTGTTATATATTTTGTTCCAGTCCCATTCCGAGTCCCAGTCCCACTCCGAGTTCAGGCCCAGTCCTAGTCCTAATTCCAGTCCCAGTCCGTCTTTGGTCTACTTTTCGGCAAAAAAGGATCGTAAATACTAATATAGGCAAATTTGTATATCAAATTTCAGGCAAATCGAATAGGACGTATTAAATAGGTATGGAGGTATTATTAAATCATGTCCTTATTTCGGCTTCGCATGCATGTTTATCAGTTTTTCCAGGCTGATGCGACTAAATCGAAAATCACAATGAAAATTACTTCAAAGTTCTCAGCAACAGCTTTCATATAATATCCATATTACACACACATTCTAGCGGTATCCGGGTTCACGGTTTGGCCTATATCTCGAGACCTTAGTCACGCAGCGATACAAAAATTAGTAGTAAAGCACACATCAACAGCTTCAATTTGATGCCCATTAAGTAAAAACACATTTTAGTGTTACCCTGATCCACGTTTTGGCCTATATCTCGGGACCCTCGTCGCAAACTCTCATCAACACCTTTAATATGTTATCCATATTCTATAAACACATTCTAGGGGTACCCGGGTCCACGTTTTGGCCTATATCTCGGGACCCTAGTCACCCAGGGTTACGAAAAGTACCCCGTATGAAACTACTCATAAACAGCTTCCATTTGATACCCATATTGAACAAACACATCCCAGGATTACCCAGGTCCACGTTTTGATCTCAAGACCCTAGCCAGAATGGGATAAAAAGTATCCCATGTCCATCTCCTGGTTCCAGGCTACGTCTCCACCAATTTTCAGCCAAATCGGGTAATCCGTTCTTGAGTTATAAATAGGGTAACTAACACCACTTTCTTTTATATATATAGATGAAATATTACGTATATTCAGTGGTGCACCTCTTTTCAGTTGGTATGGATATGTTTATGCAATTGCTTATTTAATTTTACATACACATATGAGATATAACCTATCCTATATTTCATGTTAGATAAACTACACATGGGGTGCAAAACAAATTCAAAATCGGTTCAGTAGTTTAGGAGTCCATCGCGGACAAATAAAGTAACACGTGATTTTTATATATAAAGATTATATTCCATAATGCCGCCCGTGGCGGCCGCGGTGGTATGATGGTACCGTGCTCCGCCTACCACACCGAACATCCTTGATACAATTCTCGGGCAAAGCCACATAAAAAATTTAGACCTAGTTAACATATAACGAGATTATCTTCATTTTCGGGTTTAACTCCTAATCGGTGACTTAATAACTATTTCCAAAAAATTATGTTCCCTTTCGGTAATCTGTATTTATGAACAAAGAACCACCTCTAGGGTGTAAACCCTAAAAGGAAGCATGAAATAAAAGAGAAGCGTTAAAATTTTACAGCTAATAATAGCCACCGTCTAGTGAGTTTTCTAGCTCCGTCATACTTAAAGCTTAGAATCATTGGGGGACTTGAGAAATAGAGTTCGCAGTTGCCTAACGTAGTTCTCTAATGCGTCTCGAATTGAAAACTAGGTTAGAATTCGGATTGAGAAACACTAGAAATGCTATGTTGTCACAGTTATAAAAAGAAATAAAAACTATTAAGAGTTGTTCGGAAATATTAGTATTTGCAAAATCAGTTTTTCATTGGTAATATTTAAAATTATTAAATGAAAATTAATAAAAACAAAGATAAAGAGGGAAAGTGAGCCAACTGTTGATATGCTATTTGCCAGACATTATGAAGAAAACGTGCCCTCATCCATACCCCAAATTAAAGGACTAATTAAACATCCTTAACCCAAACGCCATAGTCGTAACCATACCGTTTTATGCCGACTCCGAACGGAATCTACAAGGCAGGTGATTTTTATAAGCGCGGTCGAAGTCAGTTAACACAGAAAGGTGTACTTCGCAAAAATACTATGGATCACACCCCCGGTTTCGGAGGGAGCCGGACTCATTTTTCGGGTTTTCGTTAATATATTTTGAACGGCTCAAAATTCCATTTCAGGCTCGCGATCTTGGGACCAAAACGCGTCTTTTGACACCCCTCCTGATATTTTGGGCGTGTGTTAAGTGTGTCGTGCTGTCGTATAGAATTGCCACTATGTATTTTCGGTCCTAGGCCGGATATACACAGAACACTTAAGCTTTAGAAGCACCATAAGTTAAGCACATTTTAGCTTTTGCTTCGGTTTACTTTCCACAAACTGTATCATCTGTCAGGTGAATGCAACATAGCATTCTATGTAAATCCAGCATTACGCTCATAAGGGCAGGAGTGAGAACACGTTATTTTCAACCTCCCAATAAGATGACTCCAGGACTCGCCCGTTGGGACCGCCAGTTCCCGTGCTGATCGGAATCGCATGCATTCCGAAAGCACAATTTTTACACTCAGTTGAGCAGAGCTCACAGAGTATATTAACTTTGATTGGATAACGGTTCGTTGTACAGGTATAAGGGAATCGAGATAGATATAGACTTCCATATATCAAAATCATCAGGATCGAAAAAAAATTTGATTGAGCCATGTCCGTCCGTCCGTCCGTCCGTTAACACGATAACTTGAGTAAATTTTGAGGTATCTTGATGAAATTTGGTATGTAGGTTCCTGAGCACTGATCTCAGATCGCTATTTAAAATTAACGATATCGGACTATAACCACGCCCACTTTTTCGATATCGAAAATTTCGAAAAACCGAAAAAGTGCGATAATTCATTACCAAAGACGGATAAAGCGATGAAACTTGGAAGGTGAGTTGAACTTATGACGCGAATAAAAAATTTGTAAAATTTTGGACAGTGGGCGTGGCACCGCCCACTTTTAAAAGAGGGTAATTTAAAACTTTTGCAAGCTGTAATTTGGTGGTCGTTAAAGATATCATTATCAAATTTGGCAGGAACGTTACTCCTATTACTATATGTATGCTTAATAAAAATTAGCAAAATCGGAGAACGACTACGGCCACTTTATAAAAAAAAAAATTTTTAAGTCAAATTTTAACAAAAAATTTAATATCTTTACAGTATATAAGTAAAATATGTCAACATTCAACTCCAGTAATGATATGGTGCAACAAAATACAAACATAAAAGAAAATTTCAAAATGGGCGTGGCTCCGCCCTTTTTCATTTAATTTGTCTAGGATACTTTTAATGCCATAAGTCGAACAAAAATTTAACAATCCAAGTGAAATTTGGTAGGGGCTTAGATTCTAGGACGATAACTTATTTCTATGAAAAAGGGCGAAATCGGTTGAAGCCACACTCAGTTTTTATACACAGTCGACCGTCTGTCCTTCCGCTCGGCCGTTAACACGATAAATCGATATATCTTTACTAAACTCAGTTCACGTACTTATCTGAACTCACTTTGTATTGGTATAAAAAATGGCCGAAATCCGACTATGACCACGCCCACTTTTTCGATATCGAAAATTACGAAAAATGAAAAAAATGCCATAATTCTATACCAAATACGAAAAAAGGGATGAAACATGGTAATTGGATTGGTTTATTGACGCAAAATATAACTTTAAAAAAAACTTTGTAGAATGGGTGTGACACCTGCCATATTAAGTAGAAGAAAATGAAAAAGTTTTGCAGGGATAAATAAAAAACCCTTGAAATCTTGGCAGGAATACTGTTCGTGGTATTACATATATAAATAATCTCTTCACATATACAACTACCACCAATCCCTTTTAAAACCCTCATTAATACCTTTACTTTGATACCCATATCGTACAAACACATTCTAGAATCACCCCTGGTCCACCTTTATGGCGACCACCTATAGAACTAAGGCCAACTTCCTTTTAAAAAGAATCATTAACACCTTTCATTTGATACCCATATCGTACAAACAAAGTCTAGAGTCACCCCTGGTCCACCTTAAGGCGACATCTCGAAAAGGCGTCCACCTATAGAAATAAGGATCAGTCCCTTTTAATACACACATTAACACCTTTCATTTGATACCCATATCGTACAAACATATTCTAGAGTCACCCCTGGTCCCCCTTTATGGCGACCACCTATAGAACTAAGGCCCACTTCCTTTTAAAAAGACTCATTAATACCTTTCATTTGATACCCATATCGTACAAACAAAGTCTAGAGTCACCCCTGGTCCACCTTTATGGCGATATCTCGAAAAAGGCGTCCACCTATAGAAATAAGGCCCACTCCCTTTTAAAATACTCATTAACACCTTTCATTTGATACCCATATCGTACAAACAAAGTCTAGAGTCACCCCTGGTCCACCTTAAGGCGACATCTCGAAAAGGCGTCCACCTATAGAAATAAGGATCAGTCCCTTTTAATACACACATTAACACCTTTCATTTGATACCCATATCGTACAAACATATTCTAGAGTCACCCCTGGTCCACCTTTATGGCGACCACCTATAGAACTAAGGCCCACTTCCTTTTAAAAAGACTCATTAATACCTTTCATTTGATACCCATATCGTACAAACAAAGTCTAGAGTCACCCCTGGTCCACCTTTATGGCGATATCTCGAAAAAGGCGTCCACCTATAGAAATAAGGCCCACTCCCTTTTAAAATACTCATTAACCCCTTTCATTTGATACCCATATCTTACAAACAAATTCTAGGGTCACCCCTGGTCCACCTTAAGGCGACATCTCGAAAAGGCGTCCACCTATAGAAATAAGGATCAGTCCCTTTTAATACACACATTAACACCTTTCATTTGATACCCATATCGTACAAACATATTCTAGAGTCACCCCTGGTCCACCTTTATGGCGACCACCTATAGAACTAAGGCCCACTTCCTTTTAAAAAGACTCATTAATACCTTTCATTTGATACCCATATCGTACAAACAAATTCTAGAGTCAACCCTGGTCCACCTTTATGGCGATATCCCTAATTGGCGTCCACCTATAGAACTATGGCCCACTCCCTCATAAAATACTCTTTAATACCTTTCATTTCATACACATGTCATACAAACACATTCCAGGGTTACCCTCGGTTCATTTTCCTACATGGTTATTTTCCCTTATGTTGTCACTATAGCTCTCAACCGAGTATGTAATGTTCGGTTACACCCGAACTTAACCTTCCTTACTTGTTAGAAATCATAATATTATTAAAATGTACTTATAAATTGTAATAATCTAAGTTTTAGACTTAAAACGCTATAATAATAAATAATAAAAAACATCCCTATTAGCAAATGATTGAAAGTGACCGAAGTGTTTTTTTTTTTAAGTAAATTTTATTCTGTAAAAGAGATATATAAACTCCAACCAAGTCTGCCGTACGGCTCCTCCAAGATTATAGTCAAGTGTGTCAGTTTGGAAACCAATCAACCCGTACTATTCTTACTGTGCTGTGGATGCATTGAAAGCTGAGAGTGTAGCCCATTGTTTACTATATAGTTTGGCAGCTTAAGTAGAGGTTATGTTGCGAATAGAGTGGAAGGCAGTGGACTAGGCAGTCATGAAGAAGGAATGATGGGTCATATAATGAAGGAATGGTGTTCGGAGATTTTTTAAAGTTAAAAATAAAAATGATAAAAGCTTTAATATAAATAAAACTATTGTTTTAATAACAACAAAAACGCCATATATATTCTGTATACATAAATTTGTAAGGATTATCTCACTATAAAATTTGAATTAAATAATCTAAAGTTTGGCTTTCAGTCCCTGGTCGTAACACGTAATACGGGCCCAGTTTACAAATACCCGATAAACACTGAATTGCATAATTCGTTAGAACATTTTTTTTTAAATTTTATGATGAATTTATTAACTAGGCCATGATCTATTTGTGTGGCGGTGAACATAGGTTATATGAAAAGTACGGACTTCAAGGAAATGTGCTCTTTTGTAATCCTATGAACATATGAAACTTGAACCAATTCAAAATTCATCGTCCAATGTCGAAAACTCGACTAGTAAATCGATTCATGTAAAAATGTCATTAGTAAATAATGGAGATGCCAAATGTACTCATTGTGCATGTTAACGCATTCATTCCGTATGTTCGGAATATTCGTCTCCATTTAAGAATTTGGGAAATCGGTTTATATTTGGAATAACGTGTTCCGAATATTCTAAATTAACGGTTTATCCGGAACACTTCCATGAATACTTAACGGAAAACAAATTTCAGGATAAAAAGGTGAATACTCCCTGTGTAGAAGGACCGCACAAAAGCTTAACTCTTCTGTCAAAGTCAAGGCTGGAATATAAAGTTCTAAGACAATAAGCCATTTTCTTATATTTTTTTCTTGTCAGTTCATTGCGGCTGCTGAGTAGAGTATCACTCCATGCCGGCTGCTGTTCAAAATATTTTTCAAAACTCCCATTTCAGGATTTGTCACAAAAACGCCTAATACATATTAGAATTAGATTGAAAAACACCTTATCTCAGAATACTTTTCATTAACTCCCCCTTATGTCAAAATGCATTGAACTTATGCTGATATGGGGAGTTTTTGAAACAAATTTTGAGACTGTGTATTATTGAATAAAATTCTGACGTACGGCATTATTCAAACAAATTCTGATAGAATGACCAAGCCAACATAACTCTATATCAATTCACGAAATATTAAGTAGAAAATGAATTTCCCCCAAAACCTTGGCATTTACAAATTTATTATCACTACAAATATACTACTAAAGGTACTTTTCTACTAAAATTTTCGATGAGGGGATTGAATTATTCCCCTTTTTCCTTACTTCGTAAAAGCAACCAGTCCAGATTTTTAAACTTGGGAGTGTCAAAGCTCTGTCATCATTGGAGAACAAACCTATAGAAATTGAATCATGGTGTAGCCCTATGTAAATTACACAGCATTTGATCGCTAAAAATTATCGACTTTCATAAACGATAAACTTTGCTTTGAAACAGAAGAAAATGGAATGGAAACACCCTTTTCACATGAGACATGGCAACTCATGGATTTTGGATAACTCACATTACATATATGTCAGTTGGTATTCGTGTGTAGATTTGTACGTTCTGAAAGCATTTGGAGGAATTATATTAAACTTTTTTCTAGCTTTGTGAATATTTAATAAGAAAATGGTATGTTCGAATATTATTTTTTGTATCCTTAACTTAAGAATGTTATCTTTGCTTAATTGAAAGAGGAGCACTTTGAAAACCAGAAATAACAATTGTAACCAATTGCAAGAAATGAAATTTAATATCTTGGCTGAAAATTTGGCTTAATTGCTTGCCGACGGTGTCTCCTTAGTTTAGCTTGAAGCCGGGGGAAGTGCGAATGCGTAGTCTCCAAATATATCCGCTAGCGCCACATTTTTTATGCACTAGAAAAAAAAAGTGATAGATAAATGTAATATAAGTGGCAGAAATTATGAGTAATCACAGATAATTGGCCATTATATATTAACCACGAAAAATGGTGCAGAAATTCTGTTATCGTTTAGCAAAATCATAGCGGCGGCGGTGTGTCCGCACAAGTGTGAGTGAGTGATTCATTCAGCAATGCATTAGCGTTTATTAAAAAAATTGAAAATGCATGCATATATACAGACTGGATTATTTTGGAGTTTAAAGCTTGTCATAACGCCCTACCAATGCAGAACGGGGAAAAGTCGGTGTAAGCAACAATATAATTTTAACAAGAAAATTTCAGCACCATGCGGCTTATGCTTTATCCAGATAGTATGTATAATGCCAAGGACAATCTCTCTGGCCTTGGGGGGTCATAAAAAGTAAAATTTTTATATTTGGTAACAAATACCAATATATTTTCCAGCGTCATTTAACTAAAAATATATCCCTTTACATGTTAAAAATCCGAAAAAAAAGCGTTTAGTAAACGAATAAGATATAAATTTTTGCTTGTCGCATAAGTATATATGTAATACTATGTATATTTTTAAACTTGTCTATTTTTATATGTAGAACTATTTTTTAAAATTGGTATATTCAGGAAATAATTTTAGCGAAATATTTGAATTTGGTAGGTAGTTTTCTTCATATCATAACGTTAACTCCTAGATATTTGTGCAATTAAATAAAACTGGACCACCTATTGAATAGAAATGATGATTAGGGATTACACTGAGATAAAATCGAGAAAACACTTTAAACGCTTAAGCACAAAATGTGATATTCCGTATGAATATTTATTAGTTTTAGGGGAAAAGGCTACATTTGCAATAATACATACAAACACAAATAATTACATGTGCGCATGTTTAATGTGTTACTAGTAGAATCAATTTATTTATTTTTTTTTTTATTCAGTTGACAATATTTTTTAACATTCGATTATCATATTATTTTATCCAAGAAGCTCGATATCTTAAATGTATATTCTATGTATTAAAGGCTTCCGGTGTCACCGTGTCAGATGTTTGCAAAACTACATACGAAGAAATTAAAAAGGACAAAAAACACCGCTATGTAATTTTTCATATAAAAGATGAAAAACAAATTGATGTTGAAACCGTGGGAGACCGAAATGCCGAATATGATCAATTTCTTGAAGACGTTCAAAAAAGTGGTCCAGGAGAATGCCGGTAAGTTTGCGAATTTTCAACTATCATATATTTAATTAGCATATTTGTTTCTATGTTGTAGTTATGGCTTATTCGATTTTGAATATATGCACCAATGTCAAGGAACATCGGAGAGCTCAAAGAAGCAAAAACTTTTCCTTATGTCCTGGTGTCCAGATACTGCTAAGGTATTATGAGTACGATTCTCAACTTTTCTAAAATATATTGTCTTGTTATGTTTAGGTTAAGAAGAAGATGTTGTACTCGAGTTCATTTGATGCACTGAAAAAGTCATTGGTGGGTGTACAAAAATATATACAAGCTACTGATCTTTCTGAAGCTTCCAGGGAGGCAGTTGAAGAGAAATTGCGCGCCACAGATCGTCAATAAATATAATACTCTGTTCTACTTTTTTTGTATTTGCAGTAGAAATAAAAATATATAAGGACAAACAAATTTTAGTTGATTAAACAAATTTATTTTAAAAATGGATATTAACATCGTACATATTTTTATTGATAAAACCTTTGAGACGGTCCGCGAGAAAAGCCGAGTGTAAAATCAACGGCATTCGAGTTAGGCGCCATTTATCGCGGAGCGCCATATATGGCGAAATATTGCAAATGCCTATTTTGAACACCTACATATGGGTATATGTATATGCGGTTTTGAGTTTCTAGTCTGTTGTCAAATTATGTATGTATACAGATTGCGGAACGTTGCACGAACTAACACACCACCACAGGCACATTCTCACTTTCTGAAGTCTTGCCTTATTTGGTAAAGGCAAGCAGCTATTTTGGAAATATATATAACACTAGGTCTACACTATGGAATTGTATGCACTCGATAGCAAACAGACCAAATGGCGCAAAACATTAGGAATCACAAATAGAAGATTGCGCATTCACGAGTTCAAAATTGCTTCGTTCGGCGCAATTACGTCACACTTGACTGCTTGAGCGAATGAAAGAAGACAAAAAAAAGCTAAAGGAAAATGTCGTAAACATTGCCCATAAAAAACAGCTGATCTTTTGTTTACATGCGCAATATTGTGTGTGTGTGATTTGTGATTAGGAATAGAGTGGTATTTCTAGAGAATGACCTTTTTAACGCTTTGGTCCCATTGCCTTGCTTTGACGTTTCGACAGCATTTTAAAACTAGGGATACATTGAGCTGCACTACACTACGCGCAAAACATTCCTTGCATATATTCTTACCCTTCAAAAAACGCGAGTACTCTATAAATAATGTAAGGAATACTCCTTTGGGAGTATACGACTGCTCCAAATCTAATCTGTATTCATACAAAAAATGTGCTCCAATTAACATTGCGATGTCCTAGGAGAGGAGTAGGTGATCCCACTCTCGCTTTGTTTGTGAGTATTCCATAGAGTACATACGTGAGAGTACTTTCCAAGGTACTTTCACTGTAGTACTCCATGGAGCACCCACAGAGGATCATATGCCAAAGTACTAAAGAGGAATTGTGTCGGAAAGAATTATCGAAGTGAATTTAATTTAAAATGAAAGTAAATGAAGAGGGGCAATACAACTTTTATATTTTATACTACGAATATTCTTATGTTATTTAGCATTTGCGTGAATAAAGAAACTAATATAATACGCATACGCATACGTGAATAAAGAAACTAATATAATATGTATACATAAAACCAGTGCGCTGTTGCACTTTATCAGAGTTGCCAAAGTAAAATTTTATCAGTTATTTGCATGCAATATTTTACTTTTGGCAACTCTGTTATATCGTCATCGTGTCGTGATCACTGGCGTTAAAAAACGAGCAATGATCGGCTGATGGTGGTCCGCAAACGCATTGCAAAGGAGTATTGTTAGAGTACTCCAACATGAAGAAAATGGAACACGTAATCCAAAAATTTTCGCAGGGACGTAATCCAAGAATTTTTGCAGGGTATGAACAATTCGCAGCTAGTGGCATCTGCACTACGCGACGGGGTCAAAAGAGACTAAAATGGTGAAACTAAAGGATCGCGCAAATATACACGATTCACGGCAGTGGTTAAAAAACCAGGTACAAATCTGGTTGCACTTAATAAGAGCGGCGACACACACCCCTGTTGCTCAAATTGTATAACCTATACCTGCATCGTGTACACATATTCTTTTCAGTCGTAGAAGTGGAGAATAATGTAAATATAAAATGCAGACACATTTCAGTTGCAATTAAACTTCCTTAAAGGCTAATTAAACTTCCTTATCCCTAACGCCATAGTCATAATCATACCCATATCCATAACCATTTCCAATGTGATCGATGAATGGTACCTTAACCTAAAAATCGTGAAAATTTCATAAAAATGAAGAAAACGCAAAAAATTACAAACATATTACACAAAACAATGTCTCTAAGTCACAACGTACACAAACCAATGAATAAAATCTACAAAAAGTTATTAAATTCACCAACTAAAATATTTTTAGGTTATGGATATGGCGAGAAACCAAAAACTAATTGGTTGGCTATGGTATGGTTATGGCGTTAGCGTTATGGTATGGCACCATTAATCGATTACCTTTATTTCCATAAGGTAGGTTCGATCAGTTGTTTTATCTGGTTATGGTTATAAGTCACCACAAATTAGCCCTTTAACCCTAACGCCATAGTCGTAACCATACCCAAAAAGATCAGCCGCCTTACTTGACTAAAGCCGGAGTCATTGGTGGCGTATGTCGTATCGCTGTATCCGTATCCCTAACGTAATCAGCTGTATATCGTTACGACGGTAAACCAAAACCCAATTGGTTGGCTACGATACGGTTACGACCTTAGCGGCACCAATAATCGATTGCATTGATTCTCATAAGGTTGGTCGAATCAGCTGTTAAAAGGTTACCGATACGGTTGCCGATAAAGCACCAATGTCTCCAGCTTAAATCGCAGCCAAAAGTTTTACAGTCTGCGTTCCATTCCGTTCAGTTTCGTTCACAAAGCGAATATCATGCAATGTAGGTATAAATTTCATTAAAACATTTGGAGTTTAGATAATTTATTTTATAAAGTAATTTTTAGAAAGATGGACATAGACTTAGAAAGTGAAGAAAATGATTTGGAGGGATTGCACCATTTTCCACCAGGTAAGCTCATTGTAAAATCAATCAAACTGCTCATTCATTATTATTCAAAATAACAAAATGTTTTTGACAACAAAGGAGAAAAGACAAGGACGAATTCTGTATTTGATTTATAGAATTTTATTATGGCGAAACATACAGTAGGTAACCATATTTGTATTAATAACAATAATAATTCTAGAGCAAAGTTATACAATACCCGTTGTTGTTGTTGTTGTTGGTGTTGTTGTAGCAGTGCTTCGCCCCATCCAATAGGTGTGACCGATAACAAATTCTCATAAATATCCTCTAACGGGAGTCCAAGGAAACTTGCTGTTTCAACAGGACGAACTATAATGAGAGGGGTGTTAGAGGCGTTGGTTCCACATTACAATTAAAGAGATGGTTGGTGCTATGTGGGGACACATTGCAAGCGGGGCATACATTTTGTATGTCTGGGTTGATTATGGATAGGTAAGAGTTTAACCTGGTACAGTATCCAGATCGAAGTTGAGCTAGAGTGACTCGTGTTTATCCCAGCGGGTTAGGGGGTCAGAATATTCCCGCGGTCGGTATACCTGTCGTAAGAGGCGACTAAGAAAGTAAGTTTTGGGTACTGTTTTTTGAGTACTGGATTCACCGGGCAATTCCTGGCATAAAGGTCCGACGCCTATTTGTGGAGTTCACCGAGGACCTGCTTGAGTTTCATACGGCCGAATTCTCAGGTGTTGCATTTCTTCAAAATGCTTACGGAGATGACTCCTTAAGCCCCTGGGCGGTGTTGGCTCATCAATCAGATGTCTGTTGGTTGCCCAGTTTTCTGGGTATTCAACAGGAACTGTTTGGTTAGCATTTCATTTCTCTCCCTAATGGGGAATATTCTCGCCTCATTATGTAGATGGTGTTCTGGGGACATAAGAAGACAGCCCGTGGTGGTTCTGAGAGCAGTATTTTGGCAGGCCTCTAGCTTCTTCCAGTGTGTAGTTTTTAGCCTTGGCGACCATATAGGGGACGCGTAGCATGCAATCGGCTGGCCAATTGCTTTGTAAGTGTAAATGAGCGTTTCTTTGTCTTTTCCCCAAGTACTGCCGTGTTCTGCGTTTGCATTGATAGCACAGATCTTCATACAGATAAGAAAAAAATAAAAAAAAGGTTTCCCTCAACTGCAAACGCAACTAAATTGTTTTTCTTTTTTGTAGTTGAACCATCGACACCCAATTCCAATATATCATCACCCACAACGGGCAATGATGAAGCCCTCTTTCACTCGCCATTATTTACACAATCAGTCGCCGAAAGTGGTGATCCCTTTTTGGGAATAATTGCGGGCATGGACAGTAAATTTAATAGTTCTAAAAGAGGCCCAGGACGTCCACGAAAAGATATACCTCAAAATAAGTGCATACAAAAGCGAAAAATTGCAGATTTTAATCAAAATTGCGATCGGAGTGTGTTTCCAATCGGAGCTCTTTCTTCATCGGAAAGCTCTAATACCGGATATCCAGATGAGAAAATATTGCACAACTTTGAAGAAATACCAAATATTGATAACTATCCCGGAAAATTATGTGCTTTATGTAATTTAGATGAAAGAAGTGCCTTGGGTCAAGGAGATTTTTTAAGATGGGAAATCGATACAGATAATTGCGAAAAGGCTGTACAATACTACAATGAAAATAAAGCTTGCAAAAGTTATGAAAGCCTAAGAAATAACGCAACGGACCAAATTGCTTATCGGCGTCAGAAAAGTTGTGTTAAAGGAAAATTATCTCAAAATGATTGTTTCAATGAGCTGGACAGAATTGGACACGCCGAACTAATCTCACTACGTGTTCTTTTAGATGGCACTTGCATATATTTACACCGTATGTGCCTTATGTGGTCACAAGGTGTTAGTGGCAAAACCAGTGAATTGAAATCGAGCATTGAATTAATAATTGCCAAAAGTTTAATGCAAAAGTGTTCGTTCTGTGGGCAATATGGTGCAAGCGTTATGTGTAAAATGAGTTGTACAAAAACTTACCATTTGCCATGTGCGGCTGCGTCTGGTGGTTTTCAAATAATGGATAACTTTACAGCTTTTTGCCTAGATCACATTGTACATGTTATGAATATATGTAAGTACTAGCTTTAAAGTAATATTCGATGTTGAAATTATAGCAATCTTTGTTTTTGACTTTAAAAAATATATTTTCGTATTTTTTCCTTGCTTGATAATTCCAGTGTGGGTTTAATACATTTTCTCCAATAAGTTTTAACTGCTTTAACAACAAAATACCTGGAACTTTAATAGGTTAAGGGCGACTTGTTGTTGTTGTTGTTGTTGTAGCGATAAGGACACTCCCCGAATGCCGACTATCTCGCGAACGATTTGGTATGACCACATGAACCTTCTAGGTCATCCCTCCCTCCACGCCCTAGATCCATAAGGAACTTGGGGTCGTCAGATCCTCGGCCATAATGAAAAGAATTCGCCACGGGTAGGTGAGGTTCTCAATTGCGTTGGAGAAGCTATATAGAGCGCTGGGAATCCCTTGAAAGGGTTGCGCTACACAACCTCTTGAATCAATTTGGTATTTTAGTCGCCTCTTAGGACTGGCATACCTGCCTGCCGCGGGTATATTCTAAGCCCCCTAACCCGCTGGGGTATATGGGCGACTTGAAAGTCTATGGTATTTCGCAGTTCGCGGGCATCGGCTTCGATAATTGGTCATGCATTTATAGGCGCTAAACTTGGCGGAGGTTTAAACGAACAATCCTGTAAATGTTGCAACTGAACGGGCAGAACTTTTAAAGAAAGAAGGACTAAGGATCGCTTAGTGGGAAAATTTGAATATAGTGCTTGCTAAAAAAATCGAAGAAGGCGAGTCTGTAGCAGGTCACATTATTGATTTTGAAAACCTTGTCAGGCAATTAAAGACCCGGGGGCTGCAGTAAGTGAAGAAGATTTATTAGCTAAATTTTTTCTTGACATTAGCTGAAAAATATTATCCGTTGGTAACCGCATAACAGAACTTGAAGAAAACTTCAGATAAAACTGATTGGGCTAGTGATGTAACAGATCGCAAATCAGTTCAAAAAATAAATGTAAGGCGCGATAACCTCCCAAGAGATTTTAGGCCGAACTTCTCTTCCAAATTGCGTCGTGCTCTTTTTAGTTTTTCCTACAAATTGACGGGACAGAACCTACTTGTTTTATGCCGGCTTAGAACGGCATCTGCAAGCAGATGCTTTTCATGGCAGAATTACACTCGGAGTGCTTGCCAAACATTGCCGAGGGGCGACACCGCTTAAACAAATTTTCTTCTAATCGAAAAAACTTGTTTCTAAAATTTTTATGTTGCCTTTCGCGGGGCGTGAACCCAGGATCTTCGGTGTGGATTGGGGAGCACGCTGCCATCACACCACGGCGGCCGCCGCAAATCAGTTACTGGATGTATATTTGAAGTATATGGGTGTACTGTTTCATGGTCAAGCAAAAAACAAGTAACTTTCGCTCTCTCCTCAAGTGAATCGGAGTACGTTGCCCTAAGCGCGGCTGCAGCAGAAGCTATATGGTTACATGAATTGCTGAAAAATCTAAAACAAGTCAACAATCAACCAGTTGAAATATTTGAAGACAATAGAGGCTGTATTGGAATGGCGAATACAGTTGTCGCAAGAAAACCTAAACATGTTGGCATAAAGCACAATTTTATCAGATATGCAGTTGTAAAGGGCTTAGTGAAGCTGACTTCAATACCACCTACAGAAGATCAACTTTCAGACGTATGCACGAAAGCACCAGATGCAATTAGAATGAAGATATTATGTTTCAAGATAGGATTGCAAGTTTGAGAAGGGGTTTTGAAAGTATAGCGATCTTTGATTTGATTTTTGACTAGAAAAAATATAATGTACAATTTTTTCATTGCGTGATTTTTCCTTTATATACATTGATTTTGGAAAAAGCTGTAAGGTGCGATATACATCCGAAGCGATTTAAGCCGTGCGTCTGCTATTTGCATCGTTCTCCTCTCAATTTTTCCTACGATATGTTTTATACTGACTCCGAACGGTATCTGCAAGGCAGATGAGTTTTCCTGAGAAGCTTTTGATGGCAGAAATACACTCGGAGTGCTTGCTCACTGCCGAGGGGCGACCCCGCTTAGAAACACTCTTTTTTAATTGAAAAAACTGGTTTCTAAAATTGTGATGTTGCTGTGCACGGGATGTGACCCCAGGATCGGCGGTGTGGTAAGCAGAACATGCTACCACCACACAAAGGCGGCCGTAATAACCAAACCAGTTTCAAAACTTTTTTTGAAACAATTCGAAAGTTGAATGAGTTTAAAAATTCTAATGAGAATTTCGAAACTTTTACTGAAAATTCCATAAACTTGTATCAGTGTAAATTTTTGTAGTGCGCCTTTAGTCTAAAAAGGTACACGTTTTAGCAAAGAGGATAAATATAATAAGAGCCACCAGTATGCTACGAGTGGCGAGTAATTCGCTGGAAATCAAAAATTTATACCGAATGTTTTCTATGAGGAAATGTGATTTTTGGAAAGAGAATTAATTAATTAATTAAATACAGTCGGAAAAATAAACACAAATACCGCACGAAAATGTATAGAAGACATTTATGCATATCTCGCTCAAAAAAAAAAAAAAAAAACAGAAAACATCGAGGAAATGGCTACAAAGTAACGAGTGACGTCTCTTATTATATTTATCCTCTTCGGTTTTAGGTCTTAAAATCACAGCTAATAATCATCATTTTGAAATCAAAAAATGTATGATATGCAAATAAAATTGAAAAGTACTTTTTCTTACTAACACGAATCCTACCTGTATTTTATTTGGAAAATATGTTTAATTTCTAGGTCCAGACGTTAACATTGCATGTCATAATTGTTCAACCGTAGAGGATATTTCAAAAATGATTATGTGCGCTACATGTGGTGAACATTTTCATACTACCTGCGTTGGTTTGATAAACACCCCAGGTAAATGTTATTTATTGCCGAATAATCGTTTTTTTCACATCGATGCCTGATATTATTTTAACAATCACCTTTTATTAAACTGGGTCGATTATTAACCGATATCGCGCCATCGATTTTTCGATAGGATTTGGGCTCAGAAAAAAAAGTTCCACTACGCATACTCAAAAAAAAAAAAAATTTCGAGCCTGCGAAAAAAAAATGGCGAAAGGGACCAAAACACTCTCCAAAACCCAAAAAATATTTTTTTTATTTTAAAAAACTGTTTTAAAAACGTTGGCGATAACAGTTTTTTGAAAAAAAAATTTTTGTTGTAAAAATGTTGGCGATAGCAGTTTTTGAACAAAAAAAAAAATAATTTTCGGTTTTGTTGTTCTGTTGTAAAAACGTTGGCGATAACAGTTTTTTGAAAAAAAAATAAATATTTTTTGGGTTTTGTTGATGTCTGTTGTAAAAACGTTGACGATAACAGTTTTTGAAAAAAAAATATTTTTTGGGTTTTGTTGATGTCTGTTGTAAAAACGTTGGCGATAACAGTTTTTGAAAAAAAAAAAATATTTTTTGGGTTTTGTTGATGTCTGTTGTAAAAACGTTGGCAATAACAGTTTTTTGAAAAAAAAAAAAATATTTTTTGGGTTTTGGGGATCGTTTTGGCCGAAAAATTTACCCTTTCGCCATTTTTTTTTCGCAGGCTCGAAATTTTTTTTTTTGGGTATGCGTAGTGGAACTTTTTTTCCTGAGCCCAAATCCTATCGAAAAATCGGTGGCGCGATATCGGTTAACTTTCGTCCATACAAATCGACCCAGATTACCTTTTATACCTTTAACGTACATTTTGAAGTTTTTTCATGCAAATTTGTGTAAAATTTCCGAATTCTTGACAAAGCTGTTTCAGTTATGTTAACTGAAAAATGCAGTTTTCGTTAATAAATCAGATAAATGCTTAACATTTAGAAACACGAGCTGGTTGGAATTGTTCGAGTTGTCGTAAATGCCAAATATGCAGAGAAGGTGACGGTGCCGAAGGGCGTTTTATCAAATGTGAACAATGCCAACGCTTATACCACACAACTTGCCTGCGGCCAGTAATATCATCTTTGCCGAAATATGGATGGAAGTGTAATGTAAGAATGTAATGTACATACATATGTGTATACATATACAACAGTTGTAATTATGCCATACGCCATTAGCAGCACAAAACAAATTTTATTAACTATGTATTATATTCTTTTATCTATTTTCGAATGTAATATGTACTTCTAAATTTGCAGTAAAAACCTTGTCCCGACGAAAACATTACAAACCAACGTCGCACTCACGGAAATAAATGTATTGTCATAGGACTTTTTGCAGTTTTCGCATAGTTTTGCTTAAGTAAATTAATTTTATTATATATTTTTTATAAAAACATGTACAACTTTGTAATAAAATGAATGTAAAAGATCTTACGCAAAATTCGAGTTCGAAACACGAATCTTCAGTAAAATTTGAAAATGTAAAAAAAATTTTTCTGAGTATGCAATTTTGTAGATCTGCAAATCTGTAGATATGCAGTTTTGTAATAAAAAAAGTGTTTATATTATTTTGGCAATTTGTTTTGTGAGCTGAGTTGAGCATATTCATCCTTATAAAAAAAATTTTGGTATTGAAGAAAATGCTCAATTGAGCTGACAAAAAAAATTTCGAAAAATCAGGAAATTTTTTAGGTGATTAATCACATTTTATTACACTAAAATTCAATGATCTAAAAAACAGCATTCTCAGAAAAATTCTAAGTGAAAATTCGTGTTTCGAATCTGAATTTTCGCAAAATTCGCTAGTGTTTTTCACTTTAGTAATATTAAAAAAAAAATAGCTAAAAATTCTTTGCTTTAGCAAAACTATGTAAAAACTGCAAAAAATTCTTTGTGCCAATACCTTTTTTTCGTGGTGTGATGGTAGCGTGCTCCGCCTATCACACCGTATGCCCTGGGTTCAACTCCCGGGCAAAGCAACATCAAAATTTTAGAAATAAGATTTTTCAATTAGAAGAAAATTTTTCTAAGCGGGGTCGCCCCTCGGCAGTGTTTGGCAAGCACTCCGGGTGTATTTCTGCCATGAAAAGCTCTCAGTGAAAACTCATCTGCCTTGCAGATGCCGTTCGGAGTCGGCATAAAACATGTAGGTCCCGTCCGGCCAATTTGTAGGGAAAATCAAGAGGAGCACGACGCAAATTGGAAGAGAAGCTCGGCCTTAGATCTCTTCGGAGGTTATCGCGCCTTACATTTATTTTTTTTTATATATTTCTTTTAATGAAAAAGTTGAAAGTTTTATATATACATATAGAGTAAGGCTCCAGTTTTGTAGTGCAATCAATTATAGTCTAACATAGTATATATTTGAAATCTCTTAATTTCGCATTAATTTTTACTATTATTCTTTATGAATTGTGTTTTAGATTTTCTTTCATGCAAAGGGTGCATCATTTTATTTTTATATGGAATAAAATCTCAAACAACCATCGAAATAAAAATATATTTAAAATCCATAGATATATTTCAAACTTAAACAGATTTAGCCCTGATTCACATATAACGAGATTATATTCATTTTCGTAGTTAACTCCTAATCATTAATTATATAACTAGAGTTCCCATAAACATTTTTCCCTTCGATAACACTATGCGACAAAATCAACTTTTTTTCTGTGTATTGGAATCAAACCAACTTTTTTGAGGAGATTGAGGCTTAAGTATAAAAAGTAATATCTCCGTTTTTCGAAGTTAGCCTCCAAAAAATAGATATCGGCTTTCGAAGTTCGAAATTCTACTTTTCGAAATTTTATTTTTTTGTTAACGCGTTCAGCAAATTAAAAAAGTAAAAATGTGGTCGTGGTCCGCTCTTTTCCCTTATTTAAATGGTTGCATTCTCTTTTTTGAGAAATTTAGTATAACAGCTGTTATACAAGGTGAAAAGAAGAGCTGTAAAACTGTGCAATCATTTGATATTTTATATCATTGATTTAAGAATGCTTTCTCTTCATTCATTCATTCTTTGCTAAGGAATGTGGCTTAAAAGTCAACCCATTCTTCATTCAGTAGTGGAAAAAAAGAATGCACTCCTTAACTCATTCGAAAAAAGAATGAAGTAATTGAATAAAACACAAACATTTTTCAACACAGAATAAGCATTCAAATGAATGCAGCCTTTGCTGAGTGTGCACACACTTTTCTAGTACCAATCAATTATGAAAAATGTCGTACATGCACAAAACCCCTCAAATATCACATTGTTGCATTTAATTAAAGCAACTTCAAAATATCACCACAAAAATTTAATTATTGTCCGTGATGACCTGTTTTTTCCATATTTAAATGACAATAAAGTACGAAGAAGTTAACTGGAGAAGTATTCATATTGAAATTTTCCTAAAAATTAAATAATAAAAAAGCAAATTAGAAATATTTCAACATCAGTGTGCCATATAAAAGGCTTGCATTAAAAAGTACTAGCCTACATTTGCACGTCCTCAATTGGTGATTAAACAATTGAAGAAAAGGCAATACATTATAAAAGCTTTTAAGTTCCTCCATATATTCTTCCTAGCGGTATATGGTCAAATACTGTATCTATACTGGTTTGTGAGTTAAGTGCAATAGCAATATGCTATTTTCTAAGAAAAATGTTCTTCTAAACACAATAGTTTGTAATTACAGCCATTTAAAGTAGGCTCTATAGGTAGTTGTAGCTTTTTTGATAGCAAGGAAAATATCTTTTAATACAAATCTGCTCAAGTAAGATAGAATTCAACCAAAACAATTTCAATCTTTTACCAATGCCGTGCAAATAGGCAGAGAGACTGTTCTCAACCACTCGGGTCCTATATTTATATTCCGTCAAACACTGTTAAAATATCAGCTGTAAAAAAACTGTAGTCCGATGAAGCCAGTCAATAAGAGTTTCTCCCAATGGAACATTTTTTTTTGTGGCACAGATGAAGGAAAACGGGGAAGGTGAATCAGGTGAATAGAAAAACCCTGAATCACCGTAGGACGATGCCATGGAAATAGACATATGTTTATCGAAATTTTTGGAATTAGCTATGGAAATAATGAAGCTCCAACGAAATCGCCGATGGACCTATGCACTTTGATGTATTTAAATTACTTAAACTCAAGTATCTGTTTTTGTTACATTATCGACAAAAAATATCCACAATTTACTATATTTGGTCAATGCACAATGTGTTCATTTACAAAATCCATTTTACAACAATAGCAAAATAAGTAGTAACATTTTGACATATAGCAAGAAAGCAATAGATTCTCTTTGCGAAGTTTCAGCCAAATTCGACTATATCTTCAAGCCTTTTGAATACTTTATATAATCAAGAGCCCTATGGTTTTATGTAAGCGAGAAACCAATCAACTCACAAGAGACTAATATTTTTTGATCTCACACGATTAATTAAAAAAATCAACCCATTTACGAAGTATACAAAATCTGCTATGAAGTACTATTTCTTGTATGTCTTATGTTCGGACACCATGAAAGTGATTTAAGACTTTCCTGGTTTATAATTTACTACTTGTTTGTTTGTTTTCGAAATGGTACCGTGTCTATATACCAGTAAATGCTTCTTTCTTTTCAGTTGCTCTTTAACAAACATAATAATTCATATTCAAAAATTATAAGCCGGCGTTAAGCTCATGAATTCTTAAATATTAAACTACTTGAATAATTAGATAGCCCCTATTTTTGCTATTGACCAATTTTACGCCTTTTTTGCACCCAACTCCTAAATTGATTTAACATATCTGATGGCAATGAAAGTATACAAAAAATAACCTTGGGAAAAAAGTATTTAGTACTGAATGGAAAAAAAGTGTGCATTCATTTCAAGTTTACATTCATTAAATGTTGGGAATGGTTCTTACAATCACACTCTATATTGAATTATATTTTACCATTCAATAACACACACACTTTAGCTTTGAGTTAAAGTATTTTAAGCCATTCAGGAATGGAGATTTATAATATGCAACCAAAAAATCACAAATTTTTAAAAGAATGCTGAGAGATTGCACACTCAATTGATTCAATCTTTTTACAGCTTTGGTGAAAAGTTAGATAGTCTCATGATATTGGCTACAATACTTTCATGTCTGCACTGGAATTACTCGTACTGTAATTTAAAAAAAAAAAAAAAAGAATTCAGCCATTCAAATAAAAGAAAACGTCGGACTACGACCACATTTTTACTTTTTTAATTTGCTGAACGCGTTAACAAAAAAACTAAAATTTCGAAATGTAGAATTTCGAACTTCGAAAGCCGATATCTATTTTTTGGAGGCTAACTTCGAAAAACGGAGATAGTACTTTGTCCGCATAAGCCTCAATCTCTACAAAAAGTGGGTTTGGTCCAATACACAGCCGGCTGTTGCACAGTATATAATTATAAACAAATTTTAGAGATGCGAATTTTTTTACAGAAAAAGTTCCACTTCTAGAGTGTAATCTAATTGGAAGCACAAAACAAAAGAGAAACGTGAACATTTTACAGAAAATAATCTAGTTCCCATGGATGGAATATATGTAAACCCGTAGATTATATATTGACGATTTATTGTAGATTAGGGCATGTGTAAACGTGGTCTTATGCCCAATTTTTCAGTGCAAGCTTCAGTTAACTAGAGTTTAAACCGGCCACTTTGGTCGCTTTACCTGCGAGGAGTTTAATGTGAATGAAAAAATTGGCAAGGTTCAAGTTTGCAGTGAAAAATCCGAGCTTAGCACCAAAACTGAATGGTTAAAACCTTGTCAAGTCCAGGGCTTAGACTCTTATTGATTGGACTAAAAACTAGGATCTCGAAACTTTCATGAATATTAAACACTTCCTGCATTGTTTCGGAAACCTTTTTGATATTGGTTTGCATGGTTTTCCTTTTAAAGTTCAATGATTTAAAAAAAAACGAAAATAGCTGTTTATTACCTTTGATGCTATTTTTGTGCGAAGAGTTGTGTGTATATTGGGATGGATAAAAAATAAGTTGCAAAAGATCGTCCCTTATGTTGCGTGGGTAGAAGAAAGTTGCCTCTTTTTATGCTCGTGAAATCGTTTTTATACTCAGCGTGCTTTGCAAACAGAGTATATTAACTTTGATTGGAGAACGGTTGGCTGTACAGTAGGCCGGGTCGATTTGTGGGGAGTCAAAAAAATCGCCCATTGCTCTGTGAAAATCATATTCTAGGGATCAAAATAAGAAACTTTGCCGAAGGAACCATACCTCTAAAACGAATTCTGGTGTCCCCCAATTTGGGTCGAACTTTTGGGTAGGGGCAAATTTTGAAAAATCCCACTTTGACCTATTTAGAGTGCTCCAATCGAGTCCAAATGTATGACCGACCCCCACTAACTTTGGAGGCCCGACCCACCGATGCCAGTGGCACAGCCCCTGTAACCCCCCTGTGGGTTCACCATACAAACATTTCAAAAAATTGCCGGTTTTGCACCTTACATGAAAAAATCAGCACAAACATATCCATACCAACTGAAAAGAGGTGCACCACTGCGTATACGTAACATTTTATTATTAATATATTTTATTGCAATAAAATAATTTGAAATGTTTGTATGGTGAACCCCCGGAGGGGTTCCAGGGGGTGTGCCACTGAAATCGGTGGGTCGGGCCTCCAAAGTTAGTGGGGGTCGGTCATACATTTGGACTCGATTGGAGCACTCTAAATGGGTCAAAGTGGGATTTTTCAAAATTTGCCTCTACCCAAAAGTTCTTCCCAAAATGGGGGACACCAAAATTCGTTTTAGAGGTATGGTTCCTTCGGCAAAGTTTCTTATTTTGATCCCTAGAATACGATTTTCACAGAGCAATGAGCGATTTTTAAATCGACTCGTCCTACTGTACAGGTATAAAGGAACCGGGATAGATATAGACTTCCATATATCAAAATCGTCAGTATCGAAAAAAAATGCGATTGACCCAAGTCCGTCCGTCCGTCTGTCTGTCTGTCCGTTAACACTTGAGTAACTATTCAGATATCTTCACCAAATTTGGTATACGAGCTTATCTGGACCCAGAATAGATTGGTACTGGAAATGGGCGAAATCGGATGATAACCACGCCCACTTTTTATATATAAAAAAAAATTTTAGTAAATAATACACCTACAATGTTGAAATTTGACTTGTGCACTGATATTGAGACTCTTGATAAAAAAAAAAATTTAAATGGGCGTGACCCCGCCCACTTGTGATAAAATAAATTTTACAAATATTATTAATCATAAATCAAAAATCGTTAAGCCTTTCGTAACAAAATTCGGCAGAGGTTGCCTTTACTATAAGGAATGCTTTGAACAAAAGTTAACGAAATCGGTTAAGGACCACGCCCACTTTTATATAAAAGAGTTTTAAAAGAGTCGTGGACGAATAAAATAAGCTATATCCTTGTATAAAAGAGCTTTATATCAATGGTATTTCATTTCCCAAGTAAATTTATAACAATAAATAGGAAAAACTTCAAATTTAAAAAAATGGGTGTGACACCGCCCTTTTTATGACTAAGCAATTTTCTATGTTTCGGCAGCCATAACTCGAAGAAAAATTAACGGATCGAAATGAAATTGTGTACACAAATTTTCTTTATAGTAGAAAATATTTCTAGTAAAAATGGACGAGATCGGTTAAAGACTACAGCAACTTAGATATAAAACAAGTTTAAAAGAGTCGTAGACGAGAAAAATAAGCTATAACTTAGCAAAAAATAGTTTTGAATCAATGATATTTCACTTATCAAGTTTTATTGTAAGAGGAAATGGGGAGACATTTTTTTTTTAAATGGGCGGTGCCACATGTTATGTAGAAAAGTAATTTATCTGAAATGAAACGTGCAATTGAAGCTCACGCTGAGTATATAATGTTCGGTTACATCCGAACTTAGACACCTTTACTTGTTTAAAGATAACTTGGTTATTTGGCGTCGGATAGTAAATGTTTATATACCATTATTTTGACACTGAGACACGCTTTATTTCCTTATAATGTACATTTGAGCTCTGAAGGACCATTTTCTTATGCACATTTTAGAGTTTATCTGTCCGATTTGTTGGGAACAAGAGTACGCTAGTCGTGTGCACATAGTTTTGTCTACTAAACGAGTTGTATTGCCTTAAAGCAGAGGCCGAAACTGTTATTCCTTTTATAATATAATTCCTTGCAAAACTATTAATTTTGTACTTTTAATATATTTGGATCAAGATAAAAATTATTTTCGGATTTTTATTCTTTGAGTCCGATAGAATTAGTTAAACTCGGACTTTTAAAAATAAAAGTCCGGAAATAAAAGTTAAATCCGGACTTTTATTTTTAAAAGTCCGAGTTTAACTAGTTCTATCGGACTAAAAAAATAAAAATAAAAATTTTACTTTTATATGTGGACTTTTATGGAAAAAGTTCGAAAAATAAAAAGGATGCATGATTTGACATGATATTGCTATAGGAATACCTGGGAACTCAAACATTTTCACCTAGGACAGTTTTTTGACCAGGACTTTTTCGACTCCGAAAAAAAAATAATTATTTTCCGTCCCTGCCTTAAAGTCAGGCATGCTTAACCAACGAACCGATACAATTTCGTTACGATAATCAACGTTAATAAACGAAACAAAGTCGTTTCGTTAATTAACGTTAATTATCGTAACTAAATGATAGCGGTTCGTTGGTTAAGCATGCCTGCTTAAAGTATGCTACTTGTTTCATCAAACTATGAAAAACTGACTATGCGAAATTTGACTGCTGAGCTTAAAGCGACATAAGAAGGAACAATAAACCCTTAAAACTAAAATAATAGCATATTTATTTTAAAAATCGGTTTCAAATAGCTAAGCTAAAATTAAAAGCAGCTTCGGCGGTATATACAAGGATTATTAAAAAATGACGAGATCCTTTCAACATAAGCTTTCAATTTAGGGGTGGTCTTTTGCATCTTTTGTATATCGAATGGGGATCGAACAACATGTTGTATATGCAAAAATACATACATACAACTTATTGGATATTTGTACTTTCATTTTAGCGATGCCGGGTCTGTACTGATTGTGGCTCGAGAACTCCCGGTGGTGGGACTTCTTCGCGTTGGCATTGCCATTACACAATTTGTGATTCATGTTATCAACAACGTAATAAGGGGTTCTCATGTCCGATTTGTCATAAAGCTTATCGAGCTTCTGCACATAAGGAAATGGTAAAATGTAATTTATGCCACAGGTAAATTCAAAGATTTAATATTTTAAGTGCATAGCCTCTTATTTTGCAAATATACGTAGTTGTTTGTAAAAATATGTCCAAAGGTGTAACGAAGCAAATGTTGAACAATAGTTAAAACCTTATTTCAAAAATACGAAGAAGTAAATAAACTTGAACATGAAAAATTGCAGGTTTTTAATTATCAAACGTGATTATACTATGTGTCTATACGAGGAATTTTCAGTTTCTCAATCAATACAACATAAAGTTACAAACCTTGCATCACGTTCCTCTCATTGTTCATATACATATTGTAACGAATTTAGCGAAATTCGCTTATTTGAAATCTTCTGCTAACGTTCGAATCGCTAAACTGTTGAATAAATCAGTCCAATATTCTGTATTGCAAAATGACCTTTATTGGCCTACTTTGGGAGTAGTACAATTATACTTCGCAACTGATAGCGTGTTTAAACCAAACTGATTACTCAGCATGCGCGGCTTTTATACTCTCCGTTGCTTCGTTCGCATATTTCTCCTAAGGTCTAGACGTTTCACCTTCTAGAAGTTTTGTCTCTTCTGCTTGGTTACCATCTGTATATATATATATTTGTATTTTATGTTTATCTTGTAGCCATATGCGGGTGTATGTGTGAGTAACTCCTTCGGCTGATGATTACATGTGTTTGTGAGTTTTTTCTCCGCGTTGCCTTGTATGTATGTGTGTAAATAATGATTGATTTGTTCATGTAGACAATAGTGGCAGCTTTATTGTTGTGCATTTATTTGGTGATGCTAATAGACGTCACAATATGTACATATTTTTTTAAATTAAAATTTACCGAAATTTGCAAAAATGGCTATGCATGTGCGAATACAATACATATCGAGCCGTAATCACCAAATTGACAAATGGTCGATTTTCCATTTGCATTAAAATGTAATTTTTTTTTCGCTAATGAATTTTGGCAATTGTGGGTCTATATGTACGATGTATGTCCATAGGTTATACATTAAATGAAAGTTTAAAGCAAGCTAATTTTTAATATAAACTATAGATTTGTACATAGTACGTGCGACGATGATGCCGACTTAATCAATTATCACAAGAAAAAGGAAAGTAATCCGGATTATGATTATATTTGTCCGCAGTGTAAAATTATGCCAATGGGTGAAAAGATTACAGCGAACCAAAACAATCACATTCGACCCGTTGAAGGTATATTCTTTTCTCAAGGAATTGATGATAATTTTATAAGAGAAATGGATATGGAAAACTTTCAAAAGGATATTGGCAGTGATTTTGTTGGCACAGAGTCGCAAACAACAAAAATTTTTCGAAAGAAGATTTTATTACGCGGTCGTGGAGGAAAATTTATGGGACAGAGTAAAAGCAATATTTTACCAAATATTGGAAAAAAACGTACTACAACAGTTCGCGGCAAGGGGCGTCAGCTTTTAATAAATTCTAATATTAATTTATCTACAAGCAATGAACGAACTGTGGCTATAAATAGATCAGATGATGGTTTGGCAATGGAACGAAAAATATTATTATGCTCTGCTAAGGATAAATTTTTACTATCACAAGATGTATGCGTTTTATGTGGATCGGCCGGTTTTGAAAAGGAAAGTTCACTTATTGCATGTGCACAATGCGGTCAGTGTTATCATCCATATTGTGTAAATATGAAATTGTCAAATGTTATATTGGAAAGGGGATGGCGTTGTCTAGATTGTACCGTATGCGAAAGCTGTGGCCAAAGGAATGATGAGGCTCGTTTGATACTTTGTGATGAATGTGACTTATCCTATCATATATACTGTGTCAGCCCTCCATTAGAAACGGTGCCACATGGAATTTGGAAATGTAAATGGTGTGCTGCATGCCAAAAATGTGGCCGTTTTTCTGCTTCAGTTAATCATATAATAACAAATCGCAATACAACAAACAACAATATTTTAGCATGTGAAAAATGTGCAAGTCAAGAAATATGTGCATATTGCAATCAAAAATATAATGAGGGTGAACTTATAATACAATGTAAGAATTGTGAACGTTGGCTACATTGTCGTTGTGATTCAATGCATAATGAAGAGGAAGCTCAAATATGTGATAATATTGATTATCATTGTATTTTGTGTCGACCAAAAGATAAATCATTAGCACAATATGTAGCATCAAAAACTTGTATAGTTAATAAACAGCCAACTGCGGCGGTTGTAAATGACAATGGCATTTTACAACAAAATAATGATATAGAAACTGCTACATTTTGGATAGATGGTGTGGGTATGAGTGAAAGAGGTGCTAATATGATTAAAGCATTAACATCAGATATTAAAAAGAAACGTAAAACGCGTACACCAAATGATGTACAAACTAAAGAATCTGGTATATTGGCAGCTATTGAATCGGTGGTGGCTGGTTCAAATGCAAATGTTGCAATTGATGAAAACGGCGAAACAGATCCATTAAAAAATAAAAATTTTGAACAATATAAAGATGGGATGATTTGGACTGGGGCAGACAACAGTGCTGCACCAGAAGGATTTTCCATAACAACAAATGATGAGGGCGTTACTATATTAAGAAAAAAGCGTCAAAGAAATTTACAAAAGATAGGTATTGGTGGATTTAGTGTACGAAATCGTGCTCTCAAAAAAGATGAATCTACGCATATATCGAATAGTAATAGCCTCACAGAATCGGAAAAGCGAAAAAAAGCTGCTCGAAAAAAACTCAAAAGTCGTTTAATTGAAGCTTATCCAGCATATTTACAAGAAGCATTTTTTGGGAAATCGTTACTTGAAATGAAACCACACAGCCAATTACCCACAGAAGATTCTGATGTATCAGATGAATTAACTGACCTCAATGATGCCTTATTTAATGAAGAAAAACATAATTCTTTAACACAAATTGTAATACCAAATTCAGCAACTATATCGCACAGCACTCTGAACGAATCTGTAAATATGAACATTATTAAGTGTGACACCGATTTAGATAAAAGCGCAAATAGTGTGAATGGTATGGAAAAAAACAGTATGATGTCTAATGTTATGAAAGATATTTCAAATGGGGATCTTTTAACATCGTCGACGTTTATTGAATCAAAGAAAACTGCTATACATGCTGATGATAAAATTAACCAAGGTAAAACTTCCAATTGCCTGTATACATACATATATTTATGTATCATATACATTAGGGCTGGTCAAATTGTGTGGGGGAAAAAAAACTTCAGGTGCACATCCAGTTTCTGAATCTATGGGTCATACTGAGTAATATTTTCCATGGGACCATGGGACTCTAATTTTGTTAGAAAATATTTTTTTTTAAGTAAAATATTCGTCGATTTTTGCAACAAATTCGTCGTATTTCTCCAAAAACAAGCGCTAAAATGCGAAAAATAGGAAAGCGCCCATAGCGACGAATATTTTACTTTTCCATATTGCAAATTCAATTTTTAAATAGCCCAAAATATTTTCTAACAAAATTAGCTATGGTCGCATGGGCAATATTACTCAGTATGACCCATAGATTCAGAAACTGGATGTGCTTTTTCAACAATAAATTTGACCCACCCTAATATACATATATGTATAATTACAAGTGAGAAAGTAAAAATTGAATTTCGTTCGCTTTTAGGTCCCTTTATAACGGATACCTCAAACGAATTGTGTATGTCAACTTCTATTTCGAAAAGTCAAGTGAGTATGTTAGTCCATTTATATTCTTCTATTGTGTTATACGTATTTCTAACAATATCATTTGAATTTTACTTAATGCCTCTACATTTATGTCTATTGTATTTTTGAAGATGAATGTTGCTTCTGATGACTTTGAAGTGAAACGATTATATCATGAGCCACAACAAGCAACAGATTTCAGGTAATGGATTAAATTATTTGTATTAGAAATAAGAGTTAAATTGGTGCAGAATTAAAAAATAAGCACATACAAACATATGTAAAATGTGCCTTCCGGGCTTGAACATTTACCTTATAAGGAGTTCAATTATTAATAATAATACATTTTCTGCACGATGTAAAAGCAGCGAAACTGTGATTTTCTAAATTTTTTCTATATCTAGTTTTCGATTTACACTTTTGCATAGTGGTAAATACTTACAAAGAAGTAATTTATTTACTCAGATAATGTCACACGAATGATATGAACATTAGGGTGGGTCGATTTGTATGGACGAAAGTTAACCGATATCGCGCCATCGATTTTTCGATAGGATTTGGGCTCAGGAAAAAAGTTCCACTACGATACCCAAAAAAATAATTTTCGAGCCTGCGAAATTAAATTTTTTTTTTTTTTACTTTGTTAAGGTTTTTTCATGACCTACTAAAAAATTTTTCATATGTATAACCTGTCCGACCCAAAAACGTTGTAATAACAGTTTTTTGAAAAAAAAAATGTTGAAAATTTTACAATGAAATGAAATTTTTTTTAGTAGGTCATGAAAAAAAAATCCTTAAAAATCAAAGTCGATAAAAAGTAAAAAAAAAAAAACGAAATTTCGCAGGCTCGAAAATTAGTTTTTTGGGTATGCGTGGTGGAACTTTTTTTTTTCCTCAGCCCAAATCCTATCGAAAAATCGATGGCGCGCTATCGGTTAAAAATCGACCCAGTCTGATGTACATATCTTCTTACTGTATTTTTTTATACATATATATAGCTCGAATAAAAAGGGGCCAATTTTAGGAAAACGTCGATAAAAGTTCTGCGTGGCCAGATAAATTAATGAATTCACAAAAACATACAAACAAGTTGATTTATGTAACGCATTTTGTAAGGTGTAAACGTTTTTTTTTTTTTGTTAAAGTCCTGGCGATTTTTTGTTAGTTCTACTTATGTACGTTAAAAGTTTTTGCACTAGTTCACCAATTTCAATTGATTTTTGCATTAGTTGTTGTTGTTTTAGCGATAAGGACACTCCCCGAAGGCCTTGGGGAGTGTTGTCGTTGTTGATGGGCATTTACCGGATGCAGATCCGGTACGTTCCGGTACCAAGCCTGACCATCTCGGGAACGATTTGTTATGACCACATGCGACCTTCTAAGCCATACCGCCCTCCCACCCCCTAGATCCATGAGGAGTTCGTGGTCGCCAGAGCCTCGGGTGTTAATGAGACAGGATTCGCCACGGATAGATGAGGTTGACAATTGGGTTTGGAGAGGCTATAAATTGCGCTGGCAACCTGCACTTGAATATGGTATTTTAGTTGCCTCTTACGACAGGCGTACCTACCGCGGGTATATTCTAACCCCCCCCCCCCCCCCCCTAACCCGCTGGGGGTTGCTTCTAATTAATTTTGCATTAGTTCACCAATTTAAGTTACTTTCAGGTGGAACCTCTCTTGTTAGCATCTTTTTTGAGCCAAAAATAAATAAGCTATAGAGATATTGATTTTATTTGAATCCATTTAACTGTTTTTGCTTAGTAAGTAATTAAACTGTTACACATATTTGAGGAAGGAGGGCTAGTACCACGACCACTTCCAATGGGTTAAACGCCTCCAACAACAAGTATATCGCCAGAACGAGAATACATAGCGACATTCTGTTCTACCAAAACCCGTCAAAAAAAGGGATTGACTCTTTACATAAAAAAATGATAGCGCGAGAATATAGCCTTTACAAAACACCATCAGCCCAACTCTAAATATTCCCTCGGAATTTTGTTCTCGTGGATTTTTTTTATTACCGCGGAAAAATTCCTCCAATTCTTCTCTCCTAGGGAGAACAATAATTGGGGAATAGGAATTTCGAATTTTCGAAGTCAGCTGTTTTGTCAATTGAAATTTCGTTGCGCATTTCTTATTTTGTTTAAAAAATTTAAAAGTTTAATTATTGTTGCGAATTTGTTTGAAATTAAGAAATAAAATATAAACAATGTACAGTATTGCATTTTATATGGTATTCACTGAAATGAGTAATGTATTGGTGTTACAGCAACATCAACAGAGGAGCATAAGAAGAAGAAGACGGCGGGATAACAAAAATCCGCTGGAGTTGCCTGCTTTTTAAAAAATCCTTGTGCAATTTCTGGATGACTGCATCAAATATACCAAGAGCTCTTCCGTTGCTTATGATATACTTTTCGACTTAAAATAAAGGGCAATACGGGCAGGCAATACCCGCTTAACTCATACAAATAGACAACATTGGTTAATTCGTTGTAGTTCTATAAATAGAACAAAAAACAGCAACAATACCTGTTTCTTTGAAACCGCCTTACCAACAAGCATAATTTTAACACATAATTACATACGAAGTATGTAGTGTGTAAAAGAATACAATATGCAAAGAAGACAATTGGGAAAAACTTTACAACAACTAAGGCATGACGTGGCTGAATACGTTGTAACACTTCAACCATCGTAGGAGTGCGGGTTTAAATCCCACTCCCGGGAGAAAATGCTTTGAAGAGATTTACAAGGTATAATCGAAAAGCTGTCGCCTTGCCCGTCTTGATGTCACGCTGTTTAAATTTTTCCCAAATTATTAAATAAATTAAAATAAAGAATATTGTGGTAGAATGTACATATTGTAACAAATTTAGAGAAATTCCGCTTTTTCCACCCTATACTAACGTTCGAATCGTTAAAATCGTTAAAAAATAAAAAAACTACTACTTTAAAAATACTTCACAATAACACTTATACTTCACAACCAATAGCGTGCTTAAATCAAACTGATAACTGACTACTCAGCTTTCGCTGCTTTTATACTCTCTGTTGCCTCGTTCAACCATTTCTCCTAGGGTCTAGTAACTTCGCGAACTTCACGCCTGGTTATCAACCATATGTATATGTACATGTATATTTGTAGTTTATAGTCTCCCGCATAGCCATATGCATGTGTATATGTGAGTACTACTTCGGCTGATGGTGAGTATATCTCTGCTGCCTTGTGTGTACATGATGATTGATTTGTTTACGTACATACTGCTTATTATCGGCTTAGTGATACTAATATTCGTACAAATAAGTGTTATTTCTTAAAAGAATCAATTTACTTTAACGGTTTTTTGCATTCCCTTTAATTCAACAAGTGAAAAAACTCCTAAGAAATGACAGAGAAATCTCCCTCTCACTCACATTTATAATACCTACTTTTCTCCCATAACCGGTTTCCGCTTTTTCGAACATTGTTTAGAATAGGAGGAAAGGGAGAAGTGAAAAAACTCACAACGAATGTTTATTTAGAATAGGAGGAATGGGGGAAGGGAAAAACTCGCAAGGAATTTTTGTTTATAATTGGGCTGCATAGAAACTGTTGATGGGAAATGTTTTAATCAGCAAACTTTAGAAGAAAAATTAGCTACTACAATTCTCTAAATAATTTGAGGTCGCGAAAAAGTGAACTTTAAGTGGCTCAAGTTATGCTCTACATACTTTTAGATTATTCTTTCAACATTTTAATTTTAGTACCTGGGCGACCGAGCTTTGCTCGGCAATCTTCGAGTATGCCGCATAACTTACTTTGTTCTACATGTCATCATTAATCAAAATCTACTTATTTTATATGCACCCACGGTGCCTTGATATTGCATTTCAATTTTATTAGCGTGTATGAAATTTAGAAAATTAAGTCGAATCATGTGTAAGATTTTTTTACGAAGATTTTTAGCCTTAGTGTTCTTCTTTAAAGCTTTAATAGAATATGAGTAAGTAGAGTACTATTTCGTCTAACTACCCCAACCCTAAACCCTACCTAAAAAAGTCCCTATTTTAATGCGGAGTGAAATACCTTTCGTTTGATACCCATATCGGCATATCTCATGCAATTTTTTTTTAATTTGGAATAGGTGGCAACACTAAATGGCAGCCCTACTCAAAAATGACCCTATTGTAATGCGGACTGAAATACCTTTCCTTTGATACCCATATCACTTTTTTTAAATTTCGAATAGGTGGCAACCCTAAATGGCAACCCCACTAAAAATTGTCCCTATTGTAATGCGGAGTGAAATACCTTTCGTTTGATACCCATACGGCATATCTCATGTAATTTTTTTTCAATTTCCAGTAGGTGGCAACCCTACTCAAAAATGTCCCTATTGTAATGCGGAGTGAAATACCTTTCGTTTGATACCCATATCGGCATATCTCATCCAATTTTTTTAAATTTCGAATAGGTGGCAACCCTAATTGGTAACCCTACTCAAAAATGTCCCTATTGTAATGCGGAGTGAAATACCTTTCGTTTGATACCCATATCGGCATATCTGGTAAAATGTTTTTTTTTTCGAATAGGTGGCAACCCTAAATGGCAACCCTATTCAAAAATTTCCCTATTGTAATGCGGAGTGAAATACCTTTCGTTTGATACCCATATCGGCATATCTCATGCAATTTTTTTTTTAATTTCGAATAGGTGGCAAATTTGTGAAACATTCTGAGTGGCAACACCTAGGTAGAAAGCCTTACAAGGTGATACATTATCTCTGTGCCAAATTTCATTTAATTCGGTTGAGCTGTTCCCGAGATCGTTCGGCTATACAAACAAACAATAACTGCTCGTTTAAAGTTATAAGATAAGTAATACACCTTTTCCAGTTTAAGTTCAGAAATTTACAACTCAAGTTCAGAAAATTACAATTCAAGTTCAGAATTTCCAATTTAAATTCAGAAATTTACAATTCAAGTCCAGATTTTCCAATTCAAGTTCAGAAAATTAAAATTCAAGTTCAGAAATTCCAATTAAAATTCAGAAAATTATAATTCAAGTTCCGAAAATTACAATTCAAGTTCAGAATTTTCATTTCAAATTTAGAAAATTACAATTCAAGTTCAGAAAATTGCATTTCAAGTTTACAAAATGACAATTCAAATTCAGTAAATTATAATTAGGGTGTTATTTTTCAAAAGTTATTCCAATTCATAATACGTAATGCAATACTTATATGTTATTTGCGGAAGTGTTGATGCTTAGTTGACAATGGTGGCTTGGATATATACTGTACCCCAAGTTTTCTCCAAGGCGTGTACATCCCGAGTTAAGAAATAAGACGGAGGATAACTCTTTGCAACAAGTGAAAGAGGACGCAAAAGTGAGCAAAATTGTTTTAAGTGAGTTAAGGAGTCCAATGCTTTCTTAACAGATAGTAGGCCTTCGTATCCTTGAATCAGATTATTAGCGCTAACATTTACCATGTTACATACTTTAATTGCAATTGCATGAAATAAAAAATTCCTGACAAATATTCTGAACTTGAATTGTAATTTTCTGAACTTGATTCGTAATTTTCTGAACTTGAATTGTAATTTCCTGAACCTGAAATTAATTTTTCTGAACTTGAATTGTAATTTTCTGAACTTAAATTGGAATTTCTGAACTTCAATTGTAACTTTCTGAATTTGAATTGTAAATTTCTGAATTTAAAATGGAATTTCTGAACTTGAATTGTAAATTTCTGAACTTAAACTGGAAAAGGTGTAGTATTCGATAAACCGAAAAAACTGATGGTCCAAAAAAGCTGCGCCATACGTTATTATTATTATTAAGCATGCGAAGCACTGCGACCTTTGTGCAAATCTATTGTGCATGACCTTTCTGCCTAATTTTGTATGTGAAGGCTTTTGATGTATCTAAGTACCTGTTCAGGCTTTTTACTCCATATCACATAGGGATTAAGAGTCAAACCACGTAGATGGGATAGTGTCTGCCTTGCCAGAGAGACGCATTCGCAGAGAATGTGAACCGGCGTTTCATCCACCTTTGAGTATCGGATAGATTTAACTTACTTTGGTGATATCGTAGACCACAGTGTCCCGTGTAGTACCCAGTGAGAGTTCTTAGGTCCTCCCTGCTTAGATTAATGAGTTTGGCTGATACGTTGCCGGAAGTATAAACAGTTTGACCTGTCTTTGCCCTGGGCAGTCAATCCAGCGACGTCTGAATGGTTTTGTTTTCCATTTACTTGTGGTTTCCCTGGTGTGTGCTTTTGTGTGTCCATAAAGGGTCTCTGGACAATAGAATGCTGCTATAGCACATTGCTTTGCTAGGTAATCTGCATGTTCATTACCTTCATATCCCTGATGTTCGGGAACCCATCCTAACAAAACCTTGTTTTGGCTCCCAGGTCATTAAGGATTTCAATGCAGTCATCCAGCAAGACTAGTTACAACCAAAAGGCGTCAGGTATCTGGAGGGCAACGTTATAAGACACACTAACGTAGTGGCATTCATCCCATGAGCACGGTTCGGATGACACTTGGAAGTACCGGTTTTATCGAGTTATCCTCTCTAGATCCGCCATATTTGTTAACAAAGAATGGGCACCTTATTCAGGGTGTGACTCTTCGCCACGTATGGCCGGTCTTGAGCTAAGAATAGCCCCTGTTTACAGGAAAATTGGCCCTGAGTGAGGAAAAGTGGTTCAGATGGGAGCTGGGAGAAGAAGGAAAATCTGGTTATAGGGAGGAGGAAATGGTCACCGCTCGCATTCGCCGCCGAAGCGTTACTAGGTGTCACCGCGAGGAGGCTCCGCCCCAATATGGGGGGAGGGTGCAAGCATCTACGTGTCCACGTTTTGGGATGACGCCGGTGTGTGCAAGGCGGAACATCCCCCATCCCCTGCGCCATACGTTAATTTTTCGTCTAACCCGCCTGTTCTATGAATCATTCCAATATTTCATGTTCAATTCATATATAAATAGAACTAAATTAATACAAAATTTTTCTTTTTTATTATAACACAGCACTGCTATGGTAATTCCGAAACAAATGGACGGGAGTAATATATTGGCAAATAATTTAAACGAAAATAAGGGAAATTTATCTTTTATTTCGCAACAATTAAATCCTAAACAAAATCTAGAGGCTACTACTCAAATGCAAGTAGTTCAGATGCCTGTTCAGATTCATAACTCCCCACGTATAAACGATAGTCAGATTTCTGAAAATATTGTCAATACACAAAATCAGTTTTCACAGCAATTGCAGAAGACACAACAACAATTTAAGCCTACTAATCCACAAATTGATTCAGCCGGAACCCAAAAGACAGCTGAAAAGATGCGTCGAGATGAGGGTATGTATTTTTTTATTTTCAAGTAAATTGTACAAATTAACAAGTGCTTCTATAGAAAAACATTTTTTAATACTACATACAGACAACGGTGATCAGTATAATATCAATTCACACAGAAACTTAGGTCCGGTTTTTCAGTACAAGTTAAACTCAGTTTGTCAGTTAAACTACGCTTAAACTATTCTGCAGTTTTTCAGTCTACTTTAACTGAAGTTTAAACTGAGCTTAAGCGTCCCATCTGACAGGGTTAAACTCTAGTTAATCTGTCAGTTATTTGCGTTCGTTCGAAATGGCATCGAATATACCCAGCATCGGGGCTTCAGTACCATTAGAGCTCGTGTTGATAACTAGGCATACTTCTAAAATTTCAAGAGTTGCTTCGAAACAGTGGCTCAACTCGAGAATCTTAGCGTACTAAGCTAAAGTGGGAATTTTTCATAAAGTAAATATGCTATTACTTAAGTTGAAAAAAAATGTAATTAACAACTTGTGGTTCTCTAACTGGACTCAAATCTAGGATTCCATACTACAGTATTTTCACGAAAATAAAGTGAAATATATATATATACATAATTTATAAAATAAATAAATGTGAATCGTGTCAGTCTTCGAAGAGATTTTAGGCCGAGCTTCTCTTCCAATTTGCATCGTCCTCCTTTTAATTTTTCCTACAAATTGGCGGGACGAGACCTACTTGTTTTATGCCGACTCCGAACAGTATCTGCAAAGCAGATGAGTTTTCACTGAGAACTTTTCATGGCAGAAATACTCTCGGAGTGCTTGCCACACACTGCCGAGGGGCGACCCCGCTTAGAAAAATTTTCTACTAATTAAAAAACCTTGTTTCCAAAATTTTGATGTTACCTTGCCCGGGGCTTGAACCCAGTATCTTCGATGTGGTAGGCGGAGCACGCTAACATGACACCAACTCGGCCGCCTATATAATTTATTTTTGATTAATTACGCTTCATTACTGCTATTAACCAGGTGTTTATTTCTCACAATAAACAGCTGTGGGGTTTGGGCTGTGGATGTAGGATATCAACTGGAGAAATGTGTTGAATATTCGTTTGAGAACTGTACATTTCTCAAAATCTCTCGAAATTAGGATAATAATTGGAAAATATGAATGACGTTAGATCAACTCGAAAAATTATAATTTTACAAAGTTTCTCAACGGTTGGATAGTGATTGGAGAATGAAGTTGGATATCAACTCGAGAACTATCTGGTTTAAGAATAAATAAATAATGATGTTGGATATTTCCGGAACTAGATATATATTTCGCTGCAGAATATTTTTTCCATGTTTGTTGAGTAAACGAAATCCAGCTGTTGCCGTATCTACAAATTATCTAGATAATAACAAAACCAATGTTGCCGCACAAAAAAGCATACCCCAAAGGCGGCTTTAAACTGTGACTGAAAAACTGCTCAGTAGTTTAAGTGGAGTTTAAATTTGACTAGAGTTTAAGCAAACTTAGTTTAAGCTTAGCTTAACCAGCAACTGAAAAACCGGACCTTAATGGAATAACCATTTCGTTTAATGAAATAATAAATTTTTCCTCTTCACACAGGGCCTTTTGCTTCATTAACGAGCATCCGTAAGAAATCCACAAAAATATTAGGATTACTACAAAAAATCGTTCAAATGGATAGCAGCTGCTTCCTATTTAACTTTAAAGACAATCAAAATAAAATGCATGCGCAACTATTCATAGATGTTGCCCTAATCCAGTATGTGTCTATCATTAAAAATCCATGTTATCTTTTGTGGAAAATGTTTCAAAAATAAAGCTTTGAAGTTTTCTGATAGTTTTCTATTTTTCATGAATTTTTGAAAATTATTTATTTTTGATGGTCATTTGTTACATTAGGCGTGTTTTTTTTACACGCTATACGTTTACGTTTGACCGTAAAAAAAGGTTATCCTCGCTTAGATAATGCTTAGGAGACCCATCTAGCGGCAGTGGTTAAATAACTAGCTACAAAACAGGGTGTACCTAAAATCGGAGACACAAACCTCTAGTGGCCATAATGTATAACATATAGCTGAATCGGTTGCGATGAATAATGGATACACACCATTTTTAGAGGTGATACATAGAATTAGTGTTGAGGTGAAACATAGACACATATTTCAGTTATATCTGAGTATAATGCGTATTGAAATTTAGTAGTACTAATTTTATGCGCAGCAATTTCAGCGGTGTATTTAAAGTTTGTCGCTTAGCAGTCCATATAAAGTTTAAGCGTAAACGTATATAGATGTAAAAAAAAACACAGCTATTGACAATAAAATCCCAAATACCAGGGACGGAAAATAATAATTTTTTTTTTTCGGAGTCAAAAAATTGTCCTAGGTGAAAATGTTTGAGTTCCCAGGTATCCCTATAGCAATATCATGTCGAATCATGCATCCTTTTTATTTTTCGAACTTTTTCCATAAAAGTCCACATATAAAAGTAAAATCTGTATTTTTAATTTTTGAGTCCGATAGAACTAGTTAAAAAAAATTTTCTTAGTTCGGATATGCCGTTTCTTTGTTATCAAGCCAGACTTTTATTTTGGCCTTAAAAAATAAAAGTCCGGATTTAACTTTTATTTCCGGACTTTTATTTTTAAAAGTCCGAGTTTAACTAGTTCTATCGGACTCAGGTAATAAAAATCCGAAAATAATTTTTATCTTGATCCAAATATATTAAAAGTCCAAAATTAATAGTTTTGCAAGGAATTATATTATAAAAGGAATAACAGTTTCCGCCCCTACCAAATACCAAACAAAACCGACTCAATTTTTCACTACATTAGGCATTCAATAAAGCATTGAATATTGTATAGAAGATTGAATTCAATAAGGGCTTTAATGTAGGAAACTTGACTAATTATTTCATTAAGCCTCTGTCTGAAATTGGCGTAATATTATTACAAACTACATATATACTTATTTGGATTATTTAAATATTTCAATTATATTTAATTTAGTCCAATTTCATATATGTAGGAAAAAAATGTTTGGTCTGCTATTATTTTTACCACCACGAAATATTTTCATATCTATTGTAGATTTAGGGGAAATGGCTACAATTTCGGCTGTACTTTACGCAAATACTCAGCATCCTGAATTGAAACAAATGTATCCAAATTGGAATGATCGATGCAAGCAGATCCTTAAAAGGTGGCGATCACTTTCGAATGAGAAAAAAGCACCATTTTTGCAGCAAGCTAAAGATAATCGGTCAGCTCTTAGAATGCGCAGATCGCAACAGGTATGTGATAAAATATGGATATGTATTTATGGAATTCCTTTCAAAGCCGCTACGCATGCTTACCAATACCTGAGGATAAAATTAAATAAGAACAAAACAATGGTTTCCTTGGCGTTTTAATGACGTCGATGCGTCTTTGGATCTCCCTTCCTACTAGGCTTAAGTTCATAAGTAATGCATTGCTCTTCAAAAAAAAAGTTTATTTGCTTTAATAACGAATCGTAAATTCGCTCAATATTCTTTATTATCCTTCCTAATAAATTAAATGGTAGTATTCTTCTTTCATCATTCTCTGTTATGTCTTGCTTTTATATTTTCGATTTTCTGAACGATTATTCTACGTTCAATCAAATGGGCAAGAGCAGAATTTATAAAAATGCTTTAGACGCTTTAAAGCGAAGATAATGGCAAGGCGTTTCTTTGTATTCTTATGGCCCGGTCAAAGTATAGGCACACGTTCAGATCAAAATGGTCTTTATTAGACTACTTTAAGAGTACTTCACAGTAACACTTATACTTCACAACTAATGCGTGTTTAAATCAAACTGATTCGTCATGCCTCAGCTTGCGCTGCTTTTATACTCTCGATTTCCTCGTTCACCCATTTCTCCTAAAGTCTAGTAATTTCGCAAACTTCATGCTTGGTTACCAGCCATATACATGTATATTTGTAGTTTGTAGCCATATGCGTGTGTATATGTGCGTACTACTTCGGCTAATGATTACATTCGTTTGTGAGTATCTCTCCGCAGCCTTGTATGTATGTTTATAAATGATGATTGATTTGTTTACGTACATACGAGTGGCTACTGAGCATTGGCTCTCATTGTTGTATTATCGACCTGCCAAAGCGTCAACGTGACCAAAGTGTGTATGTAAATCCACCTTAACTTTTGGCGCTGTGAAAGTCTCCCGCGTATAAAACGGTCTCAGTACTACTGTGAGTATGGAAATAAACCAAAAGAGCAAGCAAAATATGCATTTAAGAAAAGTTTAAATGCGAAAGATCTTTTTTATGCAATAACGTTGTTATTTTCATTAAAAAAATATTGCTACTACGTTCTTGTATTACAAAAATGTCCATTCCCAGGGCCGCGAGGAAGGGCAGCTGCATAGACAAGACAAGTAGGCCTAAAGCTGTAGGACAGATAAGTCCCAATAGCGAGGTAGAACTACCCCAAGGCAACAAGCTCGAAAGCTGCAAGCCAGAGAGAGGACCTTAAAAGTGGCGAGATAACGCTAAGACTTCGACTATCTCAGAGGTGCAAAAGGGAGAAACAACATTGAGGAGGGTTCGTTTGACGTGGGGTTGATCCAGGAGCATGGCTCTCAGCGGGAGGAAAGGTTTCTGAGCTCAGCATGTGGATTTGGCGTTTACTAAGCGTAAACGGAAGGAGGAAGGTGAGAGCTGTAGTCTTGGTAAGGAGACAGCTGAATTCATATATGCTGCCTAATTACACTGCTAAGGACCTCGCAGTGGTGTTCGTCGGGTATTTGTCCTAGCATCCTGCTATATGGCCCATACTGCGGAGGCACCTCCGGTGGAGCGCAAGATGTTAGTAGAAGAGGAAAAGCGCAAAGGGCTATTGGTCATAGGCGCGGATGCAAATGCTCACCACAATGCGTAGGAAAAAGGAGATACGAATGAGATTTTGTTACATCGTGAAAACCAATTTGCAGATAGCATACAGGGGAAGACTTCCTACATATGTTGGTTCAACATCCAGCAATTTTCTTGATATTACATTGAGCTCTGAACGTGATATATGGTATGGTTGGATGGTTCTTGCTAGACCATCCTTCTCCGACCATGGGTATATCAGCTTCAGCATCCCCCTAAAGAAGGTAGAGAAGGGAGGAGCTTTTAAAAGCTCTAGGGCAATGAACTCGCCGAAATTGCAGAAACAAAATTGGGGCAACCCAAAAAGGTTGCCAATGTGGAGGAAGTGGAGGAGTCCAACGATTTCCTAACAAAGACGCTTATGACTGCGTATAACAAAGCTTGCCCTCTATGAAGATTCAGAGGAAAAGCAAAGCCGCCATGGTGGTGCAATGAGCTGAGTCTTCTAAGAAGACAGGTAAAAGAAATGTTTAAGCTAGGAAAGACCGCGGAAAGCGAAACGTGTCGGGACGAGTACAGGGATCTATTGAGGATGTACAAGCGTCAAATTCCCAGGGCGAAGAGAATCTCAAGGAAGAATTTCGTTGCGAACATACGAGTGCGCCAGAGAAATAGCACGGTTGAAAAGTCCTAGCAACGGGAAACATAGTCCAGGGACTAAAAAAGAAAGAGAACGAGGAATGGTCACGTAATAGTGAAGAGTCCCTTGAGATGCTTTTCGATACACATTTCCCATCGGGAGATGATTCAGAAGAGCCAGCAGACAGCACTCACACTTCGATCACGGAGCGGGTAGTGCCGGGCTTGGAGACCCATACCAAGATCTAATGGGCGGTGGAGACGTACTCTAAGTTTATATCGCCAGTCCAGATGGTATATTCCCAGCCATGCTACAAAGCAGTCGTGGAATGGCTTAAAATAATATTCGATGGGTACATAAGGCTGAACCATGTACCGCTCCCTTGGAGAACTCTCCTACGAAAGATGGGAAAGACCGGTCATATGAATAGATGTATACATAAAGTCCAACGTAGATGAAAAACTGCTCTCCACAACACAACATGCCTACACCAAAGGCAAGTCGGTAAACACTGCACTGCATAGGGTGGTAACAAACATAGAGAAATCCCTCCCTGGAAGATAAGGAGTATGAGTTAGGAGTCTTCTTAGGCTTTCAACAATGTCTCTAAACGGGCGATCATGCATAGTCTTAATTAAATTGACGTACGTTAAGCCATAACCAGATGGATCGCCTGCATGATAAATTTCAGGAAGAATACTACTTGGTGTGTTGTTCATCCATAAGTTGGTCATCGGCGAGATTGACTGTTGTTGTTGTAGCAATGCTCGCCCCACCTAATAGCCGCGACCGATCACAAATTGTCATCAATATCCTCTAACGGAAGTCCAAGGAAACTTGCCGTTTCAACAGGGGTGGACCATAAGGAAAGGGGTGTTAGAGGCGTTGGTTCCACATTACAATTGAAGAGATGGTTGGTGTCATGTGGGGACACATTGCAAGCGGGGCATACATTTTGTATCGCGGGGTTGATTCTGGATAGGTAAGAGTTTAACCTGTTACAGTATCCAGAACGAAGTTGAGCAAGAGTGACACGCGTTTCCCTGGGGAGTATGCGTTCCTCTTCTGCGAGTTTTGGATAATTTTCGTTAAGTATTGGATTCACCGGGCAATTCCCGGCATAAAGGTCCGACGCCTGTTTATGGAGTTCACCAAGGACCTGTTTGTGTTTTTTCGCTTCATACGGCCGGGTTCTCAGGTGCCGTATTTCCTCAAAATGCTTACGGAGATGACTCCTTAAGCCCCTAGGCGGTGCTGGTTCATCAATCAGATGTCTGTTGGGATGCCCAGGTTTCTGGGTATTGTTGTTGTTGTAGCAATGCTCGCCCCACCTAATAGCCGCGACCGATCACAAATTGTCATCAATATCCTCTAACGGGAGTCCAAGGAAACTTGCCGTTTCAACAGGGGTGGACCATAAGGAAAGGGGTGTTAGAGGCGTTGGTTCCACATTACAATTAAAGAGATGGTTGGTGTCATGTGGGGACACATTGCAAGCGGGGCATACATTTTGTATGTCGGAGTTGATTCTGGATAGGTAAGAGTTTAACCTGTTACAGTATCCAGAACGAAGTTGAGCAAGAGTGACACGCGTTTCCCTGTGGAGTATGCGTTCCTCTTCCGCGAGTTCTGGATATTTTTCTTCAAGTACTGGATTCACCGGGCAATTCCCGACATAAAGGTCCGACGCCTGTCTATGGAGTTCACCAAGGACCTGCTTGTGTTTTTTCGCTTCATACGGCTGGGTTCTCAGGTGCCGTATTTCCTCAAAATGCTTACGGAGATGACTCCTTAGGCCCCTAGGCGGTGCTGGTTCGTCAATCAGATGTCTGTTGGGATGCCCAGGTTTCTGGGTATTCAACAGAAACTGTTTGGTCAGCATCTCATTTCTCTCCCTGATGGGGAGTATTCTCGCCTCATTATGCAGATGGTGTTCTGGGGACATAAGAAGACAGCCCGTGGCGATTCTGAGAGCAGTAGTTTCTGGGTATTCAACAGGAACTGTTTGGTCAGCATCTCATTTCTCCCTGATGGGGAGTATTCTCGCTTCATTATGCAGATGGTGTTCTGGGGACATAAGGAGACAGCCCGTGGCGATTCTGAGAGCAGTATTTTGGCAGGCCTGTAGTTTCTTCCAGTGGGTGATTTTTAGGCTTGGCGACCATATGGGTGACGCGTAGCACGTATCGGCTGGGTAATTGCTTTGTATGTAGTCATGAGCGTTTCTTTATCTTTTCCCCAAGTACTGCCAGCGAGGGATTTGAGGATTTTGTTACGGCTCTGAATTCTCGGAACAATTGCGGCTGCGTGCTCACCAAAATGTAGATCCTGATCAAACGTCACACCCAGGATTTTGGGGTGTAGGACAGTCGGTAGCGTAGTGCCATCGACGTGGATGTTCAAAATGGTCGACATTTGGGACGTCCATGTGGTGAATAAGGTCGCGGAAGATTTAGTCGGTGATAATGCCAGGTTTCGCGAGGCGAAAAAAACGAGAGATCAGGGAGGTAGCCGTTTATTTTATTGCATAGCGCATCGATCTTTGGGCCTGGGCATGTGGCCATTATTGTGCAGTCATCGGCGTAGGAAGCGATTGTGACTCCTTCCGGTGGTGAAGGTAGCTTAGATATGTAGAAATTAAACAAAAGTGGGGATAAGACACCACCCTGTGGCACCCCTTGTTTAATTCTCCTTGGTTTTGATGTTTCGTTTCTAAATTACACCGATGCCTGCCGACCACCCAGATAATTTGCGGTCCACCTTTTAAGACATGGGGGAAGGGTAGACCGAGCCATGGTTGACCGTATCAAAAGCTTTTGATAGGTCTAGCGCTACGAGTACTGTTCTATGGTGGGGGTATTGATTTAAACCGCAATTTATCTGGGTGCTAATGGCATTTAGCGCGGTCGTAGTGCTATGGAGTTTTCTGAAGCCATGCTGATGAGGGGCTAGCTGCAAATTTGCTTCGAAATAAGGGAGCAAAATGGCTTCAAGCGTATTTGCCACTGGCGATAGGAGAGATATCGGACGATACGACTCACCTATGTTAGCTGGTTTCCCAGGCTTTAGTAGCGGGACCACCTTGGCCATTTTCTATTTCTCAGGTATGACAAAGGTGGAAAGAGACAGGTTGAAGACATGCGCTAAATATTTGAAACCCTCTTTCCCTAGGCTTTTAAGCGTCGGCATGGCTATGCCGTCTGGGCCCACTGCTTTGGATGGTTTAGCACGACCAATGGCGTCCTCAACCTCTTTAGCGGTGATGGTGATTGGTGACGCGCTGAATTTGTGTTTATGTGCGTGTCTATTGGCCCCCCGTCTATCTTTGTCGACCGTAGAATGCATTATATATTGTCGGCAGAAAGCGCTCGCGTATTTTTTCGCGTCCGACAGCACTTTGTCGCCAAAGGCGATGGAAACTTTGTCTTTTTGCTTAGTCGGATTCGATAGGGACTTTACGGTGGACCAAAACTTACCCACACCGGTAGAGAAGTTACAACCTCTTAGGTGCTCCTCCCATTTCGCCCGCTTGTGTTCATCCACAAGCAATCTGATGCGTTGGTTTATATCCCTTATTTGGGGGTCGCCTGGATCAAGCTGTCTTATAAGGTCACGTTATCTCGCTAAGTTTGCGGCCTCCGCCGGGAAGTGGGGCCGGATTTTGGGAATTCTCCCGGCGGGAATGAAATGTGACGAGGCGGATTCAATGACCTTACGGAAGGTACGCTCCCCTTGGCGGGCATCAGTCGGGATAGGGAGGGCAGCAAAGCGGTTGTCTGTTAAGGATTTATATTCTTCCCACTTTCCTTTTTTGAAGTTTATGAAAGTGCGTTTTTCAGCGACGATGAAGTCGGCGGTACGCTCAAGCGAAATAAGTATGGGCAGGTGGCCGGATGCCAATGTTACCATCGGCTGCCAGTTGACGCAGTTTACGAGTTCTGCGCTCACGATTGAGATATCTGGCGAGCTGTGACAGCTTCCTACCATACGTGTGGGGGCGTCTCCGTTTATTGTGCAGAACGTCGTTTCTTCTATTTGATCCGCCAACATCTCACCCCTACTGTCCGCCCGCAAGTTTGAATGCCATAGATCATGATGGGCATTGAAATCGCCTAAGATAATGCGATTGTTGCCAGTGAGTAAGGCCCTGATATTAGGGCGGTATCCACTGGGGCAACAGGTGGCAGGAGGGATGTAGATGTTGATGATTTCTAGGTTTGGGCGGATGTCGCGAACCTATATATTCTGTGCTGGCAGACGGTGCAAACGGAGGTAGGGACTAAGAGTCTGTTTCCCTGACCTGCACGATTGCTGCCGGAAAAGAGGGGGGAGAAGACGGGGGCAGGGGACGATGCTCAGCATTGCTACCAACTCTACTACGAAGGTAGTAGTTATGAGTGGTATCAGTTGTTTGAGTTGTTGGCGCCGTGGGGCGAGCAGCAGCGGGTACTTGTTGTGGCTTGCTGAGCAGCGGGGCTGCTGGCAGGTAGTGGGGGGCGCTTAGGCGTAGACTACGGGACGCCCTTGGGCGTGAACAGCAAGGAGCCACAAAGGATTTATAAAAATTACGTGGACGTCGGGTTTTGGGATCAAGCCCAGAACAACCTGTCCGATGCAACCATCCCTTGCACGAGACACACTGAACAGAGTATGACCGTCCTAAAAAGATTCTTTTCCGGCAGATGCAGCAAAACCATTTCTCAGGACCGGGGTCAGGAGACGGACCCGGGTTGGATTCGATGCCTTCCCGGAGTAAGAGAATATGGAGCAGTCCTGCTGCAAGGAGCTGCTGGGAGGATGACAATTTGTGGGAGGGACGAAACAAATTAGATGGGGTCACACTGAAATGACAGTCCTTGGTCGGGAAAAATCCCGAGTCGCTCCGGTACATAGAACCGACTGCCGTGGGAAGCGGGCGAGATTGACTCTTCTAAATTGCTAGCTCGGCTTAATTTCGCTGTTCCCGCTAGGACGTCGAGACACTACGTGCTTTTTTTCCGCTATGTCGCCTAAACCTCGCAAAAAGTGACCCTCTGCAGAGTTGGTGTGCCCACTACAATAACCTGTATAAATGTTTGAGTATCGAATGTTAGCTTCCTGCGTTAAATAGCCTGATACTTTCAAATTTGACCTGGTATTGTATAGTTTGATATTCTCTCTGAATCATCTTGCATTGTTAAATGCATAAGTTTACTTTTATTTTAATGTATAAATAAATAAATAAATTACGCCGCATGGCCGTTCGATAAGGGACCCGTCAAACTTACGGCCTACGCAGATGACGTTGCATTTCTCACAAGTGGAAAGTGCCTTCCCACGATTAGCTCTTTGATGGATCGGGCGCTTCGGGATATACATACATACCTCTAATGTCGGAAGAGTCGGAGGGTGAGAATACGTAGGGAGGGGCGACCTTGCAGGAGAAACCTTGTCGTGGAAGCTCAACGTGAAAGAGAGAGCGAAGAAGGCCTCGACGGCAGTTGACGGTTTCATGTGGTCATACTAAATCGTTCCCGAGATGGTCGGGCTGGTGCCTTAATGGTGCTTGTTACCGGAAAGCACCGGATCTGCATCCGGCAAAGGGCCATCAGCATCGATAACACTCCCCAAGCCCTTCGGGAATGTGTCCTTATCGCTACAACAACAACAACAACGGTACTTTATGCATGTAAAAGAATGCTGGGGTGTACGTGGGGTTTATCGCCCTCTCTCTCTTTCATTGGGTTTTACAGCGATTGTAAAACCTACCCTCTACTATGGACTTCTTGTTTGGTGCAGGATATCAATGCTTAGCATTACGGGAGCCCTGAGAACGATCCCGACGGCTGCACTGTATGCCATCTGCATATTTCACCTCTAGACCTGGTAGCAAAGAACAAAGCATTAACAACTGCAACAGGGCTCAGTGCCTCGGGGCAGCGTGATCGCTTACCATACGGCCATAGTAGTATAGCGTCATCAATTACAAGGCGAACAGACAACCTGATTCCGTATATACACATTGAAGGGTCTCTTATAACCACAAAGGAGGTGGATGGTTGCCGCAAGGGTGTCCAAATGGCGGGCGAGATGGTACACGTGTACACTGATGGGTCCAGAAGTGGAAGGAGTGGGGTCTGCTGTATGCTGCGCTGATCTGAAAATAAACAGATCCTACAATCTGCCAGGCGGACGTAGTAGTCCTAACTAGAGCAGTAGAAACACTGGAAGAAAATAGCTGAAATTGCTCCGAGTCAACTTTTATATTGTCAGCTAAGCAGCAATTAAGGCAATAATCTCATATAGCACAGCATCTACAAGTGGGGACGGGGAGAAGCATATATCTATATATATTGGGTCCCAGGGCATATGACAGAAAATGGAAATGTAAAAGCGGATGAACTAGCTAAAAACGGGTAATCCCTCGAGGCTTGCTCCGTATCGTTAAAAAGAGAGGACTGTAGACTTATAACGGGTATTCTGACTGGACACAGACTTCTGATGTCACATACCTTTAAATTAGGCTCGGTCAGTGATAGCAGATGTTTGAAGCGCGGGTTGGAGGAGAAACGATTCAGCGCGTTCTGTGCTCGTGCCCTGCGCTTGTCAGGCTAAAACTCCGGCTTTTAGGAGTGACACGGCTGTCAGATCAAGAAGCAGCAAGGGGCATAGGTCCTAGGAAGCTTCTAGTATTTGCCAAGAGGACAAAGTTATTTTATAATATAGATCTTGGTTTTTGATAGGGTTTTTCAGTTTGGTCGTTAAACGAACTTCTTGAAGCACTACGAACTCATTCAGTCTATGTGAGGTCCTCATGGGCCGGCCAGTTCAACCTAACCTAACGAAATCTTATACATGATGAGTAGATTACACGTATTTTTATGGAGAACGGCAAATCGAGCGAGACTGGCTTGAAATGAAAAAGCAAATCATAAGAAAATTTCGACATTTGCTTTAGCTAAGGGTGCTTTCACATTTTGCAAGTGAAATTGTTTTTCCCACTCGTTGGTACTTTTCCAACATTTTTCACAATTAAAAATTGTATTTCTACAAATGAAATGCGGGTATTTTTCTGGTATCAGAATGTTTATAATAGTGCTTCGCAAAATTTTGTATTTTATTGTAGAAATATTAATTTTCTATATCATGCTTAATTTTTCATGCAGGACCAAGAACGAGTATGTTTTAATCAAAAATCATTGAAGGAACAAGAGCAAGAACGCATATGGAAGCAACATCAAGCAAAAGCTAAAGAGGCACAGAGCAATTTAACTTTTAATCAAAGAGGTATGAAGCTTATTAATATCTATTTCACACAGAGGGTTAACGAAATAATTATAGCGTTTTCTTTTCTAGCTATAGTGTTACGCTTTTTGTACGCCGCGCAAGGGTTGTTGTTCTATTCTAAATAACAGGCAACGCCTTTATGGGGTATTTCGTTCTTTTGTGAAAATTGTTGCCTGCTCGCAACGCAAAAGCGTTACACTTTTACCCTGTATAAAATGGCGGTGTGGCAGTGCAACTCTGTGAAACTCTCAATTCGCTCTTGAGTTCCACATATACTCTGTTAATATGAGTGCACAGATCACCTACCAGATTGCGCATTCACGAGTTCAAAATTGCTTCTTTCTGCGCATCTACGTCACAGTTGACTGTTTGAGCGAATGAAAGAAAGAGAGAAAAAAACAAGAGCTAAAGGAAAATGACGTAACAATTGCCCATAAAAAAGAGATGATCTAATGTTTACATGTGCAATGCGCAATCTTCTTGTGTGATTTGAGATATGAGTGAATGTGGTGAGATGAAATGTTCTGTGTATGCACTATAAATGTTGTCAATTTTCTGGGGTAGGAGTGACACTATTAAGGCTTTACCATTTGCTTAGGCAACACTTTGTTTCAGAAAAGAAAACGCTATTAGTCAAGTTTTCTAGTTTAAAACCCTTTTTGAACTCAATCTTCTATGCAAAATACAAATTCCAACTTATCTCATTGTTGCTTTATTTAATGCCTAATGGAGTCAGAAATCTTCTACGTTTTGCTTGATGGATCGGATTTAATTATCAATATAACAACACTGAAAGAAAAAGATTGGTAAAATCAACCGAAATACGGGTAAATTCAACCGAAATTTCTGTCAATTTCTATCCATCGCAACAAGATGTTGAACCAACTACGCACAAATCGTTGATTCGTAATTGACCGTTTTAGTAGTCAAATAAACAAAAAAAGTTGTTTCATTATACTTTACCCATAGTTTTGTTAAATTAACAATTATTACTATCGCTCTAAGAATACCAATCAAAACTGTTAATATGAAAGGGATTTCTGTTCTTTTGAAATTACCAGTGCAAACTGTCAAATTAACAGATTTAATGTTAAGATGAGACTAACAGCGAAAGCCGTAGAAGTGACAGAGATTTTTGTTCATTCGAAATAACCAGCGTAAACTGTTAAATTAACAGAGTTTATTGTCAAAATGGCACTACCAGTGAAATCTATTGAAATAACAGATATTTCTGCTTTTTCTAGATTAATAGCGTGAACTTTTACATCAACAGAGTTTTCCGTTCATATGACATTAATACCTGTGGAAAAAATAAACGCCTGATAAATATATATTTAAACTTACGTAGTTTTTGTTTTAATTGTATAAATAACACATAAGTACATTTCATTTTTAATGATTTTATTGCTATATTTAGTAATATTAATTAAAATAATAATAAAAAAACTAAACCGGAATTACCATCGACAGCTTTGTACGAAAGTATGTTGCCATATGTCTTATATACGTAAATATGTGAATACATATGTAAATACGCATGCTTGCTACATATATATTTGCTACATATGCACATATTCAGACACGCGTTAGTACATGCTCTAGCGAAAATAACGGCACTGCACCGTTTGTTAAACTTTATTTCAAAATTTCTTTAAATATTTTCACCATATTGTTATATTATAATTATATTTATATTCGTGTACGCACATTTGATATAAAATGTTTCCATTTTCTTTGAATTTAAAACAAAAATCGGACAAATCAGTACATATGTACATACATATGCATGTACTTACTAACCGAACTTCAATTGGGTGTACATCAAATATGCTGGCACACTTTATTACTTTCTTTTATTAAACACACTTTCACCAAATTTTATTTTTTATAATTTATTTAATTTATAGTTTTGAACTTCGTGGTAGTCACGAAACTGATTCTCCATTCTTTCAGTTGCAGCTCATTCTCAATTTCTTCTCTCGCATGTACAGTTGCCACACTTGATTGTTTCTAACAAAACTTTTAGTATAAATGTTTGACATAACATTTTAAATAGAGAACTTGTAAGTTATAGAAAAGTAAAAAATCAAATCGCGGGAAAGGTAATTCACTACTGGAGTTTCTTTACATGTAATTCGGCAAGTTTAATTCTCGTAACACTTTATTTTGAAACGATTCCAAAACAACTCAAACTTGTATGCTGTTGGAAACATCAACATTAAAAAAAGATGGTTTTTTCATTATCTTATTAGATTCGTTCGCGTGATTGAAAATTCGTAAAAACTTGAACAAAATGTTACTAACTTTGGAAAATCCTGTTCGTTCAAACAAAACTTTTGCAACAAGACGGCGCAATTTTGCATTTCGCTTGGAGGAGAAGTTGCAAAATTGTAACCGATAAATAGGTGTCCCGGTATCGCATAATTTTTTGCAGTGTTATGCACAGTAAATTCAAAAAAGGGTTTTTTCGTTTTGTATTGATAACTGAAAAACTATTTTTTTGTTGTTTTCCCAATTTGTGTGTTTTTTTCGATTTGGTGGTTTTCTTATTTTTGTGTTTTTTTTAACAAATGGCACCATGGTCATCGTACGAAGTAGAGAGCGCAGTGAGCCTAAGGTCTCTTTGAAATTTGCTCATACATTGACTGTTGCTCGCTGTTGAAATGACTAGTGAGATCAGTTGTGTTAACAGAAAAATCAGTTAGATTGATTAGGAATCTGTCAATTTTACAGAGTTTTGTTAACTTAAGAGCGACAATTTCTATTCTGTTGAAATGACTAAACTACTTTGTTCGCTTGACAAAGAACTCGGTCGAATTAACCATAATTCGATCAATTTAACCGAATCTCCGTTAAGTCAACAACAACAGAACCGATTTGTTGATTTTACTAGCACCATTTCTTTCAGTGAAATGACGATCAAAAATATATTATTTTCAATAATTTACGAAAATAGAAAAAATAGAAAAATTTCATTTTCGCTGCATTTGCAGAAAAAGATAATATGACTTTATTAAAAATAGGCAAATATTTGGTTAGGTGCAACATCTACGAGTAGTTGCACATGCATTTTATTTTAATTGACTATTTACTGTAAGAGCGTAATATTTTTTGGAGCTGCTGACAGATGTTCGCTTAATGAAGCAAGTGACTGTCTGAAAAAAAAAACTTAAATATTTCATTAAACACAATTGTGATTCGATTAAGATTCTGTGTGAAATTGGTATAAAGAGTTAACAAAAAAAAAATAAATATAAAATTTTAGGAAATCCCTTCGATTTGAATGGATCTACAGAAGCTTGCCCAATTGAAAAACGAACAATGGCATACAATGAAGATATTATTCAAAATGGACCACATCAACAACTTATTCTAAAAGAAAATAACGGTAAATAATTTAAATAATAATACTCATGATTGCGTAGATGTTTTGCGCTCTTCCTTTTGTACAGACCATACAAGATTAAAATTAATACAATGTGCTACTTCATCGAATAACTAATTTTCTTTCCGTGTCTGATTCTATTACCGATCAACAGCAGAGTTGGGGTAGTGCATTATGCACCGGCCTTTATTCACAGTTGAGTGGTGATGCAAAAAGTATCAGCCACACTCAGGTATAGTGGCAGTGAAGCTGGAAAAGGTTTCACTAAAATTTAAAAGCTGGTAGTGAAAATATTGTCAGCTACAGCTTAGCGCACAAACATTTTTTTCCACTCATTTGAGTGGAGCCATAGAAAACTTCCATTAATCTAATATTTATTTTTTCCCTCAGCACAACAGCGGGTCAGGGGGCTGTCGTAAGAGGCGGCTAAAATACCAATCTGATTCAAGCGGTTGTATAGCGCAATCCTTTCAAGTGGCTGCTAGTGTAATTTATAGCTTCTCCAACCCAATTGTCAACCTCACCTGTCGGTGGTGAATCCCGTTTCTTTACCAGCCGAGGCTCTGGCGGCTCCAAGTTCCTCATTGATCTAGGGATGGGTGGGCGGTATGACCTAGAAGGTTTCATGTGGTCATACTAAAGCGTTCCCGAGGTGGTCAGGCTAGTACCTCAATGGTGGTGGTTACCGGAATCTATCGGATCTATATCCGGCAAAGGACCATCAACATCGATAACACTCCCCAAAATCTTCGGGGAGTCTCCTTATCGCTACAACAACAACCTGTTGCCGTCTACAAGAGCCCAAAGTGAATATAGTGTACCTTAAAAATCAAATAACTACTCCAACTTATCGTAACTGTACTCTGAACAAAATCGACCGGCGCATCTCTTCAAACACCGGCAACCAACTAACACACATTTTAGCCTTTCTTTTTATATATAAGATTTATATAATTTAAACTTTGACATAAGTTGCGTATACCTCACGCGATGGTTTGCACATAGGTTTGGTTGCGATCGGCGCACATGGTCTCGAGATATAGGCCAAAACGTGGATCAGGGTAACACTAGGATGTGTTTTTACATTATGGGTATCAAATTGAAGCTGTTGATGTGTGCTTTAGTACAGAGTAATATATTATACCGCTGGGTGACTAGGGTCTCTAGATATAGGCCAAAACGTGGACACGGATACCCCTCGAAAGTGTGTGTATTATGGATATCAAATAAAAGCTGTTGCTGAGAGCTTTAAAGTAATTTTAATTAAGATATTCGATTTAGTCGCATCAACCTGGCAAAACTGATAAATATGCATGCGAAGCCGAAATAAAGACATGGATTAATAATACCCACATACCTATTTACATACGTCCTATTCGATTTGCCTGAAATTTACCTATATTAGTATTTACGATCCTTTTTTCCGGGAAGTAGACCAGATACGGACTAGGACTGGGATTAGGACTGGGACTGAGACTCGGAAGGGGACTGGAACAAAATACATACCACCCTCTGGGACTGGAAATAAGGGATGAAGAAGAATAAGAAGAACTTGAGAGAAGAGAAAAGAGAGAAGGGACTGAGAAAGAGATAGAATGAGACGAAGATGGAGATAGGTGAAGCGAAAAAGACGGAGGGAGGAGTGAATAAAAGGATTAGGAAAAAGTGTAGAGGGGGGAGGGCAGAGTTAGACGGCAAAAGCTTATAAAAATGTATGCAGGTAGACCAAATATAGGGCAGAACAGCGTCTGCCGGGTCTGCAAATATAACATAGAATATTAGCAAAAAAGTCTTAAGAAATACGCATTTAAAAACGGCCTAAATAAATAATACGCATATGTGGCCAGTGTACTAATTTGAGTACACACCTTTAAAACCCAAAAAAAAAAAAAACAATATTTATTTATTTTTCTCGAGTGGATACCTTGTAGAGCCCACTTGCAGAACAGCAAGTTAAATTTTTAGCTCAGCGTTAATCTGAGGCGTTAAACTCATATATATTTGACAAATTTTTAAATTAACTCTAAGTTAAAAAAGTAACCTGTCGGTCTGCAAGTGAGCCTAATTGTTCAATTAAAAAATATTCTAATTATTTTTTGTTGTTTAGCTTTGACCATTAATGGGTTAAACATAAAAAAGGCTTTCTTAATATATTTAATGAATTTATTTTCTCCATAGATGATGCATCGGAAAATAAACATCTCAGAACGTTACTGCTTAAGGAGCAACAATTAAGGACATCAACAACAGATCCGTGGATATCGAGTTCAGTTAACATCAATTCCCCCAGTAGCTTATATCAGCATTCTTTACCAAGTGATTTGATATCCAATTCAAATAACTTAAATTCATTCACTAATATTGAGAGCAAAAATGGATTGATTGAAGAATCTAAAAATGTTCAAAGCTTTGATGTTGTACAATTAGAACAAGTAGGCAATAGTGAAAGTAAGCAGGTCTTCAAGATTCGAAAAGATATTAAAACAACAGACAGTGGAGAAGCTGAGCTGGAAAAATTGGACGCTGATGAAAATGGTGCTTTTGGAGATATTTTAGGTGGTTTAGGTGACGGAAATGATGATGATCTCTTAAAATCATTAACAGCAGAAATTGGAGATGACTTTAACATACTTGAATATGCGGATCCTGCTTTGGATGAATTAGCTTCAAATCCAAATCTATTGAACAAATTAGATTTTGAATAAATACGCAATTAATATTTTTTTTGATAAATAAGAATAGCACTTTTTAAAAGAATTGTGATTGTGAGTATTTTCAGCTTCATTATTTATTATTAAATCAATCTTAGCATTCAAGTACATTAAGATGAAATTGTTCTATCGAACTTTTCAATTTTCGCTGTTATATAATCGATTGAAAAGTTCAAATAAATATTCCTAGGCGATTTTCTACAAAATTTTATAATCTATAATTTGCTTATTTTTTATTTTAGGCATTCTTTTTATACTCAGCGTGCTTTGCACACAGAGTATTTTAACTTTGATTGGATAACGGTTGGTTGTACAGGTATAAAGGAATCGAGATAGATATAGACTTCCATATATCAAAATCATCAGTAACGAAAAAAAATTTGATTGAGCTATGTCCGTTCATCTGTCCGTTAACACGATAACTTGAGTAAATTTTGAGTTATCTTGATGAATTTTGGTATGTAGGTTCCTGGGCACTCATCTCACGCTATTTAAAATGAACGATATTGGACTATAACCACGCCCACTTTTTCTATATCGAATTCGATATTCGAAAAACCAAAAAAATGCGATAATTCATTACCAAAGACGGATAAAGCGATGAAACTTGGTAGGTGGGTTGACCTTATGATACAGAATAGAAAATTTTGGACAATGGGCGTTGCACCGCCCACTTTTAAAAGAAGGTAATTTAAAAGTCTTGCAAGCTGTAATTTGGCAGTCGTTGTAGATGTCATGATGAAATTTGGCAGGAACGTTAATACTATATACGTGTTAAATAAAAATTAGCAAAATCGGATGAAGAAAAAAAATTTTTTAAGTAAAATTTTAACAAAAAATTCAATGTATTTACAGTATATAAGTAAATTATGTCAGCATTTAACTCCAGTAATGACATGGTGCAACAAAATAAAAAAATAAAAGAAAATTTCAAAATGGGCGTGGCTCCGCCCTTTTTCATTTAATTTGTCTAGAATACTTTTAATGCCATAAGTCTAAAAAAAATTTACCAATCATCGTGAAATTTGGTAGGAGCTTATGTTAGCGTTAAAATGCGGGTTGCGGGTTGTAAGTTTTACTTACGCGAGGATTATAGCTGATTATAAAAAACACTTGCACTTGTTTTTCTTTGTTTAATTACTTTCTAGACTAAACGGAAGTAGCCATTGATAGCTGACAGATATAGAGATTCCAATTAGGCGCAAACAGCTTAGATTCTAGGATACGATAACTTATTTCTGTGAAAAAGGGCGAAATCGGTTGAAGCCACGCCCAGCTTGTATACACAGTCGACCGTCTGTCCTTCCGCTCGGCCCTAAACACGATAACTTGAGCAAAAATCGATATATCTTTTCTAAACTTAGTTAAAGTACTTATCTGCACTCATTTTATCTTGGTATTAAAAATGGGCGAAATCCGACTATGCCCACGCCCATTTTTCTGTATCTAAAATTACGAAAAATGAAAAAAATTCCATAATTCTATACCAAATACGAAAAAAGGGATGCAACATGGTAACTGGATTGGTTTATTGACGCAAAATATAACTTTATAAAAAACTTTGTAAAATGGGTGTAACACCTACCATATTAAGTAGTAGATTATTCAAAAGTTCTGCAGGGCTAAATCAAAAGCCCTTTGAATATTGACAGCAATACTGTTCGTGGTATTACATATGTATATAAATAAATTAGCGGTACCCGACAGATGATGTTCTGGGTCACCCTCGTCCACATTTTGGTCGATATCTCGAAAACGCCTTCACATATACAACTAAGGGCCACTCTATTTTAAAACCCCCATTAATACCTTTAATTTGATACCCATATCGTACAAACACATTCTAGAGTTACCCCTGGTCCACTTTTATGGCGTTATCTCGAAAAGGCGTCCACCTATAGAACTATGGCCCACTCCCTTTTAAACTACTCTTTAATACCTCCCATTTGATACCCATGTCATACAAACACATTCCAGGGTTACCCTAGGTTCATTTTCCTACATGGTGATTTTCCCTTATTTTGTCTCCAAAGCTCTCAGCTGAGTATGTAATGTTCGGTTATACCCGAACTTAATCTTCCTTTCTTGTTTTTTATAAAAATGTTAATTACCAAAAATAAAACATAAAAATTTGTAGGATCCGTGTAAGTTACAATCACGAATAAAATATATGATAGTTGCCGTTGCCTTGATGTGTATTATCACTCATAAAAAGTGCGTCAGGAAAAAATCGTACGCGCGTGATAAGTTATACTTTGTCATCATTCATAAATAGTTTTTAATTGTATGCAAATAATTAATTAAAAAATTAATTATAATAAAATAATAAAAGGACTGGAAAAAGATTGTCAACAACAATTGTTCAGTTTAAATTTGAAAAATTAAATAAATATTTTCTTGCATTAAGTGTAGCATAAATTCGCCAATTAATCAAATGTTATTATTGTAAAGCATTTCGGTAAATTCTGCTTATTTGAAACCTTCTGCTAACGGTCGAATCGCTAAATTGTTGAATAAATCACTCCAATATTCTGTATTTCAAAATGACCTTTGTTAGACTGCTTTAGGAGTAGTACAATTGCATTTCACAATTATACTTCACTTCGCAACTGATAGCGTGTTTAAATCAAACTGATTACTGACTACTCAGCTGGCGCTGCTTTATACTCTCCGTTGCTTCATTCGCATATTTCTACTAAAGTCTAGACGTTTCGCCTTATAGAACTGCTGTATCTCTTGCTTGGTAATTGAGCAACATATATGCGTGTGTATATGTGAGCAACTAACTTCGACTGATAACAACATGTGTGTGCGTGAGTTATTCTTCGTCACCTTTTATGTACGTGTGTAAATGGATTAAATTCATGTATTCATGTACATGAGAGTGGCAGCTTGCTTTATTGTTGTTGTGCCTTTATTTACTAACACTTAGTAATGCTAAAATTAGCCACATTTTTTTTAAATTATGTCCACTACAATAGCATCTTCCAGTAATTACTGAATCGGAATAGAATTGTTGGAATAGACTGGTCCCTGCTCCATTTCCCGGAAAAAAGTATAGTAAATACTTATCTTGGCAAAGGGCTACTTATGGAAAATTTCAGGCAAATCGAACAGTTAATAGAATTTTATCGAATAGATACACTTATAAATAAAAAAAAGAAATGTAAGGCGCGATAACCTCCGAAGAGATCTAAGGCCGAGCTTCTCTTCCAATTTGCGTCGTGCTCCTCTTGATTTTTCCCTACAAATTGGCCGGACGGGACCTACATGTTTTATGCCGACTTCGAACGGCATCTGCAAGGAAGATGAGTTTTCACTGAGAGCTTTTCATGGCAGAAATACACTCGAAGCGCTTGCCAGACACTGCCGAGGGGCGACCCCGCTTAGAAAAATTTTCTTCTAATTGAAAAACCTTATTTCTAAAATTTTGATGTTGCTTTGCCCGGAAGTTGAACCCAGGACATACGGTGTGATAGGCGGAGCACGCTACCATCACACCATGGTGGCCGCCACAGATACACTTACGGTCATAAAAAAAGCCGACGACAATATGTTCCCTGTTACATCGTTTCTACAGTCATTACAGCTATGTAACGAAACTTTTTAGTTATTGTGATTAACATCGACAATTCCTTAACTCATTAGGTGGTATCTTAAGGAAAGTTCCTAGTTGCATAAAATCAAAAATGTTTCATAAAAGTAATAGTTTTATCATTGAAGAAGAAAATTAATATAATTGTTTACGAAGTACAAAGCTCGCAAAATATGGAAATAGTAAGCGGAGTACATTACAATAAATTATTCTTAAAAAGATTATGGAAGAAATATATTAAATAAGTGACTTTATCCTCTCATTTTCGAAGTGGACGACGACGAAAGGCCAATGTAGGCGTTGATTGGAATATCGTCATCATGGCACTTCTGAATACATTTAAAACTGCTCCAGAGACCAACTTTCTACCACAAAAAAGTGATCCCGCAAGCTAACTGGTATTATAAAAACATAAATTGGTCAGTGAACGATTGGTTATGATTCATAATATTCTCTTATGAGTGCATAAGTTTTAATCAGTTAAGGTTCGCGACGCGTAGTAAGTCCCAAAAATTAGGAAGATTGAGTCAAAACTGCGTTAAGGCAACAGTGAAGGATTCTCCGTATATAATGGTGTGCAATAAAACCGCTTCAATGGTGGCAAGGAGTTGGTAAGAATATCTAGCAAATATTTGAATGACGGCTTGTTCAGCCTGTAATATGGCCGAAAAATAATTGAAAAAAAGTTAAAATAGTAATTCTCAACTTACAGTGAATCACTTGCTCCAAAGGGTTAGAACTGTCCCTTAATTGCCTCATAATCGCTTTCACATTTATATTTTCGCGCTCAATCAATACCAACCAAGTGCAATACTAAAGATTTTTTATAAATTTTTTAGCTCAATATTTTCTGTCTTTTAAGGAAATATGTGCTTGTGCTTGTTTATAAAATTTACACAATTGCAAGTAAATTATTTGTTCACTGCTAAGTCACAATAGAGGATCAGCTATTTCGAAGTGAACTTTTGAAAATCATTTCGCGACAACACGCGTAAGTCTTTATTGTATTTTGTCCGCAAAGCTCAGTGAAAGCTTTTTTAAATAGGTGGCATTGCTTTTTTTCTTCTCTATTTTTATTCCGTCATTTCCGTTGGAGATTTGTGTTATCTTTAGTTTTGTTTTGGTTTTGTTTGATTGTAGTCTGCAAGCGGGGCATCCAAAATATTTTCATAAAAAAGACAAATAATGGAAGGGACAAAGAAACAAAAGTTATCCACATTGGATCAATTAAAGGAAATGACTGTTGTAGTTGCTGACACAGGAGATTTTGAAGGTAATTATGATAACTGCTTTGGGGTTCATTCAAAACCAGCCTTGTAGTAAGCGCTTATCAGCACAAACTTCAAAGTGAATGCAAAGTCAAGTGAATGTCAAGTGAATGGCAGACGTGCTGAGCAATGTGAACCGCAACAAGTAGTAGAAGGTCAATTATTAATTTGCCATTTTAATTGTATCTGATTCAATCTCATTTTTTGATTCCTTACGTTTTCCTCATGAAAATTGGAACTTATAAAAAGCCTTTTTTGTTTTTATTTTAATTTTATATATGGCTATATGGCGGCCGCCGAGGTGAGTTGGTAGCGTGCTCCGCCATCCACCCCGAAGATCCTGGGTTCACGCCACGGGCAAAGCAACATACAAATTTTAGTAACAAGTTTTTTCAATTAGAAAAAAAAATGTCTAAGCGGGGTCACCCCTCGGCATTGTTTGGCAAGCACTCCGAGTGTATTTCTGGCATCAAAAGCTTTCAGATACCATTCGGAGTTGGTATAAAACAAGTAGGTAGCGTCCCGCCAATTTGTAGGAAAAATTGAAAAAGAGCACGATGCAAATAAATAAAATATGGCTATAAATTTTTACTATTGCGGTCTTTGTAAATAAAATTCCCATTGTCAAAAATATATTTGAATTTTCTACCCGAATGGAGACAGTTAAGAGATGTTGCACAAGAATCGAAGTTAATATTTCTGTAAGGGGACTCAAGCAATTTAAATTTAATATTTGAAGGAACCATCCTAATGTATACGTACGGATTTACCACTTTTATTCATAGTCTAAACTAGCGGTCGACTGCTAATACGCCTGCAAAAATATTAGGAGCGATGTTAAAGGACTTCTACAGATAGCCTAGAGTATTTTTAACTGAAAATCATATTCTAATATTTCTACCACCACCAAAGATGAAAAAATATTCCCCCAGGATAGGAGGTCAGTATGAGGCGACTAAAATACCAGATTCAAGGGCCTGTGTAGCGCAACCCTTCAGGTTGCCAACGCAATATATAGCTTCTCCAAACCCAACTCTGTTTCACTAAATGACGAGGCTGTGGCGACCCCAAGCTCCTCATGGAACTTGGTGGTTGGGAGGGAGGGATGGCCTGAAGGTTTAATGTGGCCACATAAATCGTTCCCGAGATGGTCGGGCTAGCACCTTAATGGTGCTGTGTTACCGGAGCGTACCGGATCTGTATCCGGAAAAGGACCATCACATCGATAACACTCCCCGAAACCTTCGGGGCGCAACCTTATCGCTACAACAACATGGAAAAATATTCCGGTAATTTCCATAAACAGAGGAAATACACACATATGTATGTGCGATTGCGACTTAGATACATAAATCTTTAAAGAATTTCCAAAGACGAACAGCAATGGAAAGACGTCCCCCAAACTCCAACCTTCGCTAACGCTAAATCTCCATCGCTAAAAATTTTTACAACAGCATTAGGTGTGCAGAAAGTATGCGCTCTCGCTCTGGCAGTCTTTAGAGCATTTTAAGCTGGTGTGACGGTAGGTTTTAGTCATATGTATGCCATAATTAACGGAATCTTTTATTTTCTTCCTTTTTAGTGGCATTTTATTCTTTTAACTAACTCAAAAAATCGATTAGTGTAAACGGGTGATTAAATTTTTTTAGATAAATTTTTGTCGTGCAATTGAAATTGAATAGTAAATTCGAGGCGAATTCAGTACCAGGTGTTTTTATCCCATCAGCTGATTGCTTCTTCTTGATAATTTTCCATACAAATCTTTGTACAACAAAATGTCAGTTAATCGCAAGGCGAATCCATACCAGCTGGTGGTAAAGCGAATTCAACCAATTCGCCGTGCACAAGAATGTCAAACTAAAAGAAAATTTTCATTGATTCCGATTAACTGACATGTTGCGTTGTATGGAAAATAATCAAGAAGAAGCAATCAGCTGTTGGGATAACAACTCTTGGTACTGAATTCGCCTTGGTTAATCGCAAGGCGAATTTATACCAGGTGCTAGCAAAGCGAATTCAATCAATTCGCCGTGCAGATGAATGTCAAGTCAAAAGAAAATTTTCATAGATTTCGATTAACTGACATTTTATTGTACAAGGCTTTGTATGGAAAATTATCAAGAAGAAGCAATCAGCTGATGGGATAAAACCACCTGTAATGAATTCGCCTTGGGTTAATCGAAATCTATGAAAATTTTCTTTTGACTTGACATTCATCAGCACGGCTTATTGATTGAATTCGCTTTGCAACCACTTGGTATAGATTCGCCTTGAGTAAATTGAACAATGTTAACATTCCTTAAATGTCGCTCTTCACTTTCATTGTGTTCACCTTAAATTAAATTTTTGACAAGGTGAAGTTCGTCGCGATTATTTCGCGGCGGCAAGGCAAGGCGAGTCCATACCAGGTGGTGGCAAAGCGAATTCAACCAATACGCCGTGCAGAAGAATGTCAAGTCAAAAGAAATTTTTATTTGATTTCGATTAACTGATATCAAGGCGAATCCATACCAGGTGGTGGCAAAGCGAATTCAACCAATTCGCCGCGCAGAAGAATGTCAAGTCAGAAGAAAATGTTCAATGATTTCGATTAACTGACATATTAAAGTACAAGGTGCTGTATAGAAAATAGTCGAGAAGAAGCAATCAGCTCTTGGGATAACAAAACCTGGTACTGAATTCGCCTTGGCGGCAAGGTAATGTGTTTACAGCTTGAAAAATAAAATTGCTGTTATTATTCAAAATGTGTAATTTTCAAAGCCTTTATAACGTATGCAAAACGAATTCAGTACCAGATGTTGTTATCCCAACAGCTGATTGCTTCTTCTTCATAATTTTCCATACAGCGCCTTGTACTTTTATATGTCAGTTAATCGAAATCAGTTACAATTTTCTTTTGACTTGACATTCTTCTGCACGGCGTATTGGTTGAATTCGCTTTGCCACGACCTGGTATGGACTTGCCTTGAAAAAAATAAAAAAAAAAACAAGGCGAGTTGAATATAGATTCGCCTTGAAAAAAACAATCGAATTTGTTATGAATTTTGTTTAATTTGGAGGATTTAACCGCGAATTCAACAACAGATAATATTTTTATCATGCCTTAAATAAAATTTTTGACAAGGCGAAGTTTACAACTTAAAAAATAAAATTGCTGTTATAATTCAAAATGTGTCATTTGCAAAACCTTTATAACCTATGTATACTTTACGAATAAGGGGTTAGACCTTGTTATCGTTTAAAATGATTGGTATTTTGACGAATAATGCATTTTTTATTTAAGCTATGAAGCTGTATAAACCTACAGATGCCACAACAAATCCATCGTTACTTTTGACTGCGGCGAAAATGGAGCAATACGGTCATCTTTTAAAAGAAGCAGTAAATTACGGCTCGAAGATTGGAAAGTAATTATACAGAAATTCGGTAAAAAAGAAATTTGCAATTCTTTACATTTTTTTTTTACTTTCAGCTCAGTAAACGATAAGATTAATGAAGCCATTGATTACTTGGGTGTTCTTTTTGGCTGTGAAATTTTAAAAATAATACCAGGAAGAGTTTCCACTGAAATCGATGCTCGTTTATCCTTCGATACAAAAAAGAGTGTAGCAAAGGCTCTGAAGTTAATCAAATTATACGAACAGATGGATATTCAGAAAGATCGCGTTCTCATAAAAATAGCATCTACTTGGGAAGGGATTCAAGCGGCAAAAATTTTAGAAGAAAAACACAAAATTCATTGCAATTTAACACTGTTGTTCTCCTTTGCTCAGGCTGTTGCATGCGCTGATGCTGGCGTCACTTTAATATCCCCTTTTGTAGGGCGTATTCTAGATTGGTATGTTGCTAATACCAAAACTAAAAGCTTTGAACCAGAAAAAGATCCCGGTGTTATATCGGTTACGCAAATTTATAATTACTATAAGAAATACGATTACAAAACGGTTGTGATGGGTGCTTCCTTCAGAAATGTTGGCGAAATAAAGGCATTGGCTGGTTGCGATTATTTGACCATTAGTCCTGCTTTGCTGAAAGAGCTGGAAAATGATGACGAACCTATAACTGCGAAGTTATCAGTGAAGCAAGCTAAGTCTGCGGATATTGAGAAAATTAATATCGATGAGGCGACTTTCCGTTGGCTACTAAATGAAGATGCAATGGCGACTGAGAAACTATCTGAAGGCATAAGAAAATTCGCACAGGATTCAAAAAAGCTGGAAGATGTGATTGGAAAATATATTTCAGAGGCATGAAACTTTAAATTTTGCAAATAAAGTTATTTAATACCTCCGGCGCAAGTGAGTTAATAAAATGGTAATGGTGGAAAAAATATAGTACTGTCAATTAATTATTATTTTTAACTAGCAGACCCGGCAGATGTTGTTTTGCCCTAAATTTGGTCTGTCTGCATGCATTTTAATAAGCTTTCTCCGTCGTAACTCTGCCCTCGCTCCTCTACACTTTTTCTAATCTTTGTGTTCACTCCACCCTCCGTATTTTTCGCTTCATCTATCTCCATCTTCGTCTCATTCTATCTCTTTCTCAGTCTCCTCCTCTCTTTCCTCTTCTCTCAAGTTTTTCTCATTCTTCTTCAATTATTATTGCCAGTCCCAGAGGGTGGTATGTATTTTGTTCCTTTCAGTCCCATTCCGAGTCTCACTCCCAGTCCTAGTCCTAATCCCAGTCCAAGTCCGCCTCTGGTCTACTTCCCGGAAAAAAGCACCGTAAATACTAATATAGTCAAATTTATATACCAAATTTCAGGCAAATCGAATAGGACGTATGTAAATAGGTATGTGGGTATTATTAATTTATGTCATTGTTTTGGCTTCGCATGCATATTTATCAGTTTTGCCAGGTTGATGCGACTAAATCGGATATCACAATTAAAATTACTTTAAAGCTTTCAGCAACAGCTTTCATTTGATATCCATAATACACACACATTCAAGGGGTATCCGGGTCCATGTTTTGGCCTATATCTCGAGACCCTAGTCACCCAGCGCTGTAAAACTTACTCTGTACTAAAGCACGCATCAACAGCTTCAATTTGATACCCATAATGTAAAACACATTCTAGGTGTATCCGGGTCCACGTTTGAACAAAATCGACCCACGCATCTCTTCAAACACCGGCGACCAACTAACACACATTTTAGCCTTTCCTTTTATATATATAGATTTTTATTTTTCACTCTTCACTATAATATTAAAACGAAATGCAGACATTCGTTTCTTTTGAAATTCGGCTTAAAAATTGCACATGGAACAACTGAAGACTCTCCTGAATTAAAAAAATGTCTTAGTACTTCGAAATGACGGGCCCCCTAAGAAACCCCGGGTCCGGGGGTAATCAACGCACCCCCCCCCCCCCCCCCCTATCTCTCGCTAGGCTTGGTGATGTGCTATACTTGATATCATTCGCTATAATATTTTTTATTGATAAGCACGTTGTTTAATTAAACACCAACCAATTACAAGGAAGTATATTCGCACCACCTGAAAATATGAGTGCGTATACGTAACATTTTATTATTACGTATAAACATAAAAATTTGCAATAAAATAATATTGCGAATATAAACTGAGATATAACATATCCTTTATTTCAAGTTAGATCAAACTACACACGGGATGCAAAACAAATTCAAAATTCTGGATAGGGAAGAGTTTAACCTGTTACAGTATCCCGAACGAAATTGAGCTAGAGTGATGCGCATTTCCCTGCGAGTTCTGGGTATTTTTCATTAAGAACTGGATTCGTCGGCCAATTCATGGCATATATATCCGACGCCTGTTTGTGGATATCACTGAGGACCTGCTTGTGGTTTTTTGCTGCATACGGATGTGTTCTCAGGTGCCTTATTTCCTCATAATGCTTACGGAGATGTCTCCTTAAGCCCCTAGGCGGTGTTAGCTCATCAATCAGATGTCTGTTGGGATGCCCAGGTTTCTGGGTATTCAACAGGAACTGTGTGGTTAACATCTCATTTCTCTCCCTGGTGGGGAGTATTCTCGCCTCATTATGTAGATGGTGTTCTGGGAACATAAGAAGACAGCCCGTGGCGGTTCTGAGAGCAGTATTTTTGCAGGCCTGTAGCTTCTTCCAGTGAGTAGTTTTTAGGCTTGGCAGGAAATACATTTTGTATGTCGGGCGATTCTGGATAGGTGCTTTTCGATACACATTTCCCGTCGGGAGATGGTTTAGAAGAGCCAGGAGACAGCACCCACACTTCGATCACGGAGCGCGTAGTGCCGGGCTTGCTGACCGATACCAAGCTCGTATGGGCAGTGAGGACGTTTTTTAAATTTAACTTGCCGGGCGCAGATGGTATATGCCCGGCCATGCTACAAGTTTCAAGTAGAGCGGCCGTGGAATGACCTAAACTAATATTCGATGGGTGTATAAGACTGAATCGTGTACCGCACTCTTGGACACCGCATTGCATAGGGGGGTAATACGCATAGAGAAAGCCCTGGAATATAAGGAATATGCTCTAGAAGTCTTAGACATTGCCGGGGCCTTCAACAATGTTTCTAAATGGGCGATCATGGATGTTCTTAATTACATTAAATTTCCTGGTATTTTTCATTAAGAACTGGATTCGCCGAGCAATTCATGGCATAGAGATCAGACGCCTGTTTGTGGATATCCCTGAGGATCTGCTTGTGCTTTTTCGCTTCATACGGCTGTTTTCTCAGGTGCCGTATTTCCTCGCAATGATTACGGAGATGACCTCTTAAGCCCCTGGGAGGTGTTGCCTCATCATTCAGATGTCTGTTGGGATGCCCATGTTTCTGACAGAAATAAAAATTTTAATTTTCGCTTTCGGATTCCAAACACGGAGGTCGAGACGCGTCTTTTGATACCACCTTTTTTTAATAAAAATTAAGTGGTGCACCGTCTTGTAAAGCCTTACCGAATCTATATGGTATTTTAATTGCCTTTTACGACAGGCATACCTACCGCGGGTATATTCTAACCCCCTAACCCGCTGGGGGTTCAACATTTTGAAACTCCTTGGTGCGGAGTCATGGTACAATAACCAGGTAAAAGCATCAGAGTTGCATTTTACATGTTTTTTCATTCGAAGCTAGTTATAAAATGCCAAACTTTGTTCATGTTTACATTTTTTGTTTATTTACTTGTTGTGAAAATTTATTAGGTAATTCTTTACTTTAGCTCACAACTACTAAAACTCGTCCAAAAATACCGGGAGAGGTGTCAAAAGACGCGCTTTGGACCCAGGACCATGAATCCGAACACGGAAATTGAAAATTTTTTTCTTTCAGATATATTTACAAACAAAGTTGGAAATTTTCATATGGCTGTTGTAATTTTGATGGTGTTGCGTACCCACAAAAAAAGTGTTTTGCGCGGATATAGATTTGGTCTCTAATGGTAATTTTTTATAAGCGCGGCCGAAGGCCGCCAATGCAGAAAGATGATCTGCTTAAAATTACTATGAATTCCACCCCCGGTTTTGGAGCGCTTCGGTGCCATTTTCAGTTTTTTGGGAATATTTTTTGACAGAAATAAAATTTTTAAATTTCGCTTTCGGATTCGTCGTCCCGAGTCCAAAACGCATTTTTTGACACCTCCTGATATTCTTGCACGAGTTTTTGCAGTTGTGAGCTAAAGTAAAGAATTACCCCACAAGATCAAGGAAGAAAAAATATTGGGAAAAAGTTTGTGGCGTGAGCTTCCCTAAAATGGCTTAATTTTTTCGCTCCATTTTCAGGCCTGTGACCTTATTGTGGGAGATCAGAGAGTAAATTTGATGCCCAACTCCACTCCATCGCTATATTTACCGTCTTTGATGGAAATATTCAGTTTCCCGAATGTTGTAAGATAAAAAATGTGATTACCAAATATCATTCCTCCAGCTTCATCAGCATTGTAAATTTTACCTTCATCAGCAAACTAACTTTTTCTTTTTTTGTTTTGGCTTTGTTGACGAAAATTACATGTGACATTTTTCTTCTTCCATCGCTTTTGACAGAAAAAATTGAAAGAACGATTGACAGTTTATGTACGATCGCTCAAACGAGGAATTATTGAGAAAAACGTTTACAAATAAATCAAAAAGTGTAAAAACTTCATTGAGACTAATTCAATTTACCTTTTATCGGATCTATAATTCTAATTCGATATATTTTACCTTGCTTAATTTTTTTACATTTTTATTGTGGAGAATTGTTGCATTACAAGTTTTCTATGAGGGGAGTTTCATCAAGAAACCCAAAAAGAGGGGGATTAAGCTATATCTCGCAAAGGACCATCAACTTCGATAACAGTCCCTAAACCTTAGGGGAGTGTCGCGGCGACATTAACAGTAGTTATCAATCGCGCACTGTCATTTAAGGGCCAGTTAAACTTCCATAACCCTAACGCCATAGTCGTAACCATACCCATATCCATAACCATCTCCATTGTGATCGACTAATGGTGCCATAACCTTAAACAGCTGACATTTTCATAAAAATGAGGAAAACGCAAAAAAATACAAATATGTTCCACAAACAATAAATCTCTTAGTCAAAACAATTAATAAGATATACAAAAAGTTAATAAATTCATCAACTCCAATATTTTAGGTTATGGATATGGCGAAAAACCAATTGGTTGGCTATGGTATGGTTATGGCGTTAGCGTTATGGTATCACAAATCACATACACAAGATTGCGCATATAAACAAAAGATCGGCTATTTTTTATGGGCAATTTTTACGTCATTTTCCTTTAGCTCTTGTTTTTTCTCTCTTTCTTTCATTAGCTCAAGCAGTGAAGTGTGACGTAAATCGCAGAACGAAGCAATTTTGAACTCGTGTATGCGCAATCTTCTGTGTGTGATTTGTGTTATGGTATGGCATCATTAATCGATTACATTGATTTCCATAAGGTTGGTTCGATCAGCCGTTTTATGTGGTTATGGATAAGTCACTATTACTTGGCCCTTTACGACCACGTTACGTTACGTTTAATATATTTCTAATATTACTTTCGTATGGATGCATGGTAACTCCGTTTATGAGAAATACAAACAAAACACTTTTTGTGATTTTTAATTTAAGAATTTGATAAAATGTCTGACGCTTCTAAAAATAAGCAAAAGTCGAGAAAAACTAATGGTTGGGAAGAAGCAGGATGCGAGTTTTATCAAGAAAGCTACTGTGCAGATTGGGATGGTGTTGCAAAAAACCCTATCGCAATAACTACATTGCTTCCTTCAAAACAAAACAGGCTTGGTTAGTATTAAAATTGTGTACTTATTTTTTAACAAAGTGAATATATTTAGCAAACACTTTTTATGGCAATTTATTGAAAACTATACCCTTTGCAATGCGGTTGCATTAACTAATTTGATCAACTTCTTATGAACTTGTGCAGGCACATCCAAAAGAAATTACCACTCTCAAACGGATCGAAAACAGAAAATATGCTGGCAGCAGTGTCCATCCACCGCTCCTCGAAATAATCAACAAAATGAAGGGCAATTTTCTTTATTACCAGATTTATCACAAGTAATTAACGATGAAGAGCATATCTGGGAGGAAATGTTCCAAATTAAACAGCTGCCATTGTCAATGCAACAAAAAAAGGAATTCAAGGCAGATTTGCAGGTAACCAACTTTTAGGCTCTACACATAGTCGTATTTTTTCTATGAAATAACGGGTATTTATGCGTAATGGGCCTTTTAAATATGCAAAGAGACACTTTCGTTTTAAACCAAATTTTTTTGTACAACAGTGGTTAATGAAGTGTAGCTCGCTGTTCTTGCATCAGTGATTCGCCTCATCCAATGGGTGCGTCCATTCACTGATTGCTTTCAATGTCCTCTAACGGGAGTCTAAGAAACTTACAATGTCAACAGCGCTGTACCAGAGAGATAATGGTGTTAGCATAGTTGGGTGGTAGTGCACGAAATATTGAGTGCATTTAGAATAAAAAAGATGGTTATAGTCTAGAACAGGGGTCGACTGCTAATACGCGTCCAAAAATATTGAGATAGGTGACAAAAGGCGCGTATTGACCCCGACTTGTTCTAGACTTTTAACAAAAAGATTTCACTCTACTTTGAAGAATTGTTCCCGTTAGGAAATGAACGAAATTCGAAATTATTTTCCTATGGTTTTGTGGCAGAAAGGAATCAACATAAATATTCGTACAACGCACTTTTTCCAAAATCAAGTTTACGAAGTATTTGTATGGATAATTGCTGAACGCGTTCAAATGCACTGCTTTGCTATGGTAAAGCACGACAATACGAGCATCGATATTTGCATTTTTCTGCACGAGCTCACTTTACTCCCAGCTTCTCTCATATTTTATCAAATAAGAATCAATTATTAGGGTAACGAAATGTGTGTGGAAGTGGGACTTACATATATCAAAAGTATGAGCAGCAAAGAAGAGGGTATAATAATAATAAGGCAATGTCTAAGTGCCACACGACTCTTACAACCGGCCTCCAAAGCCAGGTTAAAGATATGTTTAGGTTCTTAAAAAATACGTGAGCTTTTGTCAAACCGGCTGAAGCCAAGGCGAATTCCGTACAAGGTGTTGTTATCACAACAACTGATTGCCTTTTCTTTATTATTTCTCATACAATGCATTGACATTTTTCTGCACGACGCTGAAAATATTTGTACTACCTTTTAAATTTTAATGAAAAATTCTTCAGTTTCACTACCACTAAAGCTGCGTGAGGTTGATATTTTTTGCATTACTACTCAACTGTGAAGGCTGGTGTATTAGATTAGATGCATTGGTATAGACTAGATGCCGAGCAACATATACTCATATCACTTACAGCGTTTTCTTTTCTGGCTATATTAGCCGTGTTTTTTAACACGCGTATATCCGTTTACGCTTAAACTTTATATTGACTGCTAAGAGACAAACTATAAATACACCTCTGAAATTGCTGCGCATAAATTTTGTCCTACTAAATTTCAATACGCATTATACTCAGATGTAACTGAAATATGTGTCTTTGTTTCACCCTGTACACTAATTCTATGTATTATATGTGTGTCCACAATTCATCGCAACTGATTCAGCTATATGTTATACCCTATGGCCATCAGAGCGTTCCGTCTCCGCTTTTCGCTACACCCTGTTGCTGTAGCTAGTTGTTTTACCACAGCCGCTAGATGGGTCTCCTAAGCATTATCTAAGCGAAGATAGGCGTTTTTTAACACGCGCAAACGAAACGTATACGCGCGTGTTAAAAAACACGGCTAATATAGTGCTACGCTTTTTGTACGCCGCGCAAGGGTTGTTGTTCTATTCTAAAAAACAGACAACGCATTTACGGTGTATTTCGTTCTTTTGTGAAAATAATGGTCTGCTCGCAACGCAAAAGCGTTACACTTTTACCCTGTATAAAATGGCGGTGTGGCAGCGCAACTCTGTGAAACTCTCAATTCGCTCTTAAGTTCCAATATGAGTTAATATGGTGAGTTTAAATGTTCTTTGCATAGTGTACAAGTACAAGTGTGTTGACTTATCTGTCAAGCATTCTGACAGGCACTCGCTGGATTCGGAATGACAGCGAATTCAAAAAGGATACCATTACCGAATGCGCCGAATGATTGAAAAATTGAAAAAGTCGAGACGATTGGTAGACAAAAATGTTGTCTCGACTCTAGACCTGAGATTTCCATCAGGTGAGCGAGGCTGTTTGTAGTTTTGACGTTTATCGCTTAGTGAACACACTTGTATAGGTACACTATGGTTCTTTGTATGCACTAAAAATGTTGAACATTTTCTGGAGTAGAGTAACTCTATTAAGGCTTTACCATTTACTTAGGCAACAATTTATTTCGGAAAAGAAGACGCTATTAATTTATATGTTTTTGTATTGTAAAGTTGTGCTTTCCAAAAGGCGTCGCTTCGAGCACCGCTCAGTGCCATGTTGAATTTTGTAAAAATTCGTTATATTTTTGTTAATTTATGGATGCTAATAATTGTCATCATCCGGTGGCAAATTCTTGAGCCAGATAAATAATTTTGCATGTAAATGCAACAACAAGGATTTGAGCCAGGTAAATCCAGATAGAAGTCTGGTTCAATTTGTGAGCCAGATAATTTGCTAATTGCCTCTTTTTAGTTTGGCAACGCTGCCTTTAATAAACCTACTTTTTCAAAAATAGATGTCGCTGCTTAGCCTTTCGCCGTATGAGTTCAATGAAAAACAGCGGCGGCATCTGCCAATCACATTTCACATTTGCGAAAATTTCACGACATCTGCGTCTCAAGTCTCTCAATGATCCAGAGCATTGCCGTGAGAATTGAGCGTGAGCCAGAGCTGTAAAACTCACTGGAAGACGGCAAATGTTAGTAACGCTGTCAGAATATGCCAGTTTTGACCATTTGCGGGGACTATCGTATGGGCAAAGATATGCAGTGATTCAAGTAGAACTAGCTTGAAAGTAGCTAAGTTTACGAATCCTTAACACCAATGTTGCCATTTTGGTGATTTTGGAGCCAGATCTAGCCCTTTTTTTTTGCGTTTAGCTCAAAAAATTCCGGTTTATCCCTTTTTTGGCCCTCTTTAAAACGTTTGCCTCTTTTTGGCTCCAAATCTATTTCGGCAATACATACTGTGAAATTTGTAATGTGGTTCATGTGTGTCCGAAGTTTCATTTTATTTGTTTCGTTATGTATGAAGTGGCAACTCGGCACTCAACTGGGGGTCAATTCTCCAACTGTGAAAAACTGAAAAACGTACACTCATTGAAAACTCATTTTCATTTGCACACACTATGTACACTTTTATGTATAACGCAAAGCGACGCGAGGAGTCACTTTCACCCAAGTGAAACCAAATTCGTATCATATAAGAGCATTCATTCACTTGGGTGACTCTGGGTGACAGCAGGTGATTGTCTTACGTTTTTTCGTATTATATAGCGACGCAAAGTGTCACGAACACTCATTTTTGCTGTCAAAATATTCACTTGCTTCTGGGTCGCGTTTGCCTCATTCACTTCGCTTTTTTATTGTCGTTTTTTTTTTAATAATTTTTGAGTAAAAATTGAAGAATCTTTACATTTCGTGAAAAAAAAATTTTAAATTTTCATAGACAGCCGATAATGGTTACATTTAGAGCTGCGTTCAATGTGGACGCATATTTCGTCAAATAAAATAGAATAAAAAAAAATAATAATGGAAACCTATAAAAACTATAGCCATGAACCCAAACTCTTATTCCTTTTGTAATCGACGTCCTTCAGATAAAATTTTTTCGGGATTTTAAATTATTAAATACGGACTTTTATTTTATAAGTCCGAACTTTTATTTTTTTTTAAACAGACAGAATAAAAGTCTGGCCTTATAACTATGGAACGGCTCATCCAAATGAATCGCATTTTTCATACAGAATCTTTCTTGTCGCAACAAAAAGCGGTGTATAGAATTTCAAGGGGGCATACTTTATGGCGAAAAATGGTGCTTGTAACCGGAACGTACTGGATCTATATCACTAAAACAACAGCAACAACAGTTGGCTATAGTTTTTCGATAACAAGTTCCTAGTATTAATATTGTAAAGTCCCTGTAAGGACAAGGTTTCAAATCCAAATATTTACGAGAATGGACTGGTAAAAAATTCATTTCATTTGGTTGAAACGTATCTTAGTTATGGGGTCGTACTTTTGTTTCTTTTAAAGTCCGGATTTAACTTGTATTTTCGGACTAGTAAAATAAATGTATGTATTTTATTTTATTATCCACAAAGTTTTTTTTTATAAAGGATGCATAATTCGTCATGAAAATGCTATGGGCATCCACGGAATCCCATGCACTTTCTGAAAGGAACATTTTTTAACCGGACTTTTTCGACGAAAAAAAAAAATATTAAAATGAGCCACTGATTATAACTAAGTTATACTATAGTTTCGTCTTTCATCAATATCCTTATCTTCGCAGTTTTATTTCAAAAACTAATTCTGAGTAAAAGGCAAATCAAAATTATTAATTTGATTTTGAATTTTTTTAGTAACTATAATAACTAGAAGATATATGTACCTCCGTGCTACTTTTTTAAAAAATTTTCTTACAAATGGGTGATTCTGAACGCATATGCAAGACAGATGAGTTTTCGCTGAGAAGTCCTTAATTGAAGAAATACATTGTTTATTAAGCACTGCTTAGGTGGAATCCCAACCGTTTGAACACAGGGACTTGTGCACACAGAGTGAGTGCGCTATTTCCACACCACGACTATTTTTTTAGGAATGAAACATTCAAATCCAGGGGAATTAAACTGTCCGGGCATAATAAAAGCAACAGGCCCTAGGCATACGTTGCTAACAACATACAAAGGTCGGCCACTTACGTGCTACGCGTCGCCACTTTTTTCGCCCGATTTAAAAACACCCACTCGAAAAGGCTGCAGGGCTGTGAAAACACTGTAGTTAGAACTGACACGGAATACTCACCTGAACAGCATCGATACAGTGAGGCAAAAGAGCTCAATATAAAGGAGCATTTTGAAATGCTACACAGTTTAAGCGGAGTTCTCACCAACCAAGACACGCCAGAAGGCAACTGGTTGATATATCCTTGCTTCCCAGGTAGATAAGAAGATATCACCACTAGTACTACGATGAGATTCGGCACTTACAAACTCAGCCGTTAAATGTAAAAAAGCACGAGGAATTCCTATATATTGTCACGGATATTAGCATCACTAAGTTATCCCATTACTAAGGCGATGCTAAGGCCACGATAAGCAGTATTTACGTCAATAATCAAATCATGTATACACATATATAAGGCAGCCGAAATAAGTCACACACAGATGCATTTACTTATACGCCTATGTATGCGCGAGAGACTGTAAACTACAAACATTCACATCAATAATTCAATCATTATGTATCTACATGGACGAATAAATAATTGCGGCTACACATATGTACGTATACGAGCGACGGAGCGGCAATGCACAGACACATGCATATATCTTATCTGAGTTGTCACAAGAGAGAGCAATAATTTGTGCACGTAGTTGTGGCTGGCGATTTTGTAGCCGAAACTAACTAGTAGGTTCTGGAAATCGAAGAGCCTAGAAGTATGCAGCGTAAACTATAAAAGCGGGGCAGGCGAGTAAGAAGTAATTCAGTTTGAGTTGAGCTATCAATCAGTTTGATTAAGCACGCGATCAGGCGGCCAATAGTAGAGTTTCATTTGATTTATCAGTCAGTTTGGTTATTAAGCCAGCGAGTAGCAAAGTATAAGTGTTATTGTGAAGTACTTTAATAAAGGCCATTTTTCCATTATTCAATATTGGAGTTATTTATTCAACAGTTTAGTGATTCGAACTTAGCAGAGGATTGCAAATAAGAGGATTTGCAAGTAAATTCGTTACAATATAATCCACACGGGGAGGGTAAGCATCTTTGCCACGTACCGCCCTGCGATCCCCGTTATCAATAAAGTTCATGCAACTGTCGCAGAAATGGTAATCAGACTACATTGTAACGTTCCAGACACTTCCCTGATCTAAGTAATGTAGGTCCAGCATGATATGTGTCCCCACATATCACCACCCATCTTTTCAATTGTAATGTGGAATCAACGCCTCTAAAAACAATGTCTCCATGCTACTTTGATGATAATTTGTGAGTAGTCGCTCTTAAAAGATGAAGCAAAGCACTACACTCTACAAAACAACAAAAGTGCTTATTTACATGATTAAACACTCACCTGGTGTGATGGTAGCGTGCTCCGCCTATCACACCGTATGCCCTGGGTTCAACTCCCGGGCAAAGCAACATCAAAATTTTAGAAATAAGATTTTTCAATTAGAAGAAATTTTTTCTAAGCGGGGTCGCCCCTCGGCAGTGTCTGGCAAGCGCTCCGATTGTATTTCTGCCATGAAAAGCTCTCAGTGAAAACTCATCTGCCTTGCAGATGCCGTTCGGAGTCGGCATAAAACATGTAGGTCCCGTCCGGCCAATTTGTAGGGAAAAATCAAGAGTAGCACGACGCAAATTGGAAGAGAAGCTCGGCCTTAGATCTCTTCGGAGGTTATCGCGCCTTACATTTATTTTTTTTTTATTTAAACACTCACCTGGTTTTGTACAAACGGTAAAAATCTAGTTGAGGGGTCAACTGCTAATACGCTACCAAAAATATCGAGAGAGGTGTCAAAAGATGCGTCCTAACCTCGAAAAGAATAATCCGAAGGAACTACTTTCTGAATACTGCAAATATCTATGCACTGAAAATTCTTATTTCGGCCTTGGAATTATTGATACGTGGTCAAATCAAATATTTGCACACTCCTCCTATACTTTTGGACGTGTGTTTGTGGTCGACCCCTGCCCTGGAGTATTCACCTTTCTAAACAAACACTATTTTTTTAAGGCAGCTTACATTTTATTTAGAAACAAACAAAAGAATTTTCAAGCTATAAATAAAGACTGCACTTTCCGCTATTATTTTGGTTTTGCAATTATCATACGCTGTTATTCCGAAAAAAATGCACTAGAATGAGTTCCGAAATAATGAATAAACCAACTGGCTACATCGGCTACGTAATGTGTTTGACAGTCTCAGTGAATACGTAGTGACTACGTAAGAGGACAAACGCGAATACGTAAGAAGTTATAAAATACGAATTCTGGGTGAATGTGAATGTGAGTGAATGCGACGCAAACATTCACGGTGACATACATAATAAGGGCCTTATTCACCCTTATCGCGAAGTTCATGCGGAAAAGTGTTCGCCTTCACTTCTTTTGTTCGGGTGAACTTTTTCCGCCTATCGGCAATTTCGGGCGAACAAAAGTTCACTTCGAAACAGCTGATGTTCTATTGTGAATTAGCAGTGAACAAATAATTTACTTACAATTGTATAAATTTTGTAGCAAAGTATATATTTCCTTAAAATACAACAAAAAAAGAAATAAAAAATTTATAAAATAATGTTTAGTATTGCAATTAGGTTGGTATTAATTGAGCGCGAGGAGAATATAAATGTGAAAGCGATTCGGAACAATAAAGGGACGTTTCTAACCCTTTGGAGCTAATTGATTCACTGTAAGCTAAAAATTACTATTGTCCGCACTTTTGAATAACAAGTTAATTTTTATTCAATTAGCTTTCGCCAATATTACAGGCTAAACAAGTCGGCATTCTAATATCGGCTAGATATTCTTACCAACTCCTTGCCACCATTGAAGCAATAATTTGGTGTTCCACCAATTGTAAAGTTGAGTACATGTATACGTTTTTTCGCATAGGGAAAAGGGGTTGGAAAGGACGAAATGGGTATTAGTCAATCTTGTTCCAGTGAGGTATTCAACATTTTGGAACCGTCGTTTTTGTCCACAATGGATAACTTGCCCGACTGATACGTTGTCATAAAAAATAGAATTTACATACTTAGGAATACAGGAATTTAACTTTTTTCCACTCAGCTTCTGATTGTGCATTATGTATTGATGTATTTCTAATAATAAAAGTACATATAATCATAGGAGTATCAAATTTCAAAACAAAAAATTACTTAACATTTTCTTTTCCTCTCGTTCGCCTGTAAAATATAAGTGAAAAAATTTGGGCTTCCCCGCTGTTCATTTCGCCCGAACAAAGAGTTGCCGATAAGGTGAAATCTTTTTCGAACACGAAAAATTTCTTCGCCTTCCTCTGCGATAGGGTGAACAAAAACTGTGAACATTTTCGGGTGAAAACAAAACTCGCGATAAGGGTGATTGTGCACATTGTTTTGCTGAATGTAAAAGTCGTATGTCAGTGAGAAAATATTCATCAAACGCCATGAAAACAAAAATGTCATTCTGCATCAGTGCATATGAGTTTTGAATGTCATAAAAGTGTACACTGGCTGCCAAGAAAACTCACGAAGTTTTTATCAGTGAGTTTTTTTGTTCATATTTTTGCTTTACAGAATCAAAATTTCAATGTTTACACAATTTCTTGTGTACACCTTAAAACTCACAGTTAGCGAATAGGGCCCCAGATTATAATACATTTTTGTCTCCCGTACCTTATTTTCATTATAATTTTGAAGAATATATATTAATTAAAAAATAAGATAAATTTATAGACGAATTCATTGTAAGAAAGATGCGTAATATATGTCGCGATAATTAAATTAATAGAGCAAATAAGGCAACGCTTGCCGCGCAATATAGAAATGCTTAACAAAATAGATTTCTTTTCGGTTGAAAACACAAAGGTTTTTATATTTTGGCGGCCACCGTGGTGTGATGGTAGCGTGCTCCGCCTACCTCACCGTATGCCCTGGGTTCGCACCCCGTGCAAAGCAACATCAAAACTTTAGAAATAAGGTTTTTCAATTGGAAGAAAATATTTCTAAGCGGGTTCGCCCCTCGGCAGTGTTTGGCATGCGCTCCGGGTGTATTTCTACCATGAAAAGCTCTCAGTGAAAACTCATCTGCCTTGCAGATGCCGTTCGGATTCGGCATAAAACATGTAGGTCCCGTCCGGCCAATTTGTAGGGAAAATCAAGAGGAGCACGACGCAAATTGGAAGAGACGCTTGGCCTTAGATCTCTTCGGAGGTTATCGCGCCTTACATTTATTTATTTTTCATATTTCACAAATGAAAAACACAAGTATAGCACCGATGAAATAACGAGATTACAAATGCAATGCAAAAATATCTATCTCCAAACTTGGAACAATGTGACTTCAACATTAAGGTTTTGGTTTGATGTTAACACTATGGCGCATAATCATAGTCAAGATAAAATAGGTTTTAAATTTAGTTGCAGCTTTTTGACATAATTTTTCTATGAGCTATCTGTCAAAAAAGCTGCAACTAAATTTAAAACCTATTTTATTTCGACTATGAATATGCGCCTATAATTCCAAAAGCTTGTCGATTTTGTGCTGCCACTAAGTAATGCTGAATTTGCAAGAACGTTTTTAAACATGAATTTGATTAAAAGCAAACACAGAAATCAAATGAGTTTAGTTATGTTGAATTGGCTTCTGGCAATAAGAAGTGGTCTTAAGCGGCTGAATAAATGTTGTCATGACTTTGAAATAAACAACGATCTCTTAAAATTAGTGAACACAAAAAATATTTATGAGTGTAGCACAAAATAACAATTCATCTTCAGGACGAAGTCATAGATTTTGAAGTCTAAGGCCCTTCAGTATATCTCGTCCCAGCATAAACTTGAATATCACACACGTGTATTTTAATGGTGATTCGTACACCCGTAGGACGTTAAAATTTTAATAAAAAAATTTGAAAATTGTAAATTTTTTTTACCGGCCAACATCTTGGCAAGTCATATTTTTGACGAAGCTATAGCCGTGCGGTCATTGTAGTAATGTGAAAAATACTTCTTCTTTTTAACAATACTTTACCGCCAAATGGCAAAAAAAAAGTTAAAAAAAAGGTATTTTTTTTATTAAAAAGTATAAAATGAACTATAAAACAGTATCATTTATGTACCTCTATTGTACCTTATTTTTTTGTTAGTTTACTGTACCTTTTTTATAACTTTGTTTAAGCTTGATTTGAAATAAATGTGAAAACTTACATTGAAAGATATACATACACTTTTAGCTCTTTTTGCAACGGCTTTTGGATTTTCTTAAAGAAATTTAGCTCTTTTGTAGCCCTTTTTTTCTAGAATCTAGCCCCAAGCCAATTTTTTTCTGGCAACACTGCTTAACACGCTTATATTAGTTTTACTTGTATGTTTGTAACTTTCTAGGCTAAGCGCGCAAAGAGACCCATCTAGCGGCAATTATTGAAGATGGCAGTGGTTTTTTCATTTATTGCAAAAAGAGTATTTATTTATTTATTTATTAAAGTCAATACAGACACAAAGCGACCGACTAGATATAAGATACAATACAAATAACAAGGAAAAAAAAACATGTTACGTGGCTGACTGTTTGTGTGGTGAGGAGCGGCGGCAAGCAGGTATGCTTGCGGGCCCAGGCTAGCTCGTCGTCTTGGGCGGGGTATTGCACCACCGACCTCACCCGGAGCCACATGAACAAAAAAAAACAAAATTTGAAAGTAAAAAATTAAATAATAAACTTACTTAATTTGCGCTTAACCGTCAAACGGTTATGGCCGTCCAACAAGGCGCGCCAGTCGCTCCTTCGCTCCGCCAACCGGCGCCAATTGGTCACACCAAGGGAGTTTAAATCGTTTTCCACCTGGTCCTTCCAACGGAGTGGGGGCCACCCTCTACCTCTGCTTCCATAGGCGGGTTCCGATAGAAACACTTTCTTGGCCGGAGCATCATCTTTCATTCGCATAACATGGCCTAGCCAGCGCATCCGCTGCGTTTTAATTCGCTGGACTATGTTGATGTCTGCGTATAGCTCGTACAGCTCATCATTAAATCTTCTTCGGTACTCGCCATCGCCAACGCTTAGAGGTCCATAAATCTTTCGAGGAACTTTTCTCTCGAACACTCCCAAAGCCGCTTCATCTGCTGTTGTCATGGTCCATGCTTCTGCCCCATATAGCAGGACGGGTACGATAGCTGACTTGTAGAGTATGATGTTCGTTCGCCGAGAGAGGACTTTACTTTTCAATTACCTACCTAGTCAAAGTAGCATTTATTGGCAAGATTGATTCTTCGCTGGATTTCAGTGCTGATGTTGTTGCTAGTGTTGATGCTGGTTCCCAAATAAACGAAGTCTTACTATTTCGAAATTATGGCTGCCAACAGTAGCGTGGTTGCCAAGGCGCATATGCGCTGACTCTTTGCTCGATGACAGCAGGTATTTCGTTTTGTCCTCATTCACCATCAAACCCATCTTTACCGCTTATTTTTCCAGTTTGGAGTAAGCAGAGCTAACAGCGCGGGTGTTTAGGCCGATGATATCAATGTCATCAGCATATGTCAGTAATTGCACGATTTTATAGTATATTGTTCCAGTAATCAAATTAATTAAGTTAAATTTTAATTAATACATAAATCAAATCAAAAATAACAATTTGTTAAAATTAATATTGAAATAAAATTGACATCTTATTTAAAAATCTTTGAAAAATATCATGCCAGACGTGAGAGTATTTCCTTACGGATAACAGCAATCAAATGCTCAAAACTAATACAGTTGTACAGTTCATTATAGCACGAGCACCAATTGCGAAGAGGGCTATATTTGGCAAAATTACGCCGGAGAATGGGTAAATGAAAGAGTACATAGTGTCTTGTAGTTCTCGCAGGAACAGAAAAATTCAGTCTGCTCACAGGGTCAGTGTGAGTCTATCTCACTGATAATCAGTTTATGAAGGAACATTACCCCGAGTAATGTTCTTCTATTCTCTAAAGTTGGCAAACTAATGAGAAGAAGTCTATTTCTATAAGGCGGAAGATGATGATTTGATTCCCAGTTAAGACCACGTAAAGCGAAGATTAGAAACTGCTTCTGTACCGATTCAATTCAATCTATATGATTTTTATACCCCGGTGACCAAATACAGGAACAATACTCAAGTGTAGGGCGTACCAATGATGTGTAAAGGGTCTTGGTTAAATAAGGATCATCAAATTCTTTAGCCCATCTTTCAATAAATCCGAGTACACCCGATGCTTTGTTTACGATAGATGAAATATGCATGTTAAAGCTCAATTTTGCATCAAAAAGAACACCTAGGTCACCATCTAGCATATAGGATTTTAAAACTGGGTTGACTCTGTGAAATGTCATTAGTTTACATTTGCAGCAGTTCAAAACTAGTAGATTTACTGTACACCATAATTGAAATGAGTTCAAATCGGCCTGAAGTAGATCCAAACGAGAAGAGTCAGAAGGCAAGTATGTATAGCATGGTTTAACATCATCTGCATACATTAGAGCACGGGAATACGAGATGACCATTGGTAAGTCATTTATAAAGAGGGTAAAAAGTAATGGACCCAAATGGCTACCATGAGGCACACCAGAAGTTACTTCTATCAACCCTGAGATACTGTTTTTGAATATTAGTACAATAAGATCGAATATTCCATACAAATTTCACAGCAAAGTAAAATTCCTTATTTGGACGACAGAATAAACCTACTTATTTTTTATGAAAAAGGGCGTAACTATATTAAAGATGATTATTTATTTATATGTCGAATTTATATATATATTCATAATAAATCGTAAAATTATTTGTTTGGTGCTTTTCTATCACATAATCATAGTACCTTATCACATTAATTTCTCAATTCGAAATTTATGTAGGTTAAAATCAATACGTTCCTTACTAAATAAATATTTCAATTTCTCAATAGAGTGCTACTAAGTTGCGTCTTCAAGGTTTTAATCAACTTAAATGGAAACATCGCAAAGCTTGGCAAAAAATTGCTTTGGAATGGTCAAAACTCAGTGCTACTATAAAATTGTGGCAATCATCTTTAAAACAAATTGAAGGACATTTTGGCAGTGGTGTAGCTGCATATTTTATGTTTTTACGATGGCTTTTTTACCTTAATTGCTTTACATTCCTATTAATAGTTATATTTGTAATCATACCAAATATTGTGACATATGAAAAGTCTATAGAGAAATGCAAGTTTTCACAAAACACAAACTATTCAAATAATTGTATTATGAATGTTATAGATTATAACGCTTATGATATAAGATACAAAGATACATTCAATATTTTAGATATAGTGCAAGGTACTGGCATATTAGAAACATCGTTAATGTTCTATGGAGGATATTCAAATAAGAGAATGGAAATTGCTCTTAAAGGCGTTCAACATAATTCAACACAGATTGAAAATGAAGAATCATTTCATTATGATTTATCTGCTGCATATATATTTGCAGTGTTAGGTTATTTTACAACAACGCTAATATTTATTGTAAAAGCATCTGCACGCGAATTCAAAGATCGTCTTATAAATGGTAGATGGCAATTTTATCAATATTGTAACCTTGCTTTTGGAGGTTGGGATTTTTGTATACACAATGAAAAATCCAGCATTATTAAGCATAAGGCAGTTTTTTATGAATTTAAAAATTCAATTCATTCAAAACGCATCGAAGTGGAAAGAAATAATCGCTCACATGATTATATGTTAAAGCTAATTATGATAAGAATTATTGTTAATATTTCGGTTGTTATTATACTAATTTTATCTGCATATATTATATTTTTACTTTTTAATATAAGTTTGAAACATGGACATAGTAAAGTTAATGTTAATATTAGTTATGCAGAGACAACAAATACATACGTTAGGGATGCAGAAATAGAAGAAACATCATCGTCATTGCAATTGCTTGAATTGTTCTTCGATTTCGTTCCATATCTTTGCATTGTATGTTTAAATCTGATTTTACCGGTAGTTTTTAAATATTTATGTACTTTTGAAAAATATTCGCCATTATTTGTGATAAAAATTAGTCTTATACGTATGATATTTTTACGACTCGCATCGTTATTTATTTTATTAAGCCGTTTCTATTATATTGTTATACCAAAATCTAACACAAATGTGTTGGATACAACACATCCCTATAAATGTTGGGAAACTTTTGTGGGTCAACAATTTTATAAACTTGTTCTTGTTGATTTTGTGAGCCATTTATTTGTAACATTTTGTTTAAATTTGCCGCGTGCTTTATTTGCAATATATTTTAATAATAATTTTTTAAAATTTGTTTGTGAACAAGAATTTGATTTATCTAAACATGTTCTAGATATAGTTTATTTGCAGACAATTTGTTGGATTGGTAGCTTTTATATGCCATTTTTGCCAGCTTTAATAATTGTTATTATGTTTCTTATGTTTTATGTTAAAAAATTTCAATGTATAGTTAATTCAAAACCAACCAAAATATTATACGGTACATCGCGCTCAAATTCATTATTTATGTTTGTATTATTGATTTCATTTATTGTTTCCGTAATTGTATTAACTTATGCTTTTGCCGAAGTTACACCGTCTGTGTCGTGTGGGCCATTTCGAAACTTAAAAACAGTATGGGATGCACCCTTAACAACATTTATGAGAATGCCAGTATTTTTTAAAGATTTTGTTTTTTTCTTCGGTACACCAGGTTTCGTTATACCGTGCTTCTTCATTTTAACACTCTTACTTTATTATTTTTATGCAGTATCCGATGCTAATAAAAATATGGTGGAAGTTTTAAAGAATCAATTAGTATTAGAAGGACATGATAAAAAGTTTTTATTAACTCGGCTTTTATTAACTCACCAAGAAACACAAGAGTAAAACTTATATCTTAATAGTTCAATATTAAAATAAACCCGCATACATATAGTCACACACACGCACACAAATATATGAAAGCTGAAAGTGCATCTTCGTATAGGAAATGTGTGTTTTAAAGTTTATCATCACAAATTTAGGCTACATAATTTAAATGTAGAGAATATTTGTAAAGATCTCCATCATTTCCAGGCACATAATACTCATAAATATTAAAAAAAAAACAAGGATTGAAAAATAAATAACAATAAATTAGAAATCTGTTTCGTTTCTTATTTTAGGTATAGGCAAGAGGAATTCAGTACCAGTTATCCAAACAACAGACTGCATCATCTTGATTATTTTCCACTCAACGCTTTAGTACAACAAGATGTCAGCTAATCGAAACCAATACAAATTTCCTTCTGACTTGACGATTTTCTGCACGGCGAATCGGGTTAAATTCGCTTTGCCACTATCTGGTATAGATTCGCCTTGTTCAATGCGAATTCAGTACCAGGTATTGTTATCCCAACAGCTGAGGAAGAAGCTTCTTGATTATTTCCCATTTGGAATTCTTTTGCATGCATGCACGGCGAATTGGGTGAATTCGTTTTGCCATCACCTTGTTTAGATTCGCTTTGAGCAAGGCGAATTCAGTACCAGGTGTTGTTATCCCAAATTGACTCACAAGCTAAGTCGAATCCTTACCAGTTGGTGGCAAAGCGAATTCAACCGATTCGCCGCACAGAAGAATGTCAAGTGAAAAGAAAATGTTCGTTGATTTCGATTAACTGACATGTTGTAGTACGTAAGGCGTTGTATGGAAAATTAGCAAGAAGAAGCAATCAGCGGTTGGGATAACAACACTTGGTACTGAATTCGCCTTGGTTATCCTAACAGCTGATTGCTTCTTCTTGATTATTTTCCATACAACGCCTTGTACTACATCATATCAGTTAATCGAAAGCAATGAAATTTTTCTTTTGACTTGACATTCTTCTGCACGGCGAATTGGTTGAATTCGCTTTTTTGGTTCAAGGGATATTGGGAAATTTAGGTGCTGGTTCATTTGTATACCGATAACACAGGTCTGCGACCAAATTAGATAAAAAAAATAAAAACCTTTTATCACCTGGCACTTTCTACTGGTACAGACACCGAGAAGAAGAATTTACCCAGTTTTTCTCAAAAGAAGGAAATTTTGTTTTCTGCAATAATGTGGAAGAGCTCATACATCGCTTTAATATAAAGTATGACTCATCTGAATGGCGCCTATTCATTGACTCATCTAAGACTAGCCTTAAAGCAGTATTATTTCTTAATGGAAATAAATTTGCCTCGATTCCGATTGGACATTCTGTGCATATGGAAGAAGATTATAACGATTTGGCCATTATCCTGGAAAAAATCAAGTATCAAGACCATCAATGGATGATTTGTAGGGATTTCAAAATACTGACAATGATTTTGAGTCAGCAGGCAGGATATACCAAATACCCATGCTTCTTATGCTTGTGGGATAGTAGAGCCAAAGAAAAGCACTGGAAAACAGTGATTGGCCATCCCGAGAAACTTTAAAACCTGGAGAGGAAAATGTTATAAACACTACCTTGGTACCACCAGAAACGGGTTTGTTGCCCCCTCTCCATATCAAATTGGGGTTGATGAAACAATTTGTAAAATCGCTGCAAAAGGGTGGTGACTGGTTCAAATATTTATGTACAAAATTCCCGAAGCTGTCAGAAGCAAAGTTGAAAGAGGGAGTTTTCACCGGCCCCGACATAAGAAAACTTTTAACGGACCCTTCATTTGTGGAAACTATGAATGAGAAGGAAAAAGAAGCTTGGGTATCGTTCAAGGACGTGCGAAAGTTTTTGGGAAATACTAAGGATCCTAACTATAAAACCATTGTGCAAGGGATGCTAGCAGCATACGGAGCTCAAGGCTGCAAGATGTGCTTGAAGGTTCATTTTTTACACTCTCACATAGACTATTTTCCTGAAAACCTGGGAGCTTACAGTGAAGAGCAGGGGGAGCGATTTCACCAGGATGTCCGTGATATCGAGAGAAGGGTCCAAGGGCGATGGGATGTCACTATGCTTGCTGACTACTGTTGGCTGTTTAAGCGAGAAACTGAAAAGGACTCGTCAAAGTATCAAGGAAAAGAAGAAGAGGTTTCATAAAGAACATGAATAAGCGTACATATTAGGGCGGGTCGATTTAAAAATCGCTCATTGCTCTGTGAAAATCGTATTCTAGGGATCAAAATAAGAAACGTTGCCGAAGGAACCATACCTCTAAAACGAATTCGGATGCCCCCCCTTTGGGTCGAACTTTTGGGTAGGGGCTATTTAAATTCTACCTGCTGTGTCTTGTGGTGGCTTAAAAAAACAACACAAGCAATTTCACGATCTGCAATTGTGTTACAGTGATACCTTCATTTTTTAAAACGGTTGAATAAAAACCCACACAACTATGTTTACGACATGCAAATGCATCACAGTGATGCCTTGGTTTTAAAAGGGGGTTGTAAAAACGCTAATTTCTAATAATTTTTTTTAATTTCTTTTCTATTAATAAGTTAAATTCATTTTGTCATTTACATATGTTCTGACTAAATAAATTTCTAAAGAGAAAAATAAACTCCAAAAAGAAAAAAAACATAGGCATTTCAAAGTGGGGTTTTTCAAAATTTGCCCCTACGACCCAAAGGGGGGGACATCAGAATTCGTTTTAGAGGTATGGTTCCTTCGGCAAAGTTTCTTATTTTGATCCCTAGAATATGATTTTCACAGAGCAATGGGCGATTTTTTGCTTCCCCGCAAATCGACCCGGCCTAGTACATATATATCAAAATAATGTTTCGTTTGCTTTAAAAAAAATATTTATTGTTTGAAATTTTTGAATAAAGGAGTGCTTTAACCAATTTTTTGTGTTTGAATTTGCAAAAAATGCTTATGTGATAGAAAAAAATGGCCATCGTTTTTGAAATCAGCGCACTTTAAAACATATAATTCAGTAAAAATATCTCATGCACCAGACAAAAGTTCTAATTTTTGGCGTGAAGGGTTAATGATAGAATTTTGTATAAAATTGCGAATTAATCTACAAGTAGGTAGTAGAGGTTTACGCCGTTCACTTTATCGGCGGCGGCGGCGTAGGCTCTATTATATACCGGCCGCGGCGGCGCGCCGGTGTTCTTACTTTAAAAAGCTTGATCTTTCAATTCAAAAAATAATATTTGGGAAAGGTTTCGTTTGTATGTATTTAAGGAAATCAACGTTTTGGCCATTTCGGAAAGTTCCGAGGTTTTGCCTCAAAATCTCTCAGATCGTTGAAACATTTTCAGGAGTAGCTCCTTGCGGAGGGATTGTCCCTCGTTGACTTACTCCAGATAGGCTTCGAACCTAACCCCGGTCTGCGCGTGCTGAAAAGAAATAGAGATACATAAACTGGTTACACTTTTGTTTGTATATCACGTGCAAAGCGTTGGGGTTAACTCCTAATAATCGTCGCGAAGAAAATTTCTTTAAATCATTTGTGGCTCCTTGGTGGTCACGCACGAAGGCGACTTACGGTTGCTATTAATGGTCTTTTAATAGTCATGACTCTCGTGGCACAGGTAGCCTCCAGTTTTTTCAGCTGTTTTTAGGAGCTACAATTCCCGATGTGCGAACGGTAGCAATCCCGACCACAAGTCGCTACCACGCCTCCTGACCATATATGACAGCACAGAAGCTATAGGGCTGCGACTTCGAACTCATACCTTCGTCGACGTTACTGTCCTAGAAGCTCTAGGTGTAGCTCCGAAGACTTTCTAAAGGATGTTTTTGTCGCGCTATGCTGCCGAGCTACACCAGAGAAACACCTTGAAACGTTGGGGTGTGACTATTCGGCCAAGGATGCCGCCCTCGGGGGCCGCCGTGGTGTGATGGTAGCGTGCTCCGCCTACCTCACCGAGGATCCGGGGTTCACGCCCCGGACAAACCAACATCAAAAATTTTATAAACAAGATTTTTCAATTAGAAGAAAATGTTTCTAAGCGGGGTCGCCCCTCGGCAGTGTTTGGCAAGCACTCCGAGTGTATTTCTGCCATGAAAAGCTCTCAGTGAAAACTCATCTGCCTTGCAGATGCCGTTCGGAGTCGGAACCTCTTCGGAGGTTATCGCGCCTTAAATTTTTTTTTTTTTTTATGCCGCCCTCGAAATCATAAACAGTCTAAGTGGATATCATTGCGTAATTCATGGGTGAAAATCGTATAATCCTCGGAGCATCTACATAATTAAAATTTTACAAGGACCCTGGATAAAATTTTAAAATGTAGACCAAAGTTTACAGACGTTTGTGTTCACAACATTGATTTCAATAGTCTTCGTTAAATCGAAACGAATTTTAGAATTAAAGTCGACCGATTTTAAGTTGAAAGATGTTAGCTGCTGTTTTCCGGCCTTATGATATAAAAGCTCATTATGGATGACTAGTTGTCTCTAACACCCCTCTCATTATGGTGCACCCCTGTTGAAACAGCAAGTTTCCTTGGACTTCCGTTAGAGGATATTGATGACAATTTGTGATCGGTCACATCTATTGGATGGGGTGACGCACTACTACAACAACAACAACATGGACGACTAGTTCGACTGTCCACTACGTTAGGGTAGTAGCACACACGGTCATTAGTTCGACTGTCTTGGTAAAGCTTTTGCTTCACCACTTTGAGTGTTCTTGCGAAGGACGAAGCCTCACCTGGTAAAAATATGTGCCTACGTATTCACATTTTTAAAAGGAGCCGTAACGTGTAAATGATATTTAAACTTGGTTGACAGGCTATAATCAATGTGATTCACTCCAAGAGACTAGTTTTGGATAGGGCCGCCAAAATTTTTTTAAAAATCGGCACCTTTTTTGGGTAATTTGCTTTTTTACAACTTGAGGACAATTTGAAAACATGTTCGCCGTGGGTCATTTTATTTGAATTCATTGTTCATTATTAATTTTTTGAAAAAAATATGCAGTGAGTTAGATTTCGGAATTAGTTACTTATAACTGGCAGTGATGCGCATCCGTTAATACCACTTTCGATCATATCCTACCAATTTTCGACATGAACAATAAATGGCCTAAACAGTCTTGAACGAGTAGAAAATATAGTTGCGCGCCGGACGACGCCGCCGCCGCGCCGATATTTTTGACATTCGGCGGCGGCGTGCGAAAAAAGACAAAAATCGGCGGCGGTGGCGTATATCTCTAGTAGGTAGCTAACTAATACAAAAAAAGCTAAACAACTCTCTTAATTCAAGAGGTATAGGACAATTTAGGCGCTAACACATTTGTGTACCTATAATTCCCTTTCTTGCCTTGAAGGGTTACCGATGGAGCTTTATGTCAGCGGATTAATACTCAAGTAGGTAGTTATATAATACAAAAAACTTTTAAAAAATCTTCCTTCACTCAAGACAATATAAGACAATTGAGGAGCTGGATTATTTGTGAACCGATAAATTCTAATTTTGCCCTGAAGGGTTATGTCAAATTGTGGGTTAATCTACAGGTAAGTACTTATATATTGCAAAAACTTTGCCATTTGCTTTGGCCAATTAATGGGACTTATAACCATAAAACCATAACCAGATAAAACAGCCTTATGGAAATCAATGCAATAGATTAATGGTGACATACCATAACGCTAACGCCATAACCATACCATAGCCAACCATTTGGTTTTTGGTTTCTCGCCATATCCATAACCTAAAAATATTTGAGTTGGTGAATTTATTAACTTTTTGTAGATTTTATAAATTTTTTTGGATACGTTATGACTAAGAGACTTATTTTTTGTATAATATGTTTATAATTTTTTGCGTTTTCTTCATTTTTATGAAATTTTCACGATTTTTAGGTTAAGGCACCATTAATCGAAAACATTGGAGATGGTTATGGATATCGGTATGGTTACCACTATGGCGTTAGGGTTAAGGAAGTTTAATTAGCCCTTTACCCCCATATAGCCTTAACCGTTACGGCTGTTTAATTTCGAGCCTTAGCAACTTTTATCCAGACTTTAGAGACTTAGGCCGTTTTCATCAACTTCGGTTATGCTTTTATTTGACAGAAATCTTCTGATGATTTGTCAGGTGGAATATGAGGTAGTGTTTTCAGGTTCTTTCTTCAATTAAATTTTTTCAAGCTTCAGTCAATTCAGAGTTCATGCTCTGGGTACAACATACTTATGTATGCTCCGCAGATTTTCTTAATAGGAGGACGGATATATTCCGAGTACGAACGAGTAATTTGCATATTTTCCGGTGGTTGCAGGTCTTGTATGTTCTTGAACGGGTGTTGCGTTCAAACCAGCCTGGAATGCTTGTTAAACTTCAAAAAAAATAGACTAAAACATTGAAAGAAAGAGACAGAACGTTTATTTTTTAAGAATATGGTAGCGCTGTTTCAAAAGGGAATGCGAAAATGGCGGATAAGAAATGCAACCAAAGAGGATAAATTAAAACAAGAGTCACCGGTTTGCTACGAGTGGGGAGTAATTCCCTGGAAATCAAAAAATGTATGCCGTTTGTTTTCTAAGAGGGAGTTTTTTGAATTGCCTTCCATTTATACATGCGATTTTATATCAGATGTCATAATGCGGCGACCTAAATCACGGCTGTGCCGAAGACTTCATACCTTTCATGACTGGGGCTGAACAATAGTCTAGTCTAATTCGTAATATCCAAATAATCGGCCGTATAAGATATGAAATATATAGTGAAAGTTGTACATACGAGCGATTTTCAAGATAAATATAAAATAAAAAAAGAGGTAGGTACTTCGTGTGAGGATGCAAAGTTTCAAGTTTTTTGCGGTCTGCATGTAAAAACTAAGATCACGAATCACGTATTTCAACAATATACGACGCAAACGTAAGTAGTTGATGAAATTTGAAGCTTCTAGCCGGTAAAAAGGGGACAGAAATTACAGTTTATATGAAGTATATACTATATATACCACTGGTAAAATGGGGCAGAAATTACGAAAAGTTTGTTACCTGAACAATCGTTGTATGGGATACATATCATATATACGACCGATCTCTATGATTTTATCAGACAACAATATTCTACATACGTAAGCATTTGGTGAAATTTTAAGCTTCTGGCTGGTTAAATGAGGCAGAAATTACGAAAAGTTTCTAGTCTGAACAATTGGTTGTATGAGACATATACTATATATACCACCGGTCTATAATTTTTTCAGACAACAATGAATGCTCTATACGTAAACATTCGGTGAAATTTGAAGCTTCAGTATGATAAATTGAGGAAGATATGACAAAAATTCTCTTTTCTGAAAAATCGGTTACATTGGCGATATATGCTATAGTGGTCAGATCCGGCCGATTCCGACAAATGTCTAATCGGACTCCTAAATATACCAGTTCACCAAATTTTATCAAGATATCTCAAAAATTGAGGGGCTAGTTTGCATACAAACAGACAGACGGACATTGCTAAATCAACTCAGCTCTCCATCCTGATCATTTCGGTATATTTATTGGTGGATCTATCTACTTTCCTTTAAGGACTTACAATTTTGAGATTCGTGACAAAGTTAATATACCATTTCATTTTCATGAAAGGTATAACGAGTATTGAATCCGATTAAGTGACATATTGCTGTACTAAGGCGTTGCTTGGAAATTATCAAGAAGCAATCAGCTCATGGGATAATACTATCTTGTACTGAATTCACTGTGATATATCGTTAGCTTAATTCACAGCCAACAAATTTAAAATTTCACAGAAGCAAAAAACGTTTTTTTTTTTGCTTTCACTGTATGCACGTACGACTTTTTAAAAGTGCCATATCTCCTTTGTTATTGCCAGTTATAAATTAAAATATTTACGGAGTGTATTTTTATATGCCATATCTGAATCTGCGAAAAACAGTTTCGAAAAATTTATTCTTTAGGGCCTGTGGTCATTAAGCTGACGATATGCACAGGCCCGATGAGAGGGGAGGCGGATTGGGGGGGGGGAGGGGATTCCCCCCGGGCCCGGGGTTTCTGAGGGGGCCCGCGATTTAGATGTACTAAGAAATTTTTTTAATTCAGGAGAGTCTTTAGTTGTTCCATGTGAAAATTTTAAGCCGAATTTCAAAAGCAACGAATATTGATAATCGTTTGTTTTTTGGCTGGGTCTTCGAACAGTGAGGAGACAATAAAAACATGGAACAAAAATGTATGTTTACATGAATCCGAAATCGTAAAGTTTTCGTGGTGACACTGATGAAGGTTCATCTTCAAAAAGTCTTCCAACAATACCACCAACTCTGTATCAAAGTCCAGATTACTTAAGCGACTTCGATATCGGTACTGTGAATAATAAGTTTTTGCGATTTGAAGAAGTCAACGAAATAATTCGTCGAGTCATCAAAAGTGTCCTGTTATTTTTCCACGTGATCGTCATGACGACTCATTTCCTACCTCGTTGTTAAACAGAATCTTGTCAAGTGGAGAGAAAGTGGAGCGTGACTGGTTGGTGTGGAGTGGCAGTAGCAATGCTTTTTATTGCCTACCATGTCATCTGTTAAGCACCAATACTTCAAATCGACCTAAAATTTGTTGTCCTGGCGGATATTCGAAATTCCAGGTGTGGAAGAAGCTATATGATAAATTGCCAGCACTCGAAAATACTCAAGATCACATTAAATGTTATATTCAATGGCGATCTTTACAAAATCGAATTCAAAAGGAGGCCACAATTGATACACTTATCAATGAACAGCTAATCACTGAAACTCAAAAGTGGAAAGAAATTATATAGAATTGTGGACACTCTTTTTGGGTGAAAGAGGCCTAGCTTTCAGAGGCGAAAGTATATATCTTGATGAATGAAATAATGGAAATTTGTTGGGCATCTTAGAACTCATAAACCATTATGATCCGATACTTAGAGATCATTTGGAGAAAATTAGGATTTCACAACAGCAGCACAAACGTTTACAAGTTCACTCTCTTTCCCCAGACATTCAGAACGAGTTTATAGAAATTTGTGCAAAACACGTGAGAGAAACTATATTAGATCAACGCAAAAAAGCCAAGTATTTTTCTATTATCGTTGTTGCTACGCCTGGTGCTAGTCACGTTGAACAGACTACGTTCATTTTGCGCTACCTCCATTCCAATTCGAAAGCAACAAATTTTACAATTCAAGAACGGGTTTTGGCTTTCGTGGATTGTAACCAAAAAACTGGTAAGGAAATCGAGAATTTAATTTGCCATAATCTAGGTAAACATGAAATCCCTTTATGAAAGGAGCCTACAACGGAGCACAACGTCACATTCCCGACAAAAACTCGAATGCTGATTACTAGCCTTGTGCAACCCACAGTCTCAATTTATGTGGTGTTGATGCTGCAGAATGTTGTACGGCTGCAATTACTTTCTTCGGAGTTGTACAAAAATGTTTTACTATTGTCAGCAGCAGTCCACAAAGATGGGACATCCTAAAAAAATGTACGGAGCTCTCTTCACAGTCTTTCAGACACTAGGTTGTCGGCTAGAATTGAGGCAATCAGACCATTCGCAAACCATGGATTAACACAAGCACTAAACGCATTACTTAAGCTAAATTTTACTGCGCAAGCATACGGAGATGTTGCCGGCATTCTCAAGTACATCAACAAGTTCGAAAGTATCTTGCTGTCCTCAATTTGGTTCAAAATACTGACAACCATTAATGAAAGAAACGTCGTACGCCAAGCTAGAGACGCCACCATAGATGTTGAGGTCCGACATCTAGATGCCTTATTAGCTGATTTGAAGTTGATCAGTAGCCAATGGGAAACAATTTTAAACGAATACAAAAGAGTTACTATTCAATTGAACATCTCGCCAAAGTTTCCGGATATTCGAAAGAGAAAACCCAAAAGACGTTTTGAAGATAATGGAAATGAGATGATTACGGATGGTCCAGAATCTGATTTTAAAAAGAATAAATTCTTGGTGATAGTTGATTCGGTAATCACTGGCATTACTGAACGATTTGCAGCTATGAGTAATTTGAACGAGACGTTTTCCTTTTTGTGACAAATTTGAAGACATAGATGAAACAACGGTTCGGGCGAGCGCATCAAAATTGGTCGTAAAATACAAGTCGGACGTTTCTAAAAGCTTAGGATGCGAAATAATTCACTTGAAACACATTTACGAAGCAAATTTTGATAAAGGTCTGTCACCATTGGAATTGCCAAATGCCATCTATGTTCAAAATCTGTACCCAATTTCCCCAACATTTGTGTTGTTTTTACGTATCTTTTGCAATTTACCTGCCACTGTAGCTAGTGAAGAATGTTCTTCGCGTCCTTGCAAGAATCAAAAATTTTCATAGATCGTGTTCATCTCTCTTGCCACGCTCTGTGTTGAATCCGTTTTGGCAAGCCAGTTAAATTTTGATATTATTATAAAAAATTCTGCAGCGAAAAAGCAAAAAAAGCCGCTCTTTGATATCCGAACCTTCTAAATTGAATAATTAAAATTTATAATCATCATTATATTTATCAGAAATGTACTATAATATTACCAAATAACTAGAAGCGAGTATTAAAACAATACGTGGCTGTTAAAAGAGAATTTTATTTCTACGTTACAATAAAACAATATAAATAGTAAATATTCTGTATTAATTTTAATTTCAGCTCTTAGCCCAAAAATCATTTAGTTGATGTTGCAAAAAATCTTTTTGATGTAATGATTCATGACTGAGACGTCATTAATTCAAATTAATCAAATGTATTCGTGGATTTTTTATAGGGGACCCGTAAATTGTTTATTCCCGGGCCCGGATTTTCGTTCTACGGCCCTGGATATACACCTGTGATTATGTTGTTGTTGTTGTAGCAGTGCTTCGCCCCACCTAACAGCCGCGACCGATCACAAATTGTCATCAATATCCTCTAACGGGAGTCCAAGGAAACTTGCTGTTTCAACAGGGGTGGACCATAAGGTAAGGGGCGTTAGAGGTGTTGGTTCCACATTACAATTAAAGAGATGGTTCGTGTCATGTGGGGACACATTGCAAGCGGGGCATACATTTTGTATGTCGGGGTTGATTCTGGATAGGTAAGAGTTTAACCTGTTACAGTATCCAGAACGAAGTTGAGCAAGAGTGACACGCGTTTCCCTGGGGAGTATGCGTTCCTCTTCCGCGAGTTTTGGATACTTTTCTTTGAGTACAGGATTCGCCGGGCAATTCCCGGCATAACGGTCCGACGCCTGTTTGTGGAGTTCACCAAGGACCTGCTTGTGTTTTTTCGCTTCATACGGCTGGGTTCTCAAGTGCCGTATTTCCTCAAAATGCTTACGGAGATGACTCCTTAAGCCCCTAGGCGGTGCTGGTTCATCAATCAGATGTCTGTTGGGATGCTCAGGTTTCTGGGTATTCAACAGGAACTGTTTGGTCAGCATCTCATTTCTCTCCCTGATGGGTATTCTCGCCTCATTATGCAGATGGTGTTCTGGGGACATAAGAAGACAGCCTGTGGCGATTCTGAGAGCAGTATTTTGGCAGGCCTGCAGCTTCTTCCAGTGGGTAATTTTTAGGCTTGGCGACCATATGGGTGACGCGTAGCACGTAATCGGCTGGCTAATTGCTTTGTATGTAGTAATGAGCGTTTCTTTATCTTTTCTCCAAGTACTGCCAGCGAGGGATTTGAGGATTTTATTACGGCTCTGAATTCTCGGAACAATTGCGGCTGTGTGCTCTGCAAAATGTAGATCCTGATCAAACGCCACACCCAAGATTTTGGGGTGTAGGACATCGGTAGCGTAGTGCCATCGACGTGGATGTTCAAAATGGTCGACATTTGGGACGTCCATGTTGTAAATAAGGTCGCGGAAGATTTAGTCGGTGATAATGCCAGGTTTCGCGAGGTGAAAAACTGGAGAGATCAGGGAGGTAGCCGTTTATTCTATTGCAAAGCTCATCGATCTGTGGGCCTGGGCCTGTGGCCATTATTTTGCAGTCATCGGCGTAGGAAACGATTGTGACTCCTTCTGGCGGTGAAGGTAGCTTAGATATGTAGAAATTAAACAAAAGTGGGGACAGGACACCACCCTGTGGCACCCCCTGTTTAATTCTTCTTGGTTTTGATGTTTCGTTTCTAAATTGCACCGATGCCTGCCGACCACCCAGATAATTTGCGGTCCACCTTTTAAGACATGGAGGAAGGGTAGACCCTTCCAGGTCTTGCAGTAACGAGCCATGGTTGACCGTATCGAAAGCTTTTGATAGGTCTAGCGCTAGGAAATAAGGGAGCAAAATGGCTTCAAGCGTCTTTGCCACTGGCGATAGGAGAGATATCGGACGATATGACTCACCTACGTTAGCTGGTTTCCCAGGCTTTAGTAGCGGGACCACCTTGGCCATTTTCCATTTCTCGGGTATGACAAAGGTGGAAAGAGACAGGTTGAAGACATGCGCTAAATATTTGAAACCCTCTTTCCATAGGTTTTAAAGCATCGGCATGGCTATGCCGTCTGGGCCCACTGCTTTGGATGGTTTAGCGCGACCAATGGCGTCCTCAACCTCTCTAGCGGTGATGGTGATTGGTGACGCGCTGAATTTGTGTTTATGTGCGTGTCTATTGGCTCTCCGTCTATCTTTGTCGACCGTAGGATGCATTATATATTGTCGGCAGAAAGCGCTCGCGCATTTTTTCGCATCCGACAGCACCTTATCGCCAAAGGCGATGGAAACTTTGTCTTTGTGCTTAGTCGGATTCGATAGGGACTTTACGGTGGACCAAAGTTTACCTACACCGGTAGAGACGTTACAACCTCTTAGGTGCTCTTCCCATTTCGCCCGCTTGTGTTCGTCCACAAGAAATCTGATGCGCTGGTTTATATCCCTTATTTGGGGGTCGCCTGGATCAAGCTGTCTTATAAGGTCGCGTTCCCTCGCTAAGCTCGCGGCCTCCGCCGGGAAGTGGGCCGGATTTCGGGAATTCTCCCGGCGGGAATGAAATGTGCCGAGGCGGATTCAATGACCTTACGGAAGGCACGCTCCCCTTGGCGGGCATCAGTCAGGATAGGGAGGGCAGCAAAGCTGCTGTCTGTTGCAGATTTATATTCTTCCCACTTTCCTTTTTTGAAGTTTATGAAAGTGCGTTTTTCGGTGACGATGAAGTCGGCGGTACGCTCGAACGAAATAAGTATGGGCAGGTGGTCGGATGCCAATGTTACCATCGGCTGCCAGTTGACGCAGTTTACGAGTTCTGCGCTCACGATTGAGATATCTGGCGAGCTATGACAGCTTCCTACCATACGTGTGGGGGCGTCTCCGTTTATTGTGCAGAACGTCGTTTCTTCTATTTGATCCGCCAACATCTCACCCCTACTGTCCGCCCGCAAGTTTGAATGCCATAGGTCGTGATGGGCATTGAAATCGCCTAAGATAATGCGATTGTTGCCAGTGAGTAAGGCCTCGATATTAGGGCGGTATCCACTGGGGCAACAGGTGACAGGAGGGATGTAGATGTTGATGATTTCTAGATTTGCATCGCCTGACCGGACAGATAGGCCTTGACGTTCTAAGACATTGTCCCTGCGGTCGATGCCAGGATCAAATATATAATATTGCACAGAGTGGTGTATAATAAACGCGAGGCCGCCTCCATTTCCGCTCTCGCGGTCTTTCCTGTGCACATTATACCCAGAGCAGGTCTGCAATGCAGATCTTGCTGTGAGTTTAGTCTCTTGAATCGCAGCAATGCGGATGTTGTGCCGCTTCATGAAATCGACTATCTCCGTAATCTTCCCAGTTAGTCCATTACAGTTTAACTGCAGAATTCTGAAGTGCATGAGGGGTGACGCCGCCACTCTAGGGGTAAGTGACGGGTGACTACGCCTAGGTTGTGGAAGGCCAGGACGCAATTGCTGTTGTGGCCTTGGGACTGGGCGCCCTTGGGCAAGCATTGGGGTACCCGCATGATTTGGGTTTGCGACCTGGCAACATGGCGCGATGAAACCCGTCGAGGGGTTGCCGTCGCGGAGACCAGAACATCTAGGAAAGTGGCACCACCAAGGCAGGAGCTGCATTGAGCGGATGTCGCAAACCTATATATTCTGCGCTGGCAGACTGTGCAAACGGAGGTAGGGACTAAGAGTCTGTTTCCCTGACCTGCACGATTGCTGCCAGAAAAGAGGGGGGGAGAAAAGGATGGGGGCAGGGGCTGATGCTCAGCATTGCTACCAGCTCTACTACGAAGGTAGTAGTTATGAGTGGTATCAGCTGTTTGAGTTGTTGGCGCCGTGGGGCGCGAGCATCAGCGGGTACTTGTAGTGGCTTGCTGAGCAGCGAGGCTGCTGGAAGGTAGTGGGGGCGCTTAGGCGTAGACTACGGGACGCCCTTGGGCGTGAGCAGCAAGGAGCCACAAAAGATTTATAAAAGTTACGTGGACGTCGGGTTTTGGGATCAAGCCCAGAACAACCTGTCCGATGCAACCATCCCTTGCACGAGACACACTGAACAGAGTATGACCGTCCTAAAAAGATTCTTTTCTGGCAAATGCAGCAAAACCATTTCTCAGGACCGGGGTCAGGAGACGGACCCGGATTGGGTTCGATACCTTCCCGGAGTAAGAGAATATTTAGCAGTCCTGCTGCAAGGAGCTGCTGGGAGGATGACAATTTGAGGGAGGGACGAAACAAATTAAATGGGGTCACACTGAAATGACAGTCCTTGGTCGGGAAAAATCCCGAGTCGCTCCGGTACATAGAACCGACTGCCTTTGGAAGTCGGCAGTACGCTCGAGCGAAATTAGTATAGGCAGGTGGTCGGATGCCAATGTTACCATCGGCTGCCAGTTGAGTTTACGAGTTCTGCGCTCACGATTGAGATATCTGGCGAACTGTGACAGCTTCCTACCATACGTGTGGGGGCGTCTCCGTTTATTGTGCAGAACGTCGTTTCTTCTATTTGATCCGCAAACATCTCACCCCTACTGTCCGCCCGCAAATTTGAATGCCATAGATCGTGATGTGCATTGAAATCGCCTAATATAATGCGATTGTTGCCAGTGAGGAAGGCGCTGATATTAGGGTGGTATCCACTGGGGCAACAGGTGGCAGGAGGGATGTAGATGTTGATGATTTCTAGGTTTGCATCGCCTGACCAGACAGATAGGCCTTGACGTTCTAAGACATTGTCCCTGCGGTCGATGCCCGGATCAAATATATAATATTGCACAGAGTGGTGTATGATAAACGCGAGGCCGCCTCCATTTCCGCTCTAGCGATCTTTTCTGTGGACATTATACCCAGAGCAGGTCTGCAATGCAGATCTTGTTGTGAGTTTAGTCTCTTGAATCGCAGCAATGCGGATGCTGTGCCGCTTCATGAAATCGACTATCTCCGTAATCTTCCCAGTTAGTCCATTACAGTTTAACTGCAGAATTCTGAAGTGCATGAGGGGAGACGTCGCCACTCTGGGGGTAAGTGACGGGTGACTGCGCCTGGGTTGAGGAAGGCCAGGACGCAATTGCTGTTTGGCTCTGGGACTGGGCGTCCTTGGGCAAGCATTGGGGTACCCGGATGATTTGGGTTTGCGACCTGGCAACATGGCGCGATGAAACCCGTCGGGGGGTTGCCGTCGCGGAGACCAGAAAATCTAGGAAAGTGGCACCACCCAAGGCAGGAGCTGCATTGGGCGGATGTCGCAAACATATATATTCTGTGCTGGAAAACGGTGCAAACGGTGGTAGGGACTAAGAGCCGGAAAAGAGGGGGGGAGAAGACGGGGCAGGGGCTGATGCTCAGCATTGCTACCGACTCTACTACGAAGATAGTAGTTATGAGTGGTAGCAGCTGTTTGAGTTGTTGGCGCCGTGGGCGCGAGCGGCAGCGGGTACTTGTTGTGGCTTGCTGAGCAGCGGGGCTGCTGGCAGGTAGTGGGGGGACGCTTAGGGGTAGACTACGGGACGCCCTTGGGTGTGAACAGCAAGGAGCCACAAAAGATTTATAAAAGTTACGTGGACGTCGGGTTTTGGGATCAAGCCCAGAACAACCAGTCCGATGCAACCATCTCTTACACGAGACACACTGAACAGAGTATGACCGTCCTAGAAAGATTCTTTTCCGGCAGATGCAGCAAAACCATTTCTCAGGACCGGGGTCAGGAGATGGACCCGGATTGGATTCGATACCTTCCCGGAGCAAGAGAATATGGAGCAGTCCCGCTGCAAGGAGCTGCTGAGAGGATGACAATTTGTGGGAGGGACGCAACAAATTAAATGGGGTTACACTGAAATGACAGTCCTTGGTCGGGAAAAATCCCGAGTCGCTCCGGTACATAGAACCGACTGCCTTGGGAAGCGCCTGTGATTATGTGTTACAGTGTACTACAGAATGGAGTGTGATACACATGTCCTATACATAACAATGTGACGAATATTAGTATCACTAAGCTATACTATCATCACTAAGTCGATACTAAGCAGCCACTCGTCTGTACATAAACAAATCAATCATCATTTACACAGATGCATACAAGGCAGCGGAGAGATACTCATAAACGCATGTCATCATCAGCCGACGTAGTACTCACATATACACACGCATATAGCTATACAAACTATAAATATACATGTATACGGTTGGTAACCAAGCATGAAGTTCACGAAATTATTAGAGCTTAGGAGAAATGGGTTAACAAGGAAACCGAGAGTATAAAAGCAGCGCAAGCTGAGGCATGACTAATCAGTTTTGATTCAAGAAGGCTATTGGTTGTGAAGTACTCTTAAAGTAGTCTAATAAAGACCATTTTTCATTATTGAATATTGGAGTTATTTATTCAACAGTTTAGCGATTCGAACGTTAGCAGAAGGTTTGGAAAAAGCGGAATTTCACTAAATTCGTTACAATAATATGGATAGTATACTACAATCAGTTTCAAAATAGAACTAGCTATTGCACGGCGCGTTGCTGTCACAGAAATTTAAAAAAACAGTTTTGTTTAGTTTATAACTGATGATGAAAACCTTCTTCAGTCCTAGCTCTTCTCCCCTTTTAGCGATAAAGATACTCCTACAAGGTTTTGGCGAGTGTTATCGATGTTGATTGTCCTTTGCCTGTTATAGATGCGGTACGCTCCGGTAACAAGCATCATTAAGGTATAACACAACCATCACCGGAACGATTTTATATGACCACATTGAACCGTCTAGAACACTCCACTTCACACCACTTTGTTCCATGAGGAACTTGGGGTCGCCAGAGCCTCGTCTGCTTAATATGCATATGATGACAGGATTCCCATAGGGTAGGTGAGGCTGATAATTGGGTTGCGGGAGCTGTGAAGATTTAAAGCTTTGTATTGCGCATATCAACTCCTTCAATCACACTTCTATTCAACTCTCCATCATTTCACACTATCTCTAGTCATTTGCCTCTTCCTGTCCGTGCTTACAACTTGTTGCCATTATTCAAATATATTAATTAAATTTTATTTTAAATATTAAAAGAACCTTAGACAGAAGTTGAAAAATTAATTTTAAATTATAATCTACTTTATAGCCATGGATGCCATGCTGGATCCATGCGACACAAATTATCTGGATTAATGGCGGATTGTATTAAAATTGTGACTTTTTTTAATTCTGTATTATCGAAATATGAAATGGCATTCAGTCGTGACATTATTACTGTTACAGCTTTGTTAACCAAACTAATTGTGTTATCCATTGCATTTAGATCAATATTGGAATCCGTTGCTGACTCAACAAGTTTGTTATCTCGTATGCGTTTCTTTTGTATAGCAATTATTTCGTCTCTGAGTATGGCCTTCAGGATTGAACAAAGTTTGTAATTTGGTTGGACAAAGCATCGTGCAGTTGCCACCATTGCAGCAGACAATGGGCCAGTTATTCCAATATTTGTTACAAATTCTGCAATGTTCGGTGTTAAACGAAATGGTACTGGCCTATTTGAATCGAGTTCTTCCTTCTCGTCGTTAATATCAAATTTATAATATGAAACATTCATTAATCCAGAGTCTTGATGAATGTACATCATATCTGCGTTCAATCTAGTCAAATGAAGAGCGTGTTCGCACAGGAAAGCAAGAGCCACCTGCAAAGTTAGCTATAATAAAAAGATCAATAGTATTGCTTTATTAATGCATCTTTCTACAATAGCTTCTAAAAGTTTTCTGCTCGATTAGGGCGGCGTCATATTGAACTTTACGACAAGCTTTAAGGCCCGTTTTTTCAATAGTTGGTTAAACTAAGCTTAAACTAAGTTTGCTTAAACTCGAGTCAAATTTAAACTCCAGTTAAACTACTGAGCAATTTTTCAGTCACAGTTTAAGGCCGCCTTTGGCGTAGGTTTTTTTGTGCGGCAACATTGGTTTTTTTATCTAGATAATTTGCAAATATGGCAACAGCTGGATTTTGTTTACCCAACAAACGTGGACAAAATTTCTCCAGCGAAATATATCTAGTTCCGGAGGTGATATCTCTAGTTGATATCCAACTTCATTCTCGAATCACTATCCAACCTTTGAGAAATTTTGTAAAATGTATAGTTCTCGAATCTCCGACGTCGAAACCTTCCTTAAGACGTCATCCTTAAATTATTTTCCAACCTTTGAGAGATTTTGAGAAATATGCAATTCTTAAATGAATATTCAACACATTTCTCGAGTTGATATCCTACATTGGATATCGAGTTGAGGTGGAGTTGAAAACAAAATCTCCAAGGAGGTGTCACCAAAACCAACAGCTATTTATTGTGAGAAATAAACACCTGGTTGATAGCCGTAATAAAGAGTGATTAATCAAAAATAAATTATATGCATTTTATTTTATTTTCGTGAAAATACTGTGGTATGGAGTCTTACATTCGAGTTCAGTTAGAGAACCACAAGTTGGGAATTAAATTTTTTCAACTTAAGTTTTATAAAAAATTCCCTCTTTTGCTGAATACGCTATGATTCTCGAGTTGAGCCACTGTTTCGAAACAACTCTTGAGATTTTAGAAGTATGCCTAGTTATCAACATGAGCTCTAATGGTACTCAAGCCCAAATGCTTGTTGGGTGGGTATATTCGACGCCATTTCGACGTTCGCAAATAACCGATAGGTTAACTAGAGTTTAACCCTGCCAGATCGGCCGTTTAAGCTCAGCTTAAACTTCAGTTAAAGTTGACTGAAAAACTGCAGCATAAGGTTAAGCGTAGTTTAACTGACAAACTGAGTTGAACTTGTACTGAAAAACCGGGCCTAACAGTGACAATTGAGAGCTTCAAAGCGAAGGGAAACACAACTGTCACAATGAAGCGCCAAAGCACAATTTTTGTATTAGTAGGAATTGCATTGAAATATGTTTTATAGTAATTTAAGTTACTAGAAATATTTAAACGTTGATCAGTTGCTGTTTCTTTTATTCTAAAACTTCAAAAATGCTGCGAATAAAGTGAAAATAAAGTAGACTGATGTCAAAGTTCGCAAAAAGATAGAAGTTGCTTATGGTGGAGTCACAGTTGAAGTAAATATAATCAGGCAAAAGATTTCTGAAACGGTACGGGTGATTTACAAAGGCCAGAAGCGGGTAAAAATTTTGCCCGCTTTGACAAAATGGGAATAGAAAAATCAACGGTTTTCTACGGAATACTAATGAGCTCAGCAGATAGAATCCGTCACCGTCACGACGTACGCCATTTTCAACTGACAGCACGTACGTGGTGGACATAGGGTGACCGGACATGTCCGTAATTTAAGGTCTGTGTCCGTATTTTTTTATAAAGGCCGTATTTTGAGTGCTTTTGTTGAAAAACACGTTTTAAAACATTCACACAATTGACTCCAAAAAGAGTCATATAAGAAGTAAATTATGAGCGTAATAGGAGTCTGATCGGACTTCTTTAAGGGGTCTGATCGGCCCGAAGGCCTTGGGGAGTGTTATCGAGTTGATGGTCATTTGCCGGATGCAGATCCGGTACGTTCCGGTACTAAGCCCGACCATTTCGGCAACGATTTGTTATGACCACATGCGGCCTCCTAGGCCATTACCGCCCTCCCACCCCTTACACCCATGAGGACTTCGGGGTCGCCAGAGCCTCGGCTGTTAATGGAACAGGATCCGCCACGGATAGGTGAGGTTGACAATTGGGTTTGGAGAAGCTATGTATTGCGCTGGCAACCTGAAAGGGCTGCACTACACAAACCCCTTGAATCCGGTATTTTAGTCGCCTCTTACGACAGGCATACCTTACTTACTTACTTAATTGGCGCTTAACCGTCTAAACAGTTATGGCCGTCCAACAAGGCGCGCCAGTCGCTCCTTCGCTCCGCCAACCGGCGCCAATTGGTCACACCAAGGGAGTTTAAATCGTTTTCCACCTGGTTCTTCCAACGGAGTGGGGGCCGCCCTCTACCTCTGCTTCCATAGGTGGGTTCCGATAGAAACACTTTCTTGGCCGGAGCATCATCTTTCATTCGCATAACATGGCCTAGCCAGCGCAGCCGCTGCGTTTTAATTCGCTGGACTATGTCGATGTCTGCGTATAGCTCGTACAGCTCATCATTAAATCTTCTTCGGTACTCGCCATCGCCAACGCGTAGAGGTCCATAAATCTTTCGAAGAACTTTTCTCTCGAACACTCCCAAAGCCGCTTCATCTGCTGTTGTCATGGTCCATGCTTCTGCCCCATATAGCAGGACGGGTACGATAAGTGACTTGTAGAGTATGATTTTCGTTCGCTGAGAGAGGACTTTACTTTACTTTGTAAAGTAAGTAAAGTAAAGACAGGCATACCTACCGTGGGTATATTCTAAGCCCTTAACCCGCTGGAGCCTGAGTGCGTTCCTCTTCTGCCTGTTTTGGGTATTATTCTTTGAGTACAGGATTCACCGGGCAATTCCTGTCATAAAGGTCCGACGCCTGTTTGTGGAGTTCACTGAGGACCTGCTTGTGTTTTTGGCCTCATACGGCTGTTCTAAGGTGCCGTATTTCCTCATAATGCTTACCGAGATGACCCTTAAGCCCCTGGGCGGTGTTGGCTCATCAATCAGATGTCTGTTGGGATGCCCGGGTTTCTGGGTATTCAACAGGAACTGTTTGGTTAGCATTTCATTTCTCTCCCTGATGGGGAGTATTGTCGCCTCATTATGTAGATGGTGTTCTGGGAACATAAGAAGACAACCTATGGCGGTTCTGAGGGCACTATTTTGGGAGGCTTGTAGCTTCTTCCAGTGAATAGTCTTTAGGCTTAGCGACCAAATCTGGAACTCGTAGCATGCAATTGGCTGGCCAATTGCTATGTAAGTTGTAATGAACGTTTATTTATCCTTACCCCAAGTACTGCCAGCAAGAGATTTGAGGGTTTTATTGCGGCTCTGGATTTTCGTTACAATTTCGGCTGCATGTTCACCAAAATGTAGATCCTGATCAAACGTCACACCCAAGATTTTGGCGTGTAAGACACAGTCGGTAGCATAGTGCCATTGACGTGGATGTTCAAAATGGTCGACATTTGGGACGTCTACGTTGTAAATAAGTTCACTGATGATTTAGTTGGTGATAATGTCAGGTTTCGAGAGGCGAAAAAGCTGGAGAGATCAGGGAAGTAGCCGTTTATTTTGTTGCAAAGCTCATTTAGGAGTCTAATTGAACTTCTATTTAGACTCACATAATGTATGACATAAGGCTCATATCGGACGACCGACGCAACAAGGAAAATACGTTCTTTCGGAATCCAAAATTAGCTCATGAAGAGCGTAAATGCTCCAATTTAGGACACCTTTCTGACTTTTAAGACTCCGAATGTTTGCTGGGTATAATATAGTCAGATAACGAAAAGATATTTACGATTTTGTTAGGAATAGAGTTTGATCCCTGATAAGCAGGTTAAATTCGCAGAAATGTTGCGTCCGTAACCCAGCACTTAACAATATATATTCGGTTGTTTCAAAGCTTAGTAATACTAATGTACTTACCATTTTTCTAAACTGCCAAAAGTCAGTGGATGAAAGGAATCTATTAAGGGCCCATTTCTTAAACAATGTACTTTGAATCATAGTACTTTGAACCTCACAAAATATATCGCACAATACTGTATGTGTGGTTTGAGTACCTCTCGACTGAACTTCCGAAAGGCGATCATAATATTTAACTATCGGCAGATCATGATCTATTTTTAATTTCAAACAACATTTCTTATAGATTTCTTTTAAGGAAATACTTGTTGGGTTGTCTTCTGCTAACCGCATTTGTGGTGATATCGGTACTACTCTTGGTATTGTCATATTCAAAAAACGTCTTGCAGTTTCTTTTTGCTTCTCCAAATAATAGTTCAGCATGCGCATTAATTGTAATACTCGTTCCTCCCTTCGAGCATCGCCAAGACCAGTATCTATAACTACTAAATAGGGATAAATTTTACCATTTGTGCCACGTATATATAATCGTCTGGCTGCTGTATTATTTTTTTGAACAATTTCCACGCGTGGCATAAATCTTGCTATGCGTATATGATAGTGAGAAGATGATGGCAAAAGTAGCTCTCCAGGAAGCTCTACTTCAGCTGTTTTTTGGCTAAAATTTGACAAAAATCTACATTTGTCTTCGATAAGAAATGATGTGGGAAGCTTTTTAACTTTGGCTTCTAACGCTTTAATCCATGTTTTTAATTTGGATATAAGATTGTGCAACTTCATAGCACCTGGCTTAGAAAAATCAAAGTCATTGGTAAATTGTTCCTTCATTTTTTGGAATACCGGATCTTGGAAAGTTACTTGAGCCCTACGAGCTATAGACTCAGATGCTGCTGAATTTGTGGCGGATGTTGCAACAGATCCAGGTATATTTTCAATACCTATGCCAAATGTCGATCCCAATTTCTTAACGAAGTGTAGAGTATGTGGTGTTATTGTTGCTTCATTAACGCCACCTCTATTTTCGAACGCAATAGCATAGCACTTAATTAGACCTTGTCGCAATTGTCTTAAGACTTCTTCGGTCCAACTTTCTCTAAACCAAACCATTTGATCAACAATTCCTTCCAAGGAGCTAAGAATTGTTGGATGAATTTCACGTTGGACATGCATTACTTTTGAACAGCGCCACATCGAAGGAGTAGCTTTAATTGGATTAACAGTTGATCCCGATGAGTTCGTTTGCGTATTTATTGTTTGGCTTGCATTTTGATTGTCTAGTGTCTGGAATAAACATTTATAAATGGCGATGACATACTAATTTATTAATAACACATGGCAACAAAATTCGAACAACTGTTTGTTGCCCAAAATATTAATCTGAATCGCTCTGCATTTCGCGAAAATTTGGTTTAATGCGTAAAAGTGATTTTGCGGCAAGGCAACAAGTTGTTACAAAATAATTAATACCCTTTTCACACAGAAAGTTAATCGTATCAGAATTCTGTTTAATGAAATAATTATGTTTCTTTTTTCATACAATGCCTTTTACTTCATTAAGGGAACATCTGTCAGCAGCCCCAAAAGAAAATATTTCGTTTTTACAAAAAAATAGTTAAAATGGAAAGCAGCCGTTTCCTTCTCAACTATAAATACAAACAAAATAAAATGAATATGCAACTACCCACAGATGTTGCACCTAAACAAATATATTTTCGAAAAAGCCAAATGCAGCAAAAATAAAATTTTGAATTTTTTCGTGTTTTTCTATTTTTCGTAAATTGTCATGATTCTATTACTAGAGGTTTGTTCTTCAATGCCGGCAGAGCTTTGACACTCCCAAATTGAAAACCTGGACGGGTTGCTTTCACGAAGTAACGAAAACTGGTAATAATTCAATCCCCTTTAGCGAAAATTGTAGTAGAAAAGTACCTTTGGTAGTATATTAGTAGTGATAATAAATTTGTAAATGCCAACAGGTTTTGGAGGAAATGATAAATTTTCTAAATATTTCGTGAATTGATAAAGAGCTATGTTGGTTTAGAATGTTATTCAAAATTACACTATATCAAAATTTGTTTCTAAAACTGCCTATATGAGCATAAGTTCAATGCATTTTGACATAAGAGGGAGTTAATGAAAATCATTCTGAGGCGTTCTTCAATCTAATTCTAATATAGGGCGTTTTTGTGACAAATCATGAAATGGGAAGTTTTTGAAAAATATTTTGAGATAGAACGATATTGAAAAGGCAGGCAAAAATAAAAGAAATTGGCTTACTGCCTTAGAACTTTATATTCCGGTCTTGGCTTTGACAGAAGAGTTCAGATTTTATGCGGTCCTGCTACACAGGGAGTATTCACCTTTTTATTCTGAAATTTCGGAAAGCTCCATTACGTTAAGTATTCATGGAAGTGTTCATGATAAACCGTTAATTTAGAATATTCGGAACACGTTCGTTTGATACTACCTCACGAGGTACATAATATTCAAAATATAAACCGATTCCTCAAATTCTTAAATGGAGACGAATGTTTCGAACATACGGAATGATTAAGTTAACGTGCTCAATGAGTACATTTCGTTATGGCATCTTCATTATTTACTAATGTCATTTTTACGTGAATCGATTTACTAGTCAAGTTTTTGACGTTGAACGATGAATTTTCAAGTGGTTTAGGTTTCGTATGTTCATAGGTTTACGAATGTGTACGATTCCTTGGTGTCCGTACTTTTCATAAAACCTATGTTCAGCCACACTAATAGATCATGGCATAATTAATAATTTCATAAAATTAAAAAAATTGTTCTAAGGAGTTCAGTACTTATCGGATATTTGTAAACTGATTGCTTCCTTTTTCTACTACTAATATTTTTCGAAAAATGGCAAAGAAACAACACAGTTAACGTATGTCAATTCGATTTGGGAGCAAAATGGCCGCAATTGTCAAAAAATGTGTCTGTCGAGCAAACCTCTTGTGATTAAATCATGGTAAATTGTTGAAAATAATTTAATGAAATCCTTTGGCGACCTTTTTCTGTTAACAAGGTATTTGTTTTACCGGCTTTAGGTCCAATTTTAAGTATTAAAACACCAAAAATTTTTTCTTTAGTTTACCAATATATTTCGGTTACACACGGTAACCGTCTTCAGGGCTTTGAACTATAAACAAATTACAGAAACATAAAATAAAAATACAATTGACATAAAAAATTGAACAAACATGAACATTTCTCTACATACATTATTTTACACGTCTTCGCTGTTTAACGTGGAGCTAGTCACTGTCCGCATATTGTTTATCAAGAGTTTGTAGTAGCTCGCGCAGTTATCAATGTCCGTTTTATAATTCATTCGTATGTTAGTCGGTGTGTTTAAAATATGAAGTACCTCTAAAGTCAATCTCTTATTATATTGTTTCTCTTCCTGAAGTATTGTTGTTTGGTTAAAGTTCGGAGAGTGGTTTTTCGTCGTACAGTGTGTCATAAGTGCTGTTTTTTGGTGAGTTGCTTCGTGGCAATGTTTAAAATGTGATTTATGTTGGGCTAGTCGAGTTTTTAATTTAGCTTTGGTTGTGCCCACATATATATTATTGCATGATTCCATGTCATTTCCATTACATGGTATTTTATATATCACATTGCTTCTATCCGCCTGAGGTACCTTAGATTTTGTTCTGTTGAATAAATTTTTTAATGTGTTAATTGGCTTGTGCGCTATTCTAACTTTTTCTTTATTATAACAATTCGAGTTTGCTAAGCGCTCTGATAAATTTGGTACATAACATAATGACTTGAAAATTTCAGGTTTTTGTGATTCCCGTTGACTAGTTTGTGATGTACATCTTTTAATTAGGGTATTTGTAATATTTTCAGGAAAATCTTGACTTTTTAATAATACTTTTGCTTCTTCTTTGATCTCTTCGTGGTAAGCGTCATCTGATATATTTAGCATACGTCGTATACAGCCCATTGCTGTATTTATTATCATCGTCTTTGGGTGTTTCGAATGAAAGTTAATCAGCCCAATTCTAAACGAAAATTCTGTGCGAGTTTTCTCCCTTCTCCCATTCCTCGTATTCTAAATAAAAATTCCTTGTGAGTTTTTTCACTTCTCCCTTTCCTCCTATTCTGAACAATGTTCGAAAAAGCGGAAACTGGTTATGGGAGAAAAGTAGGTATTATGAATGTGAGGGAGAGGGAGACTTCTCTGCCATTTCATAGGAGTTTTTTCACTTGTTAAATTAAAGGGAATGCATCAAAATAGTTAAAGGAAATTGGTTATTTTAAGAAAGAACACTTATTTGTACAAATTTGTGCTAAAAGATGTATTTATATTCTACCACAATATTCTCACTGTTAATACAACAACAACTACAACCACAATATTCTTTATTTTAAGTCGAAAAGTATATCATAAGCAACGGTAGAGCTCTTGGTATACAAATTTGATGCAGCCATCCAGAAATTGCGCAAGGATTTTTTAATAAGGCTTAAATAGATTTTGGCATATGATGAAGGACGAATTCAACTCAACTTGGCCGCCAGAAAATTGCTTTGCTGAATGAAAGCAGGCAACTCCGGCAGATTTGTGTTATGCGGCCGTCTTGTTCTTATGTTCCGCTGTTGATGTTGCTGTGGCACCAATTCATTACTCATTTCAGTGAATACCACATGAAATGCAATAAATACTGTGCAATGTTTATATTTTATTTCTTAATTTCCAACAAATTTGCAACAATAATTAAACTTTTCAATTTTTTAAACAAAATAAGAAATGTGCAACGAAATTTCAATTGACAAAACAGCTGACTTCGAAAATTCGAAATTCCTATTCCCCAATTATTGTTCTCCCTAGGAGAACAGAATTGGAGGAATTTTTCCGCGGGAATAAAAAAATCCGCGAGAACAAAATTCCGCGAGAATATTTGGAATTGGTCTGAATGATTCGTCCTGTAGATGTGGGTTTCTTATACCACTTTAACTTCAATTGGTTGCCTCGTCGAATAATAATTGAGTCAAGATATGGCAATTTTCCGTCGTCTTCGAGTTCCGTTGTGAACTTTATATGTTTGTTATAGGAATTTAATGCGTCAAGTGTGTTTTGTACCTCATCTTCATTTATTATGGCGAATAGGTCGTCCACGTACTTCGTGACTAATCTTGGTACTCTTGTTAACTTTTTCATTGTATTCTCCTACAACTCTTCCATCACGATATCTGCAATCACTGGTGAGGTCGGTGATCCCATTGGCAACCCTTTGAGCTGGGTGTAAATTTTATCATTAAATTTGAAATATCGATTATCTTCGATGCAAAATTTTAACATTTCTATAAACATTTTTTTTGGTAGTTTCGTATGCTTCTCTATTGTCGTCCATTTTCTTATTATGATGTCAAGTGCTAGTTGGGTTGGTATACTGGGAAACAGGGAAACTACGTCAAATGATATTAGTCTTTCATCGTCATAGATATACGAGTTGTTTATTTTTTCTTTGAAGTCTAGTGTATTTTTTATGTTATAACTCGAGTTTACCGTGACGTTTTTTAAGATATCCGCTATTTTTTTGCCATATCTTGACTCAATTATTATTCGACGAGGCAACCAATTGAAGTTAAAGTGGTATAAGAAACCCACATCTACAGGACGAATCATTAACTTTCATTCGAAACACCCAAAGACGATGATAATAAATACAGCAATGGGCTGTATACGACGTATGCTAAATATATCAGATGACGCTTACCACGAAGAGATCAAAGAAGAAGCAAAAGTATTATTAAAAAGTCAAGATTTTCCTGAAAATATTACAAATACCCTAATTAAAAGATGTACATCACAATCTAGTCAACGGGAATCACAAAAACCTGAAATTTTCAAGTCATTATGTTATGTACCAAATTTATCAGAGCGCTTAGCAAACTCGAATTGTTATAATAAAGAAAAAGTTAGAATACCCTAATTAAAAGATGTACATCACAAGCTAGTCAACGGGAATCACAAAAACCTGAAATTTTCAAGTCATTATGTTATGTACCAAATTTATCAGAGCGCTTAGCAAACTCGAATTGTTATAATAAAGAAAAAGTTAGAATAGCGCACAAGCCAATTAACACATTAAAAAATTTATTCAACAGAACAAAATCTAAGGTACCTCAGGCGGATAGAAGCAATGTGATATATAAAATACCATGTAATGGAAATGACATGGAATCATGCAATAATATATATGTGGGCACAACCAAAGCTAAATTAAAAACTCGACTAGCCCAACATAAATCAGATTTTAAACATTGCCACGAAGCAACTCACCAAAAAACAGCACTTATGACACACTGTACGACGAAAAACCACTCTCCGAACTTTAACCAAACAACAATACTTCAGGAAGAGAAACAATATAATAAGAGATTGACTTTAGAGGTACTTCATATTTTAAACACACCGACTAACATACGAATGAATTACAAAACGGACATTGATAACTGCGCGAGCTACTACAAACTCTTGATAAACAATATGCGGACAGTGACTAGCTCCACGTTAAACAGCGAAGACGTGTAAAATAATGTATGTAGAGAAATGTTCATGTTTGTTCAATTTTTTATGTCAATTGTATTTTTATTTTATGTTTCTGTAATTTGTTTATAGTTCAAAGCCCTGAAGACGGTTACCGTGTGTAACCGAAATATATTGGTAAACTAAAGAAAAACAATTTTTGGTGTTTTAATACTTAAAATTGGACCTAAAGCCGGTTAAACAAATACCTTGAAAATAATTTATTTTTGATTGTCATTTGTTACATTGACAATGAAATTCGAAGACTAGATTTTTCACTCAATTAGGCATTCAATAAAGCAATAATGAGATAATTAAGAATTTGTATTTTGTATGGAAGATTGAGTTCAATTAGGGTTTTAATGTAGAAAACTTGACTAATTATTTCATTAAGCCTCTGTGTGAAATAGACATAAAAAAATCATGGTCAGAACTGTGCATTCAATTAAGAACATCTTTTAAGTTGAATAGGAATGGCTACACCCAAATGTAATTTTTTGACCTTATTGCTATATTGAAGTTGAAAATTTACCGAAACAGTCCTAATGTCGCGACAACTAGAACAAATCTGAACTTTCGATTAAACAGGCCGACAAAATTTAACCAGCATTCAGCCCCAGAAACCAGACTTTGTATTTCTTAAGGTTTATGATGCGCTGAATCCAAATCTGACATCAGAATTGCTTTGTCACCTCTGGTTTTCGAGATATCCTAACCTAAAAGTGCAAAAAGCACCTTTTTTGCCCATATTTGTGGTTATGTAGCCTTGCAGATGTTTTATTTCACTTTAAATACAAGTCTTCTTCTTTCAAATGGCGTTGAGTTTGCTCAAATATCATTTTTTTCGTTGAGATATCGCATTTTGAAATTTTCATGTTTCATGGTAAGGGTGGTTTCTAGGGGTTAGGGGATACGGGAGTTGATGGGTTAACAGTTAAGTTGTTTAGCCCAATTGTAGTGTAAGATATCTAGATAAATAAGATTTATTTTAAGAAAAATATGCGAGTAAACTCTGTCACCAGGGTTAAGTGGGTTAGCCTGCTTGCGGTACCCGAGGGTTAGATAGTCTAGGGGTGTTGTGAGTTAGCACACTTATGGTGTGAGACAAAATTTTAAGAAAAATAAGACTCAATTCAAGAAAATTAGTAATCATCTATATCATGTCTATGTTATCTCAATCGATTTTCAGGTGTAGGAAAATTTAGAAACATGAAAATTTCAAAATGCGATATCTCAGCGAAAAAAGTTATATTTGAGCAAACTCAACGCCATTTGAAAGAAGAAGACTTGTGCCATCCTTTAATTTTGGTGAAAGAAAACATCTGCAAGGCTACATTACCTCAAATATGGGCAAAAACGGTGTTTTTTGCACTTTTAGGTTAGGATATCTCGAAAACCAGAGCTGATAGAGCAATTTTAGGCCAGATTTCGATTCATCGCATCAAAATCCTTCGAAAATATATATTCCGGTTTCTGGGTCTGAGATGCTGTCGGCCTGTATTATCAGATACAAACTCGAAATAAAAAACTTTACATTTTTTTTTACATTTTAGGCAACAAAAATTTAGTAGCGCTGCGTAATTATGCAATTACATATTACGCTGTTAACACCAGACAAGGTATGGGAACAAATCAATTTTTTTGAAGTGACTGATTTATAAGCAAAAACGAAATTTTGCCGTTTCCCGAAGTTAGCTTCCAAAACATATATAGATATTGGCTTTCGAAGTTCGAAATTGGATCCATATTTATATATTTCTTTTATTTATTGTGTTTAAAAGAATGAAGAGTAAAAATGTAAGCGCGGTCGGTTTGCCACTTTCTTACTGTGAATTGTTTGTTTTTTTAATTTATATAATATTGTAAGGGGTCTAAAGTCAGATCTTCGAAAAAATTAAGTGCGATATATTACACAGTTGCGTAAAAAAGTTGGAGAGAATCGTAATTCGAACCACGTATTCTCATGCATTTTGATGCGTAAAATCCGAATCCCCAGAATCGTCCTAGCATGCATCTGTTCGTTAAAAAACGCTCAACCGTGATTTTGCAGATAAGTGCAGTACGACTAATTTTTTTATTTTTCTTTTTTTGAGATTCGGACTGGGCCCATCAAAATGCATAAATAAAATAATTTAAAAAAAATTTTAAGTTAAAAGGGTTTATTGAAAGCAATACTTACATGAAGTAATAATAATACTAAAAGCTAGAAAATAATTAGGTAGGTCCTAGGCACTAGTCATCACACTCCTCATCAATCTAGGGCGTTGCTCAATTAAATAAAAGCGTTGGGAGCGTGAAATTTCTAAAAATGTGAAGTTCAGTTGGTCTCACTTATGACTATTAATTAGGGCTGGGACTATCCGATTATTCGAATATCCGGATATCCATACGGATATCCGTTGACAAGGATAAAATCAGGACGGCATGTATATCCGGTTAATATTCGTTTGTGAAACTATCCGGATATCCGGATTTATGAAGATCCGCTTAATAGCTGTATTTTTGGATATCCAGTGAAAGCAACAAATTGATGTACCACTTATGTTTATTTAACATTAATAACAATAAATGTCACTGTTCTTATTTTCACTTGTTGTAGCTTTTTAATTTTTGACGTTAATTTAATAATCTACAAACATATTTTGTGAATAATTTTTCGATGTTTTCTTCGTTCAATTCTGATATGCAGATATTCAACTTTTATATTCCAGTATCCGGACATACGGTTATCCGGATTTTCCATTTACGTAAATTACGATTGTGAATCCGGATAGCCGGATTTTTTGCTTAGCTATCCGGTTTATCCGGATAGTTGGAAAATCCGGATGCAGTTCACAGCCCTACTATCAATAGAAATTTGACGCGTCCAACGCTTTTATTTAATTGTCTGTGGTGACTAGTGCACAGGACCTACCTAATTATTTTTTAGCTTTTAGTATTATTATTACTTCATTTAAGTATTGTTTTCAATAAAACCGTTTAACTAAACATTTTTTTTTTAATTATTTTATTTTCAAGTTTTTAGTCTTTATTTAATTGCCTATCATTTCTCATTCTATTTAGCTCAGTTAGTGACTCATTATTGCAAGGACTCTTTCCTGACAATTTGTTACAATCTAAGTCCTCAATACATAATCCTTCCAAAGACTTTACTCGACTCTGCGCCACGTATGCTTGTCCCTCCTCCAACTCAAAAATATTTTGATGTCACTTCTACCAGATTGTATGTAATATTGTTTCCAAATATGAGCCAAATCGGTCATTCGTCGCTTTCCATTCTTGTATGTATTATGTGTTCCAAATATGAGCCAAATCGGACCACAAATACGATTTTTGTGAATATCTCGATCCTTGCGCCACCTAACGGCGATTTTTTTTCATAGATCTCTTTCTATTCTTCTACGTATTATGTATTCAAAATATGAGCCATATCGGACCACATATACGATTTTTTTTAATATCTCGATCGTTGAGCCACCTAGCGGCGCTTTCTATTCTTGTATGTATTATGTGTTCCAAATATGAGCCCAATCGAACCACATATACGATTTTTTGAAATATTTCGATTCATGCACCACCTATCGTAGTTTTTATTTCTTATTATTGCATTGTAATCGATTTCTGAACTATATTCCAAGTTTCAAGCTTGTAGCTTATCGGGAAGTTACTTAAATTTCAATTACAAAATTCGTTCACAACGGCCGTGCAGGCGTGCAGCCGACCTGTCAAGTCAAACTAAATAAAACCGTTTAAAAAAACATGTGCCCCGTTACGAAAACCACCACTTTTTTTGGTTCACCTGTGAAATTTGTAGTTAAAAATTGTTTTCAAGCAATATACATACATAAGTAGGCAAACCACAGCCACATTTTTGCTTTTTGAAACAGAATAAATAAATAAAATATATTAGGAGAAGACTAATTTCCGATTTCGAAAGCCAACATCTATGTATATGTATTTGGAGGATAGCTTTGAAAATCAAAAAAATCACTTTTTAACTTATGGATCTATCAAAATAATTGGTTTTGTCCAATATCCAGATAATTATGTTCTATATTTGAGCGAATTACTGGCGTTTGAAGTTTTCCAATAAATCCTGCTTGTTCTGCTGTTTTATGTTTCTCGCGTTGTTCAATTTTCAATGTCAAATACAATGTTCGAATTGGAAAATATACTGCTTGCGGATATAATCGGCCAACCTATATATATAAAGAAATAAGGCATTGTCATCCAAATGTTTAATAAATTGTTAGTATTATATCTTACATGACTTAAAAGATTCAGAATAACATTGCTTTCGTATTGCACCAAACAGCAAAGTAATTGAGGTATCCATGGCAGCCAATACGACGGCGGCACACCAACTACATATTTTTCTAACGTATTCATGAGTGTACAACTTGCATTATCATACGATAGAAACCACAAAACTTTTGCCAGATATTTCCTCGTTTTGCTTTCATTTTGATGTCGGCAAGCATGTAAATAGCAAGTTATTGCACTAACAGCCAAAACCATTTGTCTATCTTTAAGAAATATTTGTTCCATATAATCTCCCCACATTGCCCAAGCTTTTGTTAGGCCATCATGCAGTTGCACAGCTGCACTAAACGCTTTGCCGGCTTCTTCAGAACGCCCAATTTGTGCTAGAAGAAGACCTTTTAACGCATAAAATTCTGCATTCATTTCTCCAGTGAAATATTTTAAATTGGTTGACTCAATCACTTCAAGTGCCTCATTTAGCTCAGTTTTTCCAGACGAAGCTGCCATTTGCAAATAACATTTAACTTGCTGTCGTATTTTCTAAAAAAAAGCAAATAACAATATTGTGACGAATATTAGTATTACTAAGCTGATACTAAGTAAATAAAGGCAAAACAACAATAAAGCAAGCTTTCCCTCTATACAAATCAATACGATAGCTTGTTCAAATCCTTGAAGTGTTTCGATGAGTTACCGCATTGTTTAAATAGAAATAAAGACAACCGGGATAATAATCAAAAACACTCTGAAGACTCACCTAACGCTTTGAATCTTAATCCTGCTCAGAACATTAATCTTCCGCAAGTGGAGCTCATAGACTTGGCTTCCCCTAATCCGCAAGCTGTGGTTCCATCCACTTCTAAGGCCGCGGAAAAAACCTTAGAGCCCCAAACTGTAACTTCTCAATCTGTGACTTCTTATTCAGTAGCACCGGCTAAGAAGCTGGTTGTAGTCCCGCTCAAAAAATCGATTTTTGTATCTCGCTTTGACAAGGACACTTCCGTTGAGGATATCAAGTCTTATGTCACTTCGAAAATTAAGGCTGACGGCATGACTTTAAGAAAATTTAAATTTAATTACGAAAGGAACATTTCTTCATTTAGAATTGATGTCTACTCAGAAGATTTTGATAAACTTTTGGACAGCGCATTTTGGCCGCCAGGGGCTTTTGTTCGCGAATTTGTGCATAAGACTATTGAGATTACTCAAAATGTAGCAAAAATTCCTCCTCAAAGTTCCGATCCAAAAAACTTAATTTAATATCTTGCTTAAGCATTTACTATCAAAACGTTAGAGGCTTAAATACTAAATTAACTGACTTATATTTGAAAACCATTCACTGTAACTATAATATTATTGCTTTTACCGAAACATGGCTGAAACCCAATGTTTTAAATTCCGAAATTTTTTTGTGGTGAGTATCAGACCTATAGAAATGATCGCTTAAATAGGACCGGAGGTGGTGTCTTGCTAGCTGTACATTTCTTCAATTCCATCTGAAGATGTTAATTTAGCCGAAGTTGATTCCATCGAGTTTAAATGCATCCGAATCTTACTAGACCGGGGTCATATTTACATAGCCGTTTGCTATATTCCACCGTCTTCTGATCTATCAGTGTATATGCACCATATTTCACTGTTACAATCAGTCAGTTCGATGATAAAGTCCACGGACTCAATGATTGTTTTAGGCGACTTTAACCTGCCACATATATCTTGGAATACCGTTGATCACAATATTGTCCCCGTATCATCCAAGATGCAAAACAATGACTTTTTGGATGGAATTACTGGTCTTTGCCTTAATCAGATCAACTTCTTTCCAAATAAGTATGGAAAATTCTTAGACTTAGCATTTGTTGACGACATATCTAAATTCTCTATAAATCGGTGTGAACCTCTTGTTTTGCCAGAAGACGCTTACCATCCTTCTCTTGAGATAACTTACGAAATCATAAGCAACGAAGTCGGCTGCACTAACAAAACATGTGCCTCTACCAGATGCTTTGATTTTTCCAAAACTAATTTCAACAATTTAAATAAAGAGCTTTCTGAGATAACTTGGCCTCGATATAAAGAGGATGTAGAGGAAAACGTTTTACATTTTAATAAAACCATTTATACTTTATTTGAAAAACATGTGCCCAAACGCAAATGCTCGTACATTGAACCAGTGCAAGCCTGGTTTACTAAAGATTTAAAAGCTTTAAAAAATAAGAAATCACGTTTATTCAAATTATATAAGAGAACCGGTTTACATTCTCATTATGCACAGTACGCTATTTCCCGTCATAAGTATTTTGAACTTAATAAAAAGTGTTATAGAGCTTACATATGTAAAAGTAAAAGAAACATTATTTGCCACCCGAAGTCTTTTGTATGATTTCGTAAATTCTAAACGCAGAACTAACGGATTTCCTTCTACCATGAAGTTTAGAAATAGCATTTCCAGCGACGATCAAGAGATTGCAAACTTCTTCGCTCAATTCTTTCACTCTAATTACTCTGCTGTGGTTGATTTGATCCCAACATGTTTTCTTAAAAAATGTGCGGAATACATTTGCCAGCCCCTTACTGATCTGTTTAACCTCTCTTTAAAAAATGGCATTTTCCCGATGGCTTGGAAGGAATCTTTTCTTATCCCACTCCATAAAAAAGGAAGCAAGTCGTCTATTGAAAACTATCGTGGAATAGCAAAGCTCTCCGATATCCCTAAGCTTTTCGAAGCAATCGTTACTAGGCACCTTACATTTTCGATTTCTACATTGATAGATAGTTCTCAGCATGGCTTTTGTAGAGCCAAATCAACCACAACCAATTTGCTTGAATTTACAACTCACGTCTTTAATGGGTTTAGAAACAATCATCATACCGACGTTATATACACTGATTTCAGCAAAGCATTCGACAAAGTACGCCACTCATTACTTGTTTATAAACTCGAATTGCTTGGTTTTCAACCTGGCCTAACTCGCTGGATCTCCTCCTATCTTTGCGGTAGAACTCAAAGAGTCATTTTTAAAAAAATTTGTTCGAATGTCATCGATGTTCCCTCCGGTGTGCCTCAGGGCAACCATCTCGGTCCTATTCTGTTTTTGATCTTTATAAACGATGTTTCCACAACTATAAAATATTCTAAAATTTTAATGTATGCCGACGACGTAAAACTTTTTAAGTCATACGCGTCGGTTGAAGAACGTTCTGTACTCCAGGCGGATTTAAATCGTTTAGTTACTTGGTGTAATGCGAATTTTATGCCACTCAACATAGAAAAATGTAAATCCATGTGTTTTTCACGTGGGAACATACAGCCAGCTTCCTACACAATTAATGGCCAAACTCTGGAAAGCGTTGATGTTTTTGTCGACTTGGGAGTTACAATGAATTGCAAACTTAGTTTCAACCCTCATATTAATGCCACAGTCAATAAAGCGAGAGGAGTTTTAGCATTTGTGAAGAGATGGGCAAAGGAGTTTGGTGATCCTTACGTTACAAAAACCCTTTTTACATCATTGGTGAGGCCGATATTAGAATATGGATCGATAATTTGGAATCCGCGTTATCAAGTTCATGTGGATAGACTAGAATCAATTCAAAAACAGTTTTTACTTTTCGCCTTTAGAAATCTTCAATGGGACTCTCCGTATAATCTTCCTCCTTACACTAATCGATTAAAACTAATAAATCTTCCTACCCTTGCAAGTCGTAGAGAAATGCTAGGTGTACTATTTATGGCTAGACTTTTAAATGGATCGATTTCAAGCCCATTTCTATTGAACGAAGTAAACTTGAATGTTCCATGCCGAGTTGCAAGGCATTATAAACCTATAATTCTTAAACAATGCAGAAGCAATTTCCAACTAGACGAACCTTTTCTATGTTTGTGTGAAGATTATAACTCTCACTCGAGAATAATTGATGTTTTGGACTCGCTCTTTGCCATAAAAAAGACGGTTCCATCTTCTCTTAATAATTAAAAAATTATATTTATACTTTTAGTCTATTGTATTTTGTGAATCTATATTTCTCAGCTGATGAGTTTCTCTGTAGCTGAGCGGTTTTAGATCTCGGCGCTTAAGAAGCCACTGCCTCTCAAAGACTCGGTAACAAAAAAATTATAAGTAACACATAAATAAGAATTAGGATACAAAAAAAATAAAAAAATAAAAAAAAAAACCAAAAAAAAAAAACAAAAAAAAAAAAAAACAAAAAAAAAGTATGTATAAATTAAAAAAAAAAAAACAGGATTAGCCTGGTTTCATCGGGCCACTTGAGGGCAGTGCGCTGCCAAAACGTCCGAGAAAAAAAAAATCAATCATCATTTACACACATATATACAAGGCAACGAAGAGATAATCACAAACACATGTACTCATCAGCCGAAGTAGTACTCACATATACACACGCATATGGCTACAAACTACAAATATACATGTATATGGCTGGTAACCAAGCATGAAGTTCGCGAAATTACTAGACCTGGGGAGAAATGTGTGAACGAGGCAACAGAGAGTATAAAAGCAGCGCAAGCTGAGTAGTCACCAATCAGTTTTGATTTAAGCACGCTATTGGTTGTGAAGTATAAGTGTTATTGTGAAGTACACTCAAAGTAGTCTAATAAAGACCATTTTGCATCACTGAATATTGGAGTTATTTATTCGACAATTTAGCAATTCGAACGCTTGTAGAAGGTTTCAAATGCGGAATTTTCCTAAATTCGTTACAATATTTATGCACAAGTTTGTTGATTAGTCTATATCAAAAATAAAAAAACCTTGTTTTTATAACGTCCGATTTGTATATTTACACAGTGCAACGAAATTAGAACTTTTGTTACACTTTGTACAGATAATTTGCGCTGAACATACATAGTTAAAGTCAAGCACGTCTGCGGTAATTTTTAATTGCACTTCAAAATAATATCTTTGAAAATGTTGCTCCTTGCGGAGTTGTATTTCTGAAGCGAGCAATAATTTTTCGAAGACTCCGCCTTCTTTTTGAAAGTAAAGGGTCGGTTAGTGCTGTTTCGAATGTTCGTGCCGCTGCTCGCACTGGTATCCAGTGCAGTGAAATGGACGCCTCAGAATGTTATTTCTGCTGATGTGTCATCTGCTAACTCTGTTTCTAAAGTTAACGCTTCTTCAACTTCAAATAATACTCGCACCACGTATGCATCTATAATTTTGCATCCCCAGCGGGTTAGGGGGTCAGAATATACCCGCGGTAAGTATGCCTGTCGTAAGAGGCGTGGGGAGGGAGGTAGGGCCTGAAGGTTTAATGTGGCCATATAAATTGTTACCGAGATGGTCGGGCTAGCACCTTAATGGAGCTGTGTTACCGGCAAAGGACCATAACATCGATAACACTCCCCAAAGCCTTCGGGGAGCAACCTTATCACTACAACAACAACATCTATAATTTCGCCTTTATATTGCAATCGAACACGAAAAAAAGGGAGGGCGGCAATAAAAATGCTAAAGTTTTTTTCATAAAGCAACCTTATATAAAACTTACGCTACGCTTACCTGGAAACAATCCACAATTGGAACTGAGGGTATGGTGTATATACGAGATAATGTCTCTTGACAAACTCCTGTTAAATTATGTTTTCTTGCGATTTTTCCAAAATAGATTATAGCTTGAGCGGAGGCATGAACGCCAAGCATAGTGTTACCCTGATCTGATTGTTGTTCAAGATGTTGTGTAATTATTTGATAATGATGCTGCCGCCACGTAAATATGTCACTCCAATGAGACAAATCGTCAGCTACAACAGGCAAACGATTGCGCCATGTTTTAACAATAGCTTTCATATCGTGTATAGAAGTGTTGCGGGATTGTAGTAGACCTTGATGTATTGTGCTTGCCTCATGCAATTCCATTATTTGTTGTGCAGCTTGTAGATATTGTATATGTATGTGCGAAACAATCGATGGTAATTTTCGCCATTCCTTCATACATGATGCCGATGCATTTTCAATATGTCTTTCAACATTCAAAAGTTGGCGATCTTCTTGATGTAATATAGCCAAAAAGCCTTTATACAAATGAATTTTATAGCCAAATTGTTTGGCAAATGATTGCTCTGTTTTTGAAATAGCAGTTTTCATCAAATTCCAATCGGGTACACGCCATGCACTTTCTAGTATAAGGAACATATTCTTTTCTTTATTGGTTTGTGCATAATCTAATAAAATATCCCATTGATTTAATTCTTTTGCACAGCGTATCCAATGATTTTCCCATAATAGTAATTCACTATTAACATCGGCATTAATAAGGCCATTGGCTTGATCGTGTTTGAATTTTGACATTGCTAGATCGTAAGCTCCCTGCGCTTCTTCAAAAAATCCCATTTGCTCGTATGCTATGGCAATATTTGTTTCTGGATAATGAGCATATTTTAACCATAAACCAGCCCAAAGATCCTCTTCATGCATTGTTGCATACATTTGTGATAGTGAATCGTATACGACATTTTTCTGTTTCATTGTATTGAATGGTTCATTATGTTCTGCTTCTAAATTATCGGCAGTAATTTTTCTAGTACCATGATGAAGTTCTTCTAATACTAAAGTCATGCGATGCCACAAATTATGTGCTCTACCTAGATAGGTCATTAAATATGGCGGGATATATATTGGAGGATCACAATGCATTAAACTTTCAACAAAGGTATTTAGCGCACTTGGAAAGCAATCTTTTTGTACAACATTGCTGCCAGATGAAAGGAATGGAACAAGTTCCCTTGAAATTAGATGTTGTTGGTCTTCATCAAATATTGACCATAATCTAGGAAATATTATTAACCACACGCTTTCAGCTAATTGTATGTCCATATGACAAAGGTGTGCTATAGCGATAATTAATTGTTCTGTATTGATTTTGCGATTTGCTTCTAAAAATTCAATTTGCTTATTTATAAGAAGATGTAATTTACGTTTTGGAAAATCTTTGTCATGCTCATTATTACGATTTACACTCCAATTAGCATCGATATCATTGTCAAAAATATCTTCTTTGTCCTCAACTTGCATAGTGTCAAATGACGCGTCGCTTTGAGAAGAAGTGTATATGACGAAACTACTTTTATCTTGACCTTCAGCAAGATTTATAACTGATTTAATACTTGGCACTTTATGTGCTTCGTTGGAATTTTGAATTTGCGTCATTGTATTAGTTGTCAATACTAACAGCTCAATACACTGTTTTATCCAATAATGTGTACCAATCGAATCCCAAGCTTGTGAACATATTATATAAAGAAGACGATCATGGAGGCGCCTTCGCATTGATGCATCCAAAATTTCAAAAAATTTCGATCTTATTTGAGGATCCTGACATCGTAAGCCAGTGAGAAAGGCGCCTTCCAGCTTAGCTGTAAGTTCTGTTTGTTTATAATATTCATCGCGATATATATAGTTGACGATCTCCAAAAATTGTATATTTAGTTCTGTTTCATCTGAAAATTTTTTTTCCAAATACTGCATAAGCTTTACCAACAAGATAGATTTTTCTCTTATAGACGGTATTTGCATAACAGGATTCTGTTCTTTAGATTTTATCCATTCGTCAAGCATTTTAATTATTGATTTTAGAACTTTAGCATCTAAACTTTTCTCTATAAGATTCACCAGAATATTCCCAATAAACAATTTGCGCACTTCAACGCCCATTATAATTATACGATTTTTTATCAAATCTAATGAGAGTACTAATAGTTCCAAAGATATATGACTATTATCGGCACTGGATGTTGCATTCTGTTGTCCATTACCTTGCGTATTCAAGTGATCTTTTGTTAAGCGATTCAAAACTCTTATAAACTGCAACATTAGTCTGTCTATATAACTTGGATTATTTGTAGAACAAGCTTTCAATATCATAAGAGTACCAAATAATGATGGAGGATTGGGTTGTGGACTTTTTTCATATAAAGTCAAATTATCTGATATCATTTTACTTATAGCACTATATAATACATCAAGATCTTCATGCTTATGATTAATATCTGGTGGAAATATGGACATGAGTCTTGTGAGAAATGCATGCATAAGACGAACAATTCGTGTATTTTGGTGTATGATGCAGCTTGAGAGGCCTCTCTGAATTGGCCTTATAGTTGCTAATAATTGATCAGGCGGCAAAATTGTTGTCAAAAATGTAACAAAGTCTAATCCAGTGCATATATTACTTAGATTAGGTGTTGGAGTTTCAATCGTCATAAATACTTTATCCAGCCAATTTAATTTCAGTTCAAATGGTTGTGGCCATTTATTTTGCATTGCCGATTTTAAAAGCATTATGCATCTGAAATATGCATTTGTATATAAAAAAATATACGTTATTTGATTACTTAACAAAATTTTTACTTGCGCGACAAACCCTCTCCTGGTGAAATAACAGTCGGTTGATTATCATTTACTTGACATGCGAGACGTATGAGAAAATTGAGTACCGTGTCACAATGCGTTTTGTCAATAGAACGGAAAGTTTCATCTATCTTCTGACTTTGACTAATACCGGACGTACCTGAAACAGTTATTTTTAGTAATTAAGTTAAGTTAGAAAATTATTGTCTTGGCTGGTATAAAATACTTTGACTTATTTGATTTCGTGTAACATCTGAAGCTATAGATTTTTTGCGTTGTGCATTCACTTCCTCCGTTATTCGTTTGCTTGTGTTATCGCATGCTATGCCAACGCCATCTGTATTTGTGTCTTCTACTTTATTTTCCTTTTCTTCATCCTTGACTCGTTGCCCTTCCCATTTGATTATTACATCAGCAATATCAACAGCAAGTTTCCTATGTTCCATCGATGCAGTAGGCGGAAACCCAAGACGCTGCATATAATTAATAAGATGTTGCACCAGATGATGGCGTACGGGATAATAAACCTATACGAAAAATTTTGTGTGCAGTATAAAATAAGTGATTTCGATAAAGTTTTTTCTAAATGCTGATAAAGCAATGAGTTGCGGTACAGCGCGTCTAAAAGAAAAAATGCCTTAAAAGAGTTCAGTATCTGATAGGATTTTTATACCCAGCTGTAATTGTACACTGGGTAATGCAGATGTCTCACGACCTTTGGGAGACGGAATTATTTATTGGTATTGAAAATGTGTGAAAAAAAGTAAATACTTGACGCGCTTTACATCCGAGAAGATTTAGACCGAGCTTCTCTTCCAATTTGAGTCGTATTTTTTTTTTTTTTGATATTTTGGCGAATTTTAACATCACTAAGCTGTTATTAAATAGAGGCACAACAACAATAAAGAAAGCTGCCACTCTTGTGTACGTAAATAAATCAATAATTACACATATACATACAAGGCAACGGAGAGGTCACTGCTACAACAACAGCAACAGCAACGGAGAGATAATCACAAACACATGTTATCATCAGCCGAAGTAGTACATACATATACACACGCATATGGCTACAAACTAAAAATATACATGTATATGGCTGGTAACCAAGCACGAAGTTCGCGAAATTACTAGACCTTAGGAGAAATGGGTGAACGAGGAAACCGATATTATAAAAGCAGCGCAAGCTGAGGCATGACTAATCAGTTTTCATTTAAGCACGCTATTGTGAAGTATAAGTGTTATTGTGAAGTACTCTCAAAGTAGTCTAATAAAGACCATATTTCATTATTGAATATTGGAGTTATTTATTCAACAGTTAAGCGATTCAAACGTTAGCAGAAGGTTTGCAATAAGCGGAATTCCCCAAATTCGTTACAATATTTACTACAAATTGGCGGGACGGGAGCTACATGTTTTGTGGCGGCAACGAACGGCGCACTATGGGGTAAACTGGAAAAAAATTTCTTAAAATCAAATATTCCACAATGATTGTTTTATAACAAATAATAAATAAAAGCAAATATGAATGCCTCTCTTTGTTAAAAACCGGGCTGTTCAAAAGAGTTTATTTTGAAGTGCAAATCGCAACACATAGTATACAAAATTATATGTACACTGAAACTTTTTGAAATTGAAAAAAAAAATTTTAATGTTCAAATAATTTTGATAGTCCGCTCAATGAATAAATTTTGAATTAAAATTTTATAATTTATATGATCGAATTTTTACACGTTACAAATTAACTATTATATCTGAAGAATTTTTAAATACTGTCTTAAAGTTCACATAGTTTCCAATATGAAAAAAGGCAAATGCAATTTAAAGTTACAAATATTAGTATTGAAAAACATTTTTGAAAGCGTAATTTTGCAATTTTTTAGTTGCTTTTAATTGTAAAATAAAAACAAAAGAAAATCGTGAATGGATTTTGAGACGTGGAACTCGAACGTGTAAAAATATATATTGTAACGAATTTGGGGAAATTCCGCTTATTTGAAACCTTCTGCTAACGTTCGAATCGCTAAACTGTTGAATAAATAACTCCAATATTCAATAATGCAAATTGGTCTTTATTAAACTACTTTGATAGTCCTTCATAATAACTCTTACTTCACAACTAATTGCGTATTTAAATCAAACTGATTAGTCATGCCTCAGCTTGCGCTGCTTTTATACTCTCGGTTTCCTCGTTCACCCATTTCTCCTAAGGCCTAGTTAGTTTGTGAACTTTATGCTTGGTTACCAGTCATATACATGTATATTTGTAGCCATATGCGTGTGTATATGTGAGTACTACTTCGGCTGATGGTGAGTATCTCTCCGTTGCCTTGTATGTATGTGTGTACATGATGATTGATTTGTATACGTACATACGAGTGGCTGCTTAGTATCGGCTTAGGGATGCTAGTATCACTTAGTGATGTTAATATTCGTCACAATATGTTCAAACAATAATTTTCGCGAGAAGTGCCTACAAAGTGTATGCCATCGTTTTAGGTACAATTTATATTAGCGAAAATTCCTTAGATTTTCTTGTTAATTTGTAACGAGTTATATGTTCGCTTTTATAAAGTGCACTGAAAAGCTTTAAATCGCATACATTTTGGCAACCTTTAAAGTGAAAATTTCTTTTTTACAAACTCTAGTTCAGTAACTCAAAATCTATAGTAGATTTAATTTTAAAGAAAAACAAGTTTTTTAGTTTCTTTTTAATAATTAAAAAGCGGAAAACCCCAAAATGTTTTTGTTTTTTTTTTTTAACTTTTTCAACAGGGCAGTTCTTCCAATCTAGAAAGCGTAAAAGATATTTCTAGGCCCAACATACAACACTCAGAGAACTCACCACTTACACAAGTAATACATTGTCGATCTGATCCTGCATTAGGCGCCAAAAGTGAATTGTAGAATGTATATTTTATACATGCAAAAAGTTAACAAAACTGCCACGCACAGAAATTTGTTGTTTTTTCAACATTCTTGTCACAGTTATAACTTTTATATTCAAATATACATGAGTTTGAGTCATGATGTAATAATAAAGGTGATGTCAACAACATAACCTCACTTTTTCGGCAGCTCTAAATACGAGTATTTCAAAAGTAATAAATTTGGACAGCTTAATTTTTCGTACAAATTCTTCAAATAAATTAGTTTTCTGCAAAATTTTTTCTATATTCTGTTAGGGAATGCAATGTTACGTTAATCTTTTCGGCTAAACAATTTTAGTAACGGCTTATACAGTTATAATATTTCTAAACGTATAGTAAAATCTACTACGATCGCAATAGAACTCAAAGGCAGTTCTGTATGATAGACAACCCTCTAAATTATGAATTCCGAACTTGTCAGAATAAGGGAAAACGTCAACGGGATGAAAACACCTGAATATTAATTTCATCATGAGTTTTAGTATAGAAAATAAAGAAACCGTAGAAAAATTGTCACAAATGTATTATGTTGTTGCCTGTAAAAACTTCTGACAGTAGAATCGAAAACTTTCAACATTTACTACCGTTTATAGACAGAGAGAATACCACAAATATGTACTTTTAAAATTTTTATCAACACCCGATTTTTTTCATATCGGCAAAGAATTGGCCTATCAGCTTTTTTTGTTTCATAACTTTAGTCTAAACCTTTACAGAGAAATTTGATTTTGAGACTGCTTTTTCCCATTTACCCCATAGTGCGGCGGCTGCAAGGCAGATGAATTTTCAGTGAAAAGCTCTTCATGGCAAAAATACATTCGGAGTGTTTGCCAAACCACTGCCGAGGAGCGACCGCGCTTAGAATTTTTTTTCTAATGAAGATCCTTTTTTATAAATTTTTGACATTGTTGACTTGAGCCCAGGACCTAGGCGGATCACGCTATCACCACACGACGGCGGCCGCCATAAATCAAAAGCAAAAACAATTTTTGTAACGCAAGTTATTTTATTTGGCACTTGAATTTTTGCTTGATCTATATCTACAAAATTTTCCCATTCAGACGCTTACGTTTGGAGAAAAATTTAATTTACCAGAACACTGCGAAATTTGCAGTTGTTAATAAAAAAAAAAAAACCTATGAAGCGTTTTGCAGCAAAATATTTATAAACGTCGGCGCTGCCCAAATATCATAGCAAAAACTTCAACTTAGTAAATTGAGAAAACCTGACCCTGATAAAGCCATCTACTTATTAATCAGGCATGTACTGTAATTCACTTTCACGTGGCAAATTTAAAAATGAGTAGGATGTAACTTCTCTCGAAAGTGACTTGCTGACCCTGCCTGATTATTTTAGATCAGCTGTTCACATGTACATACTTGTCTATAGAAGATACGCTTACCTTATAGTGTCGTACAATCAACTGGAGGATATGAAATAATTGCTGCATTAAATGACCTTCTTCGACAATAATTTTTTTTGTCCAATGTGTCAACATAGTATTACCATCCTCCATTCGTAATGGCATTGCCGGTGTCAAAACATCGAGCGCCTGCCGTACGACAGGTCGTGCCTCAAGAGCATGTCCTTTCAGTAACGATAGAAACACTTGGAGTACAATTTTTTTATGTATAGCCAAACGAGCAATTATGTGAGCCAAAAGTAAATGGCCATGATATCGAGCAGTTGGATCGACAGAGCTTTTACTCAACAAACAAGGCCACGCAAAAGTCATTAGACGCCGAAGTTTGTTACCCTGTCGTTTATTATTTGCATCACCATCATGAATATGCTGCGAAGCTCTTTCAACTAGCAAACAAGCAAACTGTAGTAATGCAATTCTAACTGCATCTTCATTAGCATATGGCTTGTCAGGATCAAAAACTTTATTTATAAATACTGACACAACATTATTCTCATCATCAGTATATGAAGCTGGTGGTGTACCAATCAATTTATTGCCCTCACCCTTATCGAAACTTACCACGAAGCATGGTATAAGTACGGCTGTTATAATTTTTGCTTTAAGATCTTCTGATAGGGTATTGCCATTAAACTTTTCCACAAAATGGAAAAATGCTTTCCTTTTCCAGTGTACTGTGTAACTTTGGGCAACCGTATTTTGTAGGAATTCTCTTAGAAAATGAAAATCGGGTATAAAATGTAAACAGAGTGCACGTAGTAATTGAAATAGTAAATCAATATCATTTGTATTGTGTGAAAAATATAATAACAAAATCTTGCCAACCAAATGCCATAAATCACAGGTAACATTATCTTTGCATGTGCTATATAAGCTTGTCTCCCATAATTTTTTTAATGCCAACACAATATCCGTTTCCGTAGGTATCCATTGATCGTCCATCTCCATTATTGTATGCACTAACAGGACTGCCTGATGTTGAGCCTCGTATTTTTGTGATTGATCAAATTGAGGATTTGAGCTCAATGTGCCATTTATAAGTTTAACTAAAATATTGCATTTATTTGTTTTAATAACAGTACGAAACGCTTGACCACATTTATGATTTAATAAGTACAAAAAAAATCGATTCCATTGAGCATTTACGATAATGTTATCAGTTAAAAATAAATCAACAGTCTCGTCTGGGAAACGTAATAAAAATTTTACGAGTGGTTCGCGATACGGGCTTGACGATTCGATCATCAAACTTTTTTCGGTTTTCAATACAAGTTGACATAAACTATCTATATATTTTGGTGATGCTGCTGTTATTTGATGAAACATTTCAATTAATGTAACAACTTTCTGTTCATATTCATCTCGTTTAGCGATTGTAAAAAAGTTGCCACCTTGACTTGTGCTGGATTTGTGTGTTGAAATTGACATTTCCAGAATTTTTTGACAATGTTGCAATATTTGTTCACTTAATTTTTCATTAAACATTTGCGGGAATAATTGTGTGAAATATGAAAGTCGTTTCGTTGCTGTTAGCGAAAGGTTCCGATGATCGCCTAAAGTTAGTAGTAATGGTCTCATACCCGCGTGTACCTTTTAAAAGAAGATATGTCAGAAATGTAAAATCACTTTTAGCAACACCTTTTTCAAAGTAAAGTAAAATAACAAAATTCATACTTTACCTTTTCTTTATCTATATGAATTCCAGAAATGAATACTTTGGTACAATTAAATGCGGCCTCTTGCAACTCCTCTTTGTTGCTTTCCATTACTTTGAATAGTATATTTATAATTTTTTCCTTACATTGACTATCAGTTATATAATGGCATGCTGCCAATGCTTTAAGAGCACTCTTTCTGAGTGGTATAAGATTTGGAACATTTTTATAACAATCCAATTTATTAAGTGTGGCATCTTCAGCTTCACTCAGAGTTAATAGTTCATGGAAAAACAATCGATGGTAGTTGTTAGTAAGATCTGGAAATATTTAAAAAAAAAAAGGATATAAATAACCACGTGAATGGCGGTATAACTCGAAATAAATAAAAATCCAAACAACACTTTCGCGTTTTAGTGAAAAACTCAATCGGTGTTTCAAGATCTGTAACCCTGCCGTCCCGAGTAGCCTAAGTGACAGCTGGACACGGCGACAGACCGTGCTCAACCGTTTCTGCTGCAGCCCGAACTTTCTACATCTACTTGCATTGAGCAGCCTTATTTGTAAGCATGTGTATTAGGGTGGGTCAAATTTATTTTTGAAAAGGCACGTCCAGTTTCTGAATATATGGGTCATACTGAGTAATATTGCCCATGGGACCATAGGTCTGAAATGAATTTCGAGCCTCTCTAATTTTGTTAGAATTTTTTATATCAAAATTTTCTCACTTGATTAGGGAGGCTCGAAATTCATTTCAGACCTATGGTCCCATGGACAATATTACTCAGTATGACCCATAGATTCAGAAACTGGATGGGCACCTGAAGTTTTTTTCCCATACAATTTGACCCGCCCTAAAGTATATGTTAGTACACCCATGACGAGCCTCAACTAATCTCTTTGTAGAGATGGGGGGGGGGGGGGGGGGGGGAGCTTTGCTACTACATACAGCTGCGGTCAAAATCTTTGTAGTGGATATACTTAAAAAGGAATGGAGTTAAAAATTAACGGTAATCGCTTCTATAAAAAAATGTATTTTTCTCTGAAATGGTAAAACAATTTCAACCTTTATCTTATTTTAATAAGATAAACAAATTTAAAAAAATTGCAGCGAACTTAGTAGTGTAACAAATTGTAAGTACTCTTTTGACATAAGTTTTATATAATGGTAGTTTTTTACGTTAAGTGTTGGCTAATATTTAAATTAGTATTTAGTTGCATGACCTCTGTTCTTTAGAATTCCAGCACAGCGACGAGGTACTGAGCCAACAAGTTTTTGGCATTTTTCAAACGAAATCGACTCCCATGCGCTTTTTACAGCTTCCCATAGTTGCGTATTTGATGTGGCCTTGCGTTGGGCTACTGCCTTCTTGACATCAACCCACAAATTTTCAGGTGACTGTGACAGCCATTCCATGACATTGATCTGTTTTTCCTCAAACCATCTGTTTGCTACTTTGTTCGTATATTCCGAGTGGCTGTCTTGCTGGAACGTCCAAACAAGTGGGATTTCCTCACTGACATATGACAGAATGATGTTCTTGCGTATTATAACAAATGAAGGGCCAGTCATAATTTCCCTAACCCAAAAAAATGGGTCCCACGCGTAGCCAAGGCCCCAGCGGGTTGGGGGGTTAGAATATACCCACGGTAGGTATGCCTGTCGTAAGAGGCGACTAAAATACCAAATAGATTCAAGGGGTTATATAGCGCAACCCTTTCAGGTTGCCAGCCGAATATATAGCTTCTCCAAACCCAATTAATTGTCAACCTCACCTATCCGTGGCGAATCCTGTTTCATTAACAGCCGAGGCTCTGGCGACCCCGATCTCCTCATGGATCTAGGGGGTGGGAGGGCGGGATGGCATAGAAGGTCGCATGTGGTCATAACAAATCGTTCTCGAGATGGTCTGGCTTGGTACCGGAACGTACCGGATCTGCATTCGGCAAAGGACCATCAACATCGGTAACACTCCACAAGGCCTTCGGGGAGTGTTCTTATCGCTACAACAACAACAACAACGCGTAGCCAAGAAAAACATGCCAATGCTTTACGGTCTTTGTTGTATACTTCGGAAGGTATTCGGTATAAGGTGGACGGACGTCTTACATATTGGCGTGATCCCTTGCGACCATACATGACAATCTTCGACTCGTCCGACCATAAAATGTTGCGCCATTTCGCCGAAGGCTAATTTAAATGTTCTTTAGCAAATCGAAGCATTTTTTGTACATGTATATTAGTCAACAATGGCACTGTGGTCACGCAGGTCGTGTTCACGTAAACGCCGACCAACAGTTTCAACGTTTAAAGCCATTTTTAAGGGATATTTGATCAGTAGCAGGCGCAAATGGAAATTGCTTTGAGTCTCTGACGTCGGACTTAACTTGTTTTACCGACAATGCTGGTTTTCGTCCACGCTATTGGCCACTTGGTTGGTACTTGATCGCACATACCATTTTCGGTGAGCAACCAATGATATTGTGACGAATATTAGCAGCACTAAGCTGATACTAAGTAAATAAATGCACAAAAACAAGAAAGCAAGCTGCCACTCTTGTGTACATCATATCAATCAATTTTTTTTAAGTATACATATATAATAATAACGTAAAAAAGCAAGAAAAATTAAAAATGAGTAAAAATTCGTTGTGTGATAAGAAACTGCTATGTAGATTTGTATTACATACTTCAATACAGCAATACAAAAAAAGTTCTCCCCCCCCCCCCCCCCCCCCCCTGGAACCACGCATGCCATCGGACTGAGGATGCAATGCAGTTGTCCGTGTTTTTCGAATGCCCAACTTCTTGCACATTTCTTGGAACACAGCTGATTCAAAATTCCTGCCTTCGTCAGAATGTAACTCCATTGGTACACCATACCTTGCAACCCAATCGTTTGTAACCACTTCTGCTACTGTTTCCGCTTCTTGGTTTAGGATTGGGTATACCTCTGGCCATTTACTGCAATAATCCATAACCACCCGTACGTATTTGTTTCCGCGGTTGCTAGTAGGAAATGGACCTGCGACATCCATGGCGATCCTTTCAAATGGTGCACCTGAAATATACTGCTTCATCTGGCCACGACTTCGTATTTTTGGGCCCTTTCGCTCTGTTGCAAACCTCGCAGTTGGAAATCCACTCGGTGACCGACTGACGGCAACCAACCCAATAGAATCTCTGCTAAATTTTCTCGAGCGTCTTCGTGATTCCAAGATGACCTCCACTTGGACCATTATGCAGCTCGCTGAGCACGTCAGAAATCCTCTTTCTGGGAACAGCTATCAGTTTATTCTTGCACTGACCATCCTCACTCTCCCATACTCGATGAAGGCAACCGGATATCAATTCTAAACTGTTCCACTGTGCCCAATATGACTTCGCAATGGGACTCTCTGCTGACATCTCTTCTCTGTTTGGTCTTTCCTTTCGTTCGAGCCCTTGCATAACATGTGACAGATCTGTGTCTTCTAGCTGACACTTTCTTAGTTGTTCCTTGTCCCATTCATCCGTACACGTTATACTCATTAGCCGGACATCTATAATGTCTTCTTTAGCCTCGGCCTTTCAACAGTGCTTGCATTCCAAACTACATGGTATTCGTGACATCGCATCAGCATTTCCATGGGTACTACCTTTTCGATGTTCAATGGAAAAGTCATAGGTTTGTAGTCGCTCGATCCACCGTGCCAATTGTCCTTCCGGATTACGGAACTGCAGAAACCATTTCAACGCTGCGTGATCTGTCCTGACGCGGAATCGCTGGCCAGAGGTATTTGTGAAAATGTTTAATGCACTCTACCAATGCCAACAGCTCTCTCCGTGTAACGCAATAGTTCCTCTCTGGTTTACCAATCGAACGGCTGTAATATGCAACTACCTTCTCCTGTCCATCGACAAGTTGTGATAAAACGCCTACTATAGCATATCCACTCGCATCTGTATCTAGAATAAATGTTGCTCCTGGAATCGGATATGCCAACATTGGGGCAGTGCACAAACGCTCCTCCAATGTTTGGAAAGCCACTTCTTGCTCCTACTTCCATTCAAAAACTTTATTTTTTCTTGTAAGCTCGTGGAGGCTATGGGCTACGCTGGAAAAGTTTGGCACAAATCGACGGTAATATGGGCACAGCCCAAGGAAACTTCTCAATTCATGCAGGTTCAGTGGTCTTGGCCAATCCTTTACTGCCTCTATCTTTTCATTCGCAGTACAGATTCCTTCTGTCGTTACCTTGTGACCCAAATAATTTACTTCCTTTTAAACAGCGAACACTTTTTGGGACTTAGTTTCAGACCAGCGCCAGCTATTCTCTGGAAAACTTCGTCTAAGTTTTTAAGATGTTCATTAAAGTTCTTGCCCAATACGATGATGTCGTCCAGGTACACCAAGCATGTTTTCCAATGTAGTCCTTTCAATGCCTGATCCATGAGTCTCTCGAAAGTAGCTGGTGCATTACATAGTCCAAAGGGCATTACTGTAAATTGCCAAAGACCATCTCCGACGCTGAAGGCTGTTTTCTCTTTGTCTTCCTCCTTCACCTCCACTTGCCAGTAGCCACTTTTCATGTCCAGTATGGAAAACCATTTCGTACCAGAGAGCGAGTCCAGAGTGTCGTCAATTCTTGGCAATGGGTAGCTATCCTTTTTCGTTACGTCGTTCAACTTGCGGTAGTCCACGCAAAACCTTCTTTTTCCATCCTTCTTCTTCACAAGTATCACAGGTGAGCTCCATGGACTAGCTGATGGTTCGATGACGCCGCTGTCGCTCATTTCTTGTACGATTTGACTCACAACTTCCCGTTTCGCCAGTGGAACACTACGAGGAGCTTGACGTATCAGCCTCGCGTCTCCAGTGTCAATTTGATGTTTCACAACATTGGTGCGGCCTGGTTTGGAACCATCCTGGTCAAATATGTTTGCGTACTTTAGGAGCAGTTGCTTTGCCTTACTCTGATAATTTTCCTCTAGCCCCTCCGTCCATGCCGTGATGTCATTTGAAAGATCAGTATTACTAGATGAAACGTGGTCAGTTTGAGTGGTGACTTGAACCCATTGAGTACTCTTACCGGAATACGTCCATCTTGCTTTGTCATAGCCAGGGTTTTTCCTACAAGTATATTCGGTCCTGATTTGTTTGCTGCCTCGACAACCCACAATTTGTTTGTCCCACAATCTCCATCAACCTTTGCCCAGATGACTGCTTCTGATTTTGGTGGTATTTACTCACTCTCTTCCACCAGCACTCGTTTACTGCTGTAGCCTCTCTCGTAGCCGAAATTAAGTGGTACATCCATGTTCTTATATCGCTTCGTCTTGCTTTGCATGTCGATCTTGATGCCCTGGTCGATTAAGAAGTCCACTCCAATTATGATTTCATTAACAATCTCTGCCACTATAAAATTGTGTACTACCGTGACGTTCCCAATTGTGACTCCACATGCTACTTCTCCTAGAACCGTGCTGTCTTCTCCAGTGGCTGTACGCAATATTGCTCCATGCAATGGTATTATCTTCTTGTTGACTAAATCCGCTCGAATGATGGAATGAGATGCACCCGTATCTGCAGTCAGTAAACGTTCCTTTCCATCCACATGTCCTCCGACAGTAAGATTGTTTGACGTTCTTCCAATTTTTGAGATAGAGATCATGGGGAATTCAATTGCGGGAGCCAGCTGTTGCCCCTTTGCGGCTGACTCGCTTTAGTTTAACGATTGAGTACATTTGGAGATTTGCTCATCTCCTTCAGCTCTGCGTTTGCGGCCACCCACATTGTTGGAACTATTAGAACTGGTGCTGCAATGACGTGCAATGTTATCTGGGTTGACGCACTTGAAACATTTCATAACTCCAGCATTTTTCTGTTGTGACCCCTTCAGTGCTTCCAAAATTGTGTCTACCCAGTCTGGCCTTTCCACTTCCACGCGATGAGCTTTGTACGCTGGCTTACTCAAAAGTGAGGTTGTTTCCTGAGTCAGTGCATGCGATACCGTTTCAGCAAATGTTAGTTTTGGATTCGCATATGTAGCTCGCTTCGTTTCCACATCTCGTATGCCATTTATGAAGCTCTGGATTTTTACCCTTTCAGTGTATTCCACGGGTGCGTCCGCATTTGCAAGATGAACCATCAATATCTGAAGCAAACTCCTGCAATGTCTCATTTGCTTTCTGGTAACGGTTTTGCAACTCAATTTGGTATATCTGTTTTCTATGCTCGCTTCCATAACGTCTCTCGACAGCGGCCATCAATGCTTCATAACTGTTCCGTTCGTACTCTGGAATCGTCTGTAAGATTTCCGCTGCAGGCCCTTTCAATGCCACGAACAGTGCAGCAACTTTATCTTCCGCATTCCAGTTGTTCACTGCGGTCGAGTTTTGATGATATACGCGCCTCTTGTGCTTCTAGTTGTACTGTTCTGCGTGTCTCTTGTTCTTTCAGTTGAGTTGCCATATATGTCTTTTGTTCTTCCAGCTGTGATGAAATTTGTGTTTCCTGTGCTTCAATCTTTGATGATATGCGTGTCTCCTGTTATTCTAGTTGATATGCCAGTTGAGATGTTATATCTGTCTTTTGCGATTCCAGTTGGGATGACATTTGCGACGAAATTTCTGAAATGCGACGACATTGATGTTACTGTCGATGGTTTTGCAGATATTGTAGCCAATATCATGTTCAAGTCTGGTAACTGTCTGCGATGTTTCGTTTTTCTCTTCAATTTTTGTTGTCTCCTCGCCATCAAGAGGAAAGACATGCTCTTCCACATTAATTCCCTCTAATTCCATTGCCTTTCGTAGTCGTGCCTGAAGTTCGAGTTTATTGCCGGTTGTATTCAATCCACGGCTCTCCAACTATTTCTTCAGTTGCTGGATCTTCAATTCACTCTACTTTGCCATGTCCAAGTTGTATTCGAAGTCTTCGGAATTTATTCAACAACTCCTCTTCTGATACCAATTATAACGAATTTAGTGCAATTCCTCTTATTTTCAACCTTCTGCTAACGTTCGAATCACTAAACTGTTGAATAAATAACTCCACTTTTTAATAATGCAAAATGGCCTTTATTAAAGTACTTCACAATAACACTACTATTGCTCGCCAGATAGCGTCTTAAATCAAACTGATTGTCGTGCCTCTACTGTTGCTGCCTTTTTTACTCTGTGATTTCTCGTGTGCATACTTCTAGGCTTTCCAGAATTTACTTATTTACTGCTATATAATTATAACTACAGATGCACGTGTATAGCTTCTCATATGCGCGTGTATAATTGGGTGACACTTCCACAATTATAATTGCATACTTTTGGGAGCATCTCAGATAAGATATATGCATGTGTTTGTGCGTCTCTTCTCCGCTGCGTGTACGTACATATGTGTAGACATAATGATTGATTCGTTTATGTTGATACAAGTGACTGCCTGCTTTATTGTTGTTGTGGCTTCATTTACTTAGCATGAGACTAGTGATGTGAGTATCACTATTATTCGTCACAATATCTTTAACCCCTAAAAGTAAGTCGTTGTTCATATAAAACGAAAAGAAAGCTTTTGAAAGCTTTTTTGAGTACTTTCTTACTATATTCCACTGTTGTAGCATCATATAATTTTTCGTAAAAATAAATAGGGCCCTAAAAATTGTGGAACTCTAACGATATACCAATCAATCAAAGTATCTAGTACTATTGATCGATTGGGTATAGAAAATTATCCCAACTCAACCAAATCCAAAAAAAAATTCAGATACGACCAAATCCCGACCATTCATAAATACTTACTTACTTAATTGGCTCTTAACCGTCTAAACGATTATGGCCGTCCAACAAGGCGCGCCAGTCGCTCCTTCGCTCCGCCAACCGGCGCCAATTGGTCACACCAAGGGAGTTTAAATTGTTTTCCACCTGGTCCTTCCAACGGAGTGGGGCCGCCCTCTATCTCTGCTGCCATAGTCGTGTTCCGATAGAAACACTTTCTTGGCCAGAGCATCATCTTTCATTCGCATAACATGGCCTAACAAGCGCAGCCGCTGGGTTTTAATTCGCTGGACTATGTGGATGTCTGCGTAGAGCTCGTACAGCTCATCATTAAATCTTCTTCGGTACTCGCCATCGCCGACGCGTAGAGGTCCATAAATCTTTCGAAGAACTATTCTCTCGAACACTCCCAAAGCCGCTTCATCTGCTGTTGTCATGGTCCATGCCTCTGCCCCATATAGCAGGCCGGGTACGATAAGTGATCTGTAGAATATGATTTTCGTTCGCCGAGAGAAGACTTTACTTTTCAATTGCCTACCTAGTCCAAAGTAGCATTTATTGGCAAGATTAATTCTTCGCTGGATTTCAGTGCTGATGTTGTTGCTAGTGTTGATGCTGGTTCCCAAATAAATGAAGTCTTTTACTATTTCGAAATTATGGCTGCCAACAGTAGCGTGGTTGCCAAGGCGCGTATGCGCTGACTCTTTGCTCGATGACAGCAGGTACTTCGTTTTGTCCTCATTCACCATCAAACCCATCTTTACCGCTTCTTTTTCCAGTTTGGAGTAAGCAGAACTAGCAGCGCGGGTGTTTAGGCCAGTGATATCAATGTCATCAGCATATGCCAGTAATTGCACGCTTTTATAGAATATCAATCCAGTGCGGTTAAGTTAAGTATAATTTTCTCCAGCATCAAATTAAAGAAATCGCACGATAGGGGGTCACCCTGTCTGAAACCTCGTTTTGTTTCGAACGGCTCGGAGAGGTCCTTCCCAATTCTGAATAAGCTGATGGTGTTGCTCAACGTCATTTTGCACAGCCGTATAAGTTTCGCGGGGAAACCAAATTCAGACATAGCGGCATATAGGCAGCTCCTTTTCGTGCAGTCGAAGGCGGATTTAAAATCGACGAAGGGGTGATGTGTGTCGATTCTCTTTTCACGGGTTTTTTCCAAGATTTGGCGCATTGTGAAAATATGGTCGATGGTAAATTTACCAGGTCTGAAGCCGCACTGATAAGGTCCAATCAGCCGGTTCACGGTGGGCTTCAATCTTTCGCACAATACACTTGAAAGGACCTTATATGCGATATTAAGAAGGCTGCTTCCACGATAGTTGGTGCATTTTCCAGTATCCCCCTTCTTGTAGACTGGGCAAACAACACTTAGATTCCAATCGTCGGGCATGCACTCGTCCGCCCAAATTTTGCTAAGAAGCTGCTGCATGCGCCTTACCAACTCCTCGCCGCCGTACTTGAATAGCTCCGCAGGCAATCCATCAGCGCCCACGGCCTTGTTGTTTTTCAATTTGGTTATTGCTATTCTAACTTCGTCATAATCGGGCGGGGGATATACATATATTCCATCATCATCGATTGCGGGATCGGGTTCGTCATCTCTGCGCGGTGAATCGCTGCCTCCATTTAGAAGAGCAGAGAAGTGTTCCCTCCATAATCTAAGCAATCTCTGGACATCAGTTACAAGGTCGCCGTTTTCGTTCCTACAGGAGTTTGCCGCGGTCTTAAAACCTTCCGTCTGTCGCCGTATTTTTTGGTAAAATTTTTGGGCGTTATTCCTGGTGGCTAGCAGCTCAAGCTCCTCGCACTCCCGCCTTTCTGCTTTTGCTTTTTTCTTCCTGAAAAGGCGTCTCGCTTCCCTTTTCAATTCACGATAGCGTTCACACAGTCCTCTTGTTGCGCTCGCTTTTAACGTAGCCCCGTAGGCAGCGTCTTTTCTTTCGATTGCAACGCGGCATTCTTCATCATAAATAAAATCCCCAATTTTCGCCCATCGACGTATGCAGTGATAACTACGGAATGGCTCAACCGATTTCAAAGACCTTGGTACCATTGGAAAGGTATTCAGATCGGCTTTCGAAAACATACACTGTAAAAAATTTCTAATACAATCGGTTCAGCCATTTTGACGCTATCAGAGCTCAAAAGTACTATGTATCAAAATATAGAGATGAATTTACTTAAAAATGTTTATAAAAAATTTTATATTTTATTTTTATTTTAAAACACTTGGCCTTTGAATTTTTTTCCAAGTTTAAAATTTAACTTTTGAAACAAAAAATGTTTCAGTGTAATAAAATTTTTAACAGTGTATATTTTCGAAAGCCGATTCGAATACCTTTCCAATAGTACCAAGATCTTTGAAATCGGTTGAGCCATTCCGTAGTTATCACAGCTCAAAAGTGCCTATTACCCTCATTTTTCACGCATTTTTCACAAATTTGACACCTTGCCACTCCCACAATTTTTCAAAAATGCAATATCTAAAAATGAGGTTGTGTTTGTATAGGTAAAGTGTACCTGTATGCAAAATTTCGTCAAAATCTGAGGGGGTCGGGTTCAATGCATATCGGTTTTGTTATGAAATTCATCATGTATGGATTAAATATTGATACCTTAATTGGATACATAAAACTTAAACAATAATCCCAAGAATTCAAAATTCGCGAAGTATCGCATTGTCGTCGTGACATAAAAAAGAGCTACGTGCAATTTCTTAATTTAAATTGCGTTTTGTGACATTAGTCTTTCAGTTTTCATGAAAAGGTCAATTGAAATGTATTAAATGTAATTAATTTAGGTCAATATATGTTTGACTATCCATTATTTTCGTTCTGATCAAAATCTGGACCTCAAATACATTAGTTTTTGGGCGGATTTGGTGGCAAAGCCTTCGGAGAGTGTCTTTATCGCTACAACAAAAATAAAAAAACAACGCAAAATCGTGCTGCACTGTAAAGCATTCGGCATAAACTCGAAGATGAATATGGGACCGTAGTATATGTGAATAAAAAGTTACTTATTCGGATCCAACTGACTGACCAGCAATCAAGTGAATAGCCAATTTTGGTTAAGACGAAATCAAACGCAGACCCTCTGCTTTGACGGAATTTAGTTCAGTCAATATGTTGGCGGATTTTCTAAAAATTTTCTGGATTCTGAAATTAGGGATTATGAGGTGCACCCGATTAATTAGGGTTGTGCCCTTCGATTACCAGAGTAAGTTGAATATTCACGTAATTGATGACTTGATTTATCAAAATTCTGATTATTCAAAGGAGAATTTTTCTTGAGTAAATTTGAAACTCAAAAATTGCTAATTTGGTCACATACTCTTTTGTTAAATTGGCTGGGAAAAAACTTGAAAAAAAAAATATAAATAGAGATGGGATTGGGGTTAACACCCAAATGGTAAATACTCGGTAAATTGTTACATATGGGTAAGAATGGGTAAATACCCAAATATTTACCCAAAAGAGGGGTAAAATTATCTGTTAGAAAATATGGGAAAGAAAAGCACAAATTCAATCCAAAATGTACTAAATTGTTGGGTAGCTAGCCATTGCTATAGGTTGAATTAGTTTTAATCTGTAATCCAGCGTTTTCGAAAAATCTTTACCCAATAATGCATGCCGTTGTAAACATTTTAATTAGCCCAGCAAACATTTTAAGTCAAAAAGGAGCCAGAAAAAATATCTAAATCGGGGCGTTGACAGTCGCCATGAGCTCATTTGGGACGCCGAAATGAATGACCTTCTTCCGACGGTCGTCCTATATGAGCCCACTCTTAAATATCATATAATCCCCAATAAGAGCCCCATACGAATATTAAAAAACTTTTAAACCGCTCATATTTGGCCACTTCCGGAACTCTTTCCAGCGTCATCATAACTCTAATGAACTCTATTACACCTATTTGGCGCATTTAAAAAATAAATGACAAATGACACATTGGCATTAAATAACGAAATCTATAACAAAATATTTAGGGGCAAACTGTACAAAGTAGGGCACACAGTCGTCAGCGCTGTTGGTGGCATATCAGGTTCGACACACCAGGACAAAGCGCGACAGTTTTGCGGTCACATTAAACAATGTTAAAAACACTTATGTTTTTAAGACGTAGATGACTGTGGAGAAGCGCCCGAGCAGAAAAACGTTGATGTCAATACAAAAATTGAACAGCAAGGATAGTCCTAATAAAATATCAATATTTTTTCCAAACTTGCTTTGACAAATATAAATATTTGGCATGCCATCATATCGGAGTCATAAAGGCTCCTTTTTCTGATTTCTTAATTTACCACTCATTTTGGGCTCTTAAATTATGAGCGCCATGAGCATGCTTGAGGGGTAGGTTATGTGTACCATATAAACATTCTTGAAGGCCCTAAAATTCTGGAGTCTAAAAATATGAGCCTAAGAAATTTTATCACCTAAGAGTCTGTTATCACTCAAATTTGATGAAATTATGAACAAACGAAAAATATTAAAATTGGTAAACTAGGCAGCTCCGGAAAAAAATTAAGTAATTTTTCTGTGATAATTTATTCTAAATAAAATTTGAAATCAATTAAAACTTATTTCATGTCTATTAACAGGATAATTTCAGGGGAGTTTTATTACAAAAATTGTTTTCATATATTTTCTGCTTCGGATATGTGTCAATAATTCTTCCTAAAAGCACTGAATTGTGTCAAAATAAGCAGCTTATAAGGCCAATAAGGCTCATAAATGACATCGAAAAGAGGCTTGTGTAGGAGTCATATCGTATTTACTTCACGCTCCAAAATACGTTCGGACTAATTGTTGACTGCGAATGTTTGCTGCGTTGCTTGTTTAAAATCAAAACGAAAGTTTCTTAATGTCAAATGACGTATCAATATAATTTCTGAACTGTCATTTCAAGCAGCCTCGATTCAAATTATTTTTAAATATCCAAAAAAAGGTACAAAAAAGCAATATTCCGGGTATTTTCCTGGTATTAACCCATAAAAATGGAAAATACCCAGTAGAATCCCATCTCTAAATATAAAGCATTTAAATACCTTCAACAGAATGAAAAATTTAAAAAGGGAAAATATAATGTGATCACTCAATTAATTCGAACTGTAATCAATCAAAAATGCGGGTCATTATTAAAAAAAGCTATTCTAGTAAACTTCTATTTTAAGTAATAACTTGTAAAGGTGTCTAAGTTCGGGTGTAACCGAACATTGTATACTCAGCATGAGCTTCAATTGTACATTTCATTTCAGATAAATTACTTTTCTAAATAACACGTGGCACCGCCCGTTTAAAAAAAAATGTCTCCCCAGTTCCTCTTACAATAAAACTTGTTAAGTGAAATATTATTGATTCAAAACTATTGTTTGCTAAGTTATAGCTTATTATTCTAGTCTACGACCCTTTTAAACTTGTTTTATATAAAAGTGGGCGTGGTCTTTAACCGACCCGTCCATTTTTACTAGAAATATTTTCTGCTATAGGGAAAATTTGTGTACTCAATTTTATTAAGATCCGTTAATTTTTCTTCGAGTTATGGCTCCCGAAACATAGAAAGCTGCTTAGTTATAAAAGGGGCGGTGCCAAGCCCATTTTTTTTGAATTTGAAGTTTTTCCTTTTTATTGTTATAAATCCACTTGGGAAATGAAATGCCATTGATATAAAGCTCTTTTTCGCTATGATATAGCTTATTATTTTCGTCTACCACCCTTTTAAAAATCTTTTATATAAAAGTTGGTGTGGTCCCTAACCGATTTCGTTGATTTTTCTTCATTGCATGGATTCCTTATAGTAAAGGCAACCTCTCTGCCGAATTTTGTTACGATAGGTTTTTTTTTTTATTTATGATTAATAATATTTGTAAAATGATTTTATCACAAGTGGGCGGTGCCATGCCCATTTAAAAAAAAATTTTTTTTTCATATTTTATCAAGAGTCTCAATATCAGTCCACACGTGAAATTTGAACATTCTAGGTGTATTATTTACTAAATAATCAGGTTTTTTGTGTTTTCCAAAATGTTATATATATATATAAAGTGGGCATGGTTATCATCCGAAGTTATCGTGTTAACTGACAGACGGACGGACATGGCTCAATCAAATTTTTTTCGACACAGATGATTTTGATAAATGGAAGTCTATATCTATCTCGATTCCTTTATAGCTGTACAACCAACCGTTATCCAATCAAAGTTAATATACTGTGTGCAAAGCACACTGAATATAAAAAATTAGAAATTATCAAAATTTTACGTAATACATAAATGTGTAAACTACATAGACTTGTCGTCAATGTAAAATATTTACCAATCGGCAAAATTGTTGTTTCATATGGCATACATACATACATAAATATTTATAAAAAGTAAATTTGTTTTTATTTGTAGGTACATACTTATTGTAAACAGTCTAGGCTCGAGTGTAGTACAGAATGTGTTGCCTTCCATCAAGCCAATTTGAGCATTCGCTGGTTGATGCCTTAACAAATGTTTTTTCGGCGGAATAATATCAGCCAGAACTTCTTTATGCGGATCCATAATCTCATATACAGTTTTATTTTGTAATTTTGCTATAAAATTAAGTGACGCCATCGCTTCTTCCCGAACTAAAGCATTCGAGCTGGTTACTTGACGAACGAGTTCATGAACAATCTCATACATGGCTTTGTTTTGAAATGTAATTATTTCCTCATTGTTACCATCATTTTCCAGCGGTACCATACATAATTTAAGCATATTTCTAAGATTAGTTTTTGCCACATCTATAGCACCACTAGAAACTTCACACTCCAAATCCATTAAGACGAATAGGAATGCTTTTAAAAATGTAAAAAGATGCTGATATAAAGATTTTAATGATACATTTTGATATAAAAATTGTATTGCTTTGCAACCGCCCACTTTCGCATACCAAGGCCGCTCATAACAAAGTGCAGTCATTTTCTCTACAAGATATTGTATCAAGGGTAAGCGACATGCTCTGTCTTTGGTGCCCATAATAGTGCTTGCCGTTTCCAAAATTAACTCCATGCAAAGATGACCAGGTTTACATAGTTCTTTTTCTTCATGTCCCATGCATACAGCAAGCGCATCGATAAGGACTAGAGGATCAACACCTTGTGAACTATGATAATGTTTATATGGGAATGGTCCAGCTTCCTGTGCTATAGCCACCATTGTATAATGTCGTACAACAGCAACCATAACTGGGAAAACCGATTCGCGCAAGTCTTTCGTAGCAGAGGCGACCAACATTCCTGTCAATGCAATTTGGTGAGTTTTTCGTGAATTTTCTTCTTCTAATTTACTTTGAATTATTGGTGCAATCATTATGTTTCCTTCAGTAAAACTTGTATGTGTGAATAATTTTTGTAATATGTATTTGTCATCATCCAAATTTATTGAAGCAGCTAAGAAACAACGTATTACTTCCCAACTTTGCCTCCTATAAAACGCATCAGTCGTATTAGAGCTTAATGCCGTAAATGCAGTATCGATCGCTTTTTCCACTGGGAAATCGATTGGTTTTTCGTGATCTTGAAAATATGTAATTACAGCTGTGGGTACAGCGTCGGTTTCTCTAAAATGCAACGTCTGTGGTTCAGTCATCATTTTTCTATTGCCACCACCAAGTTTACCCAATACACGAAAAGCAACAAGAGCTGCATTATCTTGATTTCGAAGAGTTCGCCAAAGTGCTTGCATCAATGATGCACGGACAGGTTGAATATGATCGTATAAAAAATCTGGCTGAAGATTGTCTACGCAAAGCTCGAGTGTTCGCAAACCCTAAGAGCACACGCATAAAAACAAAAGAATCGAAAGAAATTTCATTATTATAAATACATATGCACATACTTACGAATACCGACATAAAAGCTAGCCAAAAAATTTGTATGTTTGTTCAATATTTATTTTAAAAGCATCTGACAACTAAGCTTGGAATTTTCTCAAACCTATCTCAAATATTTGTGTAGTGTATTACATTGAAACAGGTTTAACACATTGACTGCCAGTGTATCACCGGTGATCACAACAAAAAACTACCCCCAGTTGCCAATGTATCACCGGTGATACACGCCTAGGTCCCTATAATTTAGGGGCTAGAGCCTTAACCGAAGGAGTTTTAAGAAAGATGAAAGATGCAAATTTATTTGAAAAGAAGAAATAGCTTAGTCCATAGCAAAACACAAAGTTTAAAAATTTTAGACACTATTTCTGAAGACTGAGCGTTATCTGCGAAGAGAATGAATTTTAGCAAGATCTGGAACCGGTTGCGAGTCATAACGTCTGGGACGAATTGATTTTTGAACAAGGTAGTTGCTTTCCAATAGTCCTCCATTGAAGGATATTTGACCATAGCCATATACATGACTATTGCAAGAAACTCCATGAACTTCTTGCGATCAATGTCCTTCTTTCAATGTCCAATTCCAATGTTGCTGCGAATACTGATCCCACGTATTTGATTGTTAGCATTTTTATTTGTCTCTTTAACAACAATATTCAAGATTTCATCCGTCAAAAACTTTCTATATTATTGAAATGGCGAACAGGCATCATGTTGCGAGGTATGGGGTATATTGAAGCATTCCTCAAAAGTTATCAAAGTCTATCCGGTGGCGGGCTAATTCCATTCTGTCGTAGTTCCAGTCTGACGTTTATCTGCGATATTATAGTAAGCGGTAGAAAAGAAGTGATTTTCCCCACTTATTTGTTACGGAAATTAGAAAAGCTCGAACCCGCTGAAACCTTTGAGTCTGTTTGATAGAAAGTTAAAAATATGGCAATTCTGAGTCTATAAAACATAGAAAACGTAGACAGTTTTGCATATTATTGTCATTATTGTGTTTCGACTTAATGTCGATGCAAGCTGCTGTTGTTGTTGCAGCGATAATGACACTCTCCGAAGGTTTTGGGGAGTGCCATCGACGTTAATGGTCCTTTGCCGGACATAGATCCGGTACGATTCGTTAACTAGCACCATTAAGGTACTCCATATTAATATGTGTAACAGGATTCGCCTCGCGATGGTGAGATTGACAACTGAACTACGGAAACTATGTATTGCAGTTATTAACCCCTTGAATCCCGATGAAAGCTGCTAAATTCACTTTTTACTTAAATTGAAAATGTGGTCTAAGAAAGGTGAAATATTTTCTAGACTTCTAGCCCTAATATATGTATGTGTATATGTATAAGCAACGAAAAAATAAAGTGTAAGAATTACCTGGCTAATTAATGTAGACGATCCATTAAGCGCAGAAACTAACGGATCCATAAGCATTGGCAGATATGGTAGCAAGGAAGACAAGCGAACAGGTACAGTTAAACAGAGCTCAACGAACAGATCTTTCATATGCTGCTTATGGAAACCACTTTGTAAACGATTAAGTCCTTCTAATAAATTTGGTAGTAGCGGAAGAAATTCTTGATATAATAAATCATGGCTTCCTCCACCGATTGATCTAAAAAGTGCACGTAACAATAGGAAGTAATTATATGGTTCTTCAGCTGTAAGAGCCAACTCCATGGACCTATTGACAATATTATGTAAATGTGGGCGAAGCATTTGTTCATTTTCTACTGGAAACAAGCTAACGCTACCAAATACTAATTTAAATAGACGCAAATATAAATTAGACCGTTCTATATTTGAACCCATTTCATCCATCTTTCCGAGTAAATATTCCACAAGCACTGTTGCAAAAAGGGGTGAAGTTGTTGGATTGGCAAGGAATGAATTTGCAACGACTTGGAGCGATGTATTTTTAGATATCCGCTCTACCATAAAATCAATAGTAGTGGCGAAAACTTCTTGGAAATTTTGGGGATGCATCATTAGAAACTGAAAATAGAATATACAAATAAATATTAAATATTTATAAATAATTTTATAAAAAAATCTAACATACAATGCCACTGAAATGCTCCAAAACTTCCTTCTCTTCTTTAGTTTTTGGTCCTTGAGTTGATGTTCTTTGTTGATTGGTACTAGCTGTACTTATTGTGTATATGTCCAATGCTTCCATAGCCCAATACACTAAATCGATATATATTTTTAGCTCACTTGAGTCAAATAATTTTTCCTGATTAGTTTTCGCAGCATCAGCAAGGACGGGCTTAAGCAAAAGAAAAAATTGTTAACACTTAAACATAGACAAACAGTTTCATTCTCACTTTAGAGCTTATAAATCCCCAAGTAATAGTTTTAGCTCCTCCAACCAATGTTTTGACAAGTCCCCGATATTCCACTATATTGGCAGGGCACAACCACTGGCTTCCGATTTGGCTCATTTTCGCAACTTGATCTGCCGTTCCGTTTTCCTTTTAAAGTAAATTTATAAAACAATTTTTTTATGTTAAAAATTAACTATACTTACGCCAACATTTTCCTTAAAATCAAATCCAATGGCGCTTGCAGAATTTGATGAATTTGGCGACAAATTAGCTGCCGGCGTAGAAGATTGGCTTTTCCTAGTTTAAAGTTTTTGGTAACTTTTATAAAATGTATTTCTATTGAATGTATCAGGTAAAACAAAAATGGGGGGTCACAAAATTTAAAATTCAAATTTTGTTAAGTGATAATAAGCACTTATTGTATGGAATAATGTTATTGGGAGGAAATAGTTTTGTAACGAATTTAGTGCAATTCCGCTTATTTGCAACCTTCTACTAACGTTCGTATCGCTAAACTGTTGAATAAATAACTCCAATGTTCAATAATGCAAAATGGTCTTTATTAGGCTACTTTGAAAATACTTCACAATAACACTTATACTCCGCAACTGATAGCGTGCTTAAATCAAACTGACTGCTTCTTACTCAGCTTTTGCTCCTTTTATACTCTCTGCTGTATCCTTCGCATACTTCTAGGCGTTTCTTCTAGTAGAATTTACTACTTAGTTACCAGCTATAAACTGACTAGCTATAAACTAGAGATGCGCGGTTATAGCCTCTCGCATAGCCATATGCGCGTGTATATGTGAGTAATACTTCCACAGACGATTGCATACTTTTGTGAGTATCTCAGATATATGCATGTGTATGTGTGAGAACTACTTTGCTGATGATTGCATACTTTTGTGAGTATCTCTCCGCTGCTGTATGTATATATGTGTAGACATAATGATTGATTTGTTTATGTAGACACAAGTGACTGCTTAGTATCGGTTTAGAGATGATAGTATCCCTTAGTGTTGCTAATATTCGTCACTGTATTGTATTTATTCAGTGATCCCTTTATTGAAAATGTTGTTGTAATAATTAATAGTAAAATGCAAAATTACAAAATGATTAACCTCTGTTTTTGAGCGAATCGGCAATTTACTTCCTCCACTCTGATATCAATATTTGTATTGATAATTAATAGGGCAAGGCCATTCAGCCTATCTTCTCCGGTTGAATTCCTTATCCAATTTTTCAAACGCCTCAATGTTAAAAAACTTCGTTCGCTGCTGGCAATGGTTACAGCTAACGTGGCTCCAATTTTCAAAAACTTGGAAAAAGTTTTTCATTACAAAGATTTAATGCGCCGATGATGTCTTTGGGCGATCTTTTGCTCCAACCCTACGTTGTCTCCATAGTAGGACTTCATTTTTCACAATAGATACCGCTGTTCCAGTAAGTGCTGGCCACTAATCCATTATTATTTCGACAGTTTCAGAAACGTTTTCACCTACTTTTCTGACCAATTTATGGGGAATGACATTTTCAATAATGGACAATGTGTTTTTATGCTTGATGAATCTATTAGAAACTGAAGATATGAAGTGATCGATGAAAAGGATGAATATTAATTTGCGAAAATATTCTTCTGCTGAGCTGTTTTCGTAGTTTTCTCGATTCTTTTTTATGTCTCACAATCCTAGGGACTTCAATCTTCTCTCCGATATATTCAGCTAATTCTTTAGCATCAACAAACATTTCTTTGAACTTTGACTTAGCCTTTTCCCTCATTTCTTTCAACAAAACAGCCAGATCATCAGCCGCTGAAACTGCTGCAGAAAGATCAACACTTTTCCCTTGAAGGTAAGAGGTTAATGGTTCAGCCAAAGAAAAAATTTCGTTAATAACAACCATTGCCACAATGAATCCTCCAGTCCCCAAAATGTGTAGATAACTGAAAGCATTTCTAGAACATTCAGCGTTTCCACAGTCATGAATTTTTTCTAAACTGAAATAAATGGGAGCAAACATTTCTTTGAAGCAGATCACAGCATCTAGTCTTTCCGTCCATCTTGTTTCACACAATCGCTTCAAACGTTCTTTCTTTGCTGGATAATTCAAAGTTTCGACGGCATCCTTGAGAATAGCTTCGCGTTTTGCTGAAGGTCTGAAGAAAGAAATTTTCTGCTTTATGGACCCAAGACAGTTTCTTATGAGAGAAATGGAGCATGCTTCCCCAATACCGCCAAATTCAAGGAATGGCTTGCGCAATGTACATAAAGTGCAGACGGATACTTCTCCATCACTGCAGCAGCACAACTATTCCACTCATTGCAGCTGCACCGTCGTATTCTTGAGAAACTTCAAAAACCCAGGTTGATCTTCAGCTTCTTTGAAATGTTTATCAATGACGAAGCAAGTTCACTACCAGTGCAATCTTCGATCGGGATGAACTGTAGAAAATCTTCTCTCAAAATTATACCATCTGCAGTTTTTTCAGTGTAACGGAAACAATGAGTATTGTTCCATGCCACTAATGTCGGTTGTCCCATCTTCGAGTATAGTGCAGCATTCGCTTGCGTTGATTTTTGCAACAATCTTTTCAGTTATGTGCCCGCGAATTTCGATGAGTTCATTCTGAATCTGTGGACTCGTGTAAGATGTGACGCGATTTTTCAATGTGGCAGTTTGAAGTAAATGTTGCTTCAATGTTTGGTCACCAGCATTCATCAGAAATCTTAATAAAGATCTGAAGTTACCATCATTATGGGGAGAAGGAATATAGAAACCAGAGTCACGATGTCCTCTTGAAGCTATTTCTTGCCTGCCGCTGAAAATTATTGTTTCGACGATGGAGCGCAAGATTTATCGATTCCGTTGAAATTGAAATGTATATAAAAGCAATTTTTTACGAAACTACTAATATTTCGGAGGGGGTTTGCCCCCCTCTCCCCTTACTACGCCACTGGCTTTTACGAAGTCAGCGAGAACGCTAATAAGACGGATGTTAGTAGGAAAGTTAGAATATCCAAAAGTAAACTCGAAGAAATTGAAATATTTCTTAAAAAAGAGCTCAGTAGCATTTCTGAATCAGCAGTAAGCGATGATGTGGAAAATCCAAGATCCCGTAAAGTACGTTAAAGAACGCGAATCAGATATACCATCAACGATTTTCAGGCATTTTACGTTAGAATTATTTTTTCTTTACATTAAACTGGTTTTTCTCGTTTAGACGTCCAGAAGTTGGTGTCTTAAGTCTTTCGTATTGTATACGCCGGAAGTATTATTTTTCGTTCGAAATTTCAAAAGTGCTACCTACATTTTGTACAAACATCGATACGAAATTTCATTTGCGGAGAGTTGAATTCCCTTCAGACATTCTCAGAGCGCCCACGATATGAGTCGGAAATACGTGAAAAATATGAGCCTCAGATATATGATCAGATAAGAGTCTTTGTGACTCCGATATGATGAAAATTCTAAGCTTTATGCCAAGAGTGTTCAGCAAACAAGGCACTTTTGGAACAAATATTCATATTTTATTTTGAAAACATTTTCTTTCATATTTTGCTGTTCCCAATTTAAATTAGCATTAACGCCGTAATGATCGTCATTTTGACAATGTAAGTTTCATGTTTTTTTCTTGCAATCACAAAACTGCCCGGGTTGGTCTTCCGAGCGCCCTCTATGTCTCTAATTAGAGCTGACATGACGAAATTCCTGTTACCCAACTAAAATTGAGGATATGCTAGGCCATTTTTAATGTCATGCTTTCAAAACCGCCCAGATTTGGCTAATCAAACAAATGACCCCCAAAAAAGTGTTTTAAGAAGCAAATTATGAGCTGTAAATGTGCGTAATGGAAGTCTGATCAGACACACGGCTTTATACATAATCTGGCCCTTAATCAATAAATCTAAATAAAGCATGGTTATTGCAGAAAATAAACTTAGATGTATGTACACGGGCGCTATGGTGTGGTGGTAACATGCTCCACCTACCAAATCGAACATCCTGGGTTCAATTCCAGGGCGAAGCAACATCAAAAATTTTGAAAAAATGTTTTCAATTAGTAAAGTGTTTTCAAAGCGTGGTCGCCCCTCGGCAGTGATTTGGCAAATAGTCCGAGTGTATTTTAGCCATGAAAAGCTTTTCAGTGAACACATCTGCCTTGCAGATGCCGTTCGGTCCCGTCCCGCCAATTTGTAGGAATTAGAAGCAGCGCGGCGCAAATTGGAAGAGAAACTTAAATCTCTTCGGAGGTTATCGCGCTTTGTATTTATTTTTTATTGTATGTACATTTAAAAATTGTTGAAAATTATACATTATAACAAATCGTGTTTGGTATGACATTATGGCAAAACTGAATACTCACCACTTTTGTATGATTGATGGTAGTTGAATTTTCGCTATTGTTCTAAATTTGTACGCAAATACTTTAAGCAAAGAAACCAAAATACTTCTCGCTTTACTAGCATCTAATTCACTATGTTGTCTAATGCAATCAACTAAGTTCAACAATAGTTTGCAGGACATGGTCTGTATGCCCGTAGCTAGCGATTCGTCGTGAACATTTTTTGAAAATAACATCACCGCTTTTTCGAGAACATCGAGTGATAAACTTTGACGTACATGATGCGCCAAATCTGCCAATGTTGAGTATGCTAACGGTCTAATCGATTCTAATGTAACGCCTTTTCCAATTAATAAATCTTCATTAAAGAGTTTTTCAATAATCGGTACGAATTCTGCAGAGAAAAAAAAAACAATAAAGTAAATTATAATTACAAATAACTATACAACACATACTCTGCCTCAAATCTGTTGCGAAAATATGGCGAGCAGCTATTAAAAGTTCTTTTCTTAAATGAGCAGCTTCTTTGGGACACAGTTCCATCAGACTAAGCATTCCATTTGTAACTGATGTTGAATGAGTCAGTATTAAATCCTTAAATTTTTTATTAAAGAATTTTTATTTAACTCTAAAGGACTATACTGCTTAAGCCATACATACATATCGAGCCCTAACAGCAATTTTATACCAATTTCACAGAGAGCGCTAATGAAATAATTAGTCAAATTTTCTACATTAAAGCCTTTATTGAAATCAATCTTCCATACAGAATACAAATTCTCGGCCCGTATCGTGTGTTACGATTCGTGATCGAAAACTATTTTTGAAACCACATACCTAAATGGAGTACGATTTTTGGGAGGAATGCAACAAATTAAATGGGGTTACACTGAAATGACAACCTTTGATCGGGAAAAATTTCGAGTAGCTCCGATACATAGACCGGCTGCCTTGGGAAACTTTGGTACCTATATATTTTTTGTGTGGTTCTTTAAATGTTGAAAAATGGCCATTGGTCATTTTATTGGTCGTGACACAGTTGCTGTTAGGCTTCCATATATTATCTGCAAGTATTTACCTGAAATATTCTAACAATGTAAGCTAAAAAGGATAAGGTCTTTACTTGGGCCCCCATGAAATCCACGAATATCTCTTTGTTGAGATCCGAAGAGTTCCTAAAAGAATTAATAATCATTAATAAAATATATTTTTTGCATTTTTATTTAATTTTAAGTTATAACCTTTGTTGTGCAGATGGTTGTAAATTGATTGTAGTCATAATTAAAGGAATAAATTCGGATACTTCTTGGTGAACTGCTGTTTTGTATATCTGATACATCAATACAACAATTATGGGTAACTCCTGTAGCACCCTCAACGACAATACTCCTTTAGGAAGAAGATTGAACTAAAATATTTTGCAAATATTGAATATTGTTAAATATATGCAATATAAAAATAGTTATTCGAAATAAGGCTGTTCCTATTCGTTCGGAAATTGTTGCACTGTAACTTTCGAATGTTTCGTTTATTTTTATTTCCGTTCGAGTAGCCGCTTGCCCCAAAGAAACTTACAACTTGTGGCGATGAATCTTGAATATTCTCAACATGTATTATCCTTGGAGCATAAGTTATAGTTAGCAGATGATCAATATTTAATTCTTTAAGATCTTTGACTCGCATCGGTTGCTGCTTTTGTTCAAATATTTTATTCATATGGTTTGGTAGCTCTGTATATATATCCTTTACATACAAAAGGAAATGCTGTACCTAATAAATGAAATAACGTTATTTAGTTGCGATAAACCCAAGGTGCTTTACGGTGGGCATCCGTCTTGTATTTATATAAAATATAATAAATAATTAAATTAAATGTAGTAAGAAATATATTGATTGTCATTAGAATGGGTCTGTTTCTATACGAAAAAGAAAATTATCTAAGAGGGTCTCGAATTTTTCATTTATTCTTGACCATATTCCTTGGTTTGGTAAAATGAGAAGCATACTTTAAGGAGCTACAACCGGCTTAGCTAAGAAAAAGCTATGGAAGACGACTTCAAATCTAAAAAGGGCATTAGAAGATATTAAAGAGATTCTATAGTCCAAATCAATAACATAATTCTTTCAAAAATTGGATGTCAAATAACCAAGTTCCTAAAAACATCGGCTGTATTTGCAAACAAAAATTAATTTTTCCAAGACCATCTTAACATATGGTTGGAAATTGACAAAGAAGATTCATACTGTTGTAAAAAAATTTTGCGGCAGAAGTGGATAGGACTTAGGAAGCCATTTGAGAGGGAAAGAGAGATACTTTCGCCAAAGTATTGTCAAAGCCGGTTTAACAGGAAGCGCCTCCGGGAAGTCAAGTAATCCAAAAATGCGAATAAGTTCGTGCCCATCAATAAACGTGCGAAAGTATTTTCTTGCGAATAAATATATTGATAGATTTGGAGTTTTGCTCAGCTTTTTTAATAATTGCAAAATATTTGTCTGGACCGTTCACCGCAATAAAGTTTTCATTCAAGTTCAGGAAACGAAAAAACATTTAACTGAAAAAAGAGTTCTGAAAAGTTATTGAAATCTAGGGAAATTCGAAACATTACAATTAACTATCGCCTAATATCTGCTTTGAGGAAAAAATTCCGGTAAAGTATTTTTTTTGTTTTTGAAACGAAATTTATATCGTTTCAGTAACTGCAAAACGTATCAAATTAGTCACTTTTGGCGATAGACAATACTATTATCTAAAAATTGCTGGCAGTGTAAATTCAATCCATCAATACATTCTAGGCTAACGCGTTCGTCAACCGAATGCGGGCGTTTTGAATTATATACTTATTTAGGGCGCTTTCGAATTGGCAGCTGAGACAGATATTCCATTAATGAATGGAAAAATTAAAATAGAATGATTTTCTTAAGAGTAGACGAGATATGCAGCCTTAATATTGCCTCGGAATTGTGTTCTCGCGGATTTTTTTTTATTCCCGCGGAAAAATGCCTGCAATTCTGTTCTCTTAGGGAGAACAATAATTGGGGAAGTGGAGTTTCGAATTTTCGAAGTCAGCTGTTTTGTCAATTGAAATTTCGTTACGCATTTCTTATTTGTTAAAAAAATTAAGTTTAATTATTGTTGCGAATTTGTTTGAAATTTAGAAATATGTAAAATATAAACAATGCACAGTATTGTATTTCATATGGTATTCACTGAAATGAGTAATGAATTGGTCCTACAGCGACAACAGAGGAACAGAGGAGCATAAGAAGAAGAAGACGGCGGGATAACACAAATCCGCTGGAGTTGCCTGCTTCCATTCAGCAAAGCAATTTTCTGGCTGCCAAGTCGAGTTGAATTCGCCTTTCGTCATATACCAAAATCTATTTAAGCCTTCTTAAAATATCCTTGCACAATTTCTGGATGGCTGCATCGAATATACCAAAAGCTCTTCCGTTGCTTAAGATATTCTTTTCGGTATACTTTTGTGGTAGAATATACTTTTGTGGTAGAATGTACATATTTTAGCACAAATTTGTGCAAATAAGTGTTCTTTCTTAAAAGAACCAATTTACTTTTACTATTTTGAATGCATTCCCTTTAATTTGACAAGTGAAAAAACTCCTAAAAAATGGCAGAGAAATCTCCCTCTCACTCACATTTAAAATACTTACTTTGCTCCCATAACCGGTTTCCGCTTTTTCGAACATTGTTCAGAATAAGAAGAAAGAAGAAGTGAAAAAACTGGCAAGGAATTTTTGTTTAGAATTGGGCTGATGATGATATGCCACTCAGCAACCGATATGTACATTTTTTAACTGAATAAAAAACTAGGCTAATTGTAATGTGCTTAAGAAAACATTTTTGGTTTATGCTTTCTTTCAGCGCATAAATATGTTCACCGTAAAGAATGTTGATTTTGAACTTTTATAGTTTATAGATGATAGTTACACTTTTGATACTCACCTCTGGGTTGAATGACGGCCGAAAATGTTTATGCAACTCAATTATAATTCTTAAACTAACCAAAACGTTTTCCTCGTTATCATTTCTTAAAATTTTTAGCATTACTGAAATTATGGGCTTAACATGTTGGCGTAAATTTTCGCTTATAGGTAATCTATGAATCATTTCCAAAATAAGTTTTCGTATCTGCAAGTAAATTTAATTATTATTTTTATTACAAAAACAAAAATGTATGCCTTCAAGGAGTAAAAACCTCTCTGGACAGATCAAAATTGGGCTTATTCGTGCATAGTGAGTTACACTAGATGAATACCCTAATATGCGCGGCGAGGGTCTCGCCGTAAAAAGGGTCTAGCTGCAAAAAGGGTACTCTTTTGAAAATTTTACTTAAAAATAAGCAAGAAAGTGTTAAAGCTTCTTTGTTATTGTAGTTTATGAAAAAATGCATTGTGTTGTTTATGCTGTTCACTGCTTTAAAGCATAATGATAATTATCAGACCTATTGTGACATTTCCTGTTGTTGTAGCAGTGCTTCGCCGCATCAATTGGTGCGAACGATCACAAATATTCATCAATATCATCTAACGGAAGTCCAAGGAAACTTGCAGTTTCAACAGGGGTGGACCATAATGAGAGGGGTGTTAGAGGCGTTGGTTCCACATTACAATTAAAGAGATGTTTGGTTGCTTGTAGTGGGCGATGACTTGAAATTACTTCGTGTTTCCATGGACGTCTGACGTTGTTGTTGTTGTTGTTGTAGCGATAAGGTTGCTCCCCGAAGGCTTTGGGGAGTGTTATCGATGTGATGGTCCTTTGTCGGATACAGATCCGGTACGCTCCGGTAATACAGCACCATTAAGGTGCTAGACCGACCATCTCGGGAACGATTTATATGGCCACATTAAACCTTCAGGGCATCCCTCCCTCACCATGAGGAGCTTGGGGTCGCCAAAGCCTCGTCTGTTAGTGAAACAGGATACGCCGCGGATAGGTGAGGTTGGCAATTGGGTTTGGAAAAGCTGTATATTGCGCTGGCAACCTGAGGGTTTGCGCTACATAGCCCCTTGAATCTGGTATTTTAGTCTCCTCTTACGACAGGCATACCTACCGCAGTTATTTTCTGACCCCCAAACCCGCTGGAGACCTCTGACGTGTTGTGCTGCTAGACACCAAAATTCCATAGGCGTTTAAAATAATAAGTTTAATTGCCTAAGTAATAAAGAGCAATTTGTTTTTGCTGGTCCAAGGATGAGTGGAAAAAAACCTCTAATATACCGAATCTCCTTATATGTTGGCACGGCGACTTGGTTAGTTGCTCACTGTACAGGATTCATATACGATAAAAGACTGGCGCTTCGGCGGACATGCAAAGCGTAAGGGATGCCTAAAGCGCTACACAAACTAAGGCAACTTTTCTTTTTAGCTAAAATGCAACTTTATAAATTTTTCGGTCTGCTTTTACTTACATGCTGAGAACTATTTTCCTGAATGAACTGAGGCTCCCCATCCTGCAATATCCGTATAAATACTTTGAGTGCAAGTTCTAAAAATGCTGGGTATGAAGGGCTTTGTATTATCAATTCGAAATGTTCACTTAGCTCTTGTGCGGCTTTAAACTTTATTTCCTCTTTAGCTGAGGGATCACTTAATATATTAACATAACTCCGAAATGTATTGAACTCATTTTGAGCCATTTTGGCTATAAAATAATATTAACTCTTGATTGTTTAAAACTACGAAATGCAAAATTCGGCTGGCAAGGAAAACTGAAAACTATCGATTGCATATTTCAGAGTTGGCGCTCCTATCGGCTTCTATGTTTTTATCAATAACTAAAGGGCCAATTAATGGTGACTTATCCATAACCAGATAAAACAGCTGATCGAACCAACCTTATGTTATGGAAATCAATGTAATAGATTAAAGGGCTAATAAATGGTGGCTTATAACCAAAACCAGATGGAACAGCTGATCGAACCTACCTTATGGAAATCAATGTAATCGATTAATAGTGCCATACCATAACGCTAGCGCCATAACCAACCAATTGGTTTTTATTTTTCGCCATATCCATAACCACCTGAGTTGGTGAATTTAATAACTTTTTGTAGATTTTATTCATTGTTTTGGATACGTTATGACTATGAGACTTATTTTTTGTGGAATATGTTTGTAATTTTTTGCGTTTTCTTCTTTTGTCGTTCATTGTAATTGACGTAACGGGACGGGGTGAACTTGAGGGGCTATTGGAAAAATACATTAATGCATCATTTGGCATGAGTTCAATGATACCGCTTTGCCAAAGAGTTTTTATTATAAATAATAATAAATAAAATCTCGTTCGGTTTGCCACATAGTTTGTGAAACGTAAACCAAAATGTTGATATAATTGTATTCATGATACAATCAATTCATAATACTGCGAAAAGGGTATCCAATTACGTAGTTTTGGTTTGGCACACTAGGTTAGGTTAGGTTGAAGTGGCTGCCTCTGCTATCCAAGCGGAAACTCGCGTAAACCGTTGTGCTACCATGCCGGGCCCCTATTTCCCTACTTCCGAAGAAGAATGTTTAGACCCCAGTGAGCCTGATAAAACGCAAGATGTCGTTTGTGTTTGCAGATTCAAGCTCGGCAAGTCACCCAAAGAAATGTCTGTGAAAGCATCGGTACCTGGTTTTTGACAGTGCGGGACAGTGACACAGATAGTGCTCGACGCTTTCTATCTCCTCTTCGTCCCTACAGCTGCGGCAGAAGTCATTTGTCTGTAGGCCCATATAGGCACCGTGAGTGTCCATGAGACAGTGACCTGTAAGAAGGCTTATAGAGATACGGCTTAACAATATCACCGATTGCGATCTCTTTCCATCCAGCTTATACCAGATTTGCTTGGATATACTACATGTAGGTTCCATGGCCCATCTGGCGTTTGCTTGATCCGTGAAAAGAGATCCTAGGCAGTGTTTAGAGGGCTGGCCCAACCAGCGGAGGTTATTGTTTGCAGACTGGTGCCTTCCCTAGCTAGCTCATCCGCGGCGCAGTTTCCTAAGATGTCACAGTGGCCAGGAACCCATATTATCCTTAGGTTGCAATTTTCAGCTAGTTTGTTGAGGGTTTCTCTGCACTTCAACGCCACTAGTGACGCTTCCCAAGGCAGTCGGTTCTATGTACCGGAGCGACTCGGGATTTTTCCCGACCAAGGACTGTCATTTCAGTGTAACCCCATTTAATTTGTATAATGATATAATTGTATTCAATTGTATGTGTAACCCCATTTAATCCGGGTCCGTCTCCTGGCCCCGGTCCTGAGAAATGGTTTTGCTGCATCTGCCGGAAAATAATCGTTTTAGGACGGTCATACTCTGTTCAGTGTGTCTCGTGTAAGGGATGGTTGCATCGGACAGGTTGTTCTGGGCTTGATCCCAAAACCCGACGTCCACGTAACTTTTATAAATCTTTTGTGGCTCCTTGCTGTTCACGCCCAAGGGCGTCCCGTAGTCTACGTCTAAGCGCCCCCCACTACCTTCCAGCAGCCCCGCTGCTCAGCAAGCCGCAACAAGTACCCGCTGCTGCTCGCACCCCACGGCGCCAACAACTCAAACAGCTGCTACCTTTCATAACTACAATCTTCGTAGTAGAGTCGGAAGCAATGCTGAGCAACAGCCCCTGCCCGTCTTCTCCCCCCCCCCCCCCCTCCTCTCTTTTCCGGCAGCAATCGTGTAGGTCAGGGAAACAGACTCTTAGCCCCTACCTCCGTTTGCACCGTTTGCCAGCACAGAATATATATGTTTGCGACATCCGCCCAATTCAGCTCCTGCCTGGGGTGGTGCCACTTTCCTAGATGTTCTGGTCTCCGCGACGGCAACCCCCCGACGGGTTTCATCGCGCCATGTTGCCAGGTCGCAAACCCAAATCATCCGGGTACCCCAATGCTTGCGCAAGGACGCCCATTCTCGGGGCCACAACAGCAATTGCGTCCTGGCCTTCCTCAACCCAGGCGTAGTCACCCGTCACTTACCCCCAGAGTGGCGACGTCTCCCCCCATGCTCTTCAGAATTCTGCAGTTAAACTGTAATGGACTAACTGGGAAGATTACGGAGATAGTCAATTTCATGAAGCGGCATTGCTGCGATTCAAGAGACTAAACTCACAGCACTATCTGCATTGCAGACCTGCTCTGGTTATAATGTCCACAGAAAAATCGCGAGAGCGGAAATGGAGGCGGCCTCGCGTTTATAATACACCACTCTGTGCAATATCACATATTTGATCCTGGCATCGACCGCAGGGACAATGTCTTAGAACGTCAAGGTCTATTTGTCCGGTCAGGCGATGCAAACCTAGAAATCATCGACATCTACATCTCCCCTGCCACCTGTTGCCCCAGTGGATACCGCCCTAATATCAGAGCCTTACTCACTGGCAACAATCGCATTATCTTAGGCGATTTCAATGCCCATCATGATCTATGGCATTCAAATTTGCGGGCGGACAGTAGGGGTGAGATGTTGGCGGACCAAATAGAAGAAACGACGTTCTGCACAATAAACGGAGACGCCCCCACACGTATGGTAGGAAGCTGTCACAGTTCGCCTGATATCTCAATCGTGAGCGCAGAACTCGTAAACTGCGTCAACTGGCAGCCGATGGTAACATTGGCATCCGACCACCTGCCTATACTTATTTCGCTCGAGCGTACCGCCGACTTCATCGTCACCGAAAAACGCACTTTCATAAACTTTAAAAAAGGAAAGTGGGAAGAATATAAATCTTTTACAGACAACCTCCTTGCTGCCCTCCCTATCCCGACTGATGCCCGCCAAGGGGAGCGTGCCTTCCGCAAGGTCATTGAATCCGTCTCGGCACGTTTCATTCCCGCCGGGAGAATTCCCGAAATCCGGCCCCACTTTCCGGCGGAGGCCGGAAACTTAGCGAGCGAACGTGACCTTATAAGGCAGCTTGATCCAGGCGACCCCCAAATAAGGGATATAAACCAACGCATCAGATTGCTTGTGCATGAACACAAGCGGGCGAAATGGGAGGAGCACCTAAGAGGTTGTAACCTCTCTACCGGTGTGGGTAAACTTTGGTCCACCGTAAAGTCCCTATCGAATCCGACTAAGCACAAAGACAAAGTTTCCATCGCCTTTGGCGACAAAGTGCTGTCGGATGCGAAAAAATGCGCGAGCGCTTTCTGCCGACAATATATAATGCATTCTACGGTCGACAAAGATAGACGGAGGGCCAACAGACACGCACATAAACACAAATTCAGCGCGTCACCAATCACCATCACCGCTAAAGAGGTTGAGGACGCCATTGGTCGCGCTAAACCATCCAAAGCAGTGGGCCCAGACGGCATAGCCATGCCGATGCTTAAGAGCCTAGGGAAAGAGGGTTTCAAATATTTAGCGCAGGTCTTCAACGTGTCTCTTTCCACCTTTGTCATACCCGAGAAATAGAAAATGGCCAAGGTGGTCCCGCTACTTAAGCCTGGTAAACCAGCTTACATAGGAGAGTCGTATCGTCCGATATCTCTCCTATCGCCAGTAGCAAAGACGCTCGAAGCCATTTTGCTCCCTTATTTCCAAGCAAATTTGCAGCTAGCCTCTCATCCATAGCACTACCTCCGCGCTAAATGCCATTAGCACCCAGATAAATTGCGGTTTAAATCAAAACCACCACCATAGAACAGTACTCGTAGCGCTAGACCTATCAAAAGCTTTTGATACGGTCAACCATGGCTCGTTACTGCAAGACCTGGAAGGGTCTACCCTTCCCCCATGTCTTAAAAGGTGGACCGCAAATTATCTGGGTGGTCGGCAAGCATCGGTGCAATTTAGAAACGAAACATCAAAACCAAGGAGAATTAAACAAGGGGTGCCACAGGGTGGTGTCCTATCCCCACTTTTATTTAATTTCTACATATCTAAGCTACCTTCACCACCGGAAGGAGTCACAATTGTTTCCTGCGCCGATGACTGGACAGTAATGGCCACAGACCCAGGCCCACAGATCGATGAGCTATGCAATAAAATAAACGGCTACCTCCCTGATCTCTCCAGTTTTTTAGCCCCGCGAAACCTGGCATTATCACCGACTAAATCTTCCGCGACCTTATTTACAACATGGACGTCCCAAATGTCGACCATTTTGAACATCCACGTCGATGGCTCTACGCTACCGACTATCCTACACCCCAAAATCTTGGGTGTGACGTTTGATCAGGATCTACATTTCGGTGAGCACGCAGCCGCAATTGTTCAGAGAATTCAGAGTCGTAACAAAATCCTCAAATCCCTTGCTGGCAGTACCTGGGGAAAAGATAAAGAAAGCAATTAGCCAGCCGATTACGTGCTACGCGTCACCCATATGGTCGCCAAGCCTAAAAATTACCCACTGGAGAAGCTACAGAATTGCCACGGGCTGTCTTCTTATGTCCCCAGAACACCATCTGCATAATGAGGCGAGAATACTCCCCATCAGGGAAAGAAACGAGATGCTGACCAAATAGTTCCTGCTGAATACCCAGAAACATGGGCATCCCAACAGACATCTGATTGATGAGCCAGCACCGCCTAGGGGTTTAAGGGGTCATCTCCGTAAGCATTTTGAGGAAATACGGCACTTGAGAACCCAGCCGTATGAAGCGAAAAAACACAAGCAGGTACTTGGTGAACTCCACAAACAGGCGTCGGACCTTTATGCCGGGAATTGCCCGGTGAATCCAGTACTCAAAGTATCCAAAACTTGCGGAAGAGGAACGCATACTCCCCAGGGAAACGCGCGTCACTCTGGCTCCACTTCGTTCTGGATACTGTAACAGGTTAAACTCTTACCTATCCAGAATCAACCCCGACATTCAAAATGTATGCCCCGCTTGCAATGTGTCCCCACATGACACCAACCATCTGTTTAATTGTAATGTGGAACCAACGCCTCTAACACCCCTTTCCTTATGGTCCACCCCTGTTGACAGCAAGTTTCCTTGGACTCCCGTTAGAGGATATTGATGGCAATTCGTGATCGGTCGCGTCTGTTAGGTGGGGCGAAGCACTGCTACAACAACAACAACAACAACAACAGGTGTTACTGCGTTGCAGGGATTTTATGGCAGCGTGGATGTCCGAGAAAATTTGAATAAAATTGGTCACCTGCATGTTAGCAAAATAGAGGGCTGCTTACCAGGTATCTATAAGCTCAGCCTGAAAAACACTGCAGTGGTCGGGTAAGCGAAAGCTCTTGCTTAGATTGAGCTTCTCCGAGAATATCCCGCTACCTACTCTGTTGTTTAGTTTAGAGTCATCTGTAAAAACGAAGATTTCGGCTCCCTGCCGTTGACGTTTAAATCTACTCAATAAACACACTTTACAATGAAGGCATACATTGCTGTCCGAGTAAATCATCAGGATCCGTCGTATATATATGTAGCAAGTATTCCATACAACTGATTTAGATTTTATGAATTTTTTAAATTTCATCAGATTATTGTCCAGCTATGTGGTCTCCGGACCAACCGAAAACAGATCCGTCCCTACTTGGTTGTCATTTGACCGTATTATTATTATTATTATTATTTGTTAACATTATTAAAATAAATTAACAAGTTAATATGTCAAATGAGCATTAGCTGCCAGGGCTATCCGCTCGATGGAATTAGTTATATCGAATAATTTTTTTTTTTTGTAAGTTTTTAAAGTAATGTTAGATGTGTGTTTTAATGGCTTTGACGAAGTTATTGATTAAAGTTATGTTCGCTTTCGTGGGTATTTTTAGTAGCTCGATCCAGTTGCTTTTTAGGTAGCGGCTTCTGGTTTCTTCGAGGTCGGGGCATTCGGTGAATATATGTTTTAGTGTTAGATCCGTTTGACAAAATGGGCAAGACGGTTTTGGTTTTCCAGATAGGAGGTATTGATGCGTGTGAAGTGTGTGACCAAGACGAATACGTGAAAAGGTTTTTATGTGCCCTTTGAGAATATCTGTTGGATAATTTGGGGTTTCCGATATTAGGTTAATGCTGCTGTAGTGGTGGTGGTGGTAGTGTTGCAATTCTTGCGTGCGTTTATAGCGTAGATGATTTAAGATGAATCGCCGGCTATCTCCTTTCTCTATGATGTTGCATGTCGTTACAGGTGCCATAAGTACTGATTTAGCGGCTAGGTCTGCTGCATCGTTGCCGGGGATACCTGCATGTCCAGGTATCCATAATAGCCTGATTTTTTGCTCATTATCGATTAGCATATCTCTTATTTTGTTTATTGTCTTTGAGCTAGGGATTGGATTTTGGACTGCTTTAAGAACCGAAGCACTGTCGGTACAAATAAGGATCTTAGAGGCTTTTTCTTGCGCAATCGTAATTGCGTCATAGATAGCGATGGCTTCTGCTGTGAACGAAGATGAGGTTTCTGAAAGGGTTTGCATCTTTAAAATGAGACCTTTTGCGTCGACGACGGCATAACTGGCCGGAGTGTTGTTAGTTTTGGAACCGTCTGTATACCAGAGAATCCATTCAGCCACTTGATAATAGGCTTTGCGTTCTTGGAATTTTTGGCGGAACTCGGCGTCGGTGGTGCAACTCCTTTTTTGTGCAGATAAACTAAGATCGCAGGATATTTTTTTAATGGCCCAAGGAGGGTTTGCTGCTTGGTAATTTTCACCAATCCAGGATAGTCCCAGTTTGCTTGCGGTGTCAAGGACTAAATACAAGGTAGACGGTATTCTCGGCGTTTTATTGTTAAGAATTATGGAAGATATGTCGTCATCGATGACCGAGTTTGAACAGAAAGTTACCTTTGGTACCAGCCTAGTATAAATATCGTTTGTTCTATCCTCTAATGAGGGTAAACCAGCTTCTATCAGGATGTTTTTTATTGGTGTTGTTCGGCAGGCGAAGACGCATGCCCTTGCTGCCTGGTGATAAATGGAGCTAAAGATATTCAGCGTTGATTTCGGAGACTTGCCATATAGATACAATCCATAGTCTATCTTACTTAATACTAAAATTTTTGTTACGTATCTAAGAGTGTTTATGTGTACTTGACATCTTGTACTTGAGAGGTATGTTATTAAATTTACCCTGGCAGCTAATGATTTCTTTAGTTCAATACAGTGATCTTTCCAACGGTAATCATGGGAGAATATGACACCTTATATTTTTAATTTTTTAACCTTCTCAATTTCTGAGTTGTTAACAGATATTTTGTAGTTGTGATAATCACATCTACGTCTTCTACAGACATGAAAATTTTTTGTTTTAACAAAAGATATTTGACTCCAGAGAGGTCAGACCATTCTGATATGTTTTTAAAATATCTTCGAATATTATTTTTGTCTCATCTGCTTTATTCCTCTTACATAGAATATACAGATCGTCTGCGTACAGACAGTGATCTACCGAGTGAAGAGTGAAGTTTTATGATTTTGCTTATCTCGTTTTGCCTATCTTATGGAGAATAGAATAACTGACAGGGGGAGCCTTGAGGAACTCCATTGTGTAAGGGGTAAATATTGGAGAGTGAGTTTCCAACTCGAATTCTGAAACGTCTGTTCGATAGAAAGGATTTTACAAAGTTGAAGATTTTTGGTCCTACTTTCCAGTTGTGGAGACATTTTAATACCACGTGTGAACCGATACGGTCAAATGCCTTTTCGAAATCCACGGAGAGAATTGATACATGTTGACGTGCTGATAGAGCTTTGCATATGTAGTGGTCGATGTGGAGAAGAGCGTCGGTGCAACCTTTTCCTGGCTTGAAGGCGACTTGGCAATGGTCGGTAAGTTGGAGTGTTTCTAAAAACCATGCAATGCGGTTAGCTATTATACGCTCTAAAACTTTGGATAAGCAAGGGAGCAGGGATATTGGCCTGTATCCGTTTGTGGAGAGGGGGTTATTATTTGGTTTAGGTATTGGGATTATTTTTGCAACCTTCCAGCTTTGCGGTATGACGCTGGAGTCAAAAATGGAGATATAGAGGCTTAACAACCGGAATTTAGAATAAAGAGATAAAGACTTTATCATCTTATAGGATACACGGTCGAATCCGGGAGTTTTTCCTTTAGCTTTCCCTAGACATACATTTAATTCCGTTCTAGTAATGGGCATTTCGATAAGATTTGCTTTAGGATTAGTATTTGAAAGCGATATTGACATATGGGATTTGGAGTGTCTAAATGAGTGTGAAAAATTATGATCTGACGAGTACTGAGACCAGTCGGATGCAAATTGATTCGCGATTATTTTTGGGTCAGAGGAGGTTATGCTATTGCATTTTATGGCTATAACGGGTTTGGATACATTTCTATTGTCAATCTTTTGATGTTGTTCCATATTTTGGGGATTGAGGAGTTTGGGTTGATAGATTCGGTGAACTTCTCGAAGCTCTGTCTCTTTTCTATTTTCATTTCTTTTCGAAATCTGGAATTGGCTTTTTTAAAAGTTCGTAAATTTTGTGTAGTGGGTTGGGTTTTAAAATTTTTCCACGCTTTAATTTTTTCTGCTCTGAGGTTTGCAAGGTTTTTGTTCCACCAAGCCACGTTTTTTCTTTTTGAATTAGTTGCTTGTGGGATAAATTGATTTGCAGCCACTTTAATAGATTTGACTATGCTGGCGGCATCGTGGTTGGGGGAGTTTGTGGGCGTACGAGCTTCTAGTTCGAGATCAACGAGTTTAGCAAAATTAGGCCAATCACCGTGTTGTAATAGAAATTTTGGCTGAGATTTATCACTTTGGCCAGTGTTTCTGCCTAGCGAGAAAGTTAAAAGAATAGGGAAATGGTCGCTATTGTATAAGTCATCTAGAATTCCCCATGAGATGAGCGGGAAGATTGAGGGAGAACAGAGGGATATATCTATATGAGTGAGAGTAGATCGGGTGGAGAAGTGGGTCGCACTACCATCATTCAAAACGCACATGTTTGATTGTATGATTGCATTTTCGATAAGCCGTCCGCGGTGATTAACCGTTCTTGATCCCCACAAATTGCTCCAACCATTGAAGTCACCCAGAACAATGATTGGGGTGCTAACTGATGAGAATATGTCACTGAGCTCTCTGCTGGAAAATGTTTGACTGGGGGGATGTAAATAGACATTATGGTAAATTTTATATCCATATCTATCTCGAGTGCTATTACTTGGAGGGGGAAGGGAATGTGTATTCTTTTATGTGGTATGTGAGCTTTTATCAGAATGCCGGCGCAAAACCGGTTTTACAAAAACTATTTAAGAAAAGGAGGGGTGATATATAATATATTGTGTAAAAGGAGAGGGGGGAAACGAAATCAGACCTCTTCTTGCGAAGAGTCCATGGATTCGTCTAGATTTTGGAGTTATGGATATAGTAATTATTGCTCTTGAGCAATTTTTGTGTGAATTGAGAAATAGGAGATGAATACGATACGTTAGTGTTGGAGTAGCTTATGCTGTTGTTGTTGTTGTAGCAATGCTCGCCCCACCTAATAGCCGCGACCGATCACAAATTGTCATCAATATCCTCTAACGGGAGTCCAAGGAAACTTGCCGTTTCAACAGGGGTGGACCATAAGGAAAGGGGTGTTAGAGGCGTTAGTTCCACATTACAATTAAAGAGATGGTTGGTGTCATGTTGGGACACATTGCAAGCAGGGCATACATTTTGTATGTCGGGGTTGATTCTGGATAGGTAAGAGTTTAACCTGTTACAGTATCCAGAACGAAGTTGAGCAAGAGTGACACGCGTTTCCCTGGGGAGTATGCGTTCCTCTTCTGCGAGTTCTGGATATTTTTCTTCAAGTACTGGATTCACCGGGCAATTCCCGGCATAAAGGTCCGACGCCTGTCTATGGAGTTCACCAAGGACCTGCTTGTGTTTTTCCGCTTCATACGGCTGGGTTCTCAGGTGCCGTATTTCCTCAAAATGCTTACGGAGATGACTCCTTAGGCACCTAGGCGGTGCTGGTTCGTCAATCAGATGTCTGTTGGGATGCCCAGGTTTCTGGGTATTCAACAGAAACTGTTTGGTCAGCATCTCATTTCTCTCCCTGATGGGGAGTATTCTCGCCTCATTATGCAGATGGTGTTCTGGGGACATAAGAAGACAGCCCATGGCGATTCTGAGAGCAGTATTTTGGCAGGCCTGTAGTTTCTTCCAGTGGGTGGTTTTTAGGCTTGGCGACCATATGGGTGACGCGTAGCACGTAATCGGCTGGCTAATTGCTTTGTATGTGGTCAAGAGCGTTTCTTTATCTTTTCCCCAGGTACTGCCAGCAAGGGATTTGAGGATTTTATTACGGCTCTGAATTCTTGGAACAATTGCGGTTGCGTGCGCACCAAAATGTAGATCCTGATCAAACGTCACACCCAAGATTTTGGGGTGTAGGACAGTCGGTAGCGTAGTGCCATCGACGTGGATGTTCAATATGGTCGACATTTGGGGCGTGGTGGTTGGTTTGGAATGTGGTGCACTAGTAGTTGACGTTGAGATATATGTGGACGTTGAGGAACTTGATGTATTACTATTTGATGTGTTTATTGAAATCTGATTTTCAGTAGTTGTGGTATTGTTATATACGTTCGGTGTAAAGGTAGTTGAGGATAATTCTTTAGAATGTCTTTTGTTTAAAGAGTTTGCTGGGAGATTGTTGTTTGTTATGTTGCTATTTGTTTCCGCTCGTGGAGTAGAAGGGGGGATTCTTGTTGTATTGGCGTAGGATGTTGCTAAATGGTTAGTTAAATGGCAGTCTTTCTCTCTGTCTACGACGAGCTTCACTAATGCTGCATTTTTCTAGAGTAGTAATTTTAAGTACTTCTTTCGCTTGAATGAATTTTGGGCAGTTTCTATCAGAGGCTGGGTGTTCACCTGAGCAATTGGCACAGAATGTTCTGCTACATATATCAGGAGTATGTGGGGCAAGGTTGCAGTTGCAGCAAGATGGATTATTCGAACATCTTTTCAGGGTATGGCCTAGTCGCTGGCAATTCTTGCAGCGCATGGGATTGGGGACATAAGGCTGGACTTTGACCTTGTACCAGGCAACATCTACCGACTCTGGGAGGCGATATAGGTCAAATGTGAGTACCATGAGACCGGTGGGGGTTGGTTTGCCGTCAATTTGGCGGGAAAACTTGTAAACTGCGGTGACATTTTGGTATTCCATTTCGCTTACAATCTCGTTTTCGGGCACGTGTTTAAGACAGGGCGCGTATATTACGCCTTTCACAGAATTTAGATTTTCATGTAGTTTAACATTAATTGGGCACAAGTTGGACAGGGCTTTGGTTTTAAGGAATTTTTCGGCAATATGGGCATTTCGTGCTAGAATTAATAGACTTCCGTCTCTTATTTGCGAAATAGAGTCTACTTCAGTCGATATGGCCTCAATGCATTTTTTGATAGCGAAGGGGTTTAGTTGTGAAAGGGAAATATTGCTGTCAGCAGATGAAATTAATATGAACTTTGGGTTGTTGGTTGGAGCGAATTTTTGGGGAAGAAGGGGAAAGTCGTTTGATTTAGAATTTGGTTTTTTCTTTTTTTGTGGGTTTGCGTCGAAGACCTCCAATTCAGAGAATCTGTTTGGGGGCCTATCTGGCCACGGCATCTTGAAAAAGAAAATACACTTTACTCTAAATAACTATTTTCTTTGTTTTTAAATTATATACATGATCAGATCCACGTGGATAGCAAAAAAGAAACGAATATAGTGTAAAGCACAATATGATTGTTTAAGGTAACGGAACTTTTCTCACTGAGTATCACTTTTTGACAAAACACGTCTGATTGCTTTGAATGATAGTCGGCGACTGTCATTTGACCGTAGTTCTTTAAATAAATACCCTTGGAATATTAACATTTTTGAGACGAATCAAAATATTTCAGCATTTAAAATTGTTTATATTAACGTTGTTTAGTAAGGTAAAAAATATGAAAAAATTCTATAAATATTTATTTAGGAATATATTTAAGTAAACGCAACTCTTGTCCTATCCAAAGAGCGAAAGTCAACAATAATAATGAACCAGATTGATGAGCTGTAGCGAGTGGAACAGGGACATGATTTAAGAGAGTTGTTATACCTAAAGTGGCTTGTATCCATGCCATTGCCATTGCAGAATTTATAGCGTAGGTAGCCCGTTTTGATAAGACACATTTTCTGGAATAAAGCCATAGCCCAGAAACTGTCACGAGTGTTGTTATTCCTAAAATTCTGTGATCAAATTGTACTGTAGTCGGATTTTCTGTAAAGTTTCTTTGTATTGGTTGAAATGATAGAATGTCATCTGGAATCCATTTATCAGCCATTTTTGGGAATGAATTATATACCAATCCAGCATCAAGTCCTGCTACAAATGCTCCTGATATTGCTGTTAGAAAAACCAAGCCTTTAGATAGATGTGCCAGATATTTTAAGTTAACTAAGTTTATTGATGATGTATGAATCTTCGTCACCGGCATTAACTTGCTTAGTCCCGAAGACAAAAATAAACTGTATAGTATAAACGCCAGTCCTAAATGTGAAGCCAATCGATATTGTGACACTCTGGGAACGTCATTTATTTCGTGGAATTTATCTTCCAAGCCCGACTTTACCATATACCAACCCATTAAGCCTTGCAGGCCAATAAGTGTACCAAGTAATAAAACACGCGTTTTAGTGGATTTTGTGAAATAGCCGCGACTCCAAAAATAAATTGCGGGAATCAAAAAAACAGCTCCGATCCCACGCCCCCACATTCTGTGCATATATTCCATCATATATATAAATTTAAATTCTTCCAAAGTCATTGAACGATTTTTCCTGAAAAAAAAAGAAAGTATTTTAAACGTATTTTTGGCAATATTGTGGACACAATTGACTGCTATCAGCAATTGTTGTTGTTGTTGGACACTTCCCGAAGGTTGCTACAACAACACCAACAAGGTTTAGGTACTAGTCCGCCCATCACGAGAACGAATCAATATGACCACATTGAACCTTCTTCGCCAAACCCCCTGCACCCCCTATTTCCATGAGGAACTTGTGTCGCCAGAGCCTCGCCTGGAGAGAATTTGCTTCGCGTAGGTGAGGTTGTAGGTGTATTAAGTTATCCGCGCTGCGGACTGAAGACAGTAGCTTACGTAAACAATCATGAAGACAGGACAATGTGTTGCACTATCAGAAAAACACATTCCAATAACATTTCCGTAGTTCAAAGTTACGTACATTTTAAACTCCGGAAACTGTTGGTATTTAGAAAATTCTGTTTTCCATTCCTCTAAATTCGATGGCTTTTTCTCACCAAGCAACTTCCAGTTCACCATCGAGAGTCCTGATTCTGTCAGTCTTGTTACACCGCCTATGAAAAAACATATTATTTTGTAATTTCTGTCTGCTCAATATAATTGTCTGCATATACAGTACAGTCGGAAAGTATTAGAACAAGATAAAAAAGATGTTGATGTTGAAATAGTCTCAGAATTTATTTTTCCAGATGGAAAAACCCAAATCATTATTTTGCAAAAAAAAAAAACAGGGAAACTATCGAGAAATAGCTAAATTTTGAAAATATCTCTATGATCAGTTCATACGGCCATTAGAACATATCGGGAAACTAGACAAAGTACTAACAAAAAACGATCTGGTCGACCAAGAAAGACAAATCAAGGAATCGACAAAATATATGGAATAAGTAAGGCCAATCGACGGAAAACTGCATCATAAATTCGTGCTGAAATCAATGAATGGATTGACCAACATCGCCCACGAAAGTCAAAGGCCGGCTTAAAGAAAAAGGTATGATTGGATGCATTGCTGTCAGAAAGCCACTTCTACAGCCAGTAAATAAACAGAAAAGACTGAAGTTCGCTCAAGGACATATTGACTGCACGATTGATCAGTGGAAATCAGTTTTATGGTCAGACGAATCAAAATTCAAACTTTTCGGTAGACATAGGCGTCATTATGTTCGCAGAAACGTCAATAAAAGATTCAAAGCAGATGCATTGTGCCAACTGTGAAACATGGCGGTGGCTCAGTGATGTTGTTGTTGTTGTAGCGGTAAGGTTGCTCCCCGAAGGCTTTGGGGAATGTTATTGATGAGATAGTCCTTTGCCGGATACCGATCCGGAAAGCTCCGATAACACAGCACCAGTAAGGTGCTAGCCCGACCATCTCGGGAGCAATTTATATGGCCACGTTAAACCTTCAGGCCATCCCTCCCTCCCTAGAAGTTCCATGAGGAGCTTGGGGTCGCCAGAGCCTCTTCTGTTACTGAAACAGGATTCGCCGCGAATAGGTGAGGTTGACAATTGGGTTTAGAGAAGCTATACATTGCGCTGGTAACCTGAAGGGTTGCGCTACACAGCCCCTTGAATCTGGTATTTTAGTCACCTCTTACGACAGGCATACACCGCGGGTATATTCTGACCCCCTAACCCGCTGGGGTGTGGCTCAGTAATGGTTTGGGCCTGTTTCAGCTATGCTGGCGTTGGCCAACTAAAAAAAATTGAATGAATTATGAAAAAAGAGCAGTATCATAGTATACAACAACGCCATGCAATACCATCTGGCATTAATTTGATTGGTCGTAGATTCATTTACGAACAAGATAACGATCCGAAAAATACATCAAAACATTGTACTTCTTATTTAAAACGAAAAAAAAGACGCAGGTGACCCTGATACAATGGAGCGGCCACAAAAATCCGCCGATTTAAATCCCATCGAGCTATTGTGGGAAGAATTGGAATAATATTCCACGCCATACACTTCAAACCTCATCGAAAGAATGCCGAAATTGTGCGCTGTAATCATCAAAGCAAAAGGTGGCCATTTTCAAGAAAATCACTTAAAGTAACATACTCTTTTCTTATAAATTTTGATGGAACTTTCGGTAAAATTCATTAAAAATGCCTTCGGATCATAAAACTACGTTGAATGTACAAAACTACTGCTAATATGTGAATAAAATTTTAATGATGATACGATAAACTGACAAAAACAACTATTTCATGTTGTTGTTGTTGTTGTTGTAGCGATAAGGTTGCTCCCCGAAGGCTTTGGGGAGTGTTATCGAACTTAACAAGGGGGCAGACACACTTACTTGTAAGAATGTGCTGACACCACACTTCAACAAACACAAGCAAAGCCAACGATCCGATATCATATTGTGTAAGCAGACAAAATGCAATCCATGGGAACTGCAGCGTAAGCGATATGATATGCGGACAAAATGCAAGCCGTGTGATTCGCCACACAAGCGAAAAATATTATTTTGGCCAACCGTGGGAAGTGCAGTGTCAGCAATTATGAAATCACTTAGATTAATGTAGAAGCTTAGAGCTTAGGTTAAGTGAATGATAGAGTCAGTCTGTTTTTGACATTGAACGGAAATAAATGGTAAATATTGTTAAGCGGAAAAACCTATTTTTATTTGGATCTTTTCAGGTTGCAATGGGGGCGCGGGGCAGCCCCCAACTTTAACTTTTTGGAGCCCTAGTCCTTGGGCTCCTTAACTTCGATGTGATGGTCCTTTGCCGGATAAAGATCCGGTACGCTCCGGTACCACAGCACCATTAAGGTGCTAGCCCGACCATTTCGGGAACGATTTATGTGGCCACATTAAACCTTCAGGCCATTCCCCCCTCCTCACCCCAAGTTCCATGAGGAGCTTGTGGTCGCCAGAGCCTCGTCTGTTAGTGAAACAGGATTCGCCGCGGATAGGTGAGGTTGACAATTGGGTTAGGAGAAGCTATATATTGCGCTGGCAACCTGAAGGGTTGCGTTACACAACCCCTTGAATCTGGTATTTTAGTCGCCTCTTACGACAGGCATATTTACCGCGGGTATATTCTGATCCCCTAACCCGCTGGGGCCAACTATTTTCATCTTGTTCTAATACTTTCCGACACTACTGTACATATATAGTTTTTTTGTAAATGTGTTTCAACATCATACCAAGAGCTACTGCAACATATACCATTCCACCGCAACAAAGCAACCACGAACCAACTACTTTATCACTCTCCTGTTGAGTGCTTTTGTGTCGAATCTGCCAATTTCGTTCCAATCGAATGCTCTAAAAAGTAGAAACATGTATAAATACATTATAAATATATGTCATATATATGCAATTCCCATGGTCGCCTATTCGCCGTATGTGTGATGCCTTAATCAAATTCTATGTTGGAAGCCATGGAAGCCTTACGTGAATATGACACTCTTGTGAATTCTTCAAGATATATGTTTACAGAGAAAATCCAGTTGATAAAACAAAAAAATACCTTATGAATCCTTTTACTAAAGGCATTAAAAAATCTGTTTGATGAAATCGTATGTGTAGCTGAGAAAATCCTGTTTTCCGGACATAATCGCTTTGCGATACGTAGCATTACTATAGAGTTTTCCCTTATCACAGTCAACCAATACTTAATTTATATTTCACTGTTGTTGAATAATTATATTTGCTATTTTTAACCAAGGATGTCACTTAGCTACCGATATATAACATATCTGTTTTTTTTTTAATTATCGACATATCGTAAACACATGCTTACTTGCGCTAATTTCGTGATCGTGCTCGATTTTTCGCCACAGGCAATGACCGCTTTCAGAAAACCAAAGCGAATATAGTACCAGTGTTGTTATCCCAACAGCTGATTGCTTCTTCTTAATAATTTTCCATACAACACCTTGTACAATAATAGCTGTGTTTTTTTTTACTTCTATATTCGTTTACGCTTAAACTTTATATGGACTGCTAAGCGAAAAACTTTAAATACACCTCTGAAATTGCTGCCCATAAAATTTGTCCTACTAAGTTTCAATACGCATTATACTCAGATGTAACTGAAATATGTGTTTTTGTTTCACCCTCTACACTAATTCTATGTATTCTATAAGTGTCCACAATTCATCGCAACTTATTCAGCTATATGTTATACCCTATGGCCATCAGAGGGTTGTGTCTCCGCTTTTCGATACACCCTGTCTGTTATGTTAGTTATTTAACCACTGCCGCTAGATGGGCCTCCTAAGCATTATCTAAGCGAGGATAGGCGTTTTTTTCATGCGCAAACGAAACGTATACGCGTGTAAAAAAAACACGGCTAATATGTCAGTTAACCGAAATCAATGAAAATTTTCTTTTGACTTGACATTCTTCTGCACGGTGAATGGGTTGAATTCGCTTTGCCACCACATGGTATAGATTGGCTTTGCAGAAAACATTTTTTTTTTTTTTGCAAAGGGCGCGTTGAGCCAATTGTCGGATGAAATAATTGTCTTTAATTTTAGGGAAAAGGATTTCACCATAATATTAGAGGAAACATTTTATTCATAACCATAACTCTAAAATGTCAAAAAACTGTCAGACAGACGACTAAAGGCATTGAACAAATGTAGCGAGGAATATTTCTGCTCAGTAGTTTGACGTAAATCTTCAACCGTTGAGTGGATCGTAACTATTCAACGATGCGGTCACCTTAAGGGTTAATTAATGGTGACTTATAACCATAAAACCTTACTTACTTACTTAATTGGCGCTTAACCGTCTAAACGGTTATGGCCGTCCAACAAGGCGCGCCAGTCGCTCCTTCGCTCCGCCAACCGGCGCCAATTGGTCACACCAAGGGAGTTTAAATCGTTTTCACCTGGTCCTTCCAACGGAGTGGGGGCCGCCCTCTACCTCTGCTTCCATAGGCGGGTTCCGATAGAAACACTTTCTTGGCCGGAGTGTCATCTTTCATTCGCATAACATGGCCTAGCCAGCGCAGCCGCTGCGTTTTAATTCGCTGGACTATGTTGATGTCTGCGTATAGCTCGTACAGCTCATCATTAAATCTTCTTCGGTACTCACCATCGCCAACGCGTAGAGGTCCATAAATCTTTCGAAGAACTTTTCTCTCGAACACTCCCAAAGCCGCTTCATCTGCTGTTGTCATGGTCCATGCTTCTGCCCCATATAGCAGGACGGGAACGATAAGTGACTTGTAGAGTATGATTTTCGTTCGCCGAGAGAGGACTTTACTTTTCAATTGCCTACATAGTCCAAAGTATCATTTATTGGCAAGATTGATTCTTCGCTGAATTTCAGTACTGATGTTGTTGCTAGTGTTGATGCTGGTTCCCAAATAAACGAAGTCTTTTACTATTTCGAAATTATGGCTGCCAACAGTAGCGTGGTTGCCAAGGCGCATATGCGCTGACTCTTTGCTCGATGACAGCAGGTACTTCGTTTTGTCCTCATTCACCATCAAACCCATCTTTACCGCTTCTTTTTCCAGTTTGGAGTAATCGATTAATGGTGCCATACCATAACGCTAACGCCATAAACATACCATAGCCAACCAATTGGTTTTCGGTTTTTCGCCATATCCATAACCTAAAAATATTTGAGTTGGTGAATTTATTAACTTTTTGTAGATTTTATTTATTGTTTTGGATACGTTTTGAATAAGATACTTATTTTTTGTGGAATATGTTTGTAATTTTTTGAGTTTTCTTCATTTTTATGAAATTGGCACGATTTTTAAGTTAAGGCACCATTAATCGATCTTATTGGAGATGGATATGGTTACGACTTTGGCGTTAGGGATAAGGAAGTTTAATTTGCCCTTTAAGGAAGTTTAATTTGGCCTTTATATGCTTCCGCCATGGCAAGGCGAATTCATTACAGGTGGTGTTATCCCATCAGCTGATTGCTTCTTCTTGATAATTTTCCATACAAAGCCTTGTACAACAAAATGTCAGTTAATCGAAATCTATGAAAATTTTCTTTTGACTTGACATTCATCTGCACGGCGAATTGATTGAATTCGCTTTGCTAGCACCTGGTATAAATTCGCCTTGATGTTTCACAATGATGTCCGCGGCAGCTTCGTACCGAAGACGCCTTTTTCATTTTGATCATTGTGTATCATCGTTTACTATATAGTTTGGCAGCTTAATTAGAGGTTATGTTGCGAATAGAGTGGAAGGCAGTGGACTAGGCAGTCGAATGTCATATAATGAAGGAATGGTGTTCGGAGATTTTTCAAAGTTAAAAAAAAAGATGATAAAAGCTTTAATATAAATAAAACTATTGTTTCAATAACAACGAAAACGCCATATATATTCTGTATACATAAATTTGTAAGGATTATCTCACTTTAAAATTTGAATTAAATAATCTAAATTTTTTTTTGAAACTGAGTCGAGAACTGTGCGTGTGAATGTGCGAATTTTCACCGATCAGCTGTTAGTTGCGCTACTTGGTAAAATTGACAATGTTGTGTATATTACCACAAATGATTATCCACAATGATTTTGATTGAACGCATCAACTAGGTGACAGTTGCTAATTATTTTTGAACTATTGGCATAGATGATTTGTACGCTATCATTGCAAACCCTATAGTAAACAATATACGCTACGACAATTGGACAAGATGTGCAACAATCCGCTAAGTAATAATCTTGAATGTGGGCGTGTCTACATTCATAAGAGTGAACAAATTGAGTTTAGAATAGTATGCATATTATGCCGAAGTGAATTTACGACATGGCAATTATTCACCTCGCATATTTATTTAACACACGAAAGCAACAGCAGCTGCAAGTTTAATTTGGAACAAAAAAGTGTATTGGAAAATGAACCAGAAATTGCGACCGATCAGGAACATCTTACGTTAAATGCGACCGCCGAATCTGTGGTTGAGTTCTTGTATGAAGAAGTGGTGACAGATCCGACAAATGAGGACATTGATGAAAAGATTGTGAGCTTAGTAGTAGAAATATTGCCATCTCTTACAGATGTAAGTAAATAATATGTAGATTTGGGACATTCCGGTATCAAGCACCATTAAGGTACTTGCCCGTCTACCGCCTGAACGATTTTATATGACCACATTGAATCTTCTAGGCTCTCCCGCCCCACCCCCTAGTTCCATGATATTTTAGAGGGTGCCAGAGCCTCGATTGCTAAATATGTTTATGACATTCATATTTGTAACAAGATTCGCCTCGGTTAGGTGAGGTTGACAATCATGTTGCGGAAACTCCGAATTGCGCTTATCAAACCCTTGAATCATTATTACTTTATTTCGGTAATGTATTACAAGACGGTGGACGATCTAATTTTTATCAACGGCTGTAACAAAAGACGCGCGTCGACCTCCGTGTTTAGAATATGACCGCAATAGGATCCGAAATATGTGTCCCGATCCATAGATTCTTTGCACAGAACAACCTTTTGCGTTTATTCTTTTTTTTTTACCAATTCTTTTTCTTTTATTGGTCAAAAATGGGTTAGAATTGAGTTTTGAATAAGCTTCCCCCATATCCAGAGGTCCCTAAAAGTTGGCTGGACGGGACCTACAAGTTTTATACTTGGCAAAAATGCTTTTGGCAGTTTTGTCAAACCACTGCCGAGGATTGACTCAGCCTGGCAAATGTTTTTTTTTTTCTAATTGAATAAAACTATTTTCTAAATATTTTGATTCGCTTTTCCCGGCTCTTGAACGCAGGATCTTTTGGTAGGCGAGCACGATACCATCAAAATACGTTGAACTTTGTTACGAAGTGTTACACATTCAAATTCATTTTCGTGTTCCTTCTTCTAGAGAGATAACGAAGAAATGGACTTTTATACTTTTAATGACCGAACAGTGTGCGATTCGGTCAGAGAAATTAAAGGAAATTCCTCTCAAACGGTAAGCTTTTTGATTTGAATTGTTATAGAAAAATGATACAATTAGGCACTTTTACTATGAATGTTCTTAATTTTCCAAGAAAACTACCAACTCCGCCAAAAGATCTTTTTTTCAACTCCGCACCACTGCGCCATCTGTAATATTGGGCTTTATTGATATTATTCGCTGTCATTCCTGTCAATGGAATCCTGCAGACATTGATTATGGGCACAAAAAAAGAAGAGATGAGAGTTTGATAAAAATATGTGAAGAATTGAGAGAACTCTTTAAAATATGTATATCACCACAACTAGCACGCTCAAGTATACGGACATTAATACGCTGGTTTGATCGTGAGTATCTCCGTTCTGTACATTTGCACAAGTCCAATGTATTGTCGCAGAGAGGACGACGGAGTGATGGGTACAATTGTGCACACCCTAAATACTTTGATAAGTTATTTGCATTTCTGCCTTATAAGCATTTAGGGCTAGTAAGTTGCGAGATATGCTTGAGTACGTTTAAAACAGAAAATCAATTAAAGGTACATAATCACTATTATCATGGTGGAGATGTACCTTTTAACTGTCGGTATTGTAAGCGTTCTTTTTTGCATGCTTCTACTTGGAAACATCACGAAAATAGGCATACAAAGACGCGTATTTGGAGATGCTCATTGTGCAAATATATTAGCACTACAAAGACAGATTATAATTTACATATGGTAAGACATTCCGACACTCGTGCCTACATTTGTGATTTATGTGTGGCGTCATACAAAACTAGCACAAGCTTACATGTCCATTTTCGTACACATGATGCTCCAAAATTGCAGTGCAAAATATGCTATAAAAAGTTCTACGAAAATTATCGCCTTAAACGTCATTTAATGGTTCATGAAGCGGAAGAATCCGTGTTGCAGTGCGACGGTACTATTAAGACTGCAGGTTAATGCAGCGCGCGCTTTTGTATAAACAAATAAAGTAGAGGCGAGACGGCAGCAACAGCTCCATCTTCAGAGTTTCCACTAGGGTCATCAAATCAGGTTACAAATTCGCGGGCGAATCTTTTTAGCTTTATCACGCAAATAATGAGTACTAAGAGATTTGTAAATGGATATAATACTCGAATGTTAAAAAAGTAATAAAAAAAAACTTGCTGCAGTTAAAAACACAAATTCTTAATAAAATATTGATGGCGGTGAATTCTAAAATTAATAATATAATATTATTACGATCAACAAAAGGTGGTCAAGTAAGTTAAGGAAGGATGTATATTGTCATTCAACGATTGAATAAAATTACAAACTATTACATTTTTCAAGTTTAGCGGAATAGCACTTTAATACACACTATACAAGTAAATCCATCCATTGATTTTTACTTGTTTAATTGAGTACCATTTATTTGTTTTATGTCGATTCCCAATTCAGAAAGACGTTTTTCCAACTGAGTGGTATCCAAGCCATTATCTTTATAGTACTTGTAGTTCACCATAAGTTGAACTTCTTCTAAGCCATTTACATGCTCGAATAGATTACCTTCTAACTTTCTATCAATATCACTTTCCTCCCGAAGAACGCAAAAATACAATAAAAATATGGTCAAACTTGCTGAAATGACGTAAGGTTGAAACCACAAAGCCTCCTCGGCACCGCCACTCCTTGTTTGACGAGCACGCCAGGATTCTGCCTGGCTTCCGAAGAAATTTATGGGGTCGTCTGGGTTTTCGCTAGTTGATGATTTTGGCATATCTGCAGCATTTCGTAGTGCTACAAAGTTTGGATTCGCTCGTTGAGATAATAAACGCGATCTGAAAAGTAATATATAAAAATTATGTAACCATACTATATGGTGACTCACAATGATTGGACGGCAATACTATAATGTCGAAGCATTTTTAATTTTTGTGGATATTCTTTACTCAATTCAATAAAGATGCAACTAACGATGGTTTTATTTTAACGAAAATAGAGGTGGCCGACCGGCGATTTCCGATTGCACATAATAGGACATCTGCACGAGACATGTTTAATTGCAGTGGCTTTGTGTCAATTAGTACATTTTACTTAAGCATATAGGACACTACTTTATTTTTGCTTGGATGTATGTATGTATGTATATAGGTGCGTGCACACTTAGCGGCGCGACATGTAGCGGCAGCGGCGCTTCACTTTTTTGCCTATTTGATCAACATTGCCGCTCATGGCCGCGTCGCGCAGTGCTGCTGCCGCTAGGTGTGAATTGTTCCATAAGAATACATGCGAAGAATATTTTGCAGCGCAGTGTAGTGCACTCAGTGTGGCCTTAGCTTAAGCTGGAGACATTGGTGCTTTATCGGTAACCGTAACCGTAACCATAACCTTTTAACAGCTGATTCGACTAACCTTATGAGAATCAATGCAATCGATTATTGGTGCCGCTAAAGTCGTAACCGTATCATAGCCAACCAATTGGGTTTTGGTTTACCGTCGTAACGATAAACAGCTGATTACGTTAGGGATACGGATACAGCGATACGACATACGGCACCAATGACTCCGGCTATATTCCAAGCTAAAAAACCTGACGAAACTTTATCGGAACATCCAAAAACAAAAACAACTTCCATCGTGAAAAAGCGAGACCACTCTCCCCCAAAATTAATGAGTTTGACATGATTTTGTTATGTTTAACATTTTATATTTACATTAACACTTTTAACAATAAAAACAATGCAAATAACACGCGAAAATTGTTTCGGTCTCTAATGGTTCACTTTTTTCACCAATTTTTCAAACTAAAACAAAATTTTCATGTGTCAGAAAAAAATAATGAAAAAACGACCGGATTTAAAAAAAACCTATCGAAATACAAACTGACTCTTTTGTTGTTAATAAACTAGATTGTATTTTCTTTGTATTTCGTTAGATTTTTGAAATATAGTTTATACCCTTACACCAGTACTGAAGCCGTTGTTGTTGTTGTTGTAGCAATGCTCGCCCCACCTAATAGCCGCGACCGATCACAAATTGTCATCAATATCCTCTAACGGGAGTCCAAGGAAACTTGCCGTTTCAACAGGGGTGGAGCATAAGGAAAGGGGTGTTAGAGGCGTTGGTTCCACATTACAATTGAAGAGATGGTTGGTGTCATGTGGGGACACATTGCAAGCGGGGCATACATTTTGTAAGTCGGGGTTGATTCTGGATAGGTAAGAGCTTAACCTGTTACAGTATCCAGAACGAAGTGGAGCCAGAGTGACGCGCGTTTCCCTGGGGAGTATGCGTTCCTCTTCCGCGAGTTTTGGATACTTTGAGTACTGGATTCACCGGGCAATTCCCGGCATAAAGGTCCCTCAAAATGCTTACGGAGATTACTCCTTAAGCCCCTAGGCGGTGCTGGTTCATCAATCAGATGTCTGTTGGGATGGCCAGGTTTCTGGGTATTCAACAGGAACTGTTTGGTCAGCATCTCATTTCTCTCCCTGATGGGGAGTATTCTCGCCTCATTATGCAGATGGTGTTCTGGGGACATAAGAAGACAGCCCGTGGCGATTCTGAGAGCAGTATTTTGCAGGCCTGTAGTTTCTTCCAGTGGGTGATTTTTAGGCTTGGCGACCATATGGGTGACGCGTAGCACGTAATCGGCTGGCTAATTGCTTTGTATGTAGTCATGAGCGTTTCTTTATCTTTTCCCCAAGTACTGCCAGCGAGGGATTTGAGGATTTTGTTACGGCTCTGAATTCTCGGAACAATTGCGGCTGAGTGCTCACCAAAATGTAGATCCTGATCAAACGTCACACCCAAGATTTTTGGGTGTAGGACAGTCGGTAGCGTAGTGCCATCGACGTGGATGTTCAAAATGGTCGACATTTGGGGCGTCCATGTTGTAAATAAGGTCGCGGAAGATTTAGTCGGTGATAATGCCAGGTTTCGCGAGGCGAAAAAACTGGAGAGATCAGGGAGGTAGCCGTTTATTTTATTGCATAGCGCATCGATCTTTGGGCCTGGGCCTGTGGCCATTATTGTGCAGTCATCGGCGTAGGAAACGATTGTGACTCCTTCCGGTGGTGAAGGTAGCTTAGATATGTAGAAATTAAACAAAAGTGGGGATAGGACACCACCCTGTGGCACCCCTTGTTTAATTCTCCTTGGTTTTGATGTTTCGTTTCTAAATTGCACCGATGCCTGCCGACCACCCAGATAATTTGCGGTCCATCTTTTAAGACATGGGGAAGGGTAGACCCTTCCAGGTCCTGCAGTAACGAGCCATGGTTGACCGTATCAAAAGCTTTTGATAGGTCTAGCGCTACGAGTACTGTTCTATGGTGGGGGTATTGATTTAAATCGCAATTTATCTGGGTGCTAACGGCATTTAGCGCGGTGGTAGTGCTATGGAGTTTTCTGAAGCCTTGCTGATGAGGGGCTAGCTGCAAATTTGCTTGGAAATAAGGGAGCAAAATGGCTTCAAGCGTCTTTGCCACTGGCGATAGGAGAGATATCGGACGATAACTCACCTATGTTAGCTGGTTTCCCAGGCTTTAGTAGCGGGACCACCTTGGTCATTTTCCATTTCTCAGGTATGACAAAGGTGGAAAGAGACAGATTGAAGACATGCGCTAAATATTTGAAACCCTCTTTCCCTAGGTTTTTAAGTATCGGCATGGCTATGCCGTCTGGGCCCACTGCTTTGGATGGTTTAGCACGACCAATGGCGTCCTCAACCTCTTTAGCGGTGATGGTGATTGGTGACGCGCTGAATTTGTGTTTATGTGCGCGTCTATTGGCTTTCCGTCTATATTTGTCGACCATAGGATGCATTATATATTGTCGGCAGAAAGCGCTCGCGCATTTTTTCGCGTCCGACAGCACTTTGTCGCCAAAGGCGATGGAAACTTTGTCTTTGTGCTTAGTCGGATTCGATAGGGACTTTACGGTGGACCAAAGTTTACCCACACCGGTAGAGAGGTTACAACCTCTTAGATGCTCCTCCCATTTCGCCCGCTTGTGTTCATCCACAAGCAATCTGATGCGTTGGTTTATATCCCTTATTTGGGGGTCGCCTGGATCAAGCTGTCTTATAAGGTCACGTTCTCTCGCTAAGTTTGTGGCCTCCGCCGGGAAGTGGGGCCGAATTTCGGGAATTCTCCCGGCGGGAATGAAATGTGCCGTGGCGGATTTAATGACGTTACGGAAGGCACGCTCCCCTTGGCGGGCTTCAGTCGGGATAGGGAGGGCAGCTAGGCGGCTGTCTGTAAAGGATTTATATTCTTCCCACTTTCCTTTTTTGAAGTTTATGAAAGTGCGTTTTTCAGTGACGATGAAGTCGGCGGTACGCTCAAGCGAAATAAGTATGGGCAGGTGGTCGGATGCCAATGTTACCATCGGCTGCCAGTTGACGCAGTTTACGAGTTCTGCGCTCACGATTGAGATATCTGGCGAGCTGTGACAGCTTCCTACCATACGTGTGGGGGGCGTCTCCGTTTATTGTGCGGAACGTCGTTTCTACTATTTGATCCGCCAACATCTCACCCCTACTGTCCGCCCGCAAGTTTGAATGCCATAGATCATGATGGGCATTGAAATCGCATAAGATAATGCGATTGTTGCCAGTGAGTAAGGCCCTGATATTAGGGCGGTATCCACTGGGGCAACAGGTGGCAGGAGGGATGTAGATGTTGATGATTTCTAGGTTTGCATCGCCTGACAGGACAGATAGGCCTTGACGTTCTAAGACATTGTCCCTGCGGTCGATGCCAGGATCAAATATATAATATTGCACAGAGTGGTGTATGATAAACGCGAGACCGCCTCCATTTCCGCTCTCGCGGTCTTTCCTGTGGACGTTATACCCAGAGCAGGTCTGCAATGCAGATCTTGCTGTGAGTTTAGTCTCTTGAATCGCAGCAATGCGGATATTGTGCAGCTTCATGAAATCGACTATCTCCGTAATCTTCCCAGTTAGTCCATTACAGTTTAACTGCAGGATTCTGAAGTGCATAAGGGGAGACGTCGCTACTCTGGGGGTAAGTGACTGGTGACTACGCCTGGGTTGGGGAAGGCCAGGACGCAATTGCTGTTGTGGCCCTAGGACTGGGCGTCCTTGGGCAAGCATCGGGGTACCCGGATGATTTGGGTTTGCGACCTGGCATCATGGCGTGATGAAACCCGTCGGGGGGTTGCCGTCGCGGAGACCAGAGCATCTAGGAAAGTGGCACCACCCAAGGCAGGAGCTGCATTGGGCGGATGTCGCTAACATATATATTCTGTGCTGGCAAACGGTGCAAACGGAGGTAGGGACTAAGAGTCTGTTTCCCTGACCTACACGATTGCTGCCGGAAAAGAGGGGGGGAGAAGACGGGGGCAGGGGCTGTTGCTCAGCATTGCTTCCGACTCTACTACGAAGATTGTAGTTATGAGTGGTAGCAGCTGTTTGAGTTGTTGGCGCCGTGGGGCGCGAGCAGCAGCGGGTACTTGTTGTGGCTTGTTGAGCAGCGGGGCTGATGGAAGGTAGTGGGGGAGGGGGGGGGGGGGGGCTTAGACGTAGACTACGGGACGCCCTTGGGCGTGAACAGCAAGGAGCCACAAAAGATTTATAAAAGTTACGTGGACGTCGGGTTTTGGGATCAAGCCCAGAACAACCTGTCCGATGCAACCATCCCTTACACGAGACACACTGAACAGAGTATGACCGTCCTAAAACGATTATTTTCCGGCAGATGCAGCAAAACCATTTCTCAGGACCGGGGCCAGGAGACGGACCCGGATTAAATGGGGTTACACATACAATTGAATACAATTATATCATTATACAAATTAAATGGGGTTACACTGAAATGACAGTCCTTCGTCGGGAAAAATCCCGAGTCGCTCCGGTACATAGAACCGACTGCCTTGGGAAGCGTACTGAAACCGTAATAGGAGGGAGTGGGACAAAAAATTGAAGAAAAAATACACGAAAATAAAGTAGTGGCATATAGGTATTAGCGGATATGTGAGATTTGCAAATGTTCTATGGTGGACCAAAAGCCTAATTAAACTTCCTTAACCCTAATACGCCAATTACACGGCACAAGTATCCTTGTGCCAATTACCAATTTGCACAAGGATTTGCTCGGTGTGTGCAGTGTTTGCACTATTTACGCAGAGAACTGCGCCAAAATCAAAACGATTTTGATATTTACGCATGTCTGCAAATATTGCACATGCTTTTTTCTTCGTGTGTGGCGAATGGTAACACAGTTTACCTGTGGTTTCTGATAATATAACATCAATAATTATTACTTAAAAATGTTAATATCGAAGGCGTAAGGACCATCTCTAGCTTGTAACATGAATTCACACAAATTCAATAATACATAATAGTTTATTATACAATTAGAATACATGTTTCATTTGTTGCGCTAGTTGAAAAATGAATATTGCGCAGTGCTGCAATGAGTTGAGCTGGCCCTACAATTAAAATATATATGTTATAAATACAATGGAAAATAAACGCTTCTGGTGCGAGTTTTTTACTTATACCGTGAATTACCAGCACTGTGGAAAATAAAGAGTGATTTTTTAAACAATTAGTGCCTTTTTTATACAATTAAAACACATGTTTCATTTGTTGCGCTACTTTAAAAATGAATATTGTGCAGTGTTTTTGGGCCGTGTATGTCAAAATTTTCATTTGCACAAATTTCGTCGTTTTATATCTGCGCATGGCTTTTGTGTCATGTATGGGCCGTCTAACGCCATAGTCGTAACCATACCCATATCCATATCCATATCCGTGATCGATTAATGGTGCCTTAATCTAAAAATCGTGAAAATTTCATAAAAATGAAGAAAACACAAAAAATTACAAACATATTCCACAAAAAATAAGTCTCTTAGTCATAACGTATCCAAAACAATGAATAAAATCTACACAAACTTATTAAATTCACCAACTCAAATATTTTTAAGTTATGGATATGGCGAGAAATCAAAAACCAATAGGTTGGTAATGGTATGGCACTATTAATCGATTAGCCATTTTATCTGGTTATGGTTTTGTGGTTATAAAAGTCAAATTAAACTTCCTTCACCCTAACGCCATAGTCGTAACCATACCCAATATCCACAACCATCTCAATGTGATCGATTAATGGTGCCTTAACCTAAAAATCGTGAAAATTTCATATAAATGATGAAAGCGCAAAAAATTACAAAGATATTCCACAAAAAATAAGTATCTTAGTCATAACGTATCCAAAACAATGAAGAAAATCTAAAACAAGTTATTAAATTCACCAACTCAAATATTTTTAGGTTATGGATATGGCGAGAAACCAAAAACCAATTGATTGGCTATGGCGTTAGCGTTATGGTATGGCACCATTAATCGATTACATTCCTTTCCATAAGGTAGGTTCGATCAGCTGATTTATCTGGTTATGGCTTTATGGTTATAAGTCACCATTCATTCGCCCTTAAGTCACCATTACTTGGCCCTTTAGCTGTGCTAAGTCAAAACAGGAATTTCTTTCAAAAGACATTAGGGGGAGTTATTAAATCATATAAATTTATAGGGTGTAAAATTATATCCATTTGCACACGCTGTTATATGAACGCACCTAGTAATATTCTTGATAAACTTAATAGTCGATCAGCTGTATTATTGCCAAAAAATCTTTGTTATACAAATAACAAAATGCTAAGATTAAGCGAAAAATCAAAACTGAAACATCTTTACTAAGAAATTCTTGTAAATGACTTGCTGATGACGGAGATTTCTGATGAAAAGGACGGCAATTATGTTTGCAAGGTTGCATTCCTTTGAGTTTACCGCGTTTACACCATGAAATGTGCGCGTAAATTTATACAAATTGTGTAAATGAATTTTCATACAAAATTTGACAGTTCGTTTACACACTAGATAAATGTGTACGTTTACACACTTTATAAGGCATTTATAAGGTTAAATGAGTCCCCCTATTAACGAAACACCGAAAAATGACTATGGAGTGCTCCGAAACCGGGGGTGGAATCCATAGTATTTTTGCGCAGAACACCTTTCTGCATTGGCGACCTTTGCCGCGCTTATAAAAAATTACGCTGGATGGGTCCAACACCGGTTTGTGGATACAACAAAATCATCCAAATTACAACAACCACATGAAAATTTTCAATTTCTTTGCAAACATCTCTTGACAGAGCTAAAATTATTGACCTCCGCCTTCGGATTATTTTTGTCGAGTTCTTTTGACACCACTCTCGATATCTTTGGACGCGTATTAGCAGTGTTGTTTTAGTTGTTGTTGTTGTAGCGATAAGGTTGCTCCCCGAAGGCTTTGGGGAGTGTTACCGATGTGATGGTCCTTTGCCGGATACAGATCCGGTACGCTCCGGTACCACAGCACCATTAAGGTGCTAGCCCGACCATCTCGGGAACGATTTATGTGGCCTCGTCTGTTAGTGAAACAGGATTCGCCGCGGATCGGTGAGGTTGACAATTGGGTTTGGATAAGCTATATACTAACTTCCCCCAGCGGGTTAGGGGGGTCAGAATATACCCGCGGTAGGTATGCCTGTCGTAAGAGGCGACTAAAATACCAGATTCAAGGGGCTGTGTAGCGCAACCCTGCAGGTTGCCAGCGCAACATATAGCTTCTCCAAACCCAATTGTCAACCTCACCTATCCGCGGCGAATCCTGTTTCACTAACAGACGAGGCTCTGGCGACCCTAAGCTCCTTATGGAACTTGGGGTTGGGAAGGGAGGGGATGGCCTGAAGGTTTAATGTGGCCACATAAATCGTTCCCGAGATGGTCGGGCCAGCACCTTAATGGTGCTGTGGTACCGGAGCGTACCGGATCTATATCCGGCAAAGGACCATCACATCGATAACACTCCCCAAAGCCTTCGGGGAGCAACCTTATCGCTACAACAACAACAACAACAACAACTACGCTGACAACCTGAAAGGTTGCGCTAACAGCCCCTTGAATCTGGTATTTTAGTCGCCTCTTACGACAGGCATACCTACCGCGGGTATATTCTGATCCCCTAATCCACTGGGGGTGTCATGCTGTTGTATAGAATTACCCAAAATAGAAAGGTAACGTTTTACAATACGGGGCACCACCTAATTTTTATCAAAGATGGTATCAAAAGACGCGTTTTTCGAATTCGAAAGCGAAATTTAAATTTTTTATTTCTGTCAAAAGATATAAGCAAAAACTCGCTTCAAATTTTCATGTAGTTGTTGTACTTTGCCAGATTTGTTGTACCCACACACTAATGCAGAAAGGTGTTCTGTGCGCATTTAATTTTGATCCCTAAACCATTGTTGGACCCACCCAATTCTAAAGGTTCAATTTCTTGTTATATATCATTTTTGTGTCACGGTTTAATTTCCTTTTTGCTTCTATTTCACACTTCTCTCATATTCACCAAATTCTGGTAAATAATGTCTTTCTTAAGAGACCTGCAATCCTTAAAAACCTATCAAATCTATATAAAATTACACTCAAGAAATGTTGTTGTTGTTGTTGTTGGTGTTGTTGTTGTAGCGGTGCTTCGCCCCATCCAATGAGTGCGACTGATCACAAATTTCATCAATATCCTCTAACGGGAGTCCAAGGAAACTTGCAGTTTCAACAGTGGTGGACCATAATGACAGGGGTGTTAGAGGCGTTGATTCCACATTACAATTGAAGAGATGGTTTGTGTCATGTGGGGACACATTGCAAGTGGGGCATAGATTTTGTATGTCGGAGTTGATTCTGGATAGGTAAGAGTTTAACCTGTTACCTGAGTGATTCGCGTTTCCCTAGGGAGTATGCGTTCCTCTTCCGAAAATTTTGGGTACTGTTCTTTGAGTACTGAATTCACCGGGCAATTCCCGGCATAAAGGTCCGACGCCTGTTTATGGAGTTCGCTGAGGACCTGCTTGTGTTTTTTGGCTTCTCAGAAGCCGTATTTCCTCATAATGCTTACGGAGATGACTCCTTAAGACCCTAGGCGGTGTTGGCTCATCAATCAGATGTCTGTTTGGATGCCCAGGTTTCTGGGTATTCAACAGGAACTGTTTTGTTAGCATCTCATTTCTCTCCCTGATGGGGAGTATTCTCGCCTCGTTATGTAGATGGTGTTCTGGGGACATAAGAAGACAACCCGTGGCGGTTCTGAAGGCAGTACAATCTCAAGAAATGTTCGAGCACATGCATGCTTTTTGTGCATGCTCAGAGACGTGTTTGTTTACGCTAGAGGGTAGTGACTGCACTTACGAGCTAATGTCCAAATGTATTGAATTTGTGCACAGGTAGTGTGTTTTTGCACAAAATCTGAGATAGGGCGTTATTCAACCGAACTCTGGGATAGAGCGTTTTAGAAATTTCGAAATGGGGCGTTATTCAAATATCATCTGCACAACTCGATATAGGGCATTAATAGGCCTCTCGAAAGATAACCTAAGAATCCTAACCGCTATTCTTACAGGACACTGTAGACTGAACAGCCACATGCAAAAGCTGGGTATACTACCGAACAACACATGCCGATTTTGTGATCGATCAGCAGAGACGGCGGACCATATCCTCTTGGAGTGTGATGCAATCTCAAGACGTAGGGCTAAGTTTATGGGCTCACCATGGCCAGAGCATTCTCACATCAAACCACTCAAGCCAGGTGAACTGCTAGGGTTCATCAGAGATGTCGGCTTGGATGAGGTGTTGTGAAGCAGCTGAGGGCACAATAGACCAATGGTCGCAGTGCGATCCTCAATTAATTATCTATCTAACTACGAAAATGAAGATAATCTTATTATATGTAAACTATACAGTTCTTAGTCGTTCACTTTTGTCTTGGGGTTTTTTAATAGCCGCCATTGCTCTGTACTCAGTAGCCACGGTCGTAACTGTGTTCAGTGCAAATATTGTCATTACATTGTGCATAAATGCATAATTTGTCATACAAAGAAAGTCACCGACAAAGATCTGTGTATGTTAATACTTTAATTTTTGCATTTTTTAAATTATTGTGCATTTGGTTTTATAGTTTCCGGACAATTATCTACTTCCCAATTTAGTAAATTTAATCAATTTAATCTTTTTTAACTAAACTGCAACAAACTCAGTGTATTTTTCCTAGTACGTTAATTAAACGAAAAAGTTACATTTGTGTGGGTATAAGCAATGCTAAGTATGTAAATATGTACATACAATGCTATATATAAAATCTTATTGGAACTAAAGTTGTTGTTGTAATACAAATGTTTACAAACTTATTCATATTTACATTTTGTGTTTGGTGTGTATTTAATAATACTTGCGTTTCTTTAAGTTTTAATATTTACCCGAAAGACGAGGACGATTCTTAATTGGGGCAAAGTCCAAAGAAAATATTCCTCGAGATGCAACACACATACGTACATATATCCATACATATCCGCATGGTACATGTTACCTACTCTTGCAAAAATTGTAACATATGTACATATATGTGCAGACTAGAGATGGGCATTCCGTTGAATATCCAACCCCGGCACCTGGGGCCTCGGTCGGTATCGCGATGGAAAAGAAAAGGTAAAAGTCTAGTTGAGGGGTCGACTGCTAATACGCTACCAAAATATCGAGAGAGGTGTCAAACGACAGGTTTTGACATCAGTGTTAATAATCCGAAGGCGGAAAATTAAAATTTTAATTTGTTCAAAAGATATTAACGAAAAACCGAAAAATTGCCACGTAGCGCTCCGAAACCTGGGTGGGATCCATATTATTTTTGCGCAGAACACCTTTCTGCGTTGAAGGCCTTCGGCCGCGCTTTAAAAAAATTACCCTGGGTGGGTCCAACACCGGTTTGGAGACCGAAACTATATCCGCGGAAAACACTTATGTTCACAATTTTTTTTGTGGGTGCAGGGTTCAAAGGGCTGTGTACCGCAACCCTTCAGGTTGCCAGCGCAATATATAGCTTCTCCAAACCCAATTGTCAACCTCACCTATCCGCGGCGAATCCTGTTTCACTAACAGACGAGGCTCTGGCGACCCCAAGCTCCTCATGGATCTTGGGGGGTGGGGAGGGAGGGATGGCCTGAAGGTTTAATGTGACCATATAAATCGTTCCCGAGATGGTCGGGCTACCACCTTAATGGTGCTGTTACCGGAGCGTACCAGATCTGTATCCGGCAAAGGACCAATCACATCGATAACACTCCCCAAAGCCTCAGGAGAGCAACCTTATCGCTACAATAACAACAACTGTGTTTCTTTACGCGAATATATAACTGGGTTTGTGACAAAACGACGTTTATCATGGGTATAGTGTGGTGTATATTTTTCAGTCATGGTAAATAACACATATTTTCGAGTGTATAACACATATATACTGTACCCATTGTGCCGAAAAACCTTCAAAGCGATACCGCCCTCCCACCCCATAGATCCATGAAGAACTTGTGGTCGCCGGAGCCTCGGCTGTTAAAGAAACAGGATTCGCCACGTGTAGGTGCGACTGACAATTGGGTTGGAGAAGTTATATATAGCGCTGGCAACACCTTGAAAGAGTTGCACTACTCTGCAAAAATCGTTGGATCCAATGGACCAACTCATCTTTCTACACGAACATATTGTAAGCCGATCATTGCTCGTTACTACACAATGTTTATTGGACTGTGGGTACTCCATGTATTACTCTGATATAATGCGAAGCTGGAATATTTGGTCCAGTCCTAGGACATTGCAATGTTAATTGGACCATATTTTTTGTATGCATTGTGGTTAATTTTGGAGCAATCGGTTGGTCCATAGCATGGATTACTTGCGATTTTTGCAGGGCACACAGCCCCTTGAATCAATTTGGTATTTTAGTCGCCTCTTACGACAGACATACGGCGGGTACGCTGGGAGACGCCCCAAATGTTAAGAGCTGTATCGAAACACACGTTAGGTTCCCAGAACCTTAAGGACTGTCATACACCCCAAAATCTTGGGTGTGACGTTTGATCAGGATCTACATTTTGGTGAGCATTCAGCCGCAATTGTACCGAAAATCCGGAGCCGTAAAAAAATGCTCAAATCTCTTGCTGGCAGTACTGGGGGAAAAGATAAAGAAACGCTCATCACTACTTACAAAGCAATTGGCCAGGCGATTGCATGCTACGCTGCCCCGATATGGTCGCCAAGCCTAAAGACTACTCAGTGGAAGAAGCTACAGGCCTGCCAAAATACTGCCCTCAGAACCGCCACGGGTTGTCTTCTTATGTCCCCAGAACACCATCTACATAATGAGGCGAGAATACTCTTCATTAGGGAGAGAAATTAAATGCTAACCAAACAGTTCCTGTTGAATACCCAGAAACCTTGGCATCCCAACAGACATCTGATTGATGGGCCAACACTGCGCAGGGATTAAGGAGTCATCTCCGTAAGCATTATGAGGAAATACGGCACCTGATAACACAGCCGTATGAAGCAAAAAAACACAAGCAGGTCCCCAGTGAACTCCACAAACAGGCATCGGCCTTCTATGTCAGGAATTGCCCGGTGAATCCTGTACTCAAAGAACAATACCCTAAGTTTGCAGAAGAGGAACGCACACTCCCTAGGGAAACGTGGGTCACTCCAACTCTACTTCGATCTGGATACTGTAACAGGTTAAACTCTTACCTATCCAGAATCAACCCCGACATACAAAATGTATACCATGCTTGCAATGTGTCCCCACATGACACCAACCATCTCTTCAATTGTTATGTGGAACCAACGCCTCTAACACCCCTCTCATTATGGTCCACCCCTGTTGAAACAGCAAGTTTCCGTCGACTCCCGTTAGAGGATATTCATGACAATTTGTGATCGGTTACACCTGTTGGATGGGGCGAAGCACTGCTACAACAACAACAACAGCCTATATGACACTACTTTATTTTTGCTTGGATTCCAAGCTCAAAAAACTGACGAAACTTTATCCGAAAGTCAAAATACAAAAACAAATTTCCAACAAGAGAAAATAGAGACCAATATTGTCCACATGTTTTAAAAATGTTTGTAAATTGTCGAGCTCGAGGCCATACAATATTAAATAACAAACAAAGAAAACTTTTTATTTGTATATTTATATATTGTCGTTTTTTTTTATTTATCGATATTTCGACTTCAATTAGAAGTCATCTTCAGGACTAGAAATACAAAAATACATGTATTATAATAAAAAACGTAAAAAAAATCTTACAAACTAAAGGCCAAAAAACCAACAAAAAACACATGTTTTAAATTTTATTTTTTTATTAACATTATTCACAACAAACACTGCAAATAACACAGAATATTATTCCGCGCTCTGGTTGGTCACTTATTTCACCCGAATGTTCATTTTAGTTGTGAATTTATGCACAAAATTTTCAAACAAAATAATCCATTCAAGGTTTGAAGCGAACTCAGGGCCAGAACAATAATTTTTTGTAATGTTTACTGTTTTTTTTAATTTTTCTATAATTGGAAAATTTTTTTTTTACTATTCCAAAAACAAAATAAAATTTTTCAATTATAGAAAAATTAAAAAAACAATAATCATTACAAAAAATTATTGTTCTGGCCTTGAGCTCGTTTCGAAACTTGAATACTTTATCAATAAACCGATAAAACAAAAACAATTGTTAAAACAAAATAATGATTTATCAGAAAAAATTAAAAAACAAAAACAACCGAATGTCAAAAAAACCCTAACGAAATACAAACTGCATCGTTTGTTTTTAACAAACTAGATGTTTTCTTGTATTTTCTTTTTTTTTTGGAACATAGCTTATATTAGGAGGGCATGTGACAAAAAATGAAAAAAATAGAAAAAAAAAATACACGGAAATAAATTAGTGTCATATAGGTATAAGGAAAAAAATATATTGAGCCTGAAACATTTGAATTATATATGTATTATTTTTAAAAGATTACTTGAATATCAAGCGTTGCGCATTAGAAGGGAATTGTTAAACCATGTTTTAGGGAAAACATTACCCTGTAGCTCTGCAGGTTAGCCACTAGTTATGAGAGTGTTTTTGCCCGTTGTACCAGGGGCCACCTTGGGGCAGCCCCGCATATACACATTCTGCCGTTTTAGCATTGACATAGATGTGCAGACTTTGGAGGTACACTTTTTCTCAACATGCTTGAGAAATATCCACTGTAGGGGCATGATAATAAATAGGGCCACGCTAGAATAACAGGATTTTTCGTGTATTTTTTGTTTGTCTAGGGGTCAAGCTGCCAAAAAGATATGAGTCATTAACCAATGTATGAGTCGGTATCCACTATTTTTCAATAAAAACTGTTTTACTGTATTCTCAATCGATATAAATGCATATAAATCGTGCTAGAGCATATTATTATTGTCTCAGATGACCATTGCGTTTTCGTCCTAAAGGAAATTTCCATCTCGAAAAACCACAATTTCGCCTTAAACAGTAACGGTATGGCAACGCTTCTGAAAAAAAAAACAAACATTATGAAACTTCAAAAATCCCCAAAAATTTCAAAAAATTTTGAGTGGAACTACCTTCTTTTTTGTATCATGGAATATTGTACTGTGAAATGAAATAAGACCTAGTTTACATATAACGAGATAATCTTCGTTTTCGTACTTAGCTCTTAATCGCATATAATTTTCTTGCGGATAGTAATCTCTTTCCTAGAGATGAAACACATGTAAATGCGTAGATTATCTGCAAATGGTCAAAGACCATATTTGACATTTTTCGAATAATTCAAAAACATTCTTCGCAAACTTTGTACTGATAATTATGTCGCATATTCATGTTCAAAACAAAGTAGGTGTTAAAGTCTAAAGTTTCTAAGATGTGAACAATACCTTAAACATTAAAAGCTAAACCCTGATTGACAACCGAGAATCATCTGAGGTCTCAGTTTATCATTATCACAGAGCTGCACAACCCCGATACACTTATAGCACTTTTGTTTTTGTTTTGCCCCGAATCATAGGCACAGTAACAAATTTACACATCAAATATAAAAAACAAATTTAGAGCACTCCCGTATACCCTCACATATAAATTAATTCTTATGGAAGTTTTTATTTTCATATGCAAAACCAAGGCGAATCTAGACAAGGAGATGGCATAGCGAACTCGACTAATTGTTCGTGCAGAAGAATGTCAAGTCAAAAGAAAATTTTCATTGATTTCGATTAATTGACATAGTAGCCGTGTTTTTTTACACGCGTATACGTTTCGTTTGCGCGTGAAAAAAAACGGCTATCCTCGCTTAGATAATGCTTAGGAGACCCATCTAGCGACAGTGGTTAAACAACTAGCTACAGCTACAGGGTGTACCGAAAAGCGGAGACACAACCCTCTGTTGTATTTCTGTGTATAAAGCTGGAGACATTGGTGCTTTGTCGGTAACCTTATAACAGCTGATTCGACCAATCTTATTATTATTATTATTTATTTATTATTACGGCGTTTTAAGGCTAAAACTTAGATTATTACAAATTTTTAAATACATTTTAATAATAATAGGATTTCTAGCGTTTGGGGTGTCGGAATGCATGAGATTCCGATCAGCACGGGAACTGGTGGTCTCAACGGGCGAGTCTTGGAGTCATATCATTGGGAGGTTGGAAGGACGTATTCTCAATCCTGCCCTACTCCAAGACGTATGATTACCCAGTTTTATTATTTATGCTGTCGGAATGCATTTGATTCCGGTCAACCCAAAAGCTAGCAGCTCAGCAGAATAAGCCATTCTTATCGGACGGTTGGAAAGGACGTGTTTCCAATCCTCCCTGTACCAGCTTTTATGTAAACATAATTAATTATAATATATCATTGTTGTAGGAATATACGTGATTCACATGAACACTCCAACTGTTTGTCTGGGACGATATTTTCAGGAATTCTTTCCTAATTTGATTGCGAGCAATATATGTTTTTGACCTGATGCATAAGGTTCCTCTGTGTCTATTTGGATTGCCGTGTACGCTCAAGGATCAGTAACATGAAATACAGATACAAAATATTTTATCTTATTGGAAGAGTTTTTCAATATTCTAATAAACTTTTTTTGAAGGTGTTTAAGTTTTCACAATTTTTAACATGATTAGGTAGTTCATTAAAACATTTCAGGCCTTTGTAAAATATATTTTGCTTGTCCATTTCTGTTTTGAGAAGAGGTAATCTAAAATTATTATTTTCCCTGATTATGTAAGAATGGGTTTCATTCACATAAACAAGTTTTTCACTTAGGTAGGCTGGTAATTTACCATGCTTGATATAAAATACAAATTTCATACTATGGTAAAATATCTACTGTTTCACGCTCAGCCAGTTTAGTGCATCAAGCATAATCTTTATTGAAGTGTCGTACCTCACTTTCAATATAAATCTCATAGCTTTGTTTTGCATAATTTGTAACCTGTCTACTTGTGTTTCATTGGCAATAAAGAATATTGTAGGGCAATATAAGAAGTGCGGTTCTATGATGGATCTATAAACTTTCAACTTATATTTCTTACTAATAAGTTTACACGATCTCTTCCAAAATCCAATTTTTTTGCCCATTTTGGCAACAATATAATCAATATGATCTGTAAACCTCAGTTTATTGTCAATCAGGATCCCTAAGTACTTAAATATTTTGACATCCTCAATGCTCGTATTCATTATTTTTAGATCAAAATTAAGTGATTTTCTATTGGTCGTCCTAGATAAAACCATGAACTTAGTTTTGTTAACGTTAAGTTTGAGTTTATTAGTGCAAAGCCATCTATACAATGAGTCCAAATCTTCTTGCATTTTGCTCCTTGCTATTGAAATGTCCGTTTCATTTACTTCAAGTAGCGCATCATCTGCAAACAACCTGACTTTACTATATTTCAGTGCTGATGATATGTCGTTTATGTAAATGTTGAACAGGATTGGTGCTAATACCGACCCTTGTGGTAAACCTATGTCCACTTGTGCCTCGGATGAGACTACTGACTCGATGGTTGTTCTTTGTTTCCGGTCTGATAAGAAGCTTCTAAACCACTGCAATTCATTTTCCCTAATACCAATTTTTTGTAGTTTATCGAGCATTATATTCCTATCAATTGTTTCGAACGCTCTTTTCAGGTCAATGAAAACTGCTACTATATGTTTTTTTAGGCTCAGCTCTTCCTTCCAGCTAGATATGACGTAATTTAACGCCGGGTCGCAAGAGTGCCTTTCTCGGAAACCGGATTGTTCCTTTATAAGGATTTTATTATTTTCTAAGTAATTAAGCAGTTGATTTTTTATTACAATTTCCAGAATTTTTTCTATGTTCGGCAATGTATTTATCGGCCTTAGTTCTTCTGCCATTATTGAATCTTTTACTTTCCTAATTGGTACTATTGTCGAAATTTTCCACATATCTGGCACTATTCCAGTAGTCATGGATTTGTTTATAGCGGTTGCATAGAAGAAACCCATGTACGATACCGAATCTTTAATTACGCCTTCTGAAAGTAAATATTTCCCCCCAGTTTTATTTTTGAACCTTTTTGCTATACGTATAACATCCTCAACCGTAATTTCTTCGAATTTTAAACATGACCTAGTTGTAAATTGGAAGTCGTTCTGACTCTGAACAACTTCAATTTCCCTGTTTATATCAACAATGCTATCTATAAAGAAGGAGTTCAATGCTTCAGCAATATCGCGGGGTGTATCATATGTCACACCTTTTACGATCACCGTCAACATCTTTTCTTTTGGCCCCGTTAAGTTTACAGCATGCTTAAGATACTTCCACATTAGCCTGCTATCTGAACAATTGATATCAATATTATTCTCCATGTATTTAATCTTTTTAAATTTGATTAGTTTTTTGTAGTACTTCGCGACCATGTTATATTCGGTATAGTCACCCGTTGTTCTAGCTTAGGAGTGCAACCGGTAGTTTAGTTTATTCAATTCTGTCAATTCTTGGTCATACCATTTATTTCTTAACTTTACCGTACTGTTTTTTCAAACGTTAGTACTCCCATACAATCTAGTAAACAAGTCTTTTTATAGTTGACCATGTCGTTGACATTCATGCTTCTTATTAAACTTAGATCGCAATTCCTCAGTAGAGTCGTCAAGTTATCGGCCGAATAATTCTCCCAGGATGTTGATGAAATGACTCTTCGTAACGGATTTGAATTACTTACTTTTATAGCAAATGAAATAGTTTCGTGATCGGATATTCTGTGGTCTTCAAGATTTACACAAGACAGTATATCAGCGTTTGCATATAATAAATATATTTTTGTTTGAGAAGTTTCCGCGACTCTTGTATTGAAATTTATTTTTTGTTTCATTGCCCTACGTGCACAAATTTCATTCAGTTTGTAGCTACTCGAAGAGTTAATATTTAAGTTTATATTGAAATCTCCAACTAGAAGGGAATTCGTATCTGATTCTAATACTTCTGATAAAAACTCTCTACGTGATTTAAAAATTCACTGTCACTAGAACTTGGGGAATGGTACAACACACCTATTTGCCACTTAATGTCCACTTGCTTTAATTTTACTATAGCACACCATACATTTCTATCAATTGATCGATTAACTTTGTACTTGATTTCCTTTTTCAGTAATAAAACGACCCCTCCCGTATGTCTACTATGAGAGTCGCAGCGAATTAATGTATACGGTGCAATATTAATTTCAGAATCAAGAATATCTGAAGTTATACGTGTTTCTGAGCATAAAACAATGTCCGGATCCACTTCTTCTATCATTTTTTCGAGCTCTGCTTTATTTGCTAACAAACTACAAATATTCAAGTAGACACATTTCAAATCAAAAACATTTATTACTGAGCCTGTACGTCTTGGTTGCTAAAAACCAACTCGTTGTTTTTCCAGTTTAAGCTTCCTTTGATAAACTGGGCAGTCATGGCTCATTATGTTATGATCTATATTGAGCTTAAAACCTATCTGATTATTGGCATCTACGCAATTACCACATTTATTAATGGCCATGCTCTCCTTGCAGTTTTCTGCCCCATTTTCTCCCAGACATTTACTACATCTCTGTTTCAGAGTGCAATTGGCAGCTATGTGGTTAAACCCTAAACATTTGTAGCACCTTTTTACAGTTTGACCGTCATAAACTGGGCAGCGATCCCATCCAACATTAATTTTCTTATGTCTCAGGATGGCCTCATAATATTTATGCTCTATTTCTATAACTGCATTAATATGTTGTCCTCTATTTTCTTTTTTAGCGCGTTTAATTGTAATACATTTCATTTTAGCTTCCCTCAGTGTATCATTCTGCGCAAGGATCCGGCTAACTATTTCGCTCTCGGTATGCTCTGCGCTAATATTAGCTACCACAACTCTAGGAAAATAAACTTTTGGCTCAGCTATATTATACACATTTGTATCCAACTTTTCTGTTAGCGTATCTCTAATTTATCCTTATCGCCTGCTGTATTAGCGCTTATAATTATCGTGCCATTATTTTTGTTTTGTACCCCTTTTATGAGAATCAAATCGATTATTGGTGCCGCTAAGGTCGTAACCGTATCGTAGCCAACCAATTGGGGTTTGGTTTACCGTCGTAACAATTAACAGCTGATTACGTTAGGGATACGGATACAGCGATACGTCATACGGCACCAATGACTCCGGCTTAACATATAAGCTGTATCAGTTGTGATATATACTGGACGCGCATAGAATACATGGAATTAGTGCAGAGGGTGAAACATAGACACATATTTCACTTACATCTGAGTATAATGCGTATTGAAATTTAGTAGTACTAATTTTATGCGCAGCAATTTCAGAGGTGTATTTAAAGTTTGTCGCTTAGCAGTCCATATAAAGTTTAAGCAAAAACGTATTCCCTGCAAAAATTTTTGGATTACGTGTTCCATTTTCCTCATGTTGGAGTACTCTAACAATACTCCTTTGCAATGCGTTTGCGGACCACCATCAGCCGATCATTTCTCGTTTTTTAACGACCGTGATCACGACACGATGACGATCGAACAGAGTTGCCACAGGTAAAATATTGCATACAAATAACTGATAATAAAATTTTACTATGGCAACTCTGATAAAATGCAACCGTGCACTGGTTTTATGTATACATACTATAGTATAGAGAAATATTAGTTTCTTTATTCACGCAAATGCTAAATAACATAGGAATATTCGTAGTATAAAATATAAATGTTTTATTGCCCCTCTTCATTTACTTTCATTATACCTTTCATGAAAATGAAATGGTATATTAATTTCGTCACGAAACCCAAAATTGTAAGTCCTTAAAGGAAAATAGATAGACCCACCATTAAGTATACCGAAATAACCAGGTTGAAGAGCTGAGTTGATTTAGCCATGTCCGTCTGTCCGTCTGTCTGTTTGTATGCAAACTAGTCCCTCAATTTTTGAGATATCTTGATAAAATTTGGTGAGCGGGTGTATTTGGGTGTCCGATTAGACATTTGTCGGAACCGGCCGGATCGGACCACTATAGCATATATCCTCCATACAACCGATTTTTCAGAAAAAGAGAATTTTTGTAATATCTTACTCAATTTAACAGATTGAAGATTCAAACTTCACCATATACTTTCGTATATTGCACATATTGTTGCCTGAAAAAATTGATTAGATCGGTCGTATATATAGTATATATTCCCCACAACCGATTGTTCAGATAAGAAACTTTTCGTAATTACTGCCCTATTTTAAGAGCTAGAGGCTTCAAATTTCAACGAATGCTTACGTATATAGCATATATTGTTGTCTGAAAAAATCATACCCGATTGTTCAGATAAGAAACTTTTCGCAATTTCTACTCCATTTAAACAGCTATAAGCTTCAAATTTCACCGATTGCTTACGTATATAGTATATATTGTTGTGTCAAAAAATCATAGAGATCGGTGATATATATAATATATATGATGGTATATATAGTATATATATATAGTATATATATATTTTTTTTTGCGATTTCGGCCCCATTTTAACAGCTAGAAACTTCAAATTTCACCAAATGCTTACGTGTATAGCATATATTGATGTCTGAAAAAATCATTGAGATCGGTGGTATACATAGTATATATCTCATACAAGCGATTGTTCAGATAAGAAACTTTGCGCAATTTCTGCCCCGTTTTAATAGCTAGAAGCTTCAAATTTCACCAAATGCTTACGTATATAGCATATATTGTTGTTTGAAAAAATCATAGAGATCGGTGGTACATATTGTAACGAATTTGTTTGCAAATCCTCTTATTTGCAATCCTCTGCTAAGTTCGAATCACTAAACTGTTGAATAAATAACTCCAATTTGTAATAATGCAAAATGGCCTTTATTAAAGTACTTCACAATAACAAACTGTGCAACGAATAGCTTGCTTAATAACCACACTGATTGATAGCTCAATGAAACTCTACTATTCAAAATAACACTGCTATTGCTCGCTAGATATCGTCTTAATCAAACTGCTTGACAACTCAAATCAAACTGAATTACTTCTTACTCGCTTGCCCCGCTTTTATAGTTTACGCTGCATACTTCTAGGCTCTTCGATTTCCAGAACTTACTAGTTGTTTCGGCTACAAAATCGTCAGCCACAACTACGTGCACAAATTATTGCTCTCTCTTGTGACAACTCAGATAAGATATATGCATGTGTTTGTGCATTGCCGCTCCGCTGCTCGTACATATGTGTAGACGCAATTATTTATTCGTTTATGTAGATACATAAAGATTGAATTAATGATGTGAATGTTTGTAGTTTACAGTCTCTCGCGCGCACATAGGCATATAAGTAAATGCATCTGTGTTTGACATCTCTCTGGGCTGCCTTATATATGTGTATACTTGATTTAATTATTAACGTAAATACTGCTTGGCATGGCCTTAGCATCGCCTTAGTGATGGGATAATTTAGTGATGCTAATATCCGTGACACTGCCCTCCACCTAAGTCTGATCGTCCCGATCAGACAAATCTCTCGATCTAAACGTTGCTAGCCTTTTCAAATGGACCACCTTCATTTTGGTTCGTGGTTTACCGATGGTCTGTATGCGGTACACTACATCGTTGATCCGTTTTACAACTTTGTATGGGCCTTCCCAATTACACTGCAATTTCGGGGACAAACCTTTTTTACGTTGTGGGTTGTATAACAGCACCAAATCTCCTTCCTGAAAACCTTCTGAATTAATTGCTTTATCATATCTGGCTTTCATCTTGTCACTCATAATCTTTGTTCGTTGCCTTATCAGATCATGTATTTCTCTTAGCTCTTCTTCCAAATCACTAGTGGATTTCCTGACATTTCTCTCCGCATTGGCATCTATCCCAAACTTCAAATCAGCTGGCAGTCTAAGGTCATTGCCGAAAATTACTTTTGCAGGGGTTTGGCCCGTTGTCTCATGCACTGCTGATCGGTAAGCCATCAAGAATAATGGTATGCGGGTATCCCATTCTTTATGGTACTTGTCCACTACTTTCCTTAAGTGCTCCTCCAATGTTCTATTGAGTCGTTCTACCATACCATCGGATTGAGGATGCAATGCAGTTGTCCATGTTTTTCGAATGCCCAATGACTTACACATTTCCTGGAACACAGCTGATTCGAAATTCCTGCCTTGGTCAGAATGTAACTCCATTGGTACACCATACCTTGCAACCCAATTGTTTATAAACACTTCGGCTACCGTTTCCGCTTCTTGATTTGGGATTGGGTATACCTCTGGCCATTTGCTGAAATAATCCATAACTACCAGTACATATTTGTTTCCGCCGTTGCTAGTAGGAAATGGACCGGCGACATCCATAGCGATCCTTTCAAATGGCGCACCTGAGTTATATTGCTTCATTTGGCCATGACTTCGTGTTCTGGGCCCTTTCGCTCTGCTGCAAACCTCGCAGTTCGCAATCCACTCAGTGACCGACTGACGGCAACCAACCCAATAGAATCTCTGTTTAATCTTCTCGAGCGTCTTCGTGATTCCAAGATGACCTCCGCTTGGACCATTATGCAGCTCGCTGAGCACATCAGGAATCCTCTTTCTGGGAACAACTATCAGTTTATTCTTGTATTTACCATCCTCACTCTCCCATACTCGATGAAGGCAACCGGATATCAATTCTAAACTGTTCCACTGTGCCCAATATGACTTCGCAATGGGACTCTCTGCTGACATCTCTTCTCTGTTTGGTCTTTCATTTCGTTCGAGCCCTTGCATAACACGTGACAGATCTGCATCTTCTAGCTGGCACTTTCTTAGCTGTTCCTTGTCCCATTCATCTGTACATGTTATAGTCATTAGCCGGACATCTATAATGTCTTCTTTAGCCTCGGCTTTTGAACAGTGCTTGCATTCCAAACTACATGGTCTTCGTGACATTGCATCGGCATTTCCATGGGTACTACCTTTTCGATGCTCAATGGAAAAGTCATAGCTTTGTAGTCGCTCGATCCACCGTGCCAATTGTCCTTCCGGATTACGGAACTGCAGTAGCCATTTTAAAGCTGCGTGATCTGTCCTGACACGGAATCGCTGGCCGTAGAGGTATTTGTGAAAATGTTTAACGCACTCTACCAATGCCAACAGCTCTCTCCGCGTAACGCAGTAGTTCCTCTCTGGTTTTCCAATCGAACGGCTGTAATATGGAACTACCTTCTCCTGTCCATCGACCAGTTGTGATAAAACGCCTCCTATAGCATATCCACTCGCATCTGTATCTAGAATAAATGTTGCTCCTGGAATCGGATATGCTAACATTGGGGCAGTGCACAAACGCTCCTTCAATGTTTGGAAAGCCACTTCTTGCTCCTTCTTCCATTCGAAAGCTTTATTTTTTCTTGTAAGCTCATGGATGCCCTCTGTCGTTACCTTGTGACCCAAATAATTTACTTCCTTTTTAAACAGCGCACACTTTTTTTGTATAATTTGACTCACAACTTGCCGCTTCGCCAGTGGAACACTACGTGGAGCTTGACGGATCGGCCTCGCATCTCCAGTGTCAATTTGATGTTTCACAACGTTGGTGCGGCCTGGTTTAGAACCATCCTGGTCAAATATGTTCGCGTACTTTAGGAGCAGTTGTTTTGCCTTACTCTGATATGCTTCCTCTAGCCCCTGCGTCCATGCCGTGATGTCATTTGAAAGATTAGTATTACTAGCTGAAACGTGTTCCTGGAGCTGTTCACAGTTAATAACTACTTCAGCCTCTTGGCATCTTCCCAAAATAGCTCCTTTAGTCAGTTTGAGTGGTGAATTGAACTCATTGAGTACTCTTACCGGAACACGTCCGTCTTGTTTTGTCATAGCCAGGGTTTTTCCTACAAGTATGTTCAGTGCTGATTTGTTTGCTGCTTCGACAACCCACAATTTGTTTGTCCCACAATCTCCATCAACCTTTGCCCAGATGACTGCTTAGGATTTTGGTGGTATTCGCTGACTCTCTTCCACCAGCACTCGTTTACTGCTGTAGCCTCTCTCGTAGCCGAAATTAAGTGGTACATCCATGTTCTTATATCGCATCGTCTTGCTTTGCATGTCGATCTTGATGCCCTGGTCGATTAAGAAGTCCACTCCAATTATGATTTCATCAACAATCTCTGCCACTATAAAATTGTGTACTACCGTGACGTTCCCAATTGCGACTTCACATGATACTTCTCCTAGAACCGTGCTGTCTTCTCCAGTGGCTGTACGCAATCTTGCTCCATGCAATGGTGTTATCTTCTTGTTGACTAAATCCGGTCGAATGATGGAATGAGATGCACCCGTATCTACAGTCAGTAAACGTTCCTTTCCATCCACATGTCCTCCGACAGTAAGATTGTTTGACCTTCTTCCAATTTGTGAGATAGAGATTATGGGGCATTCAATTGAGGGAGCCAGCTGTCGCCCCTTGCGGCTGACTCGCTTTAGTTTAACGATTGAGTGGACTTGGAGATTTGCTCATCTCCTTCAGCTCTGCGTTTACGGACACCCACATTGTTGGAGCTATTGGGACCGGTGCTGCAATGTCGTGCAATATGACCTGGGTTGCCGCACTTGAAACATTTAATAACTCCGGCATTTTTCTGTTGTGATCCCTTCAGTGCTTCCAAAATTGTGTCTACCCATTCTGGCCTTTCTACTTCTACAAGATGAGCCTTATATGCTGGTTAACTTAATAGGGAGGCAGTTTCCTGGGTCAATGCATGTGATACCGTTTCAGCAAATGTCAGTTTTGGGTTCGCGTATGTAGCTCGCTTCGTTTCCACGTCTCGTATGCCATTTATAAAACTCTGGATTTTTACCCTCTCGGTGTATTCCACGGGTGCGTCCGCATTTGCGAGATGAGCCAACCTTTCAACATCTGAAGCAAACTCCTGCAATGTCTCATTTGCTTTTTGGTAGCGGTTTTGCAACTCAATTTGGAATATCTGTTTTCTATGCTCGCTTCCATAACGTCGTTCTACAGCAGCCATCAATGCGTCATAACTGTTCCGTTCGTACTCTGGAATAGTCTGTAATATTTCGGCAGCTGGTCCTTTCAATGCTACGAAGAGTGCGGCAACTTTATCTTCCACATTCCAGTTGTTCACTGCTGCGGTCTTCTCAAACTGTAGCTTAAAGACTTGGAAAGGAACAGAACCGTCAAAGGATGGTGTTTTTACCTTTGGATTACTCGTTGAAACTGCTGGGCGATTTAGTTGCAACTGCTCAATACGTCCTCTTAAAGCATCCACCTCGGCCTCGATTTTTTCTTCAAACTGTAAAATTTTTGTATCTTGCGCCTCCAACTTCGAGGAAATACGTTCTTCTTGCTCTTCCAGTTGAGCAGAGATCTGCGATGATATCTGTGCTGAAATTTGCGCCGACATTTCGGATATCCGTGCCTCTTGTGCTTCAATCTTCGCTGTTATACGGTTCTCCTGCGATTCCAGCTGAGACGACATTTTTGATGTTATACGTGTCTCTTGGGATTCCATCTGTGATGACATATACGTTTTCTGTTCTTCCAGTTGTGATGACATGTTGGTGGATATTTGTGATGACATTTCTGTTATACGTGCCTCTTGCGCTTCCATCTTAGATGTTACTGTCGATGTTTGAGCAGTTATCGCAGCCAATATCATGTTCAAGTCTGTGCTGGTAATTGTCTGTGATGATTCGTTTTTCTCTTCAATTTTTGTTGTCTCCTCGCCATCAAGATGAGAGACATACTCTTCCACATCAATTCCTTCTAATTCCATTGCCTCTCGTAGTCGTGCCTTAAGTTCGAGTTTAATGCCAGTTGTATTCAATCCACGGTTCTCCAACTCCTTCTTCAGTTGCGGGATCTTCAATTCACTTAACTTTGCCATGTCCTTGTTGTCCTCTGGAATTTATTCAACAATTCCTCTTCTGACACCAATTGTAACGAATTTGCTTGCAAATCCTCTTATTTGCAATCCTCTGCTAAGTTCGAATCACTAAACTGTTGAATAAATAACTCCAATTTGTAATAATGCAAAATGGCCTTTATTAAAGTACTTCACAATAACAAACTGTGCAACGAATAGCTTGCTTAATAACCACACTGATTGATAGCTCAATGAAACTCTACTATTCAAAATAACACTGCTATTGCTCGCTAGATATCGTCTTAATCAAACTGATTGACAACTCAAATCAAACTGAATTACTTCTTACTCGCTTGCCCCGCTTTTATAGTTTACGCTGCATACTTCTAGGCTCTTCGATTTCCAGAACTTACTAGTTGTTTCGGCTACAAAATCGCCAGCCACAACTACGTGCACAAATTATTGCTCTCTCTTGTGACAACTCAGATAAGATATATGCATGTGTTTGTGCATTGCCGCTCCGCTGCTCGTACATATGTGTAGACGCAATTATTTATTCGTTTATGTAGATACATAAAGATTGAATTATTGATGTGAATGTTTGTAGTTTACAGTCTCTCGCGCGCACATAGGCATATAAGTAAATGCATCTGTGTGTGACATCTCTCTGGGCTGCCTTATATATGTGTATACTTGATTTAATTATTAACGTAAATACTGCTTGGCATGGCCTTAGCATCGCCTTAGTGATGGGATAATTTAGTGATGCTAATATCCGTGACAATATATTATATACCCCATATAAACTGTATTTTTTTGCCCCTTTTTTACGGCTAGAAGCTTCAAAATTCATCAAATTTCATCAAATAGTTACGTTTACTTCATATATTTTTGAAATACGTGATTCGTAGTCATAGTTTTTACACGCAGACCACAAAAAACCTGAAACTTTGCATCCTAACACAAAGTACCTACCTATTTTTTATTTTATATTTATCTTAAAAATCGTTTAGGTATGTAGATCTGTTCACTAGATATTTCTTATCTTATACATACGATTATTCGGAGATTACGAACGGGATAAGATTATTGTTCAGCCCCATTCATGAAAGGTATGAAGTCTTCGGCATAGCCGAAGACAGTCCCGTCCTTACTTGTTTTAAATTAAATTCACTCCGATAATTCTTTCCAACACAATTCCTCTTTAGTACTTTGGCATATGATCCTCTGTGGGTGCTCCATGGAGTACTACGTTGAAAGTACTTTGGAAAGTACTCTCACGTATGTACTCCATGGAATACTCACAAACAAAGCGAGAGTGGGATCACCTACTCCTCTCCTAGGACATCGCAATGTTAATTGGAGCACATTTTTTGTATGAATACAGATTAATTTTGGAATACTCCTATACTCCCAAAGGAGTATTCCTTACTTTATTTATGGAGTACTCGCGTTTTTTGAAGGGATGTTAATTGGAGCACATTTTTTGTATGAATACAGATTAGTTTTGGAACACTCCTATACTCCTAAAGGAGTATTCCTTACACTATTTATGGAGTACCCTTCAAAAAACGCGAGTCACAATACTGAATTCGCCTTGATGCAAAGCACTTAAAATCTTAAACGAGTACTACGGTATAAAAACCTAAATTTACACTAACAAATTGGCCACTAAAAATTATTCAAAAATATTATGGCACTGAAATAAATTTGTATTCAAAATTGATTCATTGAGAAAATTTAAATTACTCCAGCCATTTAAGGGTTTGACCCTGGAATTTGAGATAAGACTTGGAAACTTGCATACGTCTTTATTTTGACATTTAATGGCATTAAAAGTCATGATAAGTCGCGCGTATTGAGATGTTCGAGACTCGGGGTCGCAAATACCTCGTTTCCTGTGTATCGCGCTCAGTTCGAAGTTGAACATCATGAAACTCTCCACAGGTCTATCTTGAAGTATTTTTTCGTGGTCTCAACCTTTTATGAGTTAAGGATCGAGCAGAAACATCGATTCAACCGGTGCAATGTGAAGTTGTTGTGCTGCATTTTGAGAATTAAATTTAATTGCTCTTGAGTATTGTGATGATATAGCGATTTACGAAATGTTTTAAGGAAGCGATATATTGAAAATTTTAAGCTTTTTGAACATTTAAATTTTTATTTTAATTTTTTAAATACAAAAAAAAGGTAGTGTATGTATATACAATTTGGTACATGTATTGTGATCTACACTTCAATATAAAAAATTTTGATCAGTACTACTTATCACTATTAACAAATGTTCTTAAAAAATTTCAAAATTTTGTTCAAGCTGTGGAAAAGTTATGAGAACTTCTGCTTTCAGTGCGATTAAGCATATGTTTTCCTCTTATTCTAATTATTCCTAAGGAACTCTTAAAAAGCATATGGGGTTCCATCCCATTTCGACCAATTTTGAACCCAACCCCTTTAGAATTGGCTGAAAGTTTTTCTTCTTTTTCTAGCTTACGAAAGACGTTTTACAGATTTTTTTCAAATTTGTTCATCCAACTCAAAAAAAGTTATGAATTTTTAAAAATACACCGTTTTTGTTTTCAAAATGCTATAACTTTTTCAAAAATTGACCGTTTGGGATCTTTTTTTTTTTTAATTTGTTTTTAAATGTACTTTTTTTTTTAATTTTTCAGTTTTTCGAGATTTTTCGAATTTCGCCATTTTTTTTTTTTCTCATAAAAAACTCCAATCAGTTCTACAATCATCCCCACTAATCCCGGAGTGGGCCGATTTTTTTTATAATTTTTTTTTATTTAATTGAAAAAAAAAAATTTTTTTAAATAAAATTTTTTTTTATCAATTTTATTTATATAAGAAAAAAATGTAAGAAAATGATTTTTAAGTATTCTTTTCTTTATATATTATGGTAAAACTTACATGTTTACTGTGTCAGTCATTAATCCTGGTCATTTTAATCGTAGATTACCATAATATATAAAGAAAACAATACTTAAAAATCATTTTCTTACATTTTTTTGTTATATAAATAAAATTGATAAAAAAACTACTATCAAAGCTACTATGGAAAGTGTCTGGCAATGAGGCTAGTTGCTTCTTATATTGTGACGTAGACCATATATGAAAATCAGTCTTTATAAAATGACGAAAGAAATGTCTATTTTTCTGCAAAATGTTTGCACTATATCTGTTAAAACGACTATGACTCAAGTTTTACAATGGGCCAACGATCCTGCTTCAATTGGAAGTATGCACTGGCGAAATTTCAACTTTTATAAAATGACGAAGGTTTGGCAGTCACGGGCTCTTTCTCTAAATAGGAAATGAAAATATAAACAAAGTAAAATATTCAGATTTGTTTTTGTTTGAGAAAAGAACGGATACACACTAGATTGGTTCGATTTATTAACCGATATCGCGCCATCGATTTTTCGATAGGATTTGGCCTCGGGAAAAAAAGTTCCACTACACATACCCGAAAAAATAATTTTCGAGCCTGCGAAATTTCATTTTTTTGACTTTTTTTCGACTTTGATTTTTAAGTTTTTTTCATGACCTACTAAAAAAAATTTATTTGATTGTAAAATTTTCATGTATACCCTGTCCGACCCAAAAAAGGCCGCTAAAAACGTTGTCGATAACAGTTTTTTGAAAATGAAAAATATGGTTTCACACCAACGCCTGTAGCACCCTTCCTCTGTTTCAACTCTGTTGAAACTGCAAGTTTCTTTGGGCTCCCGTTTTTTAATAAACTAATTTATTAAGAAGCGAAGCTCGGCCTTAGATCTCTTCGGAGGTTATCGCGCCTTAAATTTTTTAATTTTTTTTCATTTAATTTATTAATTTTATGTTCTGACACGAGTGTCAGCTTACGAACCAAAATTAATGTGTTCATATTCACTCTGGTAGCATGAAATGACATCATGCCAGCCAAAGTCAAACGGTTAAGATAGCTGCCTACGTCAAAGAGTGACTTAAACTCGTTTACTTATACCATGGGAAAAACCATTGATAGAAAACCTCCACGCAGAAAAGCTAACAAGTAGTTTAACCTGCTTGCAGAGGGGATTTTTGATTCTTTTCGCCATTGTGGTTATGTAAATTACTGCATACGTGATTTGACCATGTGAAAAAAGGCTTGAAGGCTTGAAGACTTTAAAACATTAATTTCCCCCAGTTTCACCAACTCACAATATGTAGATAAATATTATTAGTAGTATCATAATTGTTGTTTTGGTTCATTATATTAAGGGTTACTGTAACACTGGACCACGAATTTCAACTTTTTCTCTTTACCAGAAACGCCGTTATGAAATTCGTATGTAAAATCACCCCCTGATTTCGAAAATTGAGTTCATTTTTGATTCTATGGTATGGTTTTTGAGATATTTGCAATTTACCGTTATTCGAAAAAACCAAAAAGATGGCTCCCTTTAATTACGTATATCTCACGAACGGGTAAAGCAATTGCAAAAAAGTTTACAGAATCGGAAAGACGATAAAATTTATGAATAACTACATATACAGATGTTGAATACATCATACATTGTTTTTGCTCAACCAGACAGTTTTCGAGATATTAGCTTATCATTTCAGATTTTTGTTTTTTTTATGAAAAAATATGAAAAAAATTACTTTTTGCGAGGGCAACATTCCAAAACCACAACTTTTTATCCAGATATTTTTCTTTTGCGTAAAGCTCTGTTTAATAAGAAAAAAGATAAGCTATCATCGAATAAAATCGATGCAAAACTACGTAAGTTATAAGCGATCAAATAAAAATACCCAGGTTGCGCAACTTCAATGTATGTGTACATACATATATTAAAGGTATAAAGTGCAAATGGGATATTATCCGGATAAACGAATAACACCATAACAATGATAATACTTTTTCTTTAAATAAATCAAATAGTACTTTTAATACTGGAATTGTTTTATATTAGGTAGAGAGGTTGCATCGAAAGGAAGAGTGATTGGGTTCGAAACCTGCTGTAGGCATGTAGTTATAAACATGTATTTCCGTCCCTTATGGGTAAGTATGCAGGTAGATTTTCAAAATTATAAGACACAAAAAAATGTTTAAAGCCTACATCTAAAGCAGGTAGTATTTTCTTTTCCCGGCTTCGTATAAAAAGGAACCTTTCTGTCTAGGTAAGATTTGATTTTTTCAATTTTATTCTTGTTCCGAGTATAAATATGAGTTAATGCGCCTTGAAACTTCATAACATCTGCAAGGCTCGCCGAAGATAGTTCAGTTCATAAGTCAAATTTCAAAACCGTGATTTATTAAAAAAAAAAATAAAATGAGTGAAAGGAAGCGAGAATTTGTTTGTAATAACGATCCAGATATGTTCTGTTTCATGTGTGGCCAATATACTATCATAAGGCGACGACGAGTATTCTCAGATCATATGAAAACTTTATACTCCAAGTATTTTGGCATTGAGCCTAAAAATGCTGAAAAACCATGGACACCGAACACTTTGTGTACATCGTGTCGAGTAGAATTGATTCAGTCGGAATCAGGACAACAAATAAAATTTGATACACCAATGATATGGAGAGAACCTACTTGCCATTCAATAGAGTGTTATATTTGTCAAACAAAAGTAGTTGGCATTGGAAGATCAAGAAGAGTAACCTATGCCAGCGTACCTACAGTGACATTACCAGTACTACATTCAACGGCAGTTGCGAATCCAGTTCCATTGTCAACAGTAATATCTGAGTGCGGGGAATCAAGTTGTACTGAATTTCGCATGGGAAACGAGAGAAACGTTCTGTCACAAGCACAACTTAATGATTGGATAAGAGATTTGGAACTATCCAAGGAAAGGCCGAGATCCACGCTTCTCGTATGCAACAATTTAAATTTGTGTCATCCGATGTTAAGGTATATATTGCAGAACTCGTCACGAACAATTTTCCAAACACTATACCAAGAAAGACAGTATATGCTACTGCAACGACATTCCTGGTTTATTCAAAGAGTTTGGTCAAACATATAGACTGGCGATTGATCATAGACAGCAATAAACTGAGTTTGAAGGCTGTATTATTGCATCTTTGTAACAAAAAGCCTTCTATCCCGATCGTACATGCAGTAAATACAAAGGAAACCTACGAGGAATCGCAAAAACTACTCAAATTTATCAAATATGAAGAGCATGATTGGAAAATATGTTCGGATCTCAAAGTCGTTGCAATGCTATGCGGTCTACAAAGTGGCTACACCAACCACTGCTGCTTCCTTTGCAAGTGGGATAGCCGAGCTCGTAGGGACCACTACGTCAGAAAGGATTGGTCGGAAAGAGTCGAGTTTACCGTTGGTGTGGATAACATCAAATACACCCCTCTTGTCAAGAAAGAGAAAATCATACTTCCACCCTTACACATCAAGCTCGGTCTCATTAAAAACTTGGTTAAGGCTTTGGACAAACAAGGCGAAGCATTCGACTATATGAAAACAATTTTCCAGATATTTCTCAAGCCAAGATAAAGGAAGGTATTTTTGTTGGAGCACAAATAAAAAAGTTGATAAACAGTAATCAAATCAAAAGACTACTCTCATCAGTTGAGGCAGCAGCGTGGGAATCCTTGGAAAAGGTCGTTGCTTCTTTTCTCGGTAGACACAAAAGCCCTAACTACGAGCAGATAGTGAACGACTTAATCAATAATTATGCAAAAAAGGCTTAAAGGCTTATTAAAATTAGTTTACCAAAATTCTATAACTTGTTTACCTAACTAATATTTTCTTTCCAGGCGTAAATATGTCCTTAAAAATTCACTTTCTGCACTCACATTTGGACTTTTTTCCGGCAAATCTTGGCGACGAAAGTGACGAACATGACGAAAGGTTTCATCAGCAAATGAAATTAATTGAGAATCGATATCAAGGATTCTGGGACGTCGCAATGATGGGTGATTACTGCTGGTTTCTCATAAGAGAAACCGATCCTAAACTGAATAAGCGTCAAAGTAGAACACATAATTATTTCGACTACATAGTAAAATCAAATTAAGATAAAGATTGTTAGAATATAGTATAAACATAAATAAATTTAAAAAAAAGTTAAAAATATGGGAAATTTCATTCATAAATTGAACTTTTAACTAAATAGAAACAGAGCATAGCTAGATATTTCACTCTTCTTTATACCATACATACGTTTTGAGGTATACGTTGAAATTGCCCAACCTGGGTATTTTTATTTGATCGCTTATAACTTACGTAGTTTTGCATCGATTTTCTTCGATGGTAGCTTATCTTTTTTTTTAATTAGACAGAGCTTTACGTAAAGAAAAAACATCTGGAAAAAAAGTTGTGGTTTTGGAATGCTGCCCTCGCAAAGAGTAATTTTTTTCATATTTTTTCATAAAAAAAACAAAAATCTGAAATTATAAGCTAATATCTCGAAAACTATCTGGTTGAGCAAAAAACCATGTATTATGCATTTATAGCAAATTTTATTGTCTTTCCGATTCTGTAACTTGCAATTGCTTTACCCGTTCGTGAGATATACGTAATTAAAGGGAGCCACTATTTTGGTTTTTTCGAATAACGGTAAATTGCAAATATCTCAAAAACGGTACCATAGAATCAAAAATGAACTCAATTTTCGAAATCAGGGGGTGGTTTTACATACGAATTTCATAACGGCGTCTCTGGTAAATTTTGGCCGTCGACCAGTGTAATTATTGTTACTTTATACAATTGCTACTTAGATTTTTGTAATGGATTCTTTTCTGTTAAGTATTTTTTTAATTTTCAATATTGAAATGTATTGTGGCAAATTTTAACATCACTAAGCTGTTATTAAATAAATGCACAACAACAAAAACATTAAATCCAGCTACATAAGCACATTAATCATTATTTACACACATATATAGAAGGCGATGAAGAGATTACTCACGCACACACATGTAGTCAGCAGCAGAAGTAGTTACTCACCCATACACATGCATATGGCTATAAGAGAAACATTAATTACAAATAGGTATACATGTATATAGGTAATAACCAAGCAAGGTATACAATTGTTCTGGAATACAGTTTCGCGAAATGACTAGAACTCAGGAGAAATGGATGAACGAGGAAACTGAGAGTATAAAAGCTGCGCAAGCTGAGGAATCAGTAATCAGTTTGATTTCATCACGGTTTTGTGAAGTACGTGATATTGAAGTATAATTGTACTACTCCCAAAGTAGGCTAATAAATACCCTTTTGCAATAAAGAATATTGGAGTTATTTATTCGACAGTTCAGCCATTCGAACGTTAGCAGAAGGTTGCAAATAAGCGGAATTTCTCTAAATTCGTTACAGTATATTTAAAAAACTTTCTTCAGAATATAAAACTAATTTTCTGATATGAACATAGAAAATAAAACTTTTAATTTATCAAACTTAATTTTAACAATCTAACTATTTTCGGGAAGGCCCTTCAATAAAAACTCTACTAAATGTCAAAATGCATTCATCTTTGATAGAAAAATCAAACGAGCTTGCCTTTGAGGTCACTAGAGCAACTACTGTTCAAAAATTAAGGGCGAGTGTTTAGAAAAGCGCCCGTATTATCGCACGCTGAAGTAAAATATTACCACTGGTTAAGTTGCGCTACCAGAAGAATAAATTAATTTTTATTTAAGGTATATATTTTTGAGGCGATTTAAAAAAAATGTATCCTTAAATATGTGTACAGAATTAAAGTGAACAATGCTTTATGTATTCTCTCTCGGAGAACTTTGCCAGCAGCCTCTTACGTAATTGATAATTTTTGTCTTGTATCAGTAAGTAACAATGGATGCTAAACTTAGTTTCAACCTTCATATTATGACTACTGCCAATAAGGCTAGTTCTATCATTCGTGAAGAGATGGTCTAAAGAATTTAATGACCCTTATGTAACCAAAGCCCTTTTTACCACATTCGTTAGACCGATAATAGAATACGGATCAATAGTCTGGAATCCGCGATATCAAGTTCATGCAGATAGGCTTGGGTCAATACAGAAGCAATTTTTTCTTTAAGGAATTTTCATTGGGACTCTACGTATAATCTTCCATCTTATACTAGTCGGTTAAAGAATATCAATTTTGCAACTCTCGCTAGTCGTAAAGAAATGCTAGGCGTATTATTTATGGCTAAACTACTGAACGGACTAATTTCTAGCCCCTTTCTTTTGAATGAAGTAAACTTCAATGTCCCATCACGAGCTTCAAGACATTACAAACCTCTCCTTTTGAGGCAGTGCAGAACTAATTTCGAATTAAATGAACCCTTTCGGTGTGTGTGTCATGATTTTAACTCTCATTCGAATTCATTTGCTATAACGGATTCACTTTTTACTATAAGGAAAACTCGTAACAAAATAAAAAAAATATTTATATACTAAAAGCGTTAACTTTAACAATTTACTATATGTATAATTTTCAACTGTTATGTATATAATACTCAGCTGATGATTTTTATTCTGTAGCTAAGCAGTTTTAGATCTCAACGCTTAACAAACCTCCGCCTATCAACAACTCGGCAAAAACAAAATCCGTGCGTTATACGGATGCGCGTCTCGTGTCGGTTTGGCGGGCTTGGGAGGGTATTAATCCGTTGGGTTTTTTATTATTATTATTATTATTATTATTTGCAAGGATAAAAAACCCTCTCAGCATAAGCTTCAAATTAAGGGGTAGACATTAACACATTTTTTATTTCGTATAGTAACCATCCCAGCCTAGTGCATATACACATGTACCTTACTATTGTCCGGTTTTTCAGTACAATTTCAACTCAGTTTGTCAGTTAAACTACGCTTAAACTTATTCTGCAGTTTTTCAGACCACTTTAACTGAAGTTTAAGCTGAGCTTAAGCGGCCGATCTGGCAGAGTTAACCTATAGGTGATTTCCGTTCGTTCAAAATGGCGTCGAATATACCCAACAAGCATTTGGGCTTGAGTACCATTAGAGCTCATGTTGATAACTAGGCATACTTCTAAAATCTCAAGTGTTGTTTCGAAACAGTGGCTCAACTCGAGAATCATAGCGTACTCAGCAAAAGAGGGCATTTTTTATAAAGCAAAAAATGCTATTACTTGAGTTGAAAAAATTTAATTCTCAACTTGTGGTTCTCTAACTGGACTCAAATGCAAGATTTCATAATACAGTGTTTTCACGAAACTAAAATGAAATACATATATATAATTTAAAAAATAAATAAATGTGAGGCGCGATAACCTCCGAAAAGATTATAGGCCGAGCTTCTCTTCCAATTTGCTCCTTTTAATTTTTCCTACAAAATTGCGGGACGGGATCTACTTGTTTTATTCCGACTCTGAACAACATCTGCAAGGCAGATGAGTTTTCACTGAGAGCTTTCGATGGCAGAAATACACTCGGAGTGCTTGCCAAACACTGCCGAGGGGCGACCCCGCTTAGAAAAATTTTCTACTAATTGAAAAACCTTGTTTCTAGGTGTTTATTTCTCACAATAAACAGCTGTTGATTTTGGTGGTACCACCGTGGAGATTTTTTCAACCCCACCTCAACTCGATAAGCAATGTAGGATGTCAACTGTAGAAATGTGTTGAATATTCATTTGAGAACTGTACATTTCTCAAAATCTCTCGAAATTAGGATAATGCATATATGTAATACTCCTATATTGCTAATAGAAAATGCTCGCAATGTGTTTTGAATTCGAAATCAAAACAAGACAGCCTATAATATTTTTCTCATTGTAGCAGCATAAGTGTGACAAGAAAAAATTTAAATTTAGGTACATTCGATTATTGAATACAAAAACAAAAACGTTTAAACAGCAATACATCGGCACTCTGATGTTTGGGAATGTACCTAGCCGTTTTTAGTATTACATATATGGGATAATAATTGGAAAATATTAATGAAGTTGGAAATCAACTCGAAAACTTTTAATTTACAAAATTTCTCAAAGGTTGGATAGTGATTGGAGAATGAAGTTGAATATCAACTCGAGAACTATCTGGTTTAAGAATAATTAAATAATGATGTTGGACATCACTTCCGGAACTAGATATATATTTCGCTGGAGAACTTTTTCCCCTTGTTTGTTGGGTAAACAAAATCCAGCTGTTGCGGTATCTACAAATTATCTAGATAATAAAAAACCAATGTTGCCGCACAAAAAGCATACCCAAAAGGCGGCCTTAAACTGAGACTGAAAAACCACTCAGTAGTTTAACTGGAGTTTAAATTTGACTAGAGTTTAAGCAAACTTAGTTTAAGCTTAGCTTAACCAACTACTGAAAAACAGGGCATATAATGTGTAAATTTAGTATTTCATAACAATTGCTTTATTTCAATTGCAGTTACCAGGACGCCGCCTCGTCTATTCGAAATGGCTTCTTCGATATGTTGTGGTACAAATACTTCACGACTCTTGCGTTTATTGACTATAACATCAAATCCTAGCTTTCCTTTACATTATACGAAACAAAAATCAAAAAGTACCAACACCGTCATACCAAATGTGGCAGCAGCGGTAGCGGAAAATAAAATTAACGGTAATATATAAATGTCTTTATACATACATATGTACATACATGTTTTGTCATTCATTATGAAAGTATCTTTAATTACAATGCAAGAAACGGAATTGATAAATGGCCAAACAATGATGTATGGTAATGATAATAGTGACTGAACTTCGGGACTCCGAACTCCTCACTCAACGACACATTCATTGTTCAGTATTCTGAATTTGTCCTAATATCACAGATATCGCATATGCTAAATAATTTCAAGTTTTTTTTTTTTTTTTTTTTTTTGAATATCAAGGAAAAACATTATTTGCTAATTTTATGTCAGATTAAATCCGGTAATACACCAAATTGTACAAATATTTAGTCTAACAAATTGTTAAAACGGATATCCAAAGATAGCCAATAAAATATCAATCATTTACTTACTTACTTACTTAATTGGCGCTTAACCGTCTAAACGGTTATGGCCGTCCAACAAGGCGCGCCAGTCGCTACTTCGCTCCGCCAACCGGCGCCAATTGGTCACACCAAGGGAGTTTAAATCGTTTTCCACCTGGTCCTTCCAACGGAGTGGGGGCCGCCCTCTACCTCTGCTTCCATAGGCGGGTTCCGATAGGAACACTTTCTTGGCCGGAGCATCATCTTTCATTCGCATAACATGGCCTAGCCAGCGCAGTCGCTGCGTTTTAATTCGCTGGGCTATGTTGATGTCTGCGTATAGCTCGTACAGCTCATCATTAAATCTTCTTCGGTACTCGCCATCGCCAACGCGTAGAGGTCCATAAATCTTTCGAAGAACTTTTCTCTCGAACACTCCCAAAGCCGCTTCATATGCTGTTGTCATGGTCCATGCTTCTGCCCCATATAGCAGGACGGGTACGATAAGTGACTTGTAGAGTATGATTTTCGTTCGCCGAGAGAGGACTTTACTTTTCAATTGCCTACCTAGTCCAAAGTAGCATTTATTGGCAAGATTGATTCTTCGCTGGATTTCAATGCTGATGTTGTTGCTAGTGTTGATGCTGGTTCCCAAATAAACGAAGTCTTTTACTATTTCGAAATTATGGCTGCCAACAGTAGCGTGGTTGCCAAGGCGCATATGCGCTGACTCTTTCCTCGATGACAGCAGGTACTTCGTTTTGCCCTCATTCACCATCAAACCCATCTTTACCGCTTCTTTTTCCAGCTTGGAGTAAGCAGAACTAACTTCGTCATAATCGGGCGGGGGGACATATATTCCATCATCATCGATTGCGGGATCGGGTTCTTCATCTCTGCGCGGTGAATTGCTGCCTCCATCTAGGAGAGCAGAGAAGTGTTCCCTCCATAATCTAAGCACTCTCTGGACATCAGTTACAAGGTCGCCGTTTTCATTCCTACAGGAGTTTGCCCCGGTCTTAAAACCTTCCGTCTGTCGCCGTATTTTTTGGTAGAATTTTCGGGCGTTATTCCTGGTGGCTAGCAGCTCAAGCTCCTCGCACTCACGCCTTTCTGCTTCTGCTTTTTTCTTCCTGAAAAGGCGTCTCGCTTCCCTTTTCAACTCACGATAGCGTTCACACACTCCTCTTGTCGCGCTCGCTTTTAACGTAGCCCTGTAGGCAGCGTCTTTTCTTTCGGTTGCAACGCGGCATTCTTCATCATACCAGTAGGTTTTTGTGGCCGCCGGTAACCAATTTTTTCCTCGGCGGCAGTACGAAGTGCTTTGGAGATATGCTCCCACTGCTCCTGTATTCCTTCAGGATGAGTTGTGCCCTCAGAGAGCAGGTGTGAGAGTCGAGTTGCGAAATCATTGGCAGTCTGTTGTGATTGAAGCTTTTCGACGTCTAGCTTTCCTTGTGTTTTTGTTCCTTGTTTTTAGCCGCGTTGAGGCGGGTGCGTATTTTGGCTGCAACGAGATAATGGTCCAAATCGATGTTAGGTCCTCGGATCGTGCGCACATCTAAAACACTGGAGGCATGCCGTCCGTCTATCACAACGTGATCGATCTGATTGCGAGTATATCAATCATTAATTTTTCTTTATCACGATGTTGATCAAAGTTGGGTAGCAGAAAAAAAGAGGGCGGCTCCACTCACCTGGAAGGACCAGGTGGACAACGATTTAAATTCCATTGGTGTTACCAATAAGCGCCAGTTAGCACAGCGATACTGGCGCGCCTTGCTGGACCGCCATGACGGTTGCAACGGTTAAGCGCCAAATTTTGTAAGTAAGTAACATCATTCATATTATCGGTAACGAAAATTACGGGCAACCTTTACAGACTTTCAGTGCTTTTTCAAACTGTACAATATTTTTTCGGTAATTCTATACGACAGCATGGCACCACTCTTAATAATCAAGAGGGGTACCAAAAGACGCGTTTTGGATCCAGGATCGCGAATCCGTAAGCGGATGTCAAACATTATGGGTCTGCCAAGAGATATTTGCAAAAGAAATTGAAAAATTTCACGTGGTTGTTGCAATTTTGATTATTTTGTGTACCCACAAAAAAAAAATTGTGAACATATGTGTTTTGCGCGAATATAATAGTTTTTGTCTCCAAACCGGTGTTGGACCCAACCAGAGTCATTTTTTATAAGCGCGGCCGAAGGTCGCCAATGTAGAAAGGTGTTCTGCACAAAAATACTATGGATCCCACCCCCGGTTTCGGAGCACTCAGGGGTCATTTTTCGGTTTTTCGTTAATATCTTTTGAACGAGCGTCTTTTGACATCTTTCTCGATATTTTTGGACGCGTATTAGCAGTATCATGCTGTCCTATAGAATTACCATTTTTTCTACTGTTTGTCCTTACCTGCTATTGCCATTTAGTTACATACATATATTTTTTTATCAAATTGAGATCAATTAAGGACAACTTCATTATAATGTACAAAAATAATGTGACGTTTGGTGAAAAAGGTCAGATTATGTTCCAGAGCAATTTATCAGTTGTTTATCATTGCCACGGGCTAATATAACTTTTTTGTTGCCTCTTAGTGTAATTTTTAAGGGCCGTTTTTTCACGTTACCTCTAAAATTTGTGTTATCTTCATTCCCTGCACCACATAAATTTTGAAGTTACCCATTTATCTGGCAAGAAACACTATCTAATGTATTTTTTTTTTTTTTTTTTTTATACATACGGGCGAATCCCAAATACGGTCCACCATGAGCCGAAAATCAAAAATTGTTAGACTATTTCTATCACTTGGCATTAATATATATTTAACATGTGTATGATGTGGAATTAAAATTGTTTATTGTTCCCGTTATCCTGGACAGTGAAACATTATTTCAAAGATAGGCTTCATCGGTTTTGCAAATTTGGCTTTTTTACTAAGAAAATATAACGTTCTTTCTTTATATAAATAGTTGCGATGTTCAAACCAGATCTGTATGCATATTTGCTTTTTTTATTTATTTTTTTTCTAGACTTTTGTTTAGCACTAAAAAAGTATAAAAAAACTGTGGAAAATGGAGTTTTTGTAAATTGATTCTACCCTCATTCTTGTATCGTGTCCGTTATCAAAAACTACATAAATTTGTCTAATAAGGAAACGTTGACTTGAAATTTAAAAATAAAATTAAATTAAATTTTCCGGAAAGTTTGGATAACATATTTTATTGGCGCTAAAATGTGTCGTCTTCGTTACCCCTTTTTCATTGGTTGATCCATATATTGGCTAACTATTCCTGTTTAGCGTACGAACGAAACTTATATGTTGTTAAAAGGGGACATTTTTGCTCTTTCAGCATTGATTAATTGATTCTTGGAGATGTTAAAGAGATCTTACAAAATATAGCGACAATTTAAATTGTTGTATCTCTTTTTGATTTTGTATGACAGTTTTTCAAATTTTTTTGTTTGCGTATATATACAAAGGATTACTTGAGGAGAATCTCAAATCAGTTCTGATTCCAACAAGATACGAATTTTAAATATTAATTTAGGTTTTATTGGTGTATTCAACAATTTCACATGAAGACACAAACGAAAGCAGTATAAACTACCTTGCATTTTTCTTTTGAGTCTTATCTAGTAGAGCTTACGATTTCTTCTCGAACACAAGAGAGATTTTCGAGACCCGAGAAATGGAGAACTCGACTTCTCGCGAGATTATCGTGTCTCGAAGTACGCGTAAATCTCGCGAGCTTATCGACATAAACTTAACTGTATGGACAGTATTTATACAATTGGTTTTTTTCCTTGTGAATTTTTTGTTGATTATATTGCTTTCCAATGATATTTAACTCTAACAATATTTTATTTTTTTAACGAGACATCGAGAACACGGCTTCTCGCGAGATTATCGAATCTCGAAATACTCGTAATACTCGCGAGTTTCTCGACTTTCAATTCAGTCGCTGCATTGGCAGTATTCTATACATTTCGGTGTTTTTATTTGTGGTTTTGTGGAAATTTTCGCTTGTGCTCCAGAAGAAATCATAAGCTCTATATAAAACAACAGATTAAATTGAATGTCGACAAGCTCGCGAGCCTTACGAGTCATTCGAGATTCGAGAATCTCGCGAGAAGGCGATACTCGCGAGAAATCTCTACTCGATCAAGTTCGAGAAATCGGAAGCTCTAGTCTTATCTGCTTGAAAAAAAAATATTTGTCGAATAGAAATGGTCAAATGGGAATATATCAGCCAATTTCTATGGATTTATTATATTCCTGAGCTTTTGAACGCAAAATTATTTATTGCATCTTAGTTAATACTCTTTTCTACATAGTGACAAGCAAAATAGTAAAAAACCGGTTACTCGCAAGTGCAAAAATTCAAGTGTTTGGTTTATTTTGTTAAATACCTTCTCTCCGCTTATGAAAAAGTGGTTTGGGGTCATCCCGTATTTTTTTTTTTTTTGAGAAGGTATTCAAAATTCTAGGTATGCAGATTTTGTTTACTCGACTAGATCTAAAACTTGAAGTATGAATATATTTTCAATTTCATATGTTATTCATTAAGATAAAAAATATCTCGTCCGTACCTACACTTTAACTTATATGCAGCGTTTTAAAAAGATATTTCTTTCACCTTTAGTCTCTCATTTTAAGAAATGTAAAGTTTTCCTATAGCTACGCTAAGTTATGCCTATTTTCACAGGCATTAAAAATTACTTGTATTTCTTGTCGCGTCCGAACCACATTATATATATATATATATATATATATATATATATATATAAGTGTTTAAATGTTGCAGGTACCCAAAATTTTTATTTAGTGAATCATTCTGGTAGTGCAATTCAAACATTGTGATATCCGCACAGCCCGCTTCTCATGTTCCCTTTTACGCAAGTTTAAATGGGTGCGAATGTCGCGTCCTTTACCCAGGAATTACCAGTATACATATATACATATTTATAATCTTATTCATAAAAAATACTTGTAATTTTACAATTAATTAGATTTGTAGAGCTGAACTGCCGCGGTATTGAATAAAACTTCCTTTATGGACATTTATGTAATTTTATATATGTATCTTGTTACGCTACTATAATATTTTTGTTCGAGGTCGAAATTGTTAAAGATAAGGTGAGAAAGCGGCCCCTTTTTTATAATTTTTATAAAACTTTGCTTTTTTACGAATATATCAGTAAATAGCAGCTGCAAAGCAACTACACCAACTTTTTTAAGAAGGCATTTACATAACGTCCAGCAGAATAATTGCAGACAATTCTCAAGTCTAAAGACACCATTACAGTATGAGGCTTCAAAGTTATTACATCAAGTAAGAAACTTAATATTGAATATTTTTAAATGCCAGCATTTTTAGATTTGTAGACCCCTACCTTTCCTTCGTTATCATGTTATTGAAAATATTATGTTAATGTTAATTTATCTTTTCTAAAGAAATTTACCTGTGTTACACGACTTGGTATATATTTTTAACCATTAACAACATTAACACGAATAAATATGTATGTATGTCAAGCTAGTATGAAATGAAAATACATTCATACATATGTATATACATCTAAACATACCTATAAATGCACTCACAAAGTTAAATAACGCTAGCGACTGCTGGAGTTTTTCACCATTCGATGTAATTCAGCATGTATATATGTGACGCACAATGTGATGTGGTGATAGTCCCACTCAAAGCAAATATGCTCGTAGAGTTCAAATCGAACAATCACACGAACTGCCTTTGAAACCTCTTAGTTTCCTGTTACATCTTAAAATTTGCATAACGCTACTTACGAAGTATAACTTCAAAAATTTTATGCAAATAATAAGTGATCACTTTTGCTGAGGTGATCAAAACGCAACAAGTGCGCTTGGAATTTTTTACGAATTTCGCCACATAGTAAGTATAGTCATATTGTCCTTTTATATATCTACATGTTGATTCATGAAAGGTGCAAGAATATTACTTACATATATTCCCATTCAAAATTTGTGATGGGGCATTACCTCTTTTTTATTACATTTCCTCACTTATCTAAAAACTCCTCAATTGTAATTATTGCGTTTAGATATCAAGTTCCTCAGTTTTACTTTAAGGCCCACTTGCAAAAGTTTTTAACTCAGAGCTAAAATTTGTCAAAATTGTATGGCGCATAGTCATAGTCAAAATAAAATAGGTTTTAAATTTAGTTGCAGCTTTTTTGACAGATAGCTAGAGATAGAAAATTATGTCAAAAAGGTGCAACTAAATTTAAAATCTATTTTATTTTGACTATACTATGCGCCTATGAGTTTAAATAACCCCACATAAAAAGCTAACTCTTAGTTGAAAATTACTAAATTGCAGAAAAAAATTGCTGGATGCGAATGACCCTGTGGGTATTGCCCTCAAACGAATTCCTCCTTTATCACTTCGAGAGGATTCACTACATCCTACACTTGAGATAATGCTTAATTATGCTCAGCCTGTGTTGTTTGATGGGGCAAAAGGGAAATCTAGTTTTCGATCAAGATGTTTTTATAGGGCAAATTTTAATAAGCTTAATTATCTTATTTCTACCCATGACTGGTCGGATCTTTACGCTTGTAATGATATCGAGTCAGCAACTTCTTTTTTTTACAGTTCTCTCGATGGCTTCTTCGGTTACTGTGTGCCTCTTCGACATGGCAGTGCTGAAACGGGCAAACCGCCGTGGTTCTCAAGACACCTTGTGAGACTATATAATATTAAATCTAGACTACAAAAACGATTTAAAATATCAGGATCATGCTCCGATTTTTCTAAATATTTAGTTGCTAGATCGAACTTTCATCGTTTTACTACTTTCATCATAGCACTGTTGAGCTATAAATGTTACTTAAACCGGTGTAAGCTTAAATATTTTAACAACCCGAACAATTCTATAGTTTTGTCAATTCGAAGAGAAAAACTTCAGGATTTCCATCTGCTTTTGCCTATGGATGTAAGCAGGGCCGTAGAGAGAAAATCTGGGCCCGGTACTAAACAATTTACGGGCCCCCTATAAAAAATCCACTAATACATTTGATTAATTTGAATTAATGACGTTTCATTCATGAATCATTATTGGTGGATTACATTAAAAAAAAAAATGTTTGCCACATCAACTAAATGATTTTTGGACTAAGAGCTGAAAATAAAACTAACACAGAATATTTACTATCTATACTGTTTTATTGTAACGTAGAAATAAAAATTTCTTTTAACACCCACATATTGTTTCAAATAAGCTTTTCTAGTTATTTGGTAACATTTTAGTACATTTCTTATAATGAGGATTATAAATTTTAATTATTCAATATAAGAGGTTCGGATATCAATGAGTGGCTTTTCTTGCTTTTTTCGCAAAATATAATAATATCAAAATTTACCTGTGTTGCCAAAACGAGTTCAACACAAAGCGTGGTGGCAAGTGCTGAAACTCGCTCTTGAGATGAACACGATCTATGAAAGTGGTTGATTATTGCAAGGATGCTGAAAGAACATTCTGCACTAGCTACAGTGACAGGCGCAAAATACCCCAACGGGTTAGGGGGTCAGAATATTCCCGCGGTAGGTATGCCTGTCGTAAGAGGCAACTAAAATACCAGATTCAAGGGGCTGTGCAGCGCAACCCTTCAGGTTGCCTGCGCAATATATATAGCTTCTCCAAACCCAATTGTCAATCTCACCTATCCGCGGCGAATCCTGTTTCACTAACAGACGAGGCTGTGGCGACCCCAAGCCCCTCATGGAACTTGGGGGTTGGGAGGGAGGGGATGGCCTGAAGGTTTAATGTGGCCATATAAAGCGTTCCCGAGATGGTCGGGCTAGCACCTTAATGGTGATGTGGTACCGAAGCGTACCGGATCTGTATCCGGCAAAGGACCATTACATCGATAACACTCCCCAAAGCCTTCGGGGAGCAACCTTATCGCTACAACAACAACAACAGGTGCAAAAGATACGTAAACAACACAAATGTTGGGGGAAATTGTATACAGATTTTGAACATAGATGGCATTTAGCAATTCCAATGGTGACAGACCTTTATCAAAATTCGCATCGTAAATGTGTTTCAAGTGAATTATTTCGCATAATAAGCTTTGAGAAACGTCCGACTCGTATTTTTCGGCAAATTTTGCTGCGCTCGCCCGAACCGTAGTTTCATCCATGTCTTCAAATTGCCACAAAATGGAAAACGTCTCGTTCAATAGCTGCAAATCGTTCAGTAATGCCAGTGATTACCGAATCAACGATCACCAAGAATGTATTGTTTTTAAAATCAGACTCTGGATCATCCGTAATCATCCCATTTAAATTATCTTCAGAACGTCTTTTGGGTTTTCCCTATCGAATGTCCGGAAACTTTTGCGAGATGTTCAGTTGAGCAGCAACTGTTTTGCATTCGTTTAAAATTGTTTCCCATTGGTTCCTGGTCAACTTCAAATCAGTTAATAAGGCATCTAGATATCGTCTCTAGCTTGGAGTACGACGTTTCTTTCGTTAATGGTAGTCAGTATTTTGTACCAAATTGAGGACAGCAAGATACATTCGAACTTGTTGATGTACTTGAGAATGCCGGTAACATCTCCGTATGCTTGCGCAGTCAAATTTGGATTTTGTCTGAAAGACTATGAAGAGTGCTGGGTACATTTTTTTTTGAGGATGTCCCATCGTTGTGGAGTGCTGCTGAAAATAGTAAAACATTTTTCTACAACTCCGAAGAAAGTAATTGCCGCCGCACAACATTCTGCAGCATCAACACCACATAAATTGAGACTGTGGGTTGCACAAGGCGAGTAATCAGTATTCGAGTTTTTGTCGAGAATGTGACGTAGTGCTCCGTTGTAAGCTTCTTTCATATTGGCGCCGTTATCGTGCCCGTGTGCACGACCATCTTTTAATGGGATTTCATGTTTACCTAGAGTATGGCAAATTAGATCAGCGATTTTCTGACCAGTTTTTTAGTTACGATCCACGAAAGCCAAAAACCGTTCTTGAATTGTAAAATTTGTTGCTTTCGAATTGAATAGAGTTAGCGCAAAATAAATGTAGTTAACGTGGCTAGCATCAGGCATAGTATCAACGATAATAGCAAAATAATTGGCTTTCTTGCATTGATCTAACAAATTTCTATAAACTCGTTCTGAATGTATGGGGAAAGATAGTAAACTTATAAACATTTGTGCTGCTGTTGTGAAATCCTAACTTTCTCCAAATGGTCTCTAAGTATCGGATCATAATGGCTTATGAGTTCTAAGATGCCCAAAAAATGTCCATTGTTTCCTTCACCAAGATATACATATACTTTCGCATTTGAAAGCAAGGCCTCTTTCACCCAAAAATGAAATAGTGTCCAAAATTCTATATAAAATTTCTTTCCACTTTTGGGTTTCACTGATTAACTGTTCATTGATAGTGCATCAATTGTAGCCTCCCATTGAAATAGATTTTGTAAAGATCGCCATTGAATATAACATTTAATGTGATCTTGAGTATTTTCGTGTGATGGCAGTTTATCGTAAGCTTCTTCCATACCTGGAATTTCAAATACCCGCGAGGACAACAAATTTTAGGTCGATTCAAAGTATTGGTGCTTAACAGACGACATGGTAGGCAATAAAAAGCATTGCTACTGGCACTCCACACTAACCAGTCACGCTCCACTTTCTCTCCATTTGGCAAGATTATGTTTTACAACGAGGTTGGAAATACCTCGTCATGACGACAAGTGGAAAAAATATAGGACACTTTTGATGACCTGAACGAATTATTTCGTTGACGACTGCAAAAACCTATTGTCCACGATACCGATGTCGAAGTCGTTTAAATAACCTGGAGTTGGCGGTATTGTTGGAAGACTTTTTGAAGGTGAACCTTCATCGGTGACACTGAAACACACGAAAACATTACGATTTCGGATTCATGTAAACATACATTTTTGTTTCATGTTTTTATTGTCTCCTCATGTCCAGGCAAAAATTCATTATCAATATTCGTTGCTTTTGAAATTCGGCTTAAAATTTGCACATGGAACATCTAAAGACTCTCCTGAATTAAAAAAAAAAGCCTTAGTATCTCTAAATGGCGGGCTCCCTGAGAAACACATTTTTGTTTGATGTTTTTATTGTCTCCTCAGGCCCAGGCAAAAATTCATTATCAATATTCGTTGCTTTTGAAATTCGGCTTAAAATTTGCACATGGAACAACTAAAGACTCTCCTGAATTAAAAAAAATGCCTTAGTACCTCTAAATGGCGGGTCCCCAGAGAAACACATTTTAGTTTGATGTTTTTATTGTCTCCTCAGGCCCAGGCAAAAAATCGTTATCAATATTCGTTGCTTTTGAAATTCGGCTCAAAATTTCCACATGGAACAACTAACGACTCTCCTGAATTAAAAAAAAATGTCTTAGTACCTCTAAATCGCGGGCCCCCTGAGAAATCCTGGGCCCGGGGGAATCCCCCCCCCCTCTCGTCGGGCCTGGATGTAAGGATGCAAGCTCTGATGATGATGTCGCCAACCTATTTCCTGAATTTTTTAAGACGACCTGTTCATCTGAACTTTTTCAATCAGATCTCTATCCGTACACCTTAGACAGTTATAATTGTATTCTAGATCCTGTCATAGATATGGATATTGTTCTCAAGAGTCTTCTTGAGTTGAAACCGAATTTTGCTCCGGGTCCAGATGGTGTTCCTAGTTGTGTGCTAAAGTTCTGCGCTGTCAATTTATCCAAGCCGATCCTTTAATTATTTACACTATCTCTGGAATCTTCTCTATTTCCTTGAATTTGGAAGCAATCATTTATTATTCCCTTACATAAGAAAGATAGTAGGTCCAATATTGAGAACTACAGAGGCTTAGCTAAACTTTCGGCTATTCCAAAAATGTTTGAAAAGATCATCACCTACCAGATTCAATATACATGTAGTTCTTTATTATCACCCAGCCAACATGGTTTTGTGCGTAGAAGATCAACCACAACCAACTTGTTTGAGTTCAATTCTCTAGTTATGGATGGATTCTTATCCAATAAGCAAACCGATGTTATTTATACCGACTTCAGCAAAGCATTTGACTCTGTTAACCATGAGCTTTTAACTCATAAACTTGACTTACTAGGTTTTCCGAAGAATTTATTACTTTGTCTTCGCACCTATCTTGTAAATAGAACTCAGCGAGTTACGTTCAAAAACAGTATCTCTGAGTTGATAGAAGTTACTTATGTTTTGCCTCAGGGTAGGAATTTGGGTCCATTACTTTTCACACTCTTCATAAATGACTTACCTAAGGTTATTTCGTATTCCCGAGCTCTAATGTATGCAGATGATGTAAAACTATGCTACATACTTGCCTTCTGACTCTTCTCGGTTGGATCTACTTCAGGCCGATTTAGACTCATTTCAATTATGGTGTACAAAGAATCTACTAGTTTTGAATTGTTGCAAATGTAAACTAATGACATTACATAGAGTCCAGCCAGTTTTAAAGTCCTATATGCTTGATGGTGCTCCCTTGGAGCGTATATCTTTAGTATGTGACCTAGGTGTCCTTTTTGCGAAACTGACCTTTAACATACATATTTCATCTATCGTAAACAAAGCATCGGGTGTACTCGGATTTATTGAAAGATGGGCTAAAGAATTTGATGATCCTTATTTAACCAAGACCCTTTACACATCATTGGTACGCCCTACACTTGAGTATTGTTCCTGTATTTGGTCACCGGGGTATAAAAATCATATAGATTGAATTGAATCGGTACAGAAGCAGTTTCTAATCTTCGCTTTACGTGGTCTTAACTGGGAATCAAATCATCATCTTCCGCCTTATAGAAATAGACTTCTTCTCATTAGCTTGCCAACTTTAGAGAATAGAAGAACATTACTCGGGGTAATGTTCCTTCATAAACTGATTATCGGGGAGATAGACTCCACTGACCTTGTGAGAGGACTAAATTTTTCTGTTCCTGCGAGTACTTCGAGACACAATGTTCTCTTTCATTTACCCATTCTCCGGCGAAATTTTGCCAAATTTAGCCCTCTTCGCAATTGGTGCTCGCGCTATAATGAACTGTACAACTGTATTAGTTTTGAGTATTCGGTTGCTGCTTTCCGTAAGGAAACACTCTCACGTCTGGCATGATATTTTTCAAAGACTTTTAATAAGATGTCAATTTTTATTTCAATATTAATTTTGATTTAGATATTGATTAAAATTAAATTTTAACTTAATTAATTTTATTGTTTATAATTTTGTTTTTATTTTAAATTTTGTTTTTACACTTATGTTTTTTTTCTTATTATTTGTACTGTATCTTGTATCCAGTAGTCGACCGCTTTGTGTCTGTGTTGACTTTAATATAGTAAATAAAAATAATTATAGTTTCACCCATATTCTGGCACTCGGTGACTAACAATTGTTTTAGTTGTTTTCATTGAAACATTTAGGCAATTCACAATCTTTTGTATGCGATGTATTTTTGTAAAAAAAAATACAGTTCAGCAGCCTTTGTATGTATATCAAGTTATCATTGTATACAAAACAAATGTGATATCTTAACCGTCAACCTGAGAGGATGTTCAAGATGGCTCTTCTTACGTATGTATGGAATACAACATACAACTCATCGTAGGGTTCACAGGGGCCGTATTTAAAAAAAAAACGGTTCAATAAGGCAATAAGAGACCTTGTAAACTGCCTAATTATAAATTATAGAAACAGTTTGAAGTTTTTATAAAAACTGTCAGTCACTCAGAGCTGTTAATTTTATAATATTCTCGTAAGATTTAACGTTAAAAATGTATTGAGTTTTCTCTTATTTTAATGAATGTTTAGTCAACAACGGAGCCAATAAGGAATCATCGTTTCCTTTCAATTAAAGAAATCACTAAAAATCTAACACTTTACACAAATGAACCCTTCAAGATCGACGTGGATCCGAAGACATTACAGTTAGTGAATAAAAATTTTTTGTATTAAATATACAAATAGTATAATTGTATACACGTAATATGTACTTTATTATATTAAGATTTAAAAGGCCTTCTGAAAATCCACTTGTTGTGATAATGGCGTGGCTTATGGCAAAACAAAAACATTTGAAAAAATATGCTGAGTTATATACGAACATGGGATTCGACGTGATGGTGGTGCAAGTAACGCCATGGCAGCTCTTATGGCCAACTAAGGGTGCACAGGTTTGTCTTTTATTTTATTTAGCTTAATAGTATATTGTACGTATTGGTATTTCCTAGAACTTGTTAACAACCAAGACCAAAAATGGGGAAATTGCCTTCTGTAACCCAAACTATTGAACGGCTAATTTATTGAAAGACATTTAGTCTAATTACATTAAAGACGGCGGCTAAGACCATAATCACAATAATTGACTTCCCAGTGCAAAGTAGCATTTATTGGCAAGAGTGATTATTCGCTGGATTTCAAAGCTGATGTTATTTTTGTGTTAATGCTGGTTCCCAAATAAGCGAAGTCTCCTACTATTTCGAAATTATGGCTGCCAGCAGTGGCGTGGTGGTCAAAGCGCAAATGCGCTGACTCTTTGCTTGATGACAGCAGGTACTTCGTTTTGTTGCGATGGTAGATTTGCCAGGTTTGAAGCCGCAGTGATAAGGACCAATCAGCCGATTCACAGTAGGATTCATTATTTTGCACAATACGCTCCTTACATTCGATATTAAGAAGGCTACAGGATCCCCTTTCTTGTGGACTGCGCAAAGAATACTTAGATCCCACCACAGTGCAAAGTGAAAAGCGAAAGTCTATAAATATAGAAATAATATAAATATAGTTTAAAATAACTAAAAACAAGCAAATATGGTGCCGTTTTAGTATCTACAATCCACTTAGATATCTGATGATGATAGCACCGTAGTATAGAGGTTCGAGTCTCCGCTATTAAGCATAACTCGTTTTGTAGCGATTTATTTAACTACATACTTCAATAATTGCCACTAGATGGGTCAAACTCTCCTTTGCGCTAATATAAGCGCGTTAAAAGACCTGGTTTTTACAGGGCCCCGAAATTTTTATTTTTTTATTTTTTGAACTCATAAAAATATTTTAAAACCCGGGAGCCACATTTTCAAAAATTGTTTAGTCCATACATCGTAAACGCTTTAAAGGGCTAATTAAACTTTCTTAACCCTAACGCCATAGTCGTAACCATACCCATATCCATATCCATATCCGTGATCGATTAATGGTGCCTTAAGCCCCCATTACTGATACTTAGCATAGACTTGACTTGACTTGGCGTAAACTTGGCAACTTAGCCACGATTATACTCCACTTGGCGCATAAAATCTGGCATCATAATCAGCGTTGAAATTTATTTTTAAATAAATGTCAATTTGTATGACAAAATGTCAAAATGAAATGGAAACAAACAAATGGCATCTCAAAATGTAAACGTCACTTAGAACTTACACAGAAAATCAAAATTCAACAGACTTCTAAGTCAAGTTAAGTTTTGAGTAATCAGTAACATGCAATGTTCATTTAACAGAACTGTAAGTGACAGTTCGCAAGCCAAGTCAAGTCTATGCTAAGTATCAGTAATGGAGCCTTTAATCTAAAAATCGTGAAAATTTCATAAAAATGAAGAAAACACAAAAAATTACAAACATATTCCACAAAAAATAAGTCTCTTAGTCATAACGTATCCAAAAAAATGAATAAAATCTACACAAACTTATTAAATTCACCAACTCAAATATTTTTAAGTTATGGGTATGGCGAGAAACCAAAAAGCAATTGGTTGGCTATGGTATGGTTATGGCGTTAGCGTTATGTTATGGCACCATTAATCGATTACATTAATTTCCATAAGGTAGATTCGATCAGCTGTTTTATCTGGTTATGGTTTATAGTTATAAGTCACCATTTATCGGCCCTTAATGTACTTACATACATAAATATGTGAATAAACATGCACATACTACGCATCCATAGATTATTTCTTTTCTATTTAAATAATAGGTCGTGGCTGCTGAAACGCTTAAATTCTTGGAAAACAATAAAATATATGCGCCAATTGTAATTCATGGTTTCTCAGTTGGCGCCTATCAACTCGGCGAAGTAATGTTGCAAATGTCTCGCGACGTACAACGGTATATAAATACATATATTAAGTATTATACATATATATATATGTATACAATATCACACGCTGATATACATACATACATGGTCTTTCTCTAGCAGGGACCTGGACTTTTTTTTGCATGATATTACTAAATTTAGATTTAATGACAAAAATTTATTGCAAACAATTGATGGTTACACTGATCGATTTAAACCATTGATTTAAACTGTGTATGTGTGCTCCGGTTCATGGTGGAATAACCAGGTGAAGATAGCCGCCAATTATCTTGCTCTAAATTCTTCTTTGTTCTGTCATTAGGCTATCTGAATCGTTGTGAATGATAACTAAGTGTGATATCTTCTGCATAGACGTCAAAATTCCAAAGTGATTGGATCACCTGATTTGTAATTGCCTCATTCTGTATCTCTTTCTATCACCCGCTGAAGATAGGCGACGCCATATTGAACACCCTGTCAAAACGCTAAAAAGTAGCCATATTGAACATCCTGTCAGGCAGTTGACAGATAAGATATCACACTTAGTCATCATTCACAATGATCGGAATATTTTTCAACAATGTTGTCCATTCCTTCATGAATCATGAACATTGTTTACTATATAGTTTGGCAGCTTAAGTAGAGGTTATGTTGCGAATAGAGTGGAAGGCAGTGGACTAGGCAGTCGAATGTCATATAATGAAGGAATAGTGTTCGGAGTTTTTTCAAAGTTAAAAAAAAAATGATAAAAGCTTTAATATAAATAAAACTATTGTTTTAATGACAACAAAAACGCCATATATATTCTGTATACATTAATTGGCAAGGATAATCTCACCTTAAAATTTGAATTAAAAAATCTAAAGTTTTTTTTTGAAACTGAGTCGAGAACTGTGCGTGTGAATGTGCGAATTTTCACCGATCAGCTGTTAGTTGCGCTACTTGGTAAAATTTACAATGATCATGAACGTACGAGGTTGGGATGGGCAGAGCGTCCTTGGGCCTGTCTTAAGGATAGCTTCTGTCCTCCCAACATGAAGTGACGAATTTTTTTTTGAAATGTATATTGCTGATTAAAAAAACCAAATTATTGTGGACTTTGTGACTGGCGTGGTGCCAAGTTAAAACCAAATTGCTTTTGATTTTGCGCCTGGCGTGGTGCTAATAAAAAAGACCAGATTAAAAACTAAAAAACTTACTTTTTTATAAGAAATATCGGAGTTTAAATATCATTGAATAACGGAGCTACTGTGAATAACGGAGCTTTCGCGTATAACGGAGGATTATTGAGATTTAAGAACTGGCGTGGTGCCAATTAAAAACCATACTGTTTTTTGGTTATATACACAACGGAATAGTGAAAAAAAGTGGCGACAAGCTACCTATTGATACAGCACATAATTAGATAAAAGGATAAAAGAAAATTCTCGAAATGAGATTTAAAAACTGACGTGGTGCCAATTTAATAACCAATATCATTTCATATACATTTTGATCTGGTATTATCGGTTTAGTCGAAGCCAATCACCCTCAACGTATGTTGAGTAAATCCCAAAAAAAAAAAACAAAAAAAAAACATTGTCCCCCAAAAAGTGTTGTTTTTTTTTTTGAGTATATTAACTTTGTTTTGATAATGTTTGATTATACAGGTAAAAAGGAATCGAGATAGATATACACTTCCATATATCAAAATCATCAGTATCGAAAAAAAGATTTGATTGAGCCATGTCCGTCTGTCCGTCAACACGATAAATTGAGTAAATATTGAGATCACCAAATTTGGTACATGAGCTTACCTGGACCCAGAATAGATTGGTATTGAAAATGAACGAAATTGGGTGATAACCACGCCCACTTTTTATATGTATAACATTTTGCGAAACACAAAAAACCTGATTATTTAGTAAATAACACACCTAGAATGTTGAAATTTGACGTGTGGACTGATATTGAGACTCTTGATACAAATTTGAAAAAAAAAAATTTTAATGGGCGTGACACCGCCCACTTTTGATAAAATCAATTTTACAAATATTATTAATCATAAATCAAAAATCGTTAAACCTATCGTAACAATATTCGACAGAGAGCTTGCCTTTACTATAAGGAATGCTTTGAAGAAAAATTAACGAAATCGGTTAAGGACGTCCACTTTTATATAAAAGATTTTTAAAAGGATCGCGGACAAATAAAATAAGGTATATCTTTGCAAAAAAGAGCTTTATATCAATGGCATTTCATTTCCCAAGTTTTTTTATAACAATAAATAGGAAAAACTTCAAATTTTAAGAAATGAGCGTGGCACCGCCCCTTTTATGGCTAAGCCCTCACTAGGGTAGGCACCTTGTCGTTGGTGTGAGGGCTTAGCCGATCTCCATTGCGCCCGACTATGAGGCGGAGCTGTTTGGGACTGGCATCTACGCCGTTTCGTCTCATAGGAGGGCGGCGGGATGTCGGTGACCAAGAACTGCCAACCCCCTAATCCAGGGTGTTATGTGGACCGTGCCTATTGGACGATTTGCAGCCAGGGGATAAATTCGCCTGTATTCGAACGGAGCCTTCCCGATACCGGGCCACCTCGGGAAAGAATTGATGGCATGGCCTTTCCACAGTAAGGGGCGCTGCTGTGGCTGACGGTTCTTTCCCCGTATACAATACTGGAGTATAATACGAGAGTAGTGCTGATTCAATGAACTCCGTGTTGGAAAAGCACACAAATGAAAACGGAAGAGTGGAGAAGGGAGTGGGGATCGAGCGCTTGGAATGGGCCCATGAGGCGGTAGAAGTAGGTCGAAGGCAGTTCAAAAGGTTTGCTGCTAGAAACCCCCGGTTGTGTAACCGGTACGAGAAGAGGCAACGTTCGGCTGAAGGCGACAAGCCTGCTTTCAAGAGGCAGAAAGGACCCAAACCCAGAGCCGCGAGGCAGGGCAGTCGCATAGACAAAACAAGTAGGCCCAAACTGTAATACAGATGGGCCTCGAAAGCTGCGAGTCAGAGGGAAGTTCCAACTACGGAAGTAGGAAATAAGCCAAAAGGAGATAACGCTAAGACTCCAGCTTTCTCGGAGGTGCTAAAGGGAGTTAAAGCTAAGACTCCGGCTTTCGCGGAGGTTCCAAAGGGAGTTAACACTAAGACGCCGGCTTTTCCCGAGAAGATGAGTGATGTAGCAAAGCAGTCACTGACTGTGGCGCTGGTTGATCGTAGCATTCCTTTCGGACAGATGACTACTGAAAGGTGGAGATCTGTAGAAAGGGAACTTATTAGCTTAGTGCTTAAGATGATGTGGGAACAACCAAGTAAGCCCCTTCCAACCTTTGTTTCGGGGGGATGGTATAATGATGTGAAGATGATAGCGTGCGACAACATCGCGAGCTTGCGGTGGCTGAAGGAAGTGGTTCCAAACCTCCAAAGGCAAGGCACGAACGCGCCGTTTGAGGTGGTGGATAAAGCGCAAATCCCCACGGTACCAAAAGTTAAGGTATGGATACCATGCGTGATGAAGTCGGAGGATACACTGCGACTTCTGCAGAATCAGAATCCGAACATACCGACACAGGATTGGAAGGTACTTACTGTATCTCGGACCACGGAGGAAGGTCAGTTCTACATCTTCCAAATAAACAAGCAGGCGGAGGTACACGCAGCTTGGAAAAATGTCCTTTGGTATAGGCAAAATTTATATGCGACTCAGGAAAAGAAGTCCCGAGGATAAAAAGCCTAACATGCTGGAAGTGGCCGAAGTCGAAAAGGATCTCAAAAGGCTAAGGGAAAAAGACAAGTGGAGGTAGCCGACGTCACCACGAAGGTGTTAGAAGAGGACCAACAGCCAGATGGTGCTGTGAGTCGCACAGAGGGACACCCGGCACAACAGTTACAAGAGGCTGAAGGGGCTTCGAACACTCTAAACCAACAGGGCAAGGGGAGGACGAACACGTCACGACGAAGGTGCTGGAGGGAGACAAACAGCCCAATGGTGATGCGAGTCCTACAGATAAACCTCCAACACAGTAAAGTGGCGTCGAGCGAACTCCTCCTAACCCTTGAGGAGGGCTCGTTTGACGTGGCGCGATCCAGGAGCCGTGGCTCTCATCGGGAGGAAAGGCTTCTGGACTTAGCGTGCTCGGATTTGGCATTTACTATGCGCAAACGGAAGGACGGATGCAAGCTGTAGTAATGGTAAAGAAACAGTTGCATTAATTTATGCTGCCTAATACACTACTGAGGAGTGCAAGAGGATAGTACAGGACGAAGGGCGCAAAGGGCGGTTGGTCATAGGCACGGATGCAAATGATGATTGGATGGTTCTTGATAGACCATCCTTCTCCGACCATGCATATATCAGCTTCAGCATCCCCTAAAGAGGGTAGAGAAGGGAGGAACCTTTAGAAACCCTAGGTCAACAAACTCGACTAAATTCCAGAAACAGGTAGAAACGAAACTGGGACAACCCAAAGAGGATGCTAATGTGGAAGAACTGGAGGAGTCTAATGAATTCCTAACAAGGGCGCTTATGACTGCGTATAACAAAGCTTGCCCTCCAAGAAGATTCAGGGAAAAGCAAAGCTGCCATGGTGGAGCAATGAGCTGAGTCTTCTAAGAAGACAGGTAAAAGAAATGTTTAAGCTAGCAAAGACCACGGAAAGCGAAGCGTGTCAGGACGAGTACAGGGATCTACTGAGGATCTACAAGCGTGAAATTTCCATGGCGAAGAGAATCTCATGGAAAAAGTTCTGTACGGACATATAGTGCTCCAGCGAAACAGCACGGTTGAGAAAAGTCCTGGCAAGGGGAAATATAGTCCTGGGACTAATAAAGAAAGAGAACAGGGAATAGTCACGTAATAGTGAGGAATCCCTTGAGGTGCTTCTCGATACACATTTCCCATCGGAAGATGGTTTAGAAGAGCCAGCAGACAGCACTCACATTTCGATCACGGAGCGGGTAGTGCCGGGCTTGGTGACCGATACCAAGATCGAGTGGGCAGTGAAGACGTTTTCAAAGTTTAAATCACCGGGCCCAGATGGTATATTCCCGGCCATGCTAACTGTTTCAAGTAGGGCGGTCGTGGAATGGCTTAAAATAATATATTCGATGGGTGCATAAGACTGAATCATGTACCGCACTCTTGGGGAACTGCTCGAGTAGCTTTCCTACCAAAGGCGGGGAAGATCGGTCACGTGTATCCCAAAGATTATAGACCCATTAGCTTACCATCATTTCTGCTCAAAACCTTTGAGAGGCTGATAGATGTGTACATAAAGTCCAACGTGTATGAAAAGCTGCTCTCCACAACACAACATGCGTACACCAAAGCAAGTCGGTAGACACCGCATTGCATAGGGTGGTAATGAGCGTAGAGAAAGCCCTGGAATATAAGGAATATGCTGTAGGAGTCTTCTTAGACATTGCCGGGGCTTTCAATAATGTCTCTAAATGGGCGATTATGGATGGTCTTAATTACATTAAAGTACATCCAGCCTTAACCAGAAGGATCGGCTGCATGTTAAATTGCAGGAAGATTACATCACAATGGGGATTGTACGCGGCCACGAAATCAGTGGAGAGGGGAAAGCCGTGGGGAGGGGTTCTATCACCTCTGCTGTGGACGCTGGTCATCAACCAACTGCTCAGCCGGTTTGATGAGGGACCCGTAAAACTTACGGCTTACGCGGATGAAGTTGCAATTGTTATAAGTGGAAAGTGCCTTCCAACGATTAGCTCTTTGATGGATCGGGCGCTTCGGGATATTCATACCTGGGCATCAAATGTCGGGTTGAAAGTCAACGCGGATAAGACGGATATGATCTTGTTTACAAAGAGGTACAAGGTCACAAATTCGATCAGGCCTAAGTTAGGAGAGGTGACCTTACAGGAGAAACCTTGCACAAAATATCTAGGAATCATCCTAGGCAGTAAGCTGTCATGGAAGCTCAACGTGGAGGAGAGGATGAAGAAGGCTTCAACTTTATGCATGTAAAAGAATGCTGGGGTGTACGTGGGGCTTATCGCCCTCTCTTTCTCATTGGGTTTTTACAGCGATTGTAGACTCAGGACAGGTATTCTGACTGGACACTGTCTTCTGGCGTCACATGCCTTTAAATTAGGTTTGGTCAGTGATAACAGATGTAGGAAATACGGGCTGCAGGAGGAAACGATCGAGAACGTTCTGTGCTCGTGCCCCGCGCTTACCAGGCTAAGACTCCAGCTATTAGGAGTGATACAGCTGTCAGATCTAGAAGCAGCAAGTGGCTTAAATCCTAGGAAGCTTATAGTATTTGCCAAGAGGACGGAGTTATTTTATAACATAGGTCCTGGTTTTTGATAGGGTTTTTCAGTTTGGTCGTTAAAACAAACTTCTGGTAACACTACGGACTTTTTCCGTCTATGTGAGGTCCTCATGGACTGGTCAGTTCAACCTAACCTTATGACTAAGCAATTTTCTATGTTACGGGAGCCATAACTCGAAGAAAAATTAACGGATCGTAATAAAATTTGGTACACATATTTTCCTTATAGCAGAAAATATTTCTAGTAAAAATGGACGGGATCGGTGAAAGACCACGGCAACTTAGATATAAAACAAGTTTAAAAGGGTCGTAGACTAGAATAATAAGCTATAACTTAGCAAAAAATAGTTTTGAATCAATGATATTTCACTTATCAAGTTTTATTGTAAGAGGAAATGGGGAGACATTTTTCTTTTAAACGGGCGGTGCCACGTGTTATGTAGAAAAGTAATTTATCTGAAATGAAATGTACAATTGAAGCTCACGCTGGGTATATAATGTTCGGTTACACCCGAACTTAAGCACCTTTACTAGTTTCTATTCACTTCACCTGGTGATTCCATCATGCCCCTGGCTATTCTACCATGGTTGGTGTGTTTCCAACAAAATTTAAAATTTTAAACCAATGAAGAAAAATCTTGTTTTATTTCTCTTTTTACCATCGCTAGTTACAAACAAATATTGGATAGAATAGCTTGTCAAATTTGGGATAGCGCTGCTGATATTACGGAAGTTTCGGAAGGCGTACCGAAGTCAATATTCCCTAAAAATCCTCGTATGCAAAGCGCACTACGAAACTATGTACTGTAAGATAATACTAGCTCAAAAATTGTCACACATAATTAACATAAATTATAATTTTTTTTGAAATATGTAGTTACCATATGAAAACATTCCACAATCAAGCTACCATACATTATATGAGATCCAGCCAAATGTTTCATTCAACTTTGGTTAAAGCGCCAGCATTGTTTTTTGTATCCGAAAATGATGCAATTGGGCCACCATCGTCAAATCATGCTGTACGCGAAAATTGGGAACGTGCAAATATTAAGGTAACCTTTAAATGTTGGAAACATTCACAACATGCAGCACATCTTATAAAACATAGTGACGAGTATTTGGAGTGTTTAATGAAGCATCTTGAGGATTGTAGTGTAATCGAGAGCGCCGGCTTAAAAATGCGTACCAAACTGTAAATAAGAGATAACTATGTAATATTTGAAATTGCGAATTTATAAATTATAATTTATAACACATGTATATGGGGTTTTCCATCCCATTTCGACCAATTTTGAGCCCGACCCCTTTAGAATTGGCTGAAAGAAAGTTTTTCTTCTTTTTCTAGCTTACTCAAAAAAAGTTATGAATTTAAAAAAAACAACGCCGTTTTTGTTTTCAAAATGCTATAACTTTTCCAAAAATTGATCGTTGGGATTTTTTTTTTTAATTTGTTTTTAAATGTACTTTTCGGAAAAAATACAAAAAAATTTTTTAAGTTTTTTTTTTTAATTTTTCAGTTTTTCGAGATTTTTCGAATTTCGTCATTTTTTTTTTTCTCATAAAAAACTTCAATCAATTCTGCAATTATCCCCACTAATCCCGGAGTGGGCCGATTATTATTATTTTTTTTTATTTAATTGAAAAAAAAAAACTAAAACTTTTTTTGTATTTTTTGGAAAAGTACATTTAAAAACAAATTAAAAAAAAAAAGATCCCAAACGATCAATTTTTGAAAAAGTTATAGCATTTTGAAAACAAAAACGGTGTCCAACTCAAAATAAGCTATGAATTTAAAAAAACGGTTTTTTTCAAAATGCTATAACTTTTTCAAAAATTGACCGTTTGGGATCTTTTTTTTTTTTAATTTGTTTTTAAATGTACTTTTCGGAAAAATACAAAAAAATTTAAAGTTTTTTTTTTCAATTAAGCAAAAAAATAATAATCGGCCCACTCCGGGATTAGTGGGGATAATTGCAGAATTGATTGAAGTTTTTTATGAGAAAAAAAAAAAAATGGCGAAATTCGAAAAATCTCGAAAAACTGAAAAATTACAAAAAAAAAAAAAACTTTAAAAATTTTTTTGTATTTTTTCCGAAAAGTACATTTAAAAACAAATTTAAAAAAAAAAAGATCCCAAACGGTCAATTTTTGGAAAAGTTATAGCATTTTGAAAACAAAAACGGTGTTTTTTTTTAAATTCATAACTTTTTTTGAGTTGGATGAAAAATTTGAAAAAATTCTGAAAAACGTCTTTCGTAAGCTAGAAAAAGAAGAAAAACTTTCAGCCAATTCTAAAGGGGACGGGTTCAAAATTGGTCGAAATGGGATGGAATACCCCAAATATATATATATATATATATATATATGTAGATTTATATATATTGTAACCAATTTAGGGAAATCCTGATTATGCACCTTCTGCTAACGTTCGTATCGCTGAACTGTTGAATAAATCACTCCAATATTCAGTATTGTAAACTGGTCTTTATTTAGATAACTTTGTGAGTATGTAGTACAATTATACTTCACAATTATGGTTCACTTCACAATTGCGTGTTTAAATCAAACTGATTACTGAATAGTTATTACTCAGCTTGCGCGGCGTTTATACTCTCGGCGCACTCTACGGGAGTAGGAGCTACAAAAGATTTATAAAAGTTACGAGGACGTCTGGTTTTGGGATCTAGCCCAGAACAACCTGTCCGATGCAACCATCCCTTGCACGTGACACACTGACAAGAGTATGGCCGTCCTAAAAAGATTATTTTCCGGCAAATGCAGCAAAACCATTTCTCAGGACCGTGGTCAGGAGACGGACCCGGATTGGATTCGATACCTTCCCGGAGTAGGAGAGTGTGGCGCAGTCCCGCTGCGAGGAGCTGCTGGGAGATTGAAAATTTGTGGGAGGGACACAACAAATTAAATGGGGTTACACTGAAATGACAGTCCTTGGTCGGGAAAATCCTTAGTCGCTCCGGTACATAGAACCGACTGCCTTGGGAAGCGAATCAGATCCGTTGTTTCCGATCTTGGGTAAAACTATTACCCAAAGTAATTTCATAAATATTTTTCTTTTAATAAAAATAGTTTTATTTGAATATAGGTAACTAATTATTATACCTAAAGCTAAAACTATTATAATGAACTATCGACTATAGCGCATATTTTCACTTTAGATAATGTAAGAAATTTTTAGTAGGTACGTACATATTACAAAGTATTTATGAACACACATTATTGTGACATTTTAACATTAGCGCTATAGATCCAATACTTCATAAAAATTATGACTAAATCTAATATACATAAAATATGTCAAAAAGTTTACGAGCTTGCATTTTTAGGCGGCGGTCTATAAACCCCCACAACAACAGCATGATCACGTTCGTACGGCTCTAGCGTAATCTGTTCCTGTGGCTTAAGTTTATCAGCCTGCATTTTTTTCACCTCTGCTGCGAACACGGCTTCTGGTTGTGCCGTAGAGTCAATACACGAAGCTTTAATAGATATCACAAAATGTCCGCCATTTTTTAAGAAGTGCTGAGCATTTAGTGCAACTATACGCCCTTGATCTGGTTGGGCCACATCGGCAAATATCGTATCAACCATACCAACAAGCATGCGATATTTGTGTGGATGACGAGCATCTTCAATTATTGGTATAATATTTGTTCGCTTTTTAGCAACGTTTATAAGATCACGTCCCGAACGATGTGAAAATTCAACAGCATATACGAGGCCTTCAGGCCCAACAACATCCGAAACATGTGAAACAGTTGTACCAGACGCTGCCCCTAAATAAAGAACTTTAGACCCCGGTGGCATGTGAATCTTGTCCACACCACCCAAAATAGCTGCAGCAAGTTTTGAACGGAAGGGATTCCAAACGCGATATTCAATTTTTTCGCCATTTGTCTGAAAAAAAAAAGTGTAAGTATTAAACATATTCAAAATATTTTAATATTTATCTTAGTTATCAGTTTGGCATTACTCTAAAGCTTTGTCCAATTAAAATGCGTCTTAAGATCTCAAACCAGGCGATTCTAATTTAAAGGATTTGGCTTCATGGTCACATACTACCATGTTCTGTACCCCTGCACAGTCTCATCAAAGGTGGGTAGTTATATCTATATTCAACTTCAACGTACCTCTACTGATATTCGTTTTTCGCCATAAACATCGGATCCAGGGGCAAAATTTCGTGTTACCAAAGCATCTTCCTTTCCTCTTGCTATAAAGACTCCTTCATGACGATGTGGTTCAATTACGACAGAATTTCCTATTAAAAAACTATGAGATAAGGGAATTTAAGTAGTTACGACGCATCTTCTTACCTCCTTTAAATCCGCCGCCACCACCACCTCTGCCACCACGCATTCCACCACCTCTTCCGCCACGACCGCCTCCGCCTCGACCTCCCCCGCCCCGGCCACCACCACGTCCTCCAAAACTGCTGCGACCACGATCACCACCTCCTCCACCAAAACTACTTCGACCACGATCACCTCCTCCACCAAAACTACTTCGACTACGATCCCCACCTCCTCTTCCACCGCCCCCGCGTCCACGACCACCACCGCCGCCTCCACCTCCACCACCACCGCGTGGCGAGAAGCCTTTTAAAATAAATGGAAATAACGATAATTTAAACAAAAGAAAATGGTAATAGTCTAGTTGAGGGGTCGACTGCTAATACGCTACCAAAAATATCGAGAGAGGTGTCAAAGGACGCGTCTTGACATCAGTATTAATAATCCGAAGGCGGAAAATAAAAATATTAACTCGTTCAAAAGATATTAACGAAAAACCGAAAAAAGACCCACGGGTACCTCCGAAACCGGGGGTGGGATCCATAGTATTTTTGCGCAGAACACCTTTCTGAGTTGGCGGCCTTCGGCCGCGCTTATAAAAAATAACCCTGGACTACGCCATGCCAAGTCCGGGTGTGTGGTATAACCGTGGCTACCGCCACGGTGATGCACAAATTTTTTTGTGGGTACAAACACAACAACAACCACATGCAAATCGCTAACTTCAACTGCAAATATCTCCGCACATGGATAAAATTTTTCTTTTCCGCCAACGGATTATTGTTCTCGAGATTAATACGCGTCTTTTGACACCTCTCTCGATATTTTTGGTAGCGTATTAGCAGTCGACCCCTCAACTAGACTATTACCAAGAAAATATATGGGTATACAAACCTGGTTTCCCCATAATTTACAGATTAAAGCTCAACAATAATACGGAGTGCCAGCCGAAAATCACAAATACTTCTACCTATGCGCCCGAAATTTATACTTGAGAAAACCAAAGATGACAGAAAACACACGTGTTTTTGTTCTGATGTTTGATGATAGAAAAAGAACTGCTTTTGTTCGATATTGGCTGCACTGTTTTAATCATAGTGTACCTATACCAAGTGTGTTCACTAAGTGATAAACGTCAAAACTACAAACAGCCTCGCATTTTTGGTCTCAACGACAACATTTTTGTCTACCAATCGTCTCGACTTTTTCAATTTTTCAATCATTCGGAGCATTCGGTAATGGTATCCATTTTGAATTCGCTGTCATTCCGAATCCAGCGAGTGCCTGTCAGAATGCTTGACAGATAAGTCAACACACTTGTACTTGTACACTATGGTTTTAATAAAACATTGCATTTTCCGTACCGTCGATGGGCGCCACAAATTATACGAAAGGACCGTTCCATTGGTTTATCGAGCTCTGGCTCTGGCTCAAATCTCATTGCAACGATCTAGATAAACTTTATGAGAGCTGGCAGCACTAATATAAAGCATCTGTTTTGTTGAAAATAAGAAGAAACGTGGTTCGATAGCCAGCGAAGATCGAAGATCGAATAATGCTCATAATAGGGGCCAAATTCTAACTCAAATATTTTTAGGTTATGGATATGACGAAAACCCAATTGGTTTGCTATGGTATGGTTATGGCTAGGTCGTTAAGGGCCAATTAATGGCGACTTATCACCATAAAACCATAACCAGATAAAACAGCTGATCGAACCTACCTTATGGAAATCAATGTAATCTATTAATGGTGCCATACCATAACGCTAACTCCATAACCATACCATAGGCAACCAATAAATAAATAAAAAATAAAAAAAATAAAAAAAAAAATAGGTTTTTGATTTCTCCCATATCCATAACCTAAAAATTGCCGTCATCTAGTGAGTTTTACAGCTCCGGCTCACGCTCAATTCTCACGGGAATGCTTTGGATCATTGAGAGACTTGAGAAGCAGATGTCGTCAAATTTTCGCACACGTTAAATGTGACATGTCAATGTTTTTCATTTAACTCATACGGCGAAAGGCTAAGCAGCGACATCTATTTTTGAAAAAGTAGGTTTATTAAAGGCAGCGTTGTCAAACTAAAAAGAAGTAATTAATAAATTATCTGGCTCACTGATTGAACTAGACTTCTATCTGGATTCATCCGGCTCAAATCGTTGTTGTTGCATTTACATGCAAAATTATTTATCTGGCTCAGGATTCTGCCACCGGATGATAGCTTATATTTAAGTTGGTGAATTTAATAACTTTTTGTAAGTTTTATTCATTGTTTTGGATACGTTATGACTAAGAGACTTATTTTTTGTGGAATATGTTTGTAATTTTTTGCGTTTTCTTCATTTTTATGAAATTTTCACGATTTTTAGGTTAAGGCACCATTAATCGATCACATTGGAGATCGTTATGGATATGGGTATGGATACCACTATGGCGTTAGGGTTAAAGCACATAAGCAGTTTTTCATACAGATGAGTTTAACACAAGCGTATGCATTGAGTAGATTGCACGTATTTTTATTGAGAGCGACACTGGCGCCATCTGATATTGAAAAGTAGCCATCTCCCAAATTTTGTTCCAAGCAAACCATAAGAAGATGAATTTGACATTTGCTTTGGCTTAGGGTGTTGGCACGCTATGCAAGTGAAATTATTTTTCCCACTGGTTGGTAAATTTTCTAACATTTTTCGCAATTAAAAATTGCAATATAACAATCGATTACGACACAAAATATGTTAGCAAGTACTTTTGTTGTATATGAAGAATGTTTATAACAAACAATGCTTCACAAATTTTGTATGTGAATGGGCAAGGCGTAATAAACTTCAATTGCCAAGTCTAAAGTTCCTTTATATTTAAAAGCGCATATTTTTGTTGATTGTGGCGATGTTATTGGAATGCATCAGCTTGTGTTAAACGCATCTATATGAAAAATGTTTTTTGCCCAGTCCACAAGATGGAATCTAAGTGTTCTTTGCCCAGTCCACAAAAAGGGGATACTGCAAAATGCACCAACTATCGTGGAATCAGCCTTCTTAATATCGCATATAAGGTCCTTTCAAGTGTATTGTGCGAAAGATTGAAGACAAAATGCGCCAAATCTTTGAAAAAAACCCGTGAAAAGAGAATCGACACACATCACCTCTTCGTCGACTTTAAAGCCGCCTTCGACAGCACGAAAAGGAGCTGCCTATATGCCGCTATGTCTGAATTTGGTTTCCCCGCAAAACTTATAGAGCTGTTGAAAATGACGTTGAGCAGCACCATCAGCTCAGTCAGAATTGGGAAGGACCTCTCCGAGCCGTTCGAAACTAAACGAGGTTTCAGACAGGGTGACCCCTTATCATGCGATTTCTTTAATTTGATGCTGGAGAAAATTAAACTAGCTGCAGAACTTAACCGCACTGGAACAATATACTATAAAAGCGTGCAATTACTGGCATATGCTGAAGACATTGATATCATCGGCCTAAACATCCGCGCTGTTAGTTCTGCTTACTCCAAACTGGAAAAAGAAGCGGTAAAGATGGGTTTGATGGAGAATGAGGACAAAACGAAGTACCTGCTGTCATCGAGCAAAGAGTCAGCGAATACGCGCCTTGGCAACCACGCTACTATTGGCAGCCATAATTTCAAAATAGTAAGACTTCGTTTATTTGGGAACCAGCATCAACACTAGCAACAACATCAGCACTGAAATCCAGCGAAGAATCAATCTTGCCAATAAATGCTACTTTGGACTAGGTAGGCAATTGAAAAGTAAAGTGCGAACAAAAATAATACTCTACAAGTCACTTATCGTGCCCATCCTGCTATATGGGGCAGAAGTATGGACCATAACAACAGCAGATGAAGCGGCTTTGGGAGTGTTCGAGGGAAAAGTTCTTCGAAAGATTTATGGACCTCTACGCGTTGGCGATGGCGAATACCGAAGAAGATTTAATGATGAGCTGTACGAGCTAGGCGCAGACATCAACATAGTCCAGCGAATTAAAACGCAGTGGCTCCGCTGGCTAGGCCATGTTATGCGAATGAAAGATGATGCTACGGCCAAGGGCGTGTTTCTATCGGAACCCGCCTATGGAAGCCGAGGTAGAGGCCGACCCCCACTTCGTTGGAAGGACCATGTGGAAAACGATTTAAACTCCCTTGGTGTGACCAATTGGCGCCGGTTGGCGGAGCGAAGGAGCGACTGGCGCGCCTTGTTTGACGGCCATAACCGTTTAGATGGTTAAGGGCGAATTAATGGTGACTTATAACCATAAAGCCATAACCAGATAAATCAGCTGATCGAACCTACCTTATGGAAAGGAATGTAATCGATTAATGGTGCCATACCATAACGCTAACGCCATAGCCAATCAATTGGTTTTTGGTTTCTCGCCATATCCATAACCTAAAAATATTTGAGTTGGTGAAATAATAACTTTTTTTAGATTTTCTTCATTGTTTTGGATACGTTATGACTAAGATACTTATTTTTCGTGGAATATGTTTGTAATTTTTTGCGTTTTCATCATTTTTATGAAATTTTCACGATTTTTAGGTTAAGGCACCATTAATCGATCACATTGAGATGGTTATGGATATGGGTATGGTTACGACTATGGCGTTTGGGTTAAGGAAGTTTAATTTGGCTTTTAAGTGCCAATTAAGTAAGGAAGTATATGAAAAATGTTATTGTGCCCCGGATTTTACGTTCTAGTGATGGACGATATGGCGATTTTGAGCTATCAGTGAAAATAGATATGGCTATTTTTGAATATCGGTTATTTTTTATAGCTATAGCGATCGCTTTATTTCAACAAGCGATTCCATACAGAAGAACGATTTTGAGCTATAAGCGAATATAGGTATGGCTATTTTTTACAGCTATGGCGATCGCTTTAATTTATCTTTAATAAGCGAATCTGCAATTATTTGTATACTTTTATATAAAAATGAATGTTTAAGTCTTTTTACCAGAGTAGATTGAATGTTATACATTAATTTATACTAAATTAAATTTTATTAGAATATATGATCCAAAATTGGAATAAAAAGAAAAAAGTATGTACCTTTAATTGTAAACTAATGTAATGTGAAATTCTACTTTTCTGAGATGTTATGATATATATTATTAACTGGCTGACGACAATATGTTCAGACTCGTATTACACTCAATGAGATGAAACTAGCTGAAATAAATGTATATGCATCTTTGTTTTATAAATTTTGTTAATTGAAAATGCTTTGATTTTTAAATGTAAGATGAATCAACCCGAAATAAATCTGTATATATAACACCATAAAAACATGATTTATTTACTATATTATACTACACCGATGTATTCAGAAATACTCCGTATGAATTTATTCTGAAAGTTGTATTTGGCTGCATAAATTTGTACAGTAAAGTGAATCAATTTTTAATGAAAAATACAGAGGAAAAATATAGCAAATTTTTCAAACTATTACAAAAATATTCTTTAGCAGAAAATTAGCCACCCACTGCAGTGCCCTAGAAATTAGCCGGATAATTCAACCATATGACAAATCTTGAATTGCATTCTCCCAAAAACCTTAAATTTTGAGTTAATCTGTTTACAATAAGACGAGTGATATATGTTTCTATAATTGTTTTATTTTAACATCAAAAACACAAATTTTATAAAACTGTTAACGGCTACTGCCTAGAAGTATGAACTTATGAATAACACAGGCAATCAATCTTAGGCCAAGTCTAAAGACCCATGTCTATTTGGCGTCACATAGTGTAATTAAAAACAAAAAAAAATCAGTCATTCCATTTCTTTTATACATTTCATGAAATTAAAGTTTTAAAATTAACTTATATTGCTTGTTTAATATTTTGACAAATATTAATTATTTTATTATAAATACTTAAATATAAAATCAAAATATAACGAATTTTATATTTTATGATTGGCGTTTAAAAAGATAAGCATTTTAGCCTTTTCATCATCTAAGCGCATTCTTCTCTCGCTTAAAATAAGGCCGGCTTGAGAAAAGAGTCTTTCACAGGGAACCGATGTTCCTAAACACCCCAACTTTTCGCGAGCTATAGGAGATAGATTGGGATACTTGTAATTGTTTTTCTGCCACCATAAAAAAGGATCAGCTTTTCGTGCAATTACAGTTTCTTCTATATACCTCTGCACTTCGATAATTGCTCTTGAATGAGTTGTGCCTTGCGATCTCTTTGATCTTTGCGTTGATTATTTTTGAGTTCGATCTTTCGCTTGTTTGTAAAAATTACCCAAACCACGTGGCTGCTTTTCTAGCCGACTTCACAATGTCGTCGTTCTAGTTGTTGCACAAGTTTGCTTTGTTCCGTTCGCTGTTTCGGAAAGTAAAGCACACAGATGAGCAATGATGAACGATATCTCACTATCGATGATTGCATCGCTGCTATTAGTATTAGAATTCCATGCTGAAGGAAAATCGCCAATCGGTATAATCGCTATTGGCGATATTCTGCCAGAGGTGATTGTCATTCAAAAGAATCGAATGAAGGAAAATAGCCAATCACTGATATATTTGGTTTGCAATAGCTATAGCTATTAGCGATTTGTCAATAGCGGCGATGCAATCACCAATAGCGAAATATCGAGCCATCACTATTACGTTCCAATGACGCGTGAACCAGGGGCCCTATTCGCTAATTGTGAGTTTTAAAATGTACACAAGAAATTGTGTAAACTTTGAAATTCTGATTCTGTAAAGCAAAACTGTGAACAAAAAAACTCACTGATAAAAACTTCGTGAGTTTTCTTGGCAGCCAGCGTACACTATTCTGACATTCAAAACTCATACGCACTGTTGCAGAATGACTTTTTTGTTTTCATGGCGTTTGATGAATATTTTCTCACTGACATAAGACTTTTACATTCAGCGCTCATTCAGCAAAACAATGTACACAATAATTTAGAGAATCGCATGAAAATTTAAAGTGTAAATTGTGTGTCCAAATGAGATTTCAATGAGTGTACATTTTTCAGTTTTTCACAGTTACGGAATTGACCCCCAGATACGGATAGAAATTTAACAACAACGTTGTGATCCTTATGATCACAAATCACCTTAGCAGACTGCGCATTCACGAGTTCAAAATTGCTTCGTTCTGCGCATCTACGCCTCAGTCATGGCGGAACGATACAAGGTGGCAGCATGGTGACATACCAACAAACATAAATAAAAATTTCATGTACTTTGTTTTTGTAAATTCGTTGGACAAAGGTCAAAATCGTAATGCGCCGGAAGTTTATGTATCAAATCGAATAAAAAAAGTTTATAATCAGCTGTCCCATCCTGCCACCTTGTATCGTTCCGCCATGGTCATAGTTGACTGCTTGAGCGAATGAAAGAGAGAAAAACAAGAGCTAAAGGAAAATTACGTAAGAATTGCCCATAAAAACAGCTGATCTAATGTTTACATGTGCAATGCGCAATCTGCTTGGGTGATTTGTGCTTATGATATTTATATGGTTCAATTTTTGATCCGTATAGTAGCTATGTTCGTTTCGTTTTCTGTCGTAGATTTTTTCATTATGGAATTATAGAAGGTGGAGCATTGCGCATGTAAACATTATTTTATGGGCAATGCTGATCCTGCGATGACGTAAACATTGATACTCAAATTTATGTATGTTCCTTTGTTCGCTCACGCATGTCAGCATGTTCCCAACGACAGCCTATAATAATGAAAAAGGACTCAAACTGGGAAAGCTTCGGACACCTGGTACAGAACAAAAGAACATACAGCAGATACCATTATGCATGTGAGACAGATACATAATTCTCAACGGAATTTTATGTATGCGAGAACAGTTTATCTGATTTAATCATGTTGTCACTAGTGACTGTCATATGACAATCAAAGGATTATCACTGTTGTTTTGTTATTTTTTAAATTCCGCCATTTTCAACCGACGAAAACCATATAAAAAATAAGTTTAAAAAATGAAAAAGATAGCATTTCAAAGCTCCATGCTAAAAGAAAAAAAAATCGAAAATAATAGTGGTGATTCATTTTTAAATGTGTTTCCGCATGAGGAAAGCGCTCTTATGTTGTTTTGTTATTTTCTGAATTTAAATTGAACGTTCTGAACTCGAATTCTTATAAAACTATTTATTTTAAACAAATAAGAAACACGTATGCTTTTATCACGTACAAAATTAAAAACGTAATGAAATAAAGGAAATAAAAAGCAAAAAGCATTGTTTCATTTTTGGCGGAATATATCAATGGTCATTTATGATAGTATAACAGTCTAACCTGATATCTACAGTAAACTATCATTTATGACACTTTTTGATAGTTAGAGTGTCAGCACTGATCCAGGAAAATGAATGAGAGTGAGCAGAACGGCTATATACTTAATCAGTAGGCCATGTTGGTGTATAAGAAGCAGACAAAAACTCACACGTACACAGTTGTTTACATCACATTTGCGCAAGTCCCCTTAAGTTTGTGATAGAAGGGGGACTCATGTAACCGTATAAATGCCTTATAAAGTGTGTAAACGTATAAATTTATCTAGTGCGTAAACGAGCTGTCAAATTTTGTATGAAAAATCATTTACACAATTTGTATAAATTTACGCGCATATTTCATTGTGTAAACGCGATAAACTAAAAGGAATGCAACCTTGCAGACATTACAGCAGACATTTTCATCAGAAATCTCCAACATCAGCAAGTAAAGGTGTTTTAGTTTTGATTTTTCACTTAATCTTAGCATTTTTTAATTTGTATAACAATCAAAAAAATTTTGTTTGGCAATAATACAGCTGATAAACAATCAAGTTTATCAAGAGTATTACTAGGTGCGTTCATATAACAGCGTGTGTAAATGGATATAATTTTACACCTTATAAGTTTGTATGCTTTCATGAGTCCCCCTAGAAAGTTTGTATGAGGCGCTGATCGTTAGGTTGACATTGCTGACAATCAGATGATAGTCAGTATTCTTGTAGGGTGTGTGTGATTTGTGGATTTTTTGACAGCTAACCACTTTTGAGTTTGGTAGCACTCGTGGCTCAACTATAGGGTTGGCTCATGTCTACAGCACATTGTTCAGATTATCAAAATCAGCGTGTTGGTGTTAGACGAATGATATGGAATGAAAACATAAAAACGGGACAAAAACACTGTATAATCTTAACTTTAAAGCTGGCGAGCTAGATGAAACTTTAAAGCAAATAGGCGAAATAAATAGACAAATTTCATGCTCACAAGGGTGTATATGATGCTAAGCCTCGTCCCGGTTCCAGTTCCAATATTATCCATCTATGTTCGATCCGAGAACCGGAGTATGGAATTTCGATATATCATCTGCTAAGTATAATTTCACCAAATATCGGCTGCAAGTTCGAAAACGTCGTTTCAAAAACCCCAATTCCGGAATTTGCTTCGAAATCGCAACATCTCAAAATCTGGTTGAATAACGTCATATCTCAAATTTTTTTTCATAAGCGCGCCTGCTAATGTCAAAATGTATTGAATTGGAACTCAGATTTCTGACAGAGCGTTTTCGAAATGGTTGATAAACTCAGCAGTCTATATGAAAACATTTTCCCGCAGATCTCAAAGCACGGAAATAGTTCTGAAAATATGTTTTAAACGTTATGCGAGGAACGTGTAATTAGATGGGTAAAAGTCTGGAACAGCGATAGACTGCGTATACCGCTAAGGAAATTTCGGGGGAGGTATCCAAAAACGTGATTTGACCTCCGTAATTTTAAGTCTATCGAAATATATTTAAGAAAAATCGAAAACTTACCTCGAACCTCTCTGAAAGCGGTGGTGGTATCCATAGTATTTCTGCGCAGAACAGCCTTCTGCATCAGCGATCTTCGGTCGGGCTTATAAAATGTTACACTGGTTTTGGATCAAAATTAAATCCGCGCAAAAGACTGTTCCACACATTTTTATCCCTGTGTATAACAAAATCATCAAAATTACAACAAAATTTATTTCCCTAGCAAATACTGTTAGGACCTGCTATAAAACAAGTAGTTGTGTAGAAAAGATTAAAACGCAGCCCTGCACAAATTAGAAGAGAAGCTTGGATGAGATGCTCTCCTTGGTGATGTGTCACGCCTTACTACTATTATTATTGCTTATATATTTATAGGTATATTAAGGCTAGTACATATAATTTATTTCTCTTGTGGTGTCTTAATGCAAGCTCTGTAGCAAATCGAGGGAAAAAGTTCTACATAATCTATCCTTTACAGTTTTAGCTATCAGTTTTTGTATTCCTTAAATTTTCAAAATCATAACATGCTATGACATCGGTGTATACTCATATAATTTGATCTGATGGAGCGTGTTTAGAACGTACTTTGTATGGATCTACAATTTTAGTTTTGTAAAGGGTTTTTTTGTATTTCAACCCAAACTTTTATTCAAACAAATAGAAAGCTTAAAATTAAACTGACTATTGTTGAAAACATTGAACTGTATATAACAATTATCGTGTTGTAGGTACCGTATTCAAGAGTGATACGTCCAAATCAATATCAAAATCATGTAGAGCATACAAGCTATAGTCTGTTTTGGGTCCAGTTGGTTTTGGGCCACTAGAAGTATTTTCTTCTGTTTTTCGTTTTAATGGCACCGGAACAATAGGTGCTTGCTGTTTTAACGGTTCATCTTTTTTCTCAACTGACTTAAAACCCATACGAGGTTGTGTAATACGTCGCGTAAATGGATCTGAAATTTTTAAACCTTTATTAGCACGAGCTTCTTCCAAAATTGCCTTCTCAGCGTCCTCTACATTCCGTTTTCGATTTCGATCATTTATGTAGGATATTAAACTAATGCTACTTGACCGCTTTTTATCAAGTTCGGATGCGCGACTTTCAAGCTCGTCAATTTGTTGACCTAAATCTTGTGCTACATCATAATCGCCCCGTAACATTGCAGCATCTCTTTCTTTCATTAAACATGTTTTCCTCATAGCATAATTGGTTGGTCTATTGCGAAACCGATTTTTCTCTTCTATTATTTTATCAACATCTTCATCTTTGAACTCATAATTCAGTGCTTCTTTAATATCTTGTTGTTTACGTTCAATCATATCCACTGTTGGCATCGGAACATTTTGTTGTGAGCAAATCTCGCGCCATTTGACATATTCACTATCAGTAAACTCTTGATTTGAAATAAATTCTAATCGAAAAACACGTTCCTGAGTACCATGTTTTAGTTTGAGACCTCGATTTGTTCGAGTTTTTCCTAGGCTATAAATTTTTGCTGTTTCTACAACCCCAACTATTTCAGCAACTCTGTAAACAGGTTTCTGACCGTTGTTCCCAATGCTAATACGAACAAAAGAATTCATAACTGTGCGTTCAAACATTGGCAGGTTAATAAATCGCTCCATTTTGAAACGCGACAGTCGTAATTTGTTCAGCTCTTCTCTTGTGCTAATATATACTGGTAATTTTGTGGCCTCTTCCTCTTCTTCCGAGTCGCTTGAGGATTTGCTGCTACTGGCTGAGCGTGAGCGCCTCTCTGAAGGCTTTTCTTCATCAGAGTCACTACTTCCCGAATCGTCTGAATATATTTCCGATGCTTTTAGTTTAACAGCGGATTTTCCACCCGATACACCTTCCAGCTCTTCTTTGTCATCTTTTTCATCACGCTCTGCTTGCCTTTTAGCCTCCTCTTCCTCTGAAATAAGAAATATATGAAAGTAAAACACAATCCCCTTTTAAAAAAATTAATTTGGAGAATATTACCTCGCTTTGCTTTGCCTTCACGTTTCGCTTTTAACATTGCCATTGCCGTACTACGTTTATCGTCAGTTCGATTCATCTCAACATTCTTTTTGCGCTCCTTTGATCTTTCTTTATGATCTAAATTATCTACAGCATTTTGATCATCTATTGAAATTTTACGCTCCGTAGTTGGCTCTTCGGTTGCCACGATTGGCTCCTCAATATCCTGATCCAAAGTTGGTGGTGCCTTTTCTGGCTCCGGCTCCTTTTCTGCAGCTAGGATAGATTTTTTAGGTTCAATTGTCTCTTCTTTTTGCTTTTGTTTTGGTTTCTTTACAACTTTGTTCTTTTTTTCTTTTTTTCCAACGGATTTTGTGGATTTTTCTCCTCTTCTTGCCAGCTTCAATTTTCGTTCTATTTCCCATCGGGTTTTTAGCAAATCTCTTTGTTCGATTCGTTTGAAAATTTCAGTTTCGCGCTCTTTTTCCGACAGTCCATTAAGACGCTTACGATCCTCTTCATCTCCCATCATATTTTCATCATAACCGTCATTAAATTCTGAATCTGAGTTGGAATCTGAACTTTCCCCAGATGTGTTTGAATCAGTAGATTTATTTTCATTTTCTTCATCGCTGTCAGAAACTTCCCCTTCTTCTCTAACTGGAGGTTCCTTTTGTAATGTATTATTTTCATTTTGGCTGTATTTTTCTTCTTCTAATTCAGAAGAATCTGATTCTTTGTTAACATTTTTGATACGCTTCTTCTTCACAGCGTTAGATGTACTTGCAGCCTGCGCCCAGTCAGAGTCTGAATCAGAATCGGACAAACCTGCAGATTTAATCGAAGCCATGTTAGGTTTTGGCTTCTTCTTTGCCAACGACAATAACTCCTGAATCAAGATTTTTGGTATCATGTTTTAAAAAGAACACAAAAAGAGAATAAACCAAATTATGTATACATACATATGTTCAGAATTTTATACATACCGATTCAAGATTGGTTTCATTATCACTAGAATCGTCTTCAGATTCTATCAAAGTTTGCTTTCTACGTTTTCCCATTTTCAAACGCTAAACTATATATATGTTAAAATTTATTCTTTGATAGACACAAATGACAATAAATTTTACGAACTTTTCCTAAAAGTCAATTTTTTAGTGAAGAGATTTGTCTGTTAGTACTCGATTCAATCGAAAATTCCCTTTCGATAACTATTGCATTTTAATTTTGCCGTATGTATGATTAAGGCCCCAACACGTAAGAACATGCACTGACAGATAAGTTGACTGCATGTTATATATTATTATTATATTTATTTATTACGGTCTTTAAGACCTAGTTGATGTTAAGTAAACATTTGTTTCGTTAAATATTAAGTGTTTTACAATATAAAAATAATTTTACTTTAAACTTAATACTATTTTCTATTTTTTTCGGGCGAGATGTTTATAAATGTCTTCTATACATTTTCATGAGGTATTTGTGTTTATTTTACCGACTGTATTTAATTAATTATTTAATTCTCTTTCCAAAAAACACGTTTGCATAAAGTGACAACACCGCATGGATAAATGGAAAGCAATTCAAAAAAATCCCTCATAAAAAAAAAGTAGCGACTACCTCACAGCTTACATCGAGTAAATGCTTAAAAAATAACGAGTGACGGCTCTTATTATATTTATACTCTTTGGTTCTATAGCTATGGATCTCGTGATTATATAATATTTTATTGCTCAGGTAACTCGGTAGTATTCCTAATCTTACATGATGTATAAATTTCAAAGTGAAGTAACTTTTTTGACTTTGACTGTTTTATACTAAGCCAGTTTAACCGATTCAGCTTTATAGCTTTTGATGTTCTTGGGGGACATTTAAATATAAATCGCATTGCCTTGTTTTGTTGTATTTGTAGTCTTTTAATTTGCATATCACTCGCTATCAGCAGATAGCATTCGCATGTGTTTGTATGGGGATCGTCAAATAGGTTTTTCTTATGTGTTCGTGCCTTTAAGGTAATAGTGACAGCTGCGCAACACGGACGGATTACTTAGGCCACTATCCCCGATACATTGCGATTAAAGGGCGAATTAATTGTGACTTATAGTGGTGGGTAATGACACTATTTTTTGAGTGTTAACACAGTAGCACAGGCACACTTTGCAGTGTTAACACAATTGTGTTATAACTGATTATCGAAAGTCGATATGAGTGTTGGCACAATATCAGAGCACAGTACTGTGTTACTTACTTCTAACGCCACGTTTGACGCCATTTATACACCAATTACACGGCTCAAGTATCCTTGTGCCAATTACCAATTTGCACAAGGATTTGCCCGGTGTGTGCACTGGTTGCGCTATTTGCGCAGAGAACTGCGCTAAAATCAAAACGATTTTGATATTTACGCATGCTGCAAATATTGCACATGCTTTTTTCTTCGTGTGTGGTGAATGCTACACAGTTTACCTGTGGTTTCTGATAATATAACATCAGTAATGTTGCTTAAAAATGTTAATATCGAAGGCGTAAGGACCATCTCTAGCTTGTAACAGGAATTCACATAAATTCAATAATACATAATAATTTTTTAAACAATTAGAACACATGTTTCATTTGTTACGCTAGTTGAAAAATGAATATTGCGCAGTGCTGCAATGAGTTGAGATGGTATGTATGTATGTATTTATTTGAAAATTTGTTCCTAGCACAACAATTTTGACAAATTATTTAACAGTGCTAGTCATGAATAGCATGAGCTATAAAAATTGAACATTTATAATAATAATAAATTAGATTAATCAAATTAAATTAAATATAACGGACAATAGTGAAATATTTATGTATGTAAATGTAAATCTTAAAACTAAGGAAGAGTAGTTAATAAATATTAAAAGACAGCAGTAGTGATGATAACCTTTGGCTGGTTATAGATTGAATAGTATTTAACAAATAAAGAAAGAAGACACAGAGAAAGGAAAAGGACTTAGAAATGAACATTTTAATAACAATTTGAGATCCAGTTTAAGAGTCGTTAAAAAATGATGTTAGCTCTTTTCTGAAGTGCAGAGCATTACTTAAGAGTCGAAGACTTGTAGGTAGCGAGTTCCAAAGACGTATTGCAGTAACAAAGAATTGGCGCTCAGAGGTTAGCGAGCGGTATCTGATGTGCTTAAGAAGAAGCACCGATCTTGATGATTGCAGAAAAATAAGCTTACAATATAGATAGTCTGGTTCCATCGTGTGTATCAATTTATGGAGGAAGGACAGTGTTTTGACTTTTAAAAGATCTTCGAAGGAAATGTTTAGCAACCTTTCAGCATGTTGAAACTAAAAAATATATATTATTAATACAATGGAAAATAAACGCTTCTGGTGCGAGTTTTTCGACTTATACTGTAAATCACCAGCACTGTGGAAAATAAATAGTGTTTTTTTTTATAAAATTAGTGCCTTTTTTACACAATTAAAACACATCTTTCATTTGTTGCGCTACATTAAAAATGAATATTGCGCAGTGTTTTTGAGCCGTGTATGTCAAAATTTTCATTTGCACAAATTCCGTCGTTTTATATTTGTGCATGGCTTTGTGTCATGTATGGGCCGTCTTAGAAAAGTAAATCATGGCAACATTTATCTTCTTGCATACTCCCATGTTTAGGGAATCTACGTTATATAACCACAACCTTTGTTTAAATAGAACATTTTCAACTTAGAGTATATATTTTGTGCCCACATCTTTTAAACGTAATACACAGGCAATATTATGAGTACAAGCAACACACAAGCAAAACACAAGCACAATGGACTATGTATGTCTGAATGTGCACTTACGATCTGAGTGTCATTCTCTGTGCTATAGAAACAGTCAGCTTTGTGCCATAGAGTGTGCCACTGTGTTATAAATTAATCGATAAGTGTGCGTGTGCGTGCCGCACATTACTGAGTGTTAACATAATAACACAGCACAGTGCTGTGTTACTCAGCCTTAGTGACTTATAACCATAAAGCCACACCTACCTTATGTTAATTCACAAATCACACAGAAGATTGCGCATTGCGCATGTAAACAAAAGATCAGCTGTTTTTTCTCTCTTTCTTTCATTCGCTCAAGCAGTCAACTGTGACGTATACGCAGAACGAAGCAATTTTGAACTCTGGTTAGGTAATTTGTGATGGAAATCAATATAATCGAGTTAGGTTATGGTACGGCATGATGGAATTATAGAAGGTGGCGCATTGCGCATGTAAACATTAGTTCAGCTGTTTTTTATTGGCAATTTTTACGTCATTTTCCATCAGCTCTTGTTTTTCTTTTTTTTTTCTCCCTTTCTTTCATTCGCTGAAGCATTCAAGCATCTATACATGTTAATCATCAATATCAATAATCAAGTTAGTTGCGCAGAACGAAGCAATTTTAAACTCGTGAATGCACAATCTTCTGTGTGTGATTTGTGATGCTACGCACCATTAATCGATTACATTGATTTCCATAAGGTAGGTTCAATCAGCTGTTTTATCTGGTTATGGCTTTATGGTAATATTTTACGACAGCGGTCGACTGCTTATGGCAGACAAAATTTTTGAATATAAACCCTACAAAAAATTTGGTCACAAAACTTACCCACGTCCATGCAAATGTGACTATGAATATAACCTATGACTGTAAAATGACTAGTCAAATGACGTGGATTGGCACGAGCGTTTTTGCAGGGAAGATATTGCATGCGCGAACTTCGATGGAAAGCAGCGGAGCGTAGCAAAATTCTAGTAGGTCACTTTCACCGCACCAAAAACTTTAACACAATTTTTAACATAATTTAAGCACAGAAATACACTGATTGGAGTTTTAGTGAGTAAAAGTTAAAATTCTGAACACATTAGCTGAATAAAAAGTGTACAAATAATTATTAAATAACAAATACAGCCAGTGGTAGTTTAACAAATTCTGCTGTGGTAAGTGGTGAATATGACCTACTAGAATTTTGTGAAGCTTGCCTTACACTATTTTTCGTCTATGCAATGTCTCTATATTATATCGTTTCTGTGGGAGAGGTGTCGAACGACGCGTCAAAGGGGCTTGATATAATAAGAGACGTCAGTTCGATTTTTGCTTGTAATGTACCTGATTGGCGGGTATTAGAAAATTACCTTCTATACATTTTTAAGAAGTTTATATTAATATATATTGTGATTGTTGGAAACATGATGAATTATTGTATTAACAATCAAGGGTAATTCTATACGACAGCATGACACTGCTAATACACGTCCAAAAATGTCGAGAGAGGTATCAAACTACGCGTCTTGACATCAGTATTAATAATCCGAAACCGGAAGATAAATTAATAATAATAATTTTAACTCGTTCAAAAGATATTAACGAAAAACCGAAAAATTACCCGCGGGTCCCTCCGAAAACGAGGGTTGTATCAATAGAATTTTTGTGCAGAACACCTTTCTGCGTTGGCGACCTTGGCCGCGGTTATAAAAAATTACCCTGGATGGGTCCAACACCGGTTTGGAGACCAAAACTATATCCGCGCAAAACACAATGTTCACAATTTTTTTTGTGGGTAAAACAACATTACAACAACCACATGAGAGTCGCCAACTTCAACTGCAAATATCTCCAGACAGAGATAAATTTATTTTTATTTTCCGGCTTCGGATTATTGTTGGTGAGATTAATATGCGTCTTTTGACACCTCTTTCGATATTTTTGGACGCGTATTAGCAGTGTCACGCTGTCGTATAAAATTACCCAATCAAAAATACCTCATGAAAATGTGTAGAAGCAATTTGAAATTACCCCTCAAATGGGACATTACAAATAAATTTCGCAAAAATATGAACTGACGTCTCTTAAGCCCCCATTACTGATACTTAGCATAGACTTGACTTGACTTGGCGTAAACTTGGCAACTTAGCCACGATTATACTCCACTTGGCGCATACAACCTGGCATCATAACCAGCCTTGAAATTTATTTTTAAATAAATGTCAGTTTGTATGACAAAATGTCAAAATGAAATGGAAACAAACAAATGGCATCTCAAAATGTAAACGTTACTAAGAACTTACATAGAAAATCAAAATTCAACAGACTTCTAAGTCAAGTTAAGTGTTGCTAAGTTTTGAGTACCTAGTAACATGCAATGTTCATTTAACAGAACTGTAAGTGACAGTTCTCAAGCCAAGTCAAGTCTATGCTAAGTATCAGTAATGGGCCCTTTATTATATCAATCCTCTTTGCTATGGAGTCCATCCCGTGTATTTAATTCAACTGTCAAACGCCGCATATTTTAAGTTTGTGATGCTCATTTGCAATATCTTGCATACTTTTTCTCATGGCTGAGGTCACAAGCAGCTGTAGACCGCAAATAACCAGTGTGAAACTGGACTAATAAATTATTCTATTGTAGTATTGTAGTGCCGGCTTTATTGTTGTTTTCCAAATTTGGCAAATTCAACGGAGTTTAATTAAAGGATATGGCTTTAATTGGGGAAATAAGTCCACCTGATGAGGGATTAATTTACACAGCTAGTAACATAAAGCTTAAAATTGGTGAGAAAGTGATTGGAAAAGGAATATTGTATATAAGCCAAAAGTAAGTGCTATAAGGATGTGCCCTTTGTATGTATATATGTAACTGCGTAATGTAAATGTATTTTCAGTTCTTTAGGATGGCAAGCAGATAATATGAGCGAAGGAATCTCTATATCTTGGAAACAAATAAGTGTTCACGGCATATCCTCAAGTCCGAGTAAGTGTATATATTTTATGCTAGACCACAATCTTGAATGGAGAGGTGTATATGATAAAGCAACTCGAGAATCAGCTAACAACCGTAATGGACACGGTGGGCCAGTAAATAACGACGATTTAGAAGTTGTACCAATGGAAGAACATCCAGATAATGAGAATGATGAAGATGTAGATGAGGGTAATGCTACTGATGAAGATGATAATGGGGATAATTTGACAGAATGTTGGCTAATTCCCGATGATGTGAATACAGTCGAAACTATGTTTCAGGCAATGACTGATTGTCAAGCTCTACATCCCGATTCAGCAGATAGTATATCGGAGGAAAGCGATTTTATGGATGACGACGGGCAGAACTTTGATAATGGTATTGGGCCAGCTGGTAATGGCGCACGCGACGATGCTGAAGATGCACAGGGAGGCATGCGTAACCTAAACTTGAACGACGATGAGCGTTTTGCAGATGCAGATGAATAGAACCGAGCGATTAATAAGCCCCATATAGTCTTAAGTACGTACATCTGAATAAACATATTTAGTGTACAAAACGTATTCATAATAAAGATAACACTTAATGTACTTTAAATTATATTATTGTATACTGTTACTACTATAGTTTTAGTTACTAATGGCCGTTTTCTTTAGCTCCAGATTTGTTAATGCCTCTTTCCATTTCCACATCAATATCAGCATCAATGACCGGCGAATAAAGCTTGAGGGAAAATAAATGTTTGCATATATAAAAAAAGAGCCTAATAGTTTATGAAAACCTACCTCTTCAGAAAGATTCAGCAATTGTATCGCTTGTTTATAAGGATCCGCCCGAGTCGGTATCTTGTCATAATTCCAATAGTGAAAGCGATCAAAACTACCGCTGACATATAAATTGCGACTTCCTTCACTATTTAAGGCTTCTCCGGTTTCTTGTAGTACATAACCCGTATGTGTCAAAGGCACTTTAAGAATTTCGCCTTTTAGAGGAAAGCCGCGAACTGCATTTGATAAAATACCACAGTGCTCCTCTCTTGTATAAGGGTTGAAGTAATTATCTACATCGGCAATTCCGTCCCCATTTACTTTTACTGGAAGAAAATGTAAATTTAAAGGGTTTTCGGATGCTTTTGTTACCTTAAACGTGATGGACATTTTTACCATAGTGTACCTATACCAAGTGTGTTCACTAAGCGATAAACGTCAAAACTACAAACAGCCTCGCTCACCTGATGGAAATCTCAGGTCTAGAGTCGCATTTTTGGTCTCAACGACAACATTTTTGTCTACCAATCGTCTCGACTTTTTAAATTTTTCAATCATTCGGAGCATTCGGTAATGGTATCCATTTTGAATTCGCTGTCATTCCGAATCCAGCGAGTGCCTGTCAGAATGCTTGACAGATAAGTCAACACACTTGTACTTGTACACTATGATTTTTACGGCTTTTCTTATTTTCGTGTCGATTGGACCTGAAAAAGCAATCGATTTTTCAATCTTTTAGTTCATGGCGAAATCAGCTGATTGGTACTGTTTTGATATAATTTGACACTTCAGCTTCCGGCGCAGTTACGATTTTGACTTAACAAGCCAACCTAATATAAACGCACTCAAGTCATTTGCTGTCAAAAATATCTCATGCACATACAACTTGTATGAGAGCAACTCAAATTGAATTTGCTGCGTGAGAACCTAACTCGATCATAGTGTACCTATACTTGTACTTGTACACTATGAACTCGATTTCCAATTTTTGTTCTGCGTGACATTTAGATTTGACGTTTGCACACATGCTTTCCATTGTCGCAACGCATGCTTATTTGGGTTAGGGGCAAAAAACGCCGGTTGTTTGCGTGCGCTAAAAAAACGCAGTGCGGTTTTATTAGGTTGGCTTGTAACTCCATCTGTTTACATAAACAAAATACATGAAATTTCTATTTGTTTGTATGTATGTCACAGTGCACTGTATTGTTGCGCCATGGTTTAGTTGGGTTGGGAGCACTGGGGGTCAATTCCCACTGTGAAAAACTGAAAATGTACACTCATTGAAAACCATTTGCACACACAATTTACACTTTAAATTTTCAAGCGATTCTGTAAATTATTGTGCACATTGTTTTGCTGAATGAACGCTGAATGTAAAAGTCTTATGTCAGTGAGAAAATATTCATCAAACGCCATGAAAACAAAAAGTCATTCTGCAACAGTGCGCATGAGTTTTGAATGTCAAAATAGTGGCTGTCAAGAAAACTCGCGAAGTTTTTATCAGTGAGTTTTTTTGTTCACAGTTGTGCTTTACAGTATCAGAATTTCAAAGTTTACACAATTTCTTGTGTACACTTTAAAACTCACAGTTAGCGAATATGGCCCCTGGCTCGGAATACCTGTAGAGCAATCGTTGAAAAGCGTCAACCATACTAAGGGGCTATTTAAGCTGCAGACATTGGTGCTTTATCGGTAACCTTATAACAGCTGATTCGACCAACCTTATGGGAATCAATGCAATCGATTATTAGTGACGCTAAGGTCGTAACCGTATCATATCCAACCAATTGGTTTTTGCTTCACCGTAGTAACGATAAACAGCTGATTACGTTAGGGATACGACTACAGCGATACGACAAACGGCACCAGTGACTCCGCTTTTAAACTTCCTTAACCCTAACGCCATAGTCGTAACCATACCCATATTCATAACCATCTCCAATGTGATCGATTAATGGTGCCTTAACCTAAAAATCGTGAAAATTATATAAACATGAAGAAAACGCAAAAAATTGCAAACATATTCCACAAAAAATAAGTCTCTTAATCACAATTTATCCAAAAGAATGAATAAAATCTATAAAAAGTTATTAAATTCACACACTCAAATATTTTTAGGTTATGGATATGGCGAGAAACCAAAAACCAATTGTTTGGCTATGATATGGTTATGGCGTTAGCGTTATGGTATGGCACCACAAATCACCTACCCAGTTTGCGCATTCAAGAGTTCAAAATTGCTTTGTTCTGCGCATCTACGTCGCAGTTGACTGCTTGAGCGAATGAAAGAAACAGAGAAAAAAAACAAGAGCTAAAGGAAAATGGCGTAGGAATTGCCCATAAAAAACAGCAGATCTTTTGTTTACATGCGCAATGCGCAATCTTCTGTGTGTGATTTGTGTTATGGCAACATTAATCGATTACATTGATTTCTATAAGCTAGGTTCGATCAGCTGTTTTAAGCCGGAGTCATTGGTGCCGTATGTCGTATCGCTGTATCCGTATCCCTAACGTAATCAGCTGTTTATCGTTACGACGGTGAACCAAAACCCAATTGGTTGGCTACGATACGGTTACGACCTTAGCGGCACCAATAATCGATTGCATTGATTCTGATAAGGTTGGTCGAATCAGCTGTTAAAAGGTTACCAATACGGTTACCGATAAAGCACCAATGTCTCCAGCTTTATGTTTTTACTGGTTATGGTTTTACGGTTATAAGTCAAAGTCACCATTAATTGGACCTTAGCTACTCTGCAAAAATTGTTGGATTACGTGTTCCATTTTCTTCATGTTGGAGTACTCTAACAATACTCCTTTGCAATGCGTTTGCGGACCACCATCAGCCGATCATTGCTCGTTTTTTAACGACCGTGATAACGACACGATGACGATCGAACAGAGTTGCTAAAAGTAAAATATTGCATACAAATAAGTGGTGATAACATTTTACTTGGCAACTCTGAAAAAATGGAACAGCGCACTGGTTTTATGTATACATACTATCGTATAGAGAAATATTAGTTTCTTTATTCACGCAAATGCTAGGTAGGTAGGTTGAACTGGCCGGTCCATGAGGACCTCACATAGACTGATTGAGTCCGTAGTGTTACCAGAAGTTTGTTTTAACGACCAAACTGAAAAACCCTATCAAAAACCAGGACCTATGTTATAAAATAACTCCGTCCTCTTGGCAAATACTAGAAGCTTCCTAGGATTTAAGCCACTTGCTGCTTCTAGATCTGACAGCTGTATCACTCCTAATAGCTGGAGTCTTAGCCTGGTAAGTGCAGGGCACGAGCACAGAACGTGCTCGATCGTTTCCTCCTCCAACCCGCACTTCCTACACCTGCTATCACTGACCAAGCCTAATTTAAAGGCATGTGACGCCAGAAGGCAGTGTCCAGTCAGAATACCCGTCATGAGTCTACAGTCCTCTCTTTTTAATGATAGAAGCAACTGTGTTAGTCTAAGGTTCTAAGACCTACACATAATCTTCGACACTTTACAGCCCCGCGCTTGAACCCACGCCTTTTCTGCTTGGTCGATCATGTGCACCTCTCGCCTTCGCTTAAACTCGCCCAATCTAATTGGGACGTCTACGGAGCAAGCTTCAAGGGATGCGCCCTTTTTAGCTAATTCGTCCGCTTTTTCATTCCCATCTATTCCCATATGCCCTGGGACCCAATATAGATGTATGCTTCTCCCTGTCCCGATTCTCTCCAAAGACTGCTTACACTCTAACACGCATTTAGATGCTGTGCTATGCGAGATTATTGCCTTAATTGCTGCTTGACTGTCAATATAAAAGTTAACACCGTTGCAGCTTAAGCTATTCTCTTCCAGGGTTTCTACTGCTTTGGTTACGGCTAATATTTCCGCTTGGAAAACGCTACAGTAATCCGGCAGCCTGTAGGATCTGCTTAATTCCGGATCAGCGCAGTATACCGCAGACCCTACTCCTTCCACTATTTTGGAACCATCGGTGTACACATGTATCGCCTCGCCCGCCATTTGCGCACCCTTGCGCCAACCGTCCACCTCTATTGTGGCCTTAAGATCTCCCTCAAAGTGCAGGTAGGGAATCATGTAGTCTGTTCATCTTGTGACTGAGGACGCTATACTACTATGGCCATATGGTCGGCGCTCAAGCTGCCCCGAAGCATCGAGCCTGGTTGCGGTCGTTAACGCTTTGTTCTTTGCTACCAGGTCTACAGGTGGAATGTGCAGAATGGCATACAGTGCAGCCGTCGGGGTTGTTTTCAGGGCTCCCGTAATGCAAAGCATCGATAGTCTGCATACCCCCTCTAATTTTTTGAGGTATGTTGTTTTTTGTGTGGCTTTCCACCAAATAAGAACTCCATAGTATAGAATAGGGCTTACAATCGCTGTAAAAACCCAATGAGAAAGAGAGGGCGATAGGCCCCACGTACACCCCAGCATTCTTTTACATGCATAGAGTGCCGTTGAGGCCTTCTTGACCCTCTCCTCCACATTGAGCTTCCATGACAGCTTACTGTCTAGGATGATTCCTAGATATTTTGTGCAAGGTTTCTCCTGTAAGGTCACCGCTCCTAACTTAGGTCTGGTCCAATTTGGGACCTTGTACCTCTTTGTAAACAAGACCATATCCGTCTTCTCCGCATTGACTTTCAGCCCGACATTAGATGCCCAGGTATGAATATCCCGAAGCGCCCGATCCATCAAAGAACTAATCGTTGGAAGGCATATTCCACTTATGACAATTGCAACGTCATCTGCGTAAGCCGTAAGTTTTACGGGTCCCTCATCGAATTGCCTGAACAGTTGGTTGATGACCAGTGTCCACAGCAGAGGTGATAGCTCCCCTCCCTGCGGCGTGCCCCTGTCCACTGATTTCGTGGCCTCGTACAATCCCCATTGTGATATAATCTTTCTGCAATTTAACATGCAGCCGATCCATCTGATTAAGGCAGGATGTACTTTAATGTAATTAAGACCATCCATAATCGCCCATTTTGCAACATTATTGAAAGCCCCGGCAATGTCCAAGAAGACTCCTAGAGCATACTCCTTATATTCCAGGGATTTCTCTATGCTTATTACCACCCTATGCAATGCGGTGTCTACCGACTTGCCTTTGGTGTACGCATGCTGTGTTGTGGAGAGCAGCTTTTCATCCACGTTGGACTTTATGTACACATCTATCAGCCTCTCAAAGGTTTTGAGCAGAAATGATGTTAAGCTAATGGGTCTATAGTCTTTGGGATACACGTGACCGATCTTCCCCGCCTTTGGTAGAAAAGCTACACGAGCAGTTCTCCAAGAGTGCGGTACATGATTCAGTCTTATGCACCCATCGAATATTATTTTAAGCCATTCCACGACCGCCCTACTTGAGACTTGTAGCATGGCCGGGAATATACCATCTGGGCCCGGCGATTTAAACTTAGAAAACGTCTTCACTGCCCACTCGATCTTGGTATCGGTCACCAAGCCCGGCACCACTAGCTCCGTGATCGAAGTGTGAGTGATGTCTGCTGGTTCTTCTAAACCGTCTCCCGATGGGAAATGTGTATCGAGAAGCACCTCAAGGGATTCCTCACTATCACGTGACCATTCCCCGTTCTCTTTCTTTATTAGTCCCTGGACTATGTTTCCCTTTGCTAGGACTTTTTTCAACCGTGCTGTTTCACTGGAGCACTCTATGTCCGTACAGAAACTTTTCCATGAGTTTCTCTTCGCCCTGGTAATTTCACGCTTGTAGATCCTCAGTAGATCCCTGTACTCGTCCCGACACGCTTCGCTTTCCGCAGTCTTTGCGAGTTTAAACATTTCTTTTACCTTTCTTCTTAGAAGACTCAGCTCATTGCTCCACCATGGTGGCTTTGCTTTTCCTCTGAATCTTCTTAGAGGGCAAGCTTTGTTATACGCAGTCATAAGCGTCCTTGTTAGGAATTCATTCGACTCCTCCAGTTCCTCTACGTTAGCGACCTCTTTGGGTTGTCCCAGTTTCGTTTCTACATGTTTCTGGAATTTAGTCCAATTCGTTGCCCTAGGGTTTCTAAAGGTTCCTCCCTTCTCTACCCTCTTTAGTGGGATGCTGAAGCTTATATACGCATGGTCGGAGAAGGATGGTCTATCGAGAACCACCCAATCATACCTTGATATATCACGCTCGGAGCGCAATGTCCAAGAAGACTCCTAGAGCATACTCCTTATATTCCAGGGATTTCTCTATGCTTATTACCACCCTATGCAATGCGGTGTCTACCGACTTGCCTTTGGTGTACGCATGCTGTGTTGTGGAGAGCAGCTTTTCATCCACGTTGGACTTTATGTACACATCTATCAGCCTCTCAAAGGTTTTGAGCAGAAATGATGTTAAGCTAATGGGTCTATAGTCTTTGGGATACACGTGACCGATCTTCCCCGCCTTTGGTAGAAAAGCTACACGAGCAGTTCTCCAAGAGTGCGGTACATGATTCAGTCTTATGCACCCATCGAATATTATTTTAAGCCATTCCACGACCGCCCTACTTGAGACTTGTAGCATGGCCGGGAATATACCATCTGGGCCCGGCGATTTAAACTTAGAAAACGTCTTCACTGCCCACTCGATCTTGGTATCGGTCACCAAGCCCGGCACCACTAGCTCCGTGATCGAAGTGTGAGTGATGTCTGCTGGTTCTTCTAAACCGTCTCCCGATGGGAAATGTGTATTGAGAAGCACCTCAAGGGATTCCTCACTATCACGTGACCATTCCCCGTTCTCTTTCTTTATTAGTCCCTGGACTATGTTTCCCTTTGCTAGGACTTTTTTCAACCGTGCTGTTTCACTGGAGCACTCTATGTCCGTACAGAAACTTTTCCATGAGTTTCTCTTCGCCCTGGTAATTTCACGCTTGTAGATCCTCAGTAGATCCCTGTACTCGTCCCGACACGCTTCGCTTTCCGCAGTCTTTGCGAGTTTAAACATTTCTTTTACCTGTCTTCTTAGAAGACTCAGCTCATTGCTCCACCATGGTGGCTTTGCTTTTCCTCTGAATCTTCTTAGAGGGCAAGCTTTGTTATACGCAGTCATAAGCGTCCTTGTTAGGAATTCATTCGACTCCTCCAGTTCCTCTACATTAGCGACCTCTTTGGGTTGTCCCAGTTTCGTTTCTACATGTTTCTGGAATTTAGTCCAATTCGTTGCCCTAGGGTTTCTAAAGGTTCCTCCCTTCTCTACCCTCTTTAGTGGGATGCTGAAGCTTATATACGCATGGTCGGAGAAGGATGGTCTATCGAGAACCACCCAATCATACCTTGATATATCACGCTCGGAGCTCAATGTAATATCCAGAACATTGCTGGATGTTGGACCAATGTATGTAGGAACATTTCCCCTGTTGGCTATCTGCAAATTGGTTTGCAGGATGTAACAAAATAGAGATTCGCCTCTCTCGTTCGTATCTGCTCCTCCCCACGCATTGTGGTGCGCATTTGCATCTGCGCCTATGACCAACCGCCCTTTGCGCCCTTCCTCCTGTACTAGCCTTTTGCACTCCATCGGTGGAACCTCCGCAGCATGGCCCATGTAGCAGGACGCCAGGATAAATGCCTGCTTATTCTTTTGCTCAACGGCCACCGCTACGAGATCCTCGGTGGTGTAATTAGGCAGTATATATGAATGCAGCTGTTTCCTTACCATTACTACAGCTCGCACCCGTCCTTCCGTTTGTGCGTAGTAAACGCCAAACCCGCGCGCGCTAAGTCCAGAAACCTTTCCTCCCGATGAGAGCCACGGCTCCTGGATCAGCACCACGTCAAACGAACCCTCCTCAAGGGTTAGGAGGAGTTCGCTCGACGCCACTTTACTGTGTTGGAGGTTTATCTGTAGGACTCGCAGCACCATTGGGCTGTTTGTCCCCCTCCAGCACCTTCGTCTTGACGTCGTCGTCCTCCTCTTGCCCTTTTGGTTTAGAGTATTCGAGGCCCCCTTCAGCCCCTCGTGAATGTTGTGCCGTGTGTTCCTCTGTGCGAGTCACAGCACCATTTTTTTTTTTTTTTAATGGACGTTGTGGCAGCGCGCTGCCCTCAAGTGGCCCAATGAAACCAGGCTAATCCTGTTCACGCGATCGATTTATATATATATATAATAACTTTTTTTTTTTTTATTTTGCCGAGTCTTTGATGGGCAGCGGTTTGTCAAGCGTCACGATCTGAGACTGCTCAGCTACAGAAGAAATTTCATCAGCCAAGCGTAATACTTAAAGAGAACAGAAGCAAACGTATTATACATTAATTTAGAGAGGTGAGAACAATCTTTTTTATAGAAAAAAGGGAGTCCGAGCTATCAAATGTGTTTGAGTGAGAGTTATAATCTTGGCATAAACGCCGAAAAGGTTCATTTTGTTCGAAATTCGTTCTACATTGTTTCAACAGAAGAGGTTTGAAGTGTCTCGATGTCCGAGAGGGAACGCAAAAGTTCACTTCATTCAGAAGGAATGGGCTCGAAATTGATCCATTTAAAAGTTTTGTCATAAATATCACACCAAGCATTTCCCTTCGACTAGCAAGAGTTGGAAGATTGATAAGCTTTAATCGATTAGTATAAGGTGGAAGATTAGTTAAAGAGTCCCATTGGAAATTTCTTAAGGCAAATAGTAAAAATTGTTTTTGTATTGATTCGAGACTGTCTGCATGGACTTGGTTGGTCCTCTTCTAGCACGTTCGTGGTGACGTCGGGGACCTCCACCTGTCTTTTTTCCCTTAGGCTTCTGAGGTCCTTTTCGACTTCGCCCACTTCCAGCGTGTTAGGATTTTTATCCTCGGGACTTCTTTTACTGAGTAGCATGTAAATTTTGCCAGTGCCAAAGGACATTTTGCCAAGCTGCGTGTACAAAATATCCTCCGCCTGCTTGTTTATTTGGAAGATGTAGAACTGACCATCCTCGATAGGCCGAGATACAGTAAGTACCTTCCAATCCTATGTCGGTATGTTCGGATTCTGATTCTGCAGAAGTCGCAGTGTATCCTCCGACTTCATCACGCATGGTATCCATACCTTAACTTTTGGTACCGTAGGGATTTGCGCTTTATCCACCACCTCAAACCGCGCGTTCGTGCCTTGTCTTTGGAGGTTTGGAACGACTTCCTCCAGCCACCGCAAGCTCGCGATGTTGTCGCACGCTATCATCTTCACACCATTATACCATCCCCCCGAATCAAAGGTTGGAAGGGGCTTACTTGGTTGTTCCCGCATCATCTTAAGCATTAAGCTAATAAGCTCCCTTTCCACAGATCTCCACCTTTCAGTAGTCATTTGTCCGAACGGACTGCTACGATCAACCAGCGCCACAGTCAGTGACTTCTTTGCCACATCACTCATCTTCTCGGGAAAAGCAGGAGTCTTAGTGTTATCTCCCTTTGGAACCTCCGAGAACACCGGAGTCTTCGCGTTAACTCCCTTTAGCGCCTCCGAGAAAGCCGGAGTCTTAGCGTTATCTCCCTTTGGCTTATTTCCTACTTCCGTAGTTGGAACTTCCCTCTGACTGGCAGCTTTCGAGGTAGTTGCTACCTCGCTATTGGAACCCATCTATCTTACAGCTTTGGGCCTACTTGTCTTGTCTATGCGACAGCCCTGCCTCGCGGCTCTAGGACTGGGTCCTTTCTGCCTCTTGAAAGCAGGCTTGTCGCCTTCTGCCGAACGTTGCCTCTTCATTCTGCCATTCGACGCTTCTTCCTCCTCGTACCGGTTGCAGAACCGAGGGTTTCTCGCAGCAAACCTTTTGAACTGCCTTCGACCTACTTCTACCGCTTCATGGGCCCATTCCAAGCGCTCGATCTCCACTTCTGTTGGGTCGACCACTGCTCCCAAGCGTTGTACAATTCTTAGTGCTGCACGGTACTGCGAGAGAGCTCTTTTACTTCCTCTGCTCCGTACCCTTCTCCACTCTTCTACTCCGTTTTCATTTGTGTGCTTCTCCAACACGGAGTTCATTGAATCAGCACTACTCTCGCTCCCCGAGTCCGACGCATCGCTTAATTCGTATTTGTCGTCCCTGGATTGCGACTCAGTCCTCCTCTTTACATCCTCCTTATTACGTTCAGGTAATGAGTTGTTCATCTTGGTCGTACGACCACCTGCCCGACAAGGCGGGCTCAGCGGTCCAGTATTATATACGGGGAAAGAACCGTCCGCCACAGCAGCGCCCCTTACTGCGGTAAGGCCATAAATACTTCCCGAGATGGCCCGGTATCGGGAAGGCTCCGTTCGAATACAGCCGAATTTATCCCCTGGCTGCAAATCGTCCAATAGGCACGGTCCGCATAACACCCTGGATTAGGGGGTTGGCTGTTCTTGGTCACCGACATCCCGCCGCCCTCCTATGAGGCGAAACGGCGTAGATGTCAGTCCTAAACAGCTCCGCCTCATAGTCGGGCGCTTAGGAGTTCGGCTAAGCCCTCACACCAACGACAAGGTGCCTACCCTAGTGAGGGAACACATAACATAAGAATATTCGTAGTAAAAAATATAAAAGTTGTATTGCCCCTCTTCACTTACTTTCGCTTTAATTTAAATTCACTCCGATAATTCTTTCCGACACAATTCCTCTTTAGTACTTTGGCATATGATCCCCTGTGGGTGCACCATGGAGTACTACAGTGAAAGTATTTTGGAAAGTAATCTCACGTATGTACTCTATGGAATACTCACAAACAAAGAGTGGGATCACCTAATTGGAGCACATTTTTTGTATGAATACAGATTAGTTTTGGAACACTCCTATACTCCCAAAGGAGTATTCCTTACATTATTTACGGAGTACTCGCGATTTTTGAAGGGTAATCAACACAAGGAGGATGGCTGTCGTGAATGACCAGAGAATAGAAAAAATGTTTGTTTTTTTGATCGAGGTTAATATATTGAAGCGAACCAAACCACCTTTTATCTTAAATGTGTGCCTACAGAAAATCTAACTACATACTAACATTAATTTTTAATAGAGAGATATAGTAGATAAAATATGAGCAGCTAGCACCAGCTAGATAAGCAAACCTTTTAAAATATATAAATAATGTAATAAGCTGTCACAAATCACACACAGAAGATTGTGCATTCACGAGTTCAAAATTGCTTCGTTCTGCGCAATTACGTCACACTTGACTGCTTCAGCGAATGGAGGAAAGAGAGAAAAAACTAGAGCTAAAGGAAAATGACGTAAAAATTGCCCATAAAAAACAGCTGAACTATTGGGACAGCTGATTATAAACTTTTTTATTTGATTTGATATATCGACTTCAGACGCAGAACGATTTTGACATTTGTCAATCGAATTTACAAAAACGAAAGTACATGGAATTTTTATATATGTTTATAGGTATGTCGCCATGCTGTCACCTTGTATCGTTCCGCCATGGACACTCACAAATCACACACAGAAGATTACGCATTCACAAGTTCAAAATTGCTTTGTTTTGCACATTTACGTCACACTTGACTGCTTCAGCAAGAGCTAAAGGAAAATTACGTTCAAATTGCCCATAAAAAACAGCTGATCTTTTGTTTACATGTGCAATGCGCAATCTTGTTTTATTTGTGATGGACACTAGTATGCATGGCGGAACGATACAAGGTGGCAGCATGGCGACATACCTACAAACATAAATAAAAGTTTGATGTACTTTGTTTTTGTAAATTCGATGGACAAATGTCAAAATCGTACTGCGTCGGAAGTTGATGTATCAATTCAAATAAAAAAAGTTTATAATCAGTTGTCCCATGCTGCCACCTTGTATCGTTGCGCCATGCTAGTATGAATTCACAATGGCACAATGCATTCGGCTTAGCCACATTCACAGTAGGAAGTTCTTCTAATTCACCACGAATAATGGCAAAAAAGAGCACCGATAAGAAATTGTTCAATAAAAATGGCGTTTTCCACTTTGCGAGATTTTGCACTTGCTTTAAAGAACAATAATTGTAGTTTTTAAGTGTTTTCCAATTTCATTTGGTGCATATTTTATAGAAAAAAGTATTTGAGATTTGTTAATATAATTGCTTTAATCCGAAATAATTAAAATTGTAAGCAAAGAGCAAAAATGTATGAGATTGAAGGGAATGGGTTGACCACATATATATGTATGTACATACATACATTTACATATATACGTACTTGAATCGCAGTGAAAAATTTTCGTATCTAATTTTAACAAGGCTTTAAAAAAAACTTCCGAATTTATGATTAAGCTAAATTAAGTGATTTATAAAAAAATATCCTTCGATATTAATTCCTTATTGGTTTAGTGCAAATATAACTTGAGTTCATTAGAAATTAATACACAATATATCGCACAGAAACCTCAAAAGAGGCACAACTAAAGAAACATGATTTTTGACGCATTTGAACACTTCTAACATCTAGAGGATGCAAATTTATTTTAAAGCCTCATATTTATTTCTTGACAGAAGTCTAAATTGAATAACGTGTCTGTAGTAAATTAATTTGTCAGCACAGCATGATTCCTATTGGAATGTAGTCCTTTTGGAAAACTATAAATTTTGTGTTGCATCTTTTCTGAAGATGATGTGCGATATGATGCACACATTCGGACATACATATATGATTGGTGCTATTGCATGTGGAGTAACGTACATCTCATACAAGCAACAATTTGACAAAAGCCTGCCATAAAGTCGCTCTACTTTCGGCTATTCCAACATTATGCAGGCGAACCTATTTTCATAAATGTGAATAAATTTATCATTTGATATTTTAAAATCAAATTAGGGATTCAAACCGTATAGTGATGCAATAAAATATATAACAATACATATCGACCGTGTGTAAATATGTGTGCGAAATCAAGAAAACATATCCGAGCAGAAAAATTAATAAAATTAATTTTATAACGAAATATACAACAATAATAGTGAATAAGAGTAATAAGAACTTTTGACTTTTAATAGTGGCAAATGGTTAATTTGCATTATACATATAAACATATTTAGGTAAGACAAGCTTGGAATAAATAAATAACAAAATATTTATTTATAAATTTACTAGTAAACGCTCCCTGGACTCGCTGGGGCCTATAAATAAATAAATATAAGGCGCGATAACTTCCGAAAAGATTTTAAGCCGAGCTTCTCTACCAATTTGCGTCACGCCCCTTTTTAATTTTTCCTACAAATTGGCGGGACGGGACCTACTTGTTTTATGCGGATTCCGAACGGCATCTGCGAGGCAGATGAGTTTTCACTGAGAGCTTTTCATGGCAGAAATATAACACTCAGAGTACTTGCCAAACAATGGCGAGAGCGACTTTGCTTAGAAAAATTTTCTTCTAATTGAAAAATCTTATTTCTAAATTTTGATGTTGCTTTGCCCGGGGTGTGAACCCACGCTACCATCACACCACGGTGGCCGCTGCGGCTCAGTCTAATATACAAAAAAAATTCCAAAGTATTCCAAGCGATTTCATAACATTTCCCACTGCCGATTCCTTTCCATAAGCCTGTTCATTTTCTTAGTAGTTATCTTTTGCTCTCACAGTTCCTTGTTGTTGTTGTAGCGATAAGGTTGTTCCCCGAAGGCTTTGGGGAGTGTTATCGATGTGATGGTCCTTTGCTCGGGAACGATTTATATGGCTACATTAAACCTTCAGGCCATCCCTCCCTCCCCACCCCCAAGTTCCACGACGAGCTTGGGGTCGCCAGAGCCTCGTCTGTTAGTGATACAGGATTCTCCGCGGATAGGTGAGGTTGACAATTGGATTTGGAGAAGCTGTATATTGCGCTGGCAACCTGAAGGGTTGTGCTACACAGCCCTTGAATGCCCTTTCTTCTATTTACCTTTCCTTTAACTTCTTGACCTCTTTCTTTTCGCCTTGCATTCGGTCTTCCACATCCTTTTTTCTTTTCTGTTCTAACTTTCGATCCCCCAACCTTCTCCTTTCCCTACCATTGGTTCCATCATTACGGCTGGGATTGTACTCGATATTTCACCTTTGTTGAAACATTCTGATAAAACTAGTTTTGGGTTTCTGGTTCTATAGATAGGCTGAGATAGGCTGAGACACTTGACATTTATTAATAACTATTATAAAAATAAAAAACATAGGGTTAAACCCACGTATTTTTGAAAAATTTTGTAAATTAACTCTGACGAATGAATAAACCTACTTCATAGATGCCCGATTTTGTTTAAAATTTCGACTGGATCTAATTACACTTTTGAATAATTCCTTAACAACTTCAAAGACGTCATAACTGAATTGTGGGATATATTTAAAGCGAATTTCTAACATTGTATAGCAAGTTAAAAATGAAAGAAAGACTTGCAAATTTAGTATAACAACTTTTTTTTCACGTGTGAGACATTAATACTGTTCGATATAACAACCCACAAATCTATATTTTTAAAAATTATTTATTTTAAGTTCAAAGTATATAATCTTATAAAATCAAAAAATATTCACTCCAGTCTGCAGTTTTATAAGAAAAGTTATTTCCGCACCAAGGTTCAGTTTCTTATGGAACCTCCCACATACAACTTTTCTCTTTATCTGACACTGCCTTTTCCATTTCCCTTCCACTATTTTCGCTGTCAGCTTTCTTTGTGCATCCTATTCCCTTACTGCCTTTGGTCCTCCCAATAATTCTTTGCCTCACACCCCCTACCCCACCACCTACCCCCAGCCCGCACTATTTCCCCTTACTCTTTTGTGTCGTTTCCCTCCGCTTTAACTGTGCACAATTTTCCACATATTCTTGTAAAGATAAATTGATCGTCCTTTTAAAGATATACATTAGACTGGGTCGAATTATTAACCGATATCGCGCCATCGATGTTTCGATAGGATTTGGGCTAAGGAAAAAAAGTTCCACTACGCATACCCAAAAAAATAATTTTGGAGCCTGAGAAATTGCATTTATTTGACTTTTTTCGACCTTGATTTTTAAGGTTTTTTTCATGAACTAATAAAAAAAAATTTATTTGATTGTATAATTTTCATGTATACACTCTCCGACCCCAAAAACGTTGGCGATAACAGTTTTTTGAAAAAAAAAAAAAAATATATATGTATATATATACATATTGTAACGAATTTACTGCAATTCCCCTTATTTGCAATCTTCTGGTAACGTTCGAATCACTAAACTGTTGAACAAATAACACCGCTATTCAATAATGCAAAATGGCCTTTATTAAAGTACTTTCAAAAATAACACTGCTACTGCTCGACAGATGGAATGCTTAAATCAAATTGATTGTCGCGCCTCTACTGTGGCGGCCTTTTATACTTTGTGATTTCTCGTTTGCATACTTCTAGGCTATTCCAGAATTTACTTAGTTACTGCTATATAATTATAACTACAGATGTACGTGTAGAGCTCTCATATGCGCGTGTATTTGTGAGCGACACTTCCATAATTATAATTGCATACTTTTGGGAGCATCTCAAATAAGATATCTGCATGTGTTTGTGCGTTGCTTCTCCGCTGCGTGTACGTACATACATAGCGGAACGATACAAGGTGGCAGCATGGTGACATACCTACAAACATAAATAAAAATCCCATGTACTTTGTTTTTGTAAATTCGATGGACAAATGTCAAAATCGTACTGCGCCTCAAGTATCAAATCAAATAAAAAAGTTTATAATCAATTTAATTTAATTTATTTATTACTAGCCTTTACCCGCGGCCCTGTCCGCAAGGAGAAAATTAAATATATGGGATATTAACGTTAGCCTGCTTATCAAGTTATCTGTTTAAAAAGATGTTTCTGTCCAATACATTTTATTTTCGTAATTGAGTAAAAAAAGAACTAAATGAGCTGATAACCTGACAGGATCCCCAAATGATGCCGAAATTATCCAGAAAAATCCACGAAATGACCCCGACGCTATCGCGGACAGATCCCGAAAACCATTTAGAAATGCCACGGAAGGGTCTCCAAAAGTTCCCGGAATAGTCCCAAAAAACCCGAAATGACAACGACACGATTCTAGACTTATCCAGAGAACCACAAAGAAATGATGCCTGAAGGGTACCAAAATGATCCCGAAATGACCCTGACGGGTTCCCGGACGGTTCTCAAAAACCATCCAGAAAATATCCAGGAAGGGTCCTTAGGGGATCCACGACGGATCGCGAAAACCACACAGAAATGATTCCGGAAGGGTCCCAAAATGATCCCGTATTAGTCCCGAAAAAGTCCTGAAATGACCCCGACGGGATCCCAGACGGATTCCGAAAACTATCCAGAAATGATGCCGGAAAGGTCCTCAAATGATCCCCTAATAGTCCCGAAATGACCCTGACGGGATCTCGAACGGACTCCTAAATGACCCTGACGGGATCCCGGACAGATCTCGAAATCCATCCAGAAATGATCTTGGAAACCCAAAATAATCCCGAAACAATATCTGAAAAGTCCAGAAATTACCCCGACGGGATCCCTCACGGATCCCAAAAACTATCCAGAAATGATGCCGGAATGTGCTCAAATGATCCCCTAATAGTTCCGAAATGACCGAAAACCATCCAGAAATTATGCCGGAAGGGACCCCAAATGATCCCGAATACCATACAGAAATGATGCCGGAAAATACCCCAAATGATCCCCAAATAGTCCCAAAAAAGTTCCGAAATGACTCGGAAGGGATTCCGGACGGATCCCGAAAACCATCCAGAAATTATGCCGAAAGGGTCCCCTAATGATCCGATACCAGTCGATAAAAAGTTCCGAAATAACCCCGACGGGATCCCGGACGGATCCTCAAAATCATATAGAAATGATGCCGGAAGGTACCCCGAATGATCCTGAAATAGTCCCGAAATGACCCTGGCAGGATCCCGTAAAGATCCCGAAAACCATCCAGAAATTATGCCGGAAGGCTCCCCTAATTAGCCCGTATTAGTCCCGAAAAAGTCCCGAAATGACCCCGACGGGATTCCTGACGGATCCCGAAAAGCATCCAGAAATAATGCCGAAAGGGTCCGCGAATCATCCCGTATTAGTCAAGAAAAAGTCCTGAATTGACCCCGTCGGGATCCCGGATGGATCCCACAAACTATCCAGAAATGATGCCGGAAGGTATCCCGAAATAGTCCCGAAATGACCCTGACGGGATCCCGGACGGATCCCTAAAACCATCTAGAAATGGTGCCGGAAGGTACCTCAAATGATCCCGAAATAGTACCGCAATGACCCCGACGGGATCCCGGACGGATCCCGAGAACCATCTAGAAATGATGCCGGGAGGTACCCCAAATGATCCCGAAATAGTCCCGAAATGACCCCGACGGGATACCGGACGGATCCCGAAAACCATCCAGAAATGATGCCGAAAGCATCCCCAAATGATCCCGTATTCGTCGAGAAAAATTCCCGAAATGACCCCGACGGAATCCCGGACGGATCCTCAAAACCATATAGAAATGATGCCGGACGGTACCCCAAAGGATCCCAAAATAGTTCCGTAATGAACCTGACGGGATCCCGGACGGATCCCGAAAACCATCTAGAAATGATGCCGGAAGGTACCCCATATGATCCCGAAATAGTCCCGAAATGACCCCGACGGGATCCCGGACGGATCCCGAAAACCATCCAGAAATGATGCCGAAAGCGTCCCCAAATGATCCCGTATTAGTCGAGAAAAAGTCCCGAAATGACCCCGACTGGCTCCCGGACGGATCCCGAAAAGCATCCAGATATGATGCCAAAAGGGTCCCCAAATGATCCCGTATAAGTCGAGAAAAAGTCCCGAAATGACAAAGACGGGATCCCGGACGGATCCCGAAAACCATCCAGAAATGATGCCGAAAGCGTCCCCAAATGATCCCGTATTAGTCGAGAAAAAGTCCCGAAAAGACCCGACGGGTTCCCGGACGGATCCCGAAAAGCATCCAGATATGATGCCGAAAGGGTCGCCAAATGATCCCGTATTAGTCGAGAAAAAGTCCCGAAATAACCCCGACGGGATCCCGAACGGATCCTCAAAATCATATAGAAATGATGCCGGAAGGTACCCCAAATGATCCCAAAATAGTCCCGAAATGACCCTGATTGGATCCTGGACGGATCCCGAAAACCATCTAGCAATGATGCCGGAAGGTACCTCAAATGAACCCGTATTAGTCGAGAAAAAGTCCCAAAATTACCCTGAAGGGATCCCGAACGGATCCCGAAAACCATACAGAAATGATGCCGAAAAGGTCCCCAAATGATCCCGTATAAGTCGAGAAAAAGTCCCGAAATGACCAAGACGGGATCCCGAACGGATCCCGAAAACCATCCAGAAATGATGCCGAAAGCGTCCCCAAATGATCCCGTATTAGTCGAGAAAAAGTCCCGAAATGACCCCGACGGGATCCCGGACGGATCCCGAAAACCATCTAGAAATGATGCCGGAAGGTACCCCAAATGATCCCGAAATAGTCCCGAAATGACCCCGACGGGATCCCGGACGGATCCCGAAAACCATCCAGAAATGATGCCGAAAGCGTCCCCAAATGATCCCGTATTAGTCGAGAAAAAGTCCCGAAATGACCCCGATGGGTTCCGGACGGATCCCGAAAACCATCGAGAAATGATGCCGAAAGGGTCCCCAAAAGATCCCGTATAAGTCGAGAAAAAGTCCCGAAATGACCAAGACGGGATCCCGGACGGATCCCTAAAACCATCTAGCAATGATGCCGGAAGCTACCCCAAATGATCCCGTATTAGTCGAGAAAAAGTCCAGAAATGACCCCGACGGGATCCCTGATGGATCCCGAAAACCATCTAGAAATGATGCCGGAAGGTACCTCAAAGGAACCCGTATTAGTCGAGAAAAAGTCCCAAAATGACCCTGAAGGGATCCCGAACGGATCCCGAAAACCACACAGAAATGATGCCGAAAAGGTCCCCAAATGATCCCGTATTAGTCGAGAAAAAGTCCCGAAATGACCCCGACGGGATCCAGGACGGATCCCGAAAACCATCGAGAAATGATGCCGTAAGGGTCCCCAAATGATCCCGTATTAGTCGAGAAAGGGCCCCGAAATGACCCTGACGGGATCCGGACGGAACCCGAAAACCATCCAGAAATGATGCCGAAAGGGTCCTCAAATGATCCCGTATCAGTCGAGAAAAAGTCCAGAAATGACCCCGACGGGACCCGGACGGATCCCGAAAACCATCCAGAAATGATGCCGAAAGGCTCCCCAAATGATCCCGTCTTAGTCGAGAAAAAGTTCCGAAATGACCCCGACGGGATCCCGGACGGATCCCGAAAACCGTCCAGAAATGATGCCGGAAGGGTCCCCAAATGATCGCGAAATAGTCCCGAAATGATCCCGGAATAGTCCCGAAAATGTCCCAAAATAATCCCGACGGAATCCCGGACGGATCCCGAGAACTATACACAAATGATCCCGGAAGGGTCCCAAAATAATCCCGGAATAGTCCCAAAAAGTCCAGAAATGACCCCGGCGGGATCGCGAACGGATCCCGAAAACCATCCAGAAATGATCCCTGAAGGGTCTCGATATGACCCAAACGGGATTACAAATAGGGTGAAGATAATTATAAAACCATGTTAATAAGGCAACAGGCGCGTTGTAGCGAATGAAGAGTTACAAAGAAACATACAGGTAAAGCTAATAAAAGCGTGCTAATAAAAACAATTGAAGGAAGGCAGATGGCGGGAGGAGGAGAGTACCACTGATCGTTTTTCCAAAATTGTTTAGATCTCGATCTGTATGAGCCAGATACCAAAAATTATTGATTTTAGGACAAAATTTACATTGAGTTATAACAATTTATAGATTTTGCACGAGAGTGGAAAGGAGGGGGGGGGGGGGGGGGAGGGTGTATCACTGCTCACTTTGTAAGCCCTCGACTTATTTCTCCCATTGAGTTTGTAATATTGGTGAAGGTCAGTATACGTAAAGTTATAATGTGTAAAAATTGTTAAAAAGTAATTATTCGAAGGAGTCGTGGGACCCCCTTCCCCCTTTCCATGTTTGAAAAAAATTTGGCCAGTAGCCTATTATCTCTGTCCCAAATTTCATCAAAATCCGTGAAGCCGTTCTGGCGTGATTCAGTCGCAAAGACAAAAAAATATAATAATTAAATTATAACTGTTCCTAGGGGGCGGAGACCACGCCCCTTTTGAAAAATATATAGCTAGTAGATCCTTCTAGACTATTGGCTATATGCATGCCAAATTTCATATGAATCCGTCCAGCCGTTCTTGCGTGATTGAGTCACAAAGACAAACGTCTGGACAAACATCCAAACATCCAAACATCTAAACATCCAAACATCCAAACTTTGCCATTTATAATATATATTAGATTACGGCTGTTTAGGCCTAAAACTTAAATTACTAAGTACAATTCATTATTATATCATTTATTTCTATTGAATATGATGTTGGAATGCCGTGTGATTCCGATCAGCATATTTACTGGCGTAACAAACGGACGAGTCTGGGAGCCAGTCATTTAAGGAAGGTTGGAAAGGACGCGTTTCCAATCCTCCAGGGCTCCCAGCTTAAGGCAACAAAATTTGGAACTTATATTTTTCAATTACATTTGTATTTTAAGCTGTCGGAATGTATTGGTCTCCGATCAACACAGCTAAACATGTCTTTGGATGTAGGAAATTGAAGTGTACCCAATCACCCCTCAACTTTGTTTAGTAAAGACGCTGTCGGAACGCATGAAGATTCCGATCAGCACAGCTCAAAATATATTGGGAGGTTGAAAAGGACGTGTTTCCAATCCCCCCTGCTCCAACTTTTGTTTGACCTTATTTTGGTTACACATCATATAATTTTATTGTTATATTAATGCTGTCGGAATGCGAGTGATCCCGATCAGCAACAGTAAATATAGGCTGAAAATACCGAATTCCAGCGAAATTTGTTGTTGGAACTGTCTGGAGTTACAGGTGGCGACTGATTATCTTTTCCTTAGGGCCGGGTGCATTGTATTTTGCTGCTACCGGTATTAACATTACCTTTTCGCGCTCCAGTATCGGTATGTCATGTAAAAAATAAAAGAAAAAAAAAACTGTATCTTATTGGAAGGGTTTTACAATGCTCCAATAAACTTTTTTTAAAAGTATTGAAGTTATTACTACTTTTTATGTGATTAGGAAGTTCATTGAAATATTTCAGGCCCTTATAAAATATATTTTGCTTGTCCACTTCTGTTTTGAAAAGAGGTAATCTAAAATTATTGTTTTCTCTGATTACGTATGAATGTGCATCATTTACATATCTAAGCTTTTCGCTGAGATATGTTGGTAATTTACCGTGCTTAATATTAAATACAAATTTCATACTGTGTTAGAATATGAGCTGTTTTATACTCAACCAGTTTAGTGCTTCTATCATGTTATTAATGGGAGTATCATACCTCATGTTTAATATAAATCTCATAGCTTTATTTTGCATAACTTGTAGCTTATCTACCTGAGTTTCATTGGCCATAAAGAATATTGTGGGACAATATATGAAATGCGGCTCTATGACGGATTTATACACTTTCAGTTTGTATTTTCTACTGATAAATTTGCATGACCTTTTCCAAAAACCAATTTTCTTGCCTATTTTGGCAACTATATAATCAATATGATCATGAAATTTTAATTTATTATCTTTCTGAACCCCTAAGTACTTAAAAGTTTTAACTTCGTTAATGTTTGAGTTCATTATTTTTAGCTCGATATTACAAGATTCCTTATTCATCGCTCTAGATATGACCATAAAATGGGTTTTATTAACATTAAGTTTAAGCTTATTGTTACAAAGCCACCTGTATAGAGTGTTCAAGTCTTCCTGCATTTTGCTCCTAGCTAACATGATATCAAGTTCACTTACTTCGATCAGTGCGTCATCCGCAAACAGCCTTATTTTACTATGTTTTAGCGCCGAAGATATATCATTTATATATATGTTAAATAGGACCGGTGCCAAAACCGATCCTTGTGGCAATCCAATTCCTGTCAATACCTCTTCCGGTACAACCGACTCAATGTCTGTTTTTTGTCTTCGGTTACCTAAAAAGCTCTGAAACCACTGCTGCTCGTTGCCCCTAATTCCAATTTTTTCTAATTTTTTAATCATTATATTTCTGTCTATAGTTTCAAATGCTCTCTTTAAGTCGATAAAAACCGCAAGTATACTTTTCTTTTGATTTAGTTCTTCTTTCCAACTCGATATTACATAATTTAAAGCCGTTTCACAAGAGTGGCCTTCTCTGAAACCGGATTGTTCTTTAATTAGTATTTTATTTATTTCCAAGTAACTTATGAGCTGATCTTTTACTACTGTTTCTAGAATTTTTTCGATATTCGGCAGCGTGTTGATCGGTCTCAGATCTTCTGCCTTTAATGAATTTTTTACCTTCTTTATTGGCACTATTGTTGATATTTTCCATGCGTCGGGCACTATTCCCTCTACTAATGATTTATTTATGATATCCGCATAGAAATGTCCCATGTATGAAATCGAATCCTTAATTACTCCTTCTGATAGTAAATTTGTTCCTCCGATTTTATTTTTTAACCTTTTAGCTACCAATATGACATCATCAACCGTAACTTCTTGGAATTTCAGACATGTGCTAACCGTGTATTGCACACTGTCGCCACTATCCAAAGTTTCGATTTCTCGATTTATGTCACCAATACTATCAACAAAGAAGGAATTCAATGCTTGAGCTATATCCTCGGGTGTTCCATGCTGCCACCTTGTATCGTTCCGCCATGCGTACATATGTGTAGACATAATGATTTAATTATTGATGTGCATACAAGTCACTGCTTAGCATCGGCTTAGAGATGATAATATCCCTTAGGGCTGCTAATATTCGTAACACTGCCCTCCACCTAAGTCTGATCGTCCCGATCAGACAAATCTCTCGATCTAAACGCTGCCATCCTTTCCAAATGAACCACTTTCATTTTGGTTCGTGGTTTACCAATGGTTTGTATGCGGTACACTACATCGTTGATCCGTTTTACAACTTTGTATGGGCCTTCCCAATTACACTGCAATTTCGGGGACAAACCTTTTTTGTTGTTGTTGTTGTTGTAGCGATTAGGTTACTCCCCGAATGCCCCGGGGAGTGTTATCGATGTGATGGTCCTTTGTCGGACACAGATCCGATACGCTCCGGTAACACAGCACCATTAAGGTGCTGGCCGACCATCTCGGGAACGATTTATATGGCCACATTAAACCTTCAGGACATCCCTCCCTCCCCACCCCCAAGTTCCATGAGGAGCTTGGGGTCGCCAGAGCCTCGTGTGTTAGTGAAACGGGATTCGCCGCTCGAAGGTGAGGTTGACAATTGGGTTGGATAAGCTATATATTGCGCTACACAACCCCTTGAATCCCAAACCTTTTTTTCGTTGTGGGTTGTATAACAGCACCAAATCTCCTTCCTGAAGCCCTTCCGAATTAATTGCTTTATCGTACCTCGCTTTGATCTTGTCACTCATAATCTTTGCTCGTTGCCCTAACAGATCGTGTATCTCTCTCAGCTCTTCTTCCAAGATACCAGTGGATTTCTTGACATTTCTCTCCGCATCGGCATCTATTCCATACTTCAAATCAGCTGGCAGTCAAAGGTCATTGCCAAAAATTACCCTTGCGGGAGTTTGGCCCGTTGTCTCATGTACTGCCGATCGGTAAGCCATCAAGAAGAATGATATGTGTGTATCCCAATCCTTATGGTACTTGTCTACTACTTTCCTTAAATGCTCCTCCAATGTTCTATTGAAACGTTCCACCATACCATCGGACTGAGGATACAATTCAGTTGTCTGTGTTTTTCGAATGCTCAACTTCCTATACATTTCTTGGAACACAGCTGATTCAAAATTCCTGCCTTGGTCAGAATGTAACTCTATTGGTACACCATACCTTGCAACCCAATCGTTTGTAACCACTTCTGCTACTGTTTCCGCTTCTTGGTTTGGGATTGGGTATACCTCTGGCCATTTACTGAAATAATCCATAACCTCCAGTACGTATTTTTTTCCGTGGTTGCTAGTAGGAAATGGACCTGCGACATCCATGGCGATCCTTTCAAATGGTGCACCTGAAATCTACTGCTTAATCTGGCCATGACTTCGTGTTTTGAGCCCTTTCGCTCTGTTGCAAACCTCGCAGTTGGCAATCCACTCGGTGGCCGACTGACGGCAACCGACCCAATAGAATCTCTGCTTAATTTTCTCGAGCGTCTTCGTGATTCCAAGATGACCTCCACTTGGACCATTATGCAGCTCGCTGAGCACGTCAGGAATCCTCTTTCTGGGAACAACTATCAGTTTCTTCTTGCATTGACCATCCTCACTGTCCCATACTCAATGCAAGCAACCGCATATCAATTCTAAACTGTTCCACTGTGCCTAATATGACTTCGCAATGGGACTCTCTGCTGACATCTCCTCTCTGCTTGGTCTTTCGTTTTGCGCCTGAAGTTCGAGCTTAATGCCGGTTGGATTCAATCCACGGCTCTCCAACTCCTTCAGTTGCTGGATCTTCAATTCACTTAAATTTGTCATGTCCCTTTTGTCCTCTGGAATTTATGTAACAATTCCTCTTCTGACACCAATTGTAACGAATTTTCTGCAATTCCCCTTATTTGCAATCTTCTGCTAACGTTCGAATCACTAAACTGTTGACTAAATAACACCACTATTCAATAATGCAAAATGGCCTTTATTAAAGTACATTAAAAAATAACACTGCTACTGCTCGACAGATGGAATGCTTAAATCAAACTGATTGTCGCGCCTCTACTGTGGCGGCCTTTTATACTTTGCGATTTCTCGTTTGCATACTTCTAGGCTCTTCCAGAATTTACTTAGTTACTGCTATATATTTATAACTACAGATGTACGTGTAGAGCTCTTATATGCGCGTGTATTTGTGAGCGACAATCCACAATTATAATTGCATACTTTTGGGAGCATCTCAGATAAGATATCTGCATGTGTTTGTACGTTGCTTCTCCGCTGCGTGTACGTACATATGTGTAGACATAATGATTGAATTATTGATGTGCATACAAGTCACTGCTTAGCATCGGCTTAGAGATGATAGTATCCCTTAAAAAACCTTAAAAATCAAACTCGAAAAAAATCAAAAAAAAAATAAAATTTCGCAGGCTCGAAAATTATTTTTTTGGGTATGCGTAGTGGAATTTTTTTCCTGTGCCCAAATCCTATCGAAAAATCGATGGCGCGATATCGGTTAACTTTCGTCCATACAAATCGACCCACCCTAATATATATACATAGATCAGGCACGTTCCGGTAACAAGAACCCTTAAGATACTTCCTGATGTTGTTTTTGTAGCGATAAGGACTCTCCCCGAAGTCCTTGGGGAGGTGGGTATGACCACATGCGACTTTCTAGGCCATACCGCCCTCCCACCCCCTAGATCCATTCGGGGTCGCCTGAGCCTCGGCTGTTAATGAAACACAATTCGCCACGTATAGGTGAGGTTGACAATTGGATTGGGGAAGCTACATATATATTGCGATGGCAACCCCTTAAAAGGGTTGCGCTACACTACCCCTTGAATCTATTTGGTATTTTAGTCGCCTCTTACGACAGGCATACCTACAGCGCGTATATTCGAACCCCCTAACCCGCTGGGGGTTAAGATACTTCCTAGTTCCTTGAGGTACTTGGGTTAGCCAGAAGATGAGATTGACAACTGGCTTGTATTACGCTTTACAACCCCTTGAATCGCTCGTCATTCCCCTCTTCTTTTGCTCATAGTTACCTTCTTCATGGACAGAATCACCATACTTGGTATATATTTAAATAATTAGATACTTTAAATATTTTCGAATAAAATTGAATACTACTCTGTCTTAAAGATACCTACAGGTCTTCTGTCTTAAAAGTTTTCACTTTGTTTACCCTCTCTTTACCATATACTTTTCTCCCTCCCATCATTCACCTTCTTTTCTTTATTCATCTATCCCTTTTCTCCTCCTTATCAAATATAGGGCTACCATACCTAATATTCGATGAATGTACGGTAGACGTCCCAATGGAGCATGTGATCCATCAAGAAAAGTTGCTTATATCTCGAAAGAGAGAAGACTTAAGGCCCATGATGGGCTTACTTACTGTACTCTGCCTTCTGGCGTCACATGCTTATAAATCAGGCCTCGTTAGAAGGAGCTATTGCAGGCTATAGATAGAAACGGTTGAGCACGACCTTGTTGTTGTTGTAAGGCCTGGTACCTAAATGATATTTTTAAGTTTGGTCATCGAACAATTGAAAAGCCAGTTCAACCTAACCTAAATAAAAAAACACTGAGTCACTTCCGAGGAGATTTAGGTCAAGCTTCTCTTCCAATCTGCGTCATTCTCATTTTTAATTGTTTCCCTACAAATTGGCGGGACGGGATCTACATGTGTTATGACGTCTACGAATGGCATCAAGACCAATTAATTTTGCCTGGGAAGCTTTTTATGGCAAAAATAAACTGGGGGTGTTTGCCAAACCACTACGAAGCCACCAAGATCTAATTGGAAACACCTTTTTCTACATTTTTGATGTTACTTTACGCGGGACTTGAACCCAGGAACGTTGCTGTGGCAGGCGGAGTAGATTCCTACCACACCACAATGTCCTCCTCTTTGAAATTGTTGCTAATATATTTTACGAATTTGGGTTGTTTCGGCCACATTTGCTTTAACTGTATTCAAGTTTATCTTTAAATTACATAAAGCCTATCTGCAACAAATATTAAGCTAGTTATGTGTATGTGTATTTTAAAATATTTCCCTTTTCTCCTCGCTCTCTTTCCCTGCTATTTCCTCCTACTCCCTGCAAATGCAGCCAAAGCTATTTTTTCTAATTTGAAGTCCCGGTCAAATTAACATCAAAACTTTACAAACAATTTTCTTAAATATGACCATGGTTCCGAAGCAATACCCTCCTTCCATTAAAATCTTTTAAACAAGAATTATTCAGTACGGTGCTTCACAAATTGGAGGAAGAGCTCGGACTATATCACCTGCAAATTATATAACCCAAAGTTAATTTTATTTCTATTACATGCTAACTTTTATTAAAATAGATACATACATACATATTAGAGCGGGTCAAAAAGAAATATTCCATACGATCACCTGGTACAATTCTTAGATTATGATGAGCCAACACTAGATGATCCTAATATTCCAATGCATATGCAAGGAACAGAAAGATATGTACAGTTGTTAACATCTGTTTCCAAACGTGTTATAAAAAAAAACGTGAAGATTTTATGGCTGTTACAGCAGAAAGCCGTGAAAAACAACCAGCAATGGAGAGCAAAAAAGATTTAAAAAATAATAACGTAACATTATTTTTATTTTGAAAAATACGTTAAAATGGTAAATTCTAAGTAAAAATATAATTTTTTAAAGAAATTACATTAAAATTATAAAAATTGTGTTTTTTTTGTTTATTACTTGAAAATATAGGATTCTATTTGAAAATTTTTTTCTACTAAAACGAATTCGAAAAAAGAAAATTGTCTGAATGAAAGTTGTTGAAAATGTTCTGAACTTTGTTTAGCTGTAAAGAAAAAAAGTCCATAAGAAATTTGTCAAAAATGACAATATAGTAGTTAAAAGTTCATTTTAGGCGAATTTCTCATAATTTAAACCTGATATCTTTACTAAAATTCAAAAACACTATCGATATTAATACAGATTCTGAAAAGTACGTAAAATACCTTTAAAGTAAGCCCAATATGATATTTTTCCTATAATTCTATCAGAAGCTATGAAGATTTTTTGGCCAAACCCTACATTCATATGGCAAAATATCTATTTTGCAAAAATCGGCACCTCGAAATCGGACTTAGAGCTATGGTGTCTTCAGCAATTTTTCTTAGAATCATCTGTAGATTACGTTTTTGCTATACTCCTGATGAAAAAAAAATCCATCCATACAATTTGACCCGCTCTAATATGTATATTATGTAGTCTCGCTTTATTTTAAATGAAAATAATTAAAAACACTTAAATTATCATAATCTGCCAAAACTACCTATGGAATTTGATGCTATTTTACCCCAACTAATGTACCAAAATACAACTTTGTGTAATATAAAATAAATTTAAAATGTTCTCTTTGCTTTTAGATGAATGTCGTTGTTTACCATAGAAATAAGCAGCCTCATAAGGCTTTTGAAAGAAATGAAGAAGGAATGCAATACACAAATCAGAGTTTGGTACTTAAGTTCGAACGATCGATCATCTTTTATGGACGAAAAACACAAATAATTGAACGAATCAACAAAAAAATTTTTAATATAAACTGTAACGATTCAAGCGAGTTTTCTGCAAAAATATTTTTCCTAAGGTCATTTTCTTCAGACGTTTGGCTTTATTTGTAAAAATTCAAAATATTTGCACATTTAAATTAATACTTTTCATCGAGCCGACAAAATAATTATAAAATATAGAATATGAATAAATTAGACTATCCCCGCCGAAATGGAGCTCACAAAGTTCGAATAACAAGTAAGTTAACTAGAATTATCTAAGTATGCCATCCTAATAAATGATGTGGGTATCTGCATTTCAACTGCAACTGAGATATTGAACATAACGCATCTGTACTTTTCAACATAACGTAACGAATTTTGAGAAATTCCGCTTATTTGCAACCTTTTGCTAACGTTCGAATCGCTAAATTGTTGAATAAATAACTCCATATTCAATGATGAAAAATTGTCTTTATTAGACTACTTTGAGAGTACTTCATAATAACACTTATAGTTCACAACCAAAGCGTACATAAATCAAAACTGATTACTGGCTACTCAGCTTGCGCTGCTTTTATACTCTCCGTCGCTTCATTCGCATATTTCTACTAAAGTCTAGACGTTTCGCCTTCTGCTGTATCTCCTGCTTGGTAATTGAGCACAAATCACCTACATGATTACATGTGTTTGTGAGTATCTCTTCCTTGCCTTGTATGTATGTGTGTAAATGATGATTGATTTGTTTACGTACATACGAGTGGCTGCTTAGTATCAGCTTAGTGCTGCTAATATTCGTCACAATATGTTGTTATTTTTTTTTTTTCAATTAAAAATTAAAGATATTAACTCATTTTGATGTGATCTTTCGATTTATGCAAAAAAAAGTTAAACTTTGACTTCTTGCTTCTCTTTGTTACCAAAGCTATTGAGGAGCAGTATCTACAGGTTTGTAGATACGGCTTTCTACAAAAGGAAAGTAGTCGTAAAAAAGCTGGGAATACGTAGTTTTTGATTAGAAAATATGTTGTAATTTCACCTGGTTTTCTACAAAAAGTGTAGATACTGCGGTCATTTTGTAGATATCCACATTTTTCATTAGGATTTGTGAAAAATATGTGTAGATACTGCAAAAGCGTGAATCTAATACCACTCACTATAACTGTTATGTTGCAATTTAAAAAATATTTAAGCACGAATAAATTCTCATTTTCAAGCCGATTTCGCCTGTGTAATCAACTCAAAACAGAAAAAAATCCAGATACATTTTTTATTACGACGGCAATATTAGTATAAACATTGTCCTATGGCATATATAGCTTCCAAAATCTTCGTGTGCATGTTAAAGATAGTCCGTATTGTTCGCTTAACCCTGAAGAGCTTTATGATGTATATGTAAATCGTCTTCTTCACCCAGTGCTACTATTTTAAAGTCAATACGCTCTCCCCCTGCAGCTATCTTCCAGCAATTCAAATTTTGTGCCCTTTTGTAACTTGATGTTGCAATATGTTCTGTAGGATACGCTAAACTATAACAGCTCAACAGGATATTATTGTACTAATATATATTTTTAATAAAATATTAGGTATAACTAGCAAAAAACCATCTAATTACTATTTGTAAACTTATTATATATCAATGCTGTAGTAACTGTTGTGTATACATTTAAGAAATTTAAGTCGAATTGCATAGAAAAAACCTGAGCAGTGTTGCTATTTTTCTTGTAGATCTCGTTGAATAAAATAAGAAGCGTGGGTAGAAATTGTCTCCAAAATTTAAAGTTAATGGTAAAAAATCCGTTTTGTGGCCCCCTCTCCTCACAACACCTCCTCCATACCGAGCATCCCCAAGAAGTCCAGAACGGCGCTTGGCTTATGAGAGCGTAAGTGATTACTATTTAACTTCAGTGTTATAAGCCACCAAGCGGTTCTGTCTCTCCACGTAATCGAGACCTATACTCAGCTGGGCAGAGCTCACAGAGTATATTAATTTTGTTTGCATAACGGTAATCCGTAACGGCACAAACTAATAGATAGATATAGACTTTTATATATCAAAAATGCGAAAAAAGAAATTCATTTAGCCATGTCCGCCCGTCCGTAAACACGATAACTTGAGTAAATTTTGAAGTATCTTAATGAAATTTCGTATGTAAGTTCCTGGGCACTCATCTCAGATCGCTATTTAAAATGAACGAAATCGGACTATAACCACGCCCACTTTTTCGATATCGAAAATTTCGAAAAACCTGAAAAGTGCGATAACTCATTACCAAAGACGGATTAAGCAATTAAACTTGGTAGGTATGACGCAGAATAGAAAATTGGTAAAATTTTGAACAATGGGCGTGCCACCGCCCACTTTTAAAAGAAAGTAATTTAAAAGTTTAACAAGCTGTAATTTGGCAGCCTTTGAAGATATCATGATGAAATTTGGTGGGAACGTTGCTCCTATTACCAAAGAGGATAAATCAGCAAGAGACATCACTTAACATGTTTGCTTCGAACCCAAACTACTCGCTGATTTAGATTGTGGTTACTGACATTTCTTTTTAAGGCTGTCCTCAAAAACACGGCGAAAACCACGGTTGCCACTTCGGACTCTGTTTGGTCTGGTACCTTTTTGTCAATTTTGGTGCTTTTTAAGCAAGTAGCCACGATTTTGATATTTCTGTCTTTTTCACGACTGCACAGATTCAAAAATCGTCCAATCATTTAATTATAGCAGAACAAAGGCAATTCCGGTACATAAAGGAGTAATGTCGGATTTTACAAAAAACACATTTTGTAGATAGTTGACGAAACAACGGACTTGTCAGAACGAGATGTCTTGTTTTGGTGGTTAGATATTTCCATCGATTAAATTAAAAATTTATTTCAAAATTACGTGTGCCTCTTGGTAATTTTATAAAGCTTGCCATTGATGGAGCCAATAAGATGGCCAGCGAAAAAATTAATTGAAAACAAAATTTTACATTTAGTGCATTCAAGCGAATCGACTTGAACTAGGCACCTGTCACTCTGCAAAATGGCTGGATTTGTACTCCATTTCTTATTCTGTAAGAAATATTGCCACGATTTTGTTATGCCACAATTTGTATGCTGCCACGACTTTGTTATGAGAAATTATCTAATTAATTTTCATATATCAGATGATGAATAGCACTGTGATATTGAAATATTTTGGGTCTTATTTATATATATGGGCAAGTTGCCTTTTAACTTTTTGCTTTTATTCTAAGTGGCGGCCACCGTGGTGTGATGGTAGCGTGCTCCGCGTATCACACCGAAGATCCTGGGTTCACGCCCCGGACAAAGCAACATCAAAATTTTACAAATAAGTTTTTTCAATTAGAAGAAAATTTTTCTAAGCAGGGTCGCCCCTCGGCAGTGTTTGGAAAGCACTCCGAGTGTATTTCTGCCATGAAAAGCTCTCAGTGAAAGCTCATCTGCCTTGCAGATGCCGTTCGGCATAAAACAAGTAGGTCCAGTCCCGCCAATTTGTAGGAAAAATTAAAAAGGAGCCCGACGCAAATTGGAAGAGAAGCTCGGCCTAAAATCTCTTCGGAGGTTATCGCGCCTTACATTTATTTATATTTATTCTTAGCTTTAAAAAATTTTAGTTCGCTTCTTTTAGCCTTTAATTTTTGTCCATATAGCTTTTTTTCTGCAAAAAAGTTCTGGCTACACTGCTCTAGTGTTTTTACATGCGGCGAAAATTAAAATGAAAAGTGGGAAGCAACTGTCAGTAACCACAATCTTTTGTAGCGAGTGTTTGATATCAAACATACGAACTGACGTCTCTTATTATGTATGCTCTTTGCTATTACTATATATTTGCTAAATAAAAATTAGCAAAATCGGATAACGAACACGGCCACTTAAAAAAAAAATTTTCAAAAGTTAAATTTTAACAAAACAAGTAAGGAAGGTTAAGTTCGGGTGTAACCGAACATTACATACTCAGTTGAGAGCTATGGTGACAACATAAGGGAAAATAACATGTAGGAAAATGAACCGAGGGAAACCCTGGAATGTGTTTGTATGACATGTCTATCAAATGAAAGGCACTAAAGAGTATTTTATGAGGGAGTGCACCATAGTTCTATAGGTGGACGCCATTTAGGGATATAGCCATAAAGGTGGATCAGGGTTGACTCTAGAATGCGTTTGTATCAAATGAAAGGTATTAATGAGTATTTTAAAAGGGCGTGGACCTAAGTTCTATAGATGGACGCCTTTTCGAGATATCGCCGTAAAGATGGACCAGGGGTGACTCTAGAATACGTTTGCACAATATGGGCATCAAACGAAAGGTGTTAATGAGTGTTTTAAAAGGGAGTGGGCCTTAGTTCTATAGGTGGACGCCGTTTCGAGATATCGTCATAAAGGTGGACCACGGGTGACTCTAGAATGCGTTTGTACGATATGGGTATCAAATGAAAGGTTTTAATGAGTATTTTAAAAGGGAGTAATCCTTAGTTCCATAGGTGGACGCCGTTTCGAGATATCGCCATAAAGGTGGACCAGGGGTGACCCTAGAATTTGTTTCTACAATATGGGTATCAAAAGAAAGGTGTTAATGAGTACTTTAAAAGGGTGTGGGGCTTAGTTCTATAGGTGGACACCTTTTCGGAATATCGCCACAAAGGTGGACCAGGGGTGACTCTAGAATGTGTTTGTACGATATGGGTATCAAATTAAAGGTATTAATGAGGGTTTTAAAAGGGAGTGGTGGTTGTTGTATAGGTGGTCGCATTTTCGAGATATCGCCATAAAGGTGGACCAGGGTTGACCCTAGAATTTGTTTGTACAATATGGGCATCAAAAGAAAGGTGATAATGAGTATTTTAAAAGGGAGTATTCCTTAGTTCCATAGGTGGACGCCGTTTCGAGATATCGCCATAAAGGTGGAGCAGGGGTGACCCTCGAATTTGTTTGTACAATATGGGTATCAAAAGAAAGGTGTTAATGAGTATTTTAAAAGGGTGTGGGGCTTAGTTCTATAGGTGGACGCCTTTTCGAGATATCGCCATAAAGGTGGACCAGGGGTGACTCTAGAATGAGTTTGTACGATATGGGTATCAAATTAAAGGTATTAATGAGAGTTTTAAAAGGGAGTGGTGGTAGTTGTATATGTGAAGGCGTTTTCCAGATATCGACCAAAATGTGGACTAGGGTGACCCAGAACATTATCGGTTGGATACCGAGAATTTATTTATATATGTAATACCTGGCAAGATTTTAAGGGTGTTTTATTTCGCCCTGCAGAATTTTTTCATTTTCTTCTACTTAATACGGTAGGTGTCACAACCATTTTATAAAGTTTTTTCTAAAGTTATATTTCGCGTCAATAAAACAATCCAATTACCTTACCATGTTTCATCCCTTTTTTCGTATTTCGTATAGAATTATGGCATTTTTTTCATTTTTCGCAATTTTCGATATCGAAAAAGTGGGCGTGGTCATAGTCGGATCTCGTTCATTTTTCATACCAAGGTAAAGTGGGTTCAGATAAGTACGTGAACTGAGTTTAGTAAAGATATATCGATTTTTGCTCAAGTTATCGTGTTAACGGCCATGCGGAAGGACAGACGGACGACTGTGTATAAAAACTGGGCGTGGCATCACCCGATTTCGCCCATTTTCACAGAAAACAGTTAACGCCATAAAATCTATGCCCCTACCAAATTTCAAAAAGATTGGTTAATTTTTGTTCGATTTATGGCATTAAAAGTATCCTAGACAAATTAAATGAAAAAGGGCGGAGCCACGCCCATTTTTAAATTTTCTTTTATTTTTGTATTTTGTTGCACCATATCATTACTGGAGTTGAATCTTGACATAATTTACTTATATACTGTAAAGATATTAAATTTTTTGTTAAAATTTTACTTTAAAAAAAATTTTTTTTTAAAAGTGGGCGTGGTCCTTCTCCGATTTTGCTAATTTTTATTAAGCGTACATACAGTAATAAGAGTAACGTTCCTGCCAAATTTCATCATGATATCTTCAACGACTGCCAAATTACAGCTTGCAAAAGTTTTAAATTACCTTCTTTAAAAAGTGGGCGGTGCCACGCCCATTGTCCAAAATTTTACTAATTTTATATTTTGCGTCGTAAGTTCAACTCATCTACCAAGTTTCGTCGCTTTATCCGTCTTTTGTAATGAATTATAGCACTTTTTCGGTTTTTCGAAATTTTCGATATCGAAAAAGTGGGCGTGGTTATAGTCCGATATCGTTCATTTTAAATAGCGATCTGAGATGAGTGCTCAGTAACCTACATACCAAATTTCATCAAGATACCTCAAAATTTACTCAAGTTATCGTGTTAACGGACGGACGGACGGACGGACGGACATGGCTCAATCAAATTTTTTTTCGATCCTGATTATTTTGATATATGGAAGTCTATATCTATCTCGATTCCTTTATATATGTACAACCAACCGTTATCCAATCAAACTTAATATACTCTGTGAGCTCTGCTCAACTGAGTATAAAAATTGAATATCTTTACAGTATATAAGTAAATTATGTCAACCAACATTCAACTCCAGCAACAAAATACAAAAATAAAAGAAAATTTCAAATTTTAATTTAATTTGTCTAGAATACTTTTAATGCCAAATTTACCAATCCTTGTGAAATTTGGTAAGGGCATAGCTTCTATCCCGGTTACGGTTTTCGGTGAAAATGTACGAAATCGGTTGAAGCCACGCCCAGTTTTTATACACAGTTGACCGTCTGCCCTTCCTCTTGGCCGTTAGCACGATAACTTGAGCAAAAATCGATATATCTTTACTAAACTTAGTTCACGTACTTATCTGAACTCACTCTATCTTGGTATTAAAAATGGGCGAAATCCGACTATGACCACGCCCGCTTTTTCGATATCGAAAATTTTGAAACATTCAAGGATCGAATCGAGCTCAAGGCCAGAACAATAATTTTTTTTCTAATGATAATTATTGTTATTTTTTGAATTTTTCTAAATTTGAAAAATTGTATTTTGTGTTTGGAATAGTAAGTAGAAAATTTTTCAGACAACCTGCCATAGCTGCGCAGATAGATCCATTTCGAAGGGTGCTAAGCCTTCATCATCAGTACGCTTTAGGCATGCTGCGCTAACCGCTGTATAGCTAAATTGTCTGAAAATTTTTCTACTTACTATTCCAAACACAAAATACAATTTTTCAAATTTAGAAAAATTAAAAAAATAACAAAATTATCATTAGGAAAAAAAATTATTGTTCTGGCCTTGAGCTCGATTCGAACCTTGAATGATTTATCAACGATAAAAATAAAAACAATTGAAAATTTTGAAAAATTTAAAAAATGCCATAATTCTATACCAAATACGAAAAAAGGGATGAAACATGGTGATTGGATTGGTTTTTTGACGCAAAATATAACTTTGGAAAAAACTTTGTAAAATGGGTGTGACACCTACCATATTAAGTAGATGAATATGAAAAAGTTCTGCAGGGCGAAATCAAAAGCCCTTGGAATCATGACAGTTATACTGTTCGTGGTATTACATATATAAATATATTAGCGGTACCCGACAGATGATGTTCTGGGTCACCCTGGTCCACATTTTGGTCGCTATCTCGAAAAGCCTTCACATATACAACTAAGGGCCACTCCCTTTTAAAACCGTCATTAATACCTTTAATTTGATACCCATATCGTACAAACACATTCTAGAGTCACCTCTGGTCCACCTTTATGGCGAATTCTCGAAAAGGCGTCCACCTATAGAACTTTGGCCCACTCCCTTAAGTATTTTCCTACCAAAACAATTCGACACATTATTTTGGAGTGTTAGAACACGTTTACAATAATCTACAATAAATCGTCTATAGATAATCTACGTGTTCACATATGATCCATTCCGGGAACTAGATTATTTTATGCCAAATTTTCACTTTTCTCTTTTATTTTGTGCTTCCAATAAGAGATTACACTCAAGGGGTGGAACATTTTCTATGAAAAACAAGAAAGTCCGTATCTCTAAAATTTGATAATAATTACCGATTTTCGAAGGAAAAAATTATATGGGAAATCTAGTTATATAATTAACGATTAGGAGTTAAGTACGAAAATGAAGATAATCTTGTTATATGTAAACTAAGGCCTAGGAATATAATATATTGAAGTTTAAAATAAAGTTATATAAAAATATAAGTATGTTTAATTAATTTTGTAACGAATTTTGAGAAATTTCGCTTATTCCAAACCTTCTGCTAACGTTCGAATCGCAAAACTGTTGAATAAATAACTCCAATACTCAATAATGTAAAATGGTCTTTATTATACTGTTTTCACACAGAAACTTAATGATCTCATTTCACCTTCTAATGAAATCGTAAATTGTTTGCTTTCACACAGAAGTAACTGCTCGATTAGTATGAAGGATGAAATGTCAAGCGAATAAAATGACAATGCTATATGACAGACAATCATGGCGGAACGATACAAGGTGGCAGCATGGTGACATACCTACATACATAAATAAGAATTCCATGTACTTTGTTTTTGTAAATTCGACGGACAAATGTCAAAATCGTACTGCGCCGGAAGTTGATGTATCAAATCAAATAAAAAAAGGTTATAATCAGCTGTTCGATGCGGCCACCTTGTATCGTTCCGCCATGCAGACAATGACATTTTTAAGCACTGAACACACCAAAAACTAAGAAACTGAACGCTCCTAACAGAGTTGCATTGTGCTTTTCACTTCATTAGGCATTCGATTAGCTACTAATGAAATAATTATAGATTCGAATTTTGTAGGGAAGATTGAGCTCAATAAGCGTCTTAATGTAGAAAACAGCCTTTATTATTCAATAAGCCGTCTGTGTGAAAACAGTATTAGACTACTTTGAGAGTACTTCACAATAACACTTATACTTCACAACTAATAGCGTGCTTAAATCAAAACTGATTAGTCATGCTTCAGCTTGCGCTGCTTTTATACTCTCGGTTTCCTCGCTCACCCATTTCTCCTAAGGTCTAGTAATTTCGCGAACTTCATGCTTGGTTACCAGCCATATACATGTATATTTGTAGTTTGTAGCCATATGCGTGTATATATGTGACGACTACTTCAGCTGATGATTACATGTTTTTGTGAGTATCTCTCCGTTTCCTTGTATGTATGTGTTTAAAATGATGATTGATTTGTTTACGTACATACGAGTGGCTGCTTAATATCACTTAGTTATGCTAATATTCGTCACAATATCTATAACAACTTCAATTAAAATAAAGCATTAATAATAACTTTCGTTCGAGTTGACTAACTCTAATGGTTATTTCGTTCCAATTAAAAAAGGCGCCGTTCCCTTCTATACACTTGTTTTCTATGAAACGAACACAAAACACTGCTAAAACAAATAACACCTAGTTTAGGTATAACGAAATTATCTTCATTTTCGAACTTAACTCCTTATCGTAAATTAAATATCCTATCCTATATAAATAATTTTTTTGTTGGTATTTTGGCCTTTAGTTTGTAAAAATGTTTGTAAATTGTCGAGCTCGAGGCCATACAATATTAAATAACAAACAAAGAAAACTGTTGATTTGTATATGTTATATATTGTCGTTTTTTATTTATCGATATTTCGACTTCAATTAGAAGTCATCTTCAGGACTAGAAATACAAAAATACAAATATTATAATAAAAAACATAAAAGTACATGTATACATTTGACTTACATCGTTGGATGTACCAGATCGACTAATTTAAAATTTGATATGACAAAAACGAAAATAAACATAAAAAGTAAACAAATAAAGAACCGTAATTATAAACAAAATTCTTAACTAACAACAATATAGCATAAAAAGTTAAACTGTGAGCGACACCCATAGCATAAGTATGTATTAAATTCCCACCAGGTAAATGTTGTTGTATAACACTCTCAGCATTAATTTTTGCAATTTTGCTTTACCAATTGTCTGTATGCGTGAGCGCATTGGTCTGTGTCTGACTTAAAATTCATTCTTTTATCGTTGGGTGTGCTGATTATGTGAAGCATCTCCAAAATATAGCGTTTCGTATAATGTTTTTCTTGTTGTAGAATTTCTACCTCATCGAAATCCGGAGAGTGTCCAGTTGTTTTGCAATGCTGAGTGAGGACCGTTTTGTTATCATTAGTGTGGTCCCTATTTTTTATGTTTGATTTGTGAGCGGAAATCCTTGTCTTTAGTTTGGATTTAGTTGTCCCCACATATACCTTATTGCATACGTGGGACCCGTCGCCGTTGCATTTAATTTTAATTAAATCCTGCAGGAGAAGTATCTAACGTAAAAGTAACTTTAAGTTGCTTACCAATCAACTAGAGCTGTATATTTACTGTAAATTTTCATATACGCGGACTAACTATTTTTGTTCGACGATGGCCGGAATCCGGACAGTTATGGTTACCTCTGCATGAGATACCAACCACCTACTAACTAACTACTTTTCAACCAAAAAATAGCCAATGGCTACTTTTTGACTACATTTAAACCAGCTGGTAGTTAGTTTGTTTGAAAATATATATAAACTTATCAGAAAGATGGTAGCTTCTTAGTATCTACTAAACATCAGATTTAAACCCACACCTTTAAACCAGCTAGTACCTAGTGTGTTAGATACTACATATAAGCTATTTAGAAAGATGGTAGTTTATTAATAGGTGCTAAAAACCAGATGTAAACCCGTTATTAAAAAAGTAATTTTTTTATAAAAATTTACATTTTATTTATTAAATTCATTTTCATTGATATTTATAAAAACTAAATATGTATATGTATTAACGTAAAAATAAAAATTCAATATATTTACTTACAAAAATAAATAAATACATTTTTTTAATGTATTAAGGTTTTGTTTAACCGTAATAATAATTGAAAATAGATATATATATATTTTTGTAACGTAAAAATAAAAAGCCAATCTATTTACTTACTAACATTAAATAATAAATTTGTTGTGTATTTATTTTTTGACAAACAGTAGTAATAATTGAAAATGGATAGTGCTCATTCCATTTCAAGACACCCGGTCCGCGCAGGACATGATTTTTGATTTCGATGAAATTTTAATATGCTGTTCTTTGGTCAAAATAATGAAACACGGGCTTTTTTTGATTGCCTTAAAAAAATTTCTTTTCGGATTTATCAGCAATTGAATTCCATAAAATGCAATGGGTATATTATTCATCCATTTTTCCAACTGTCAATAACTTTGTCAAAAATTAACCGATTCTCATGATTTTTTCTTTGAAATGTTCCTTATTACTTTTAATTTTGTATAAATTTATAGCAATTGTATATAGTTAAAAAAATTATTTTTTTAGTATTTAGTAAAAATTTATGACTTTTTTTTTAAAAATTAATATTTCAAAAAAACGGTTACTGTTTTTTGTTTAAGCTTTTTCTATATCGAGTGAGCAGTTTATATTTTAACTTGGCTAAATATCCTTTAGCCAAAGCTTGTTGTTTTCGAAATATGAATTTTTTAATATTAAAATATTTCGCTAAGCCTCCAATACCGTCACAAGAGCCTTTGCCATGCCCTGTTACAAAATCACTGTAATTCTAAAAAATAATAACTGTGATAATAAATGTGATATTTTAATTAATTTTCAGCATTTGGCATTGGTCACCTTGTATGCTGATTTGTATTGCATCAATATATGGCGAAAAAAGTTTAATATTAAAAAATTCATATTTCGAAAACAACGAGCTTTGGCTAATGGATATTTAGCCAAGTTAAAATATGAACTGTTCACTCAATATAGAAAAAGTTTAATCAAAAAAAGATAACGTTTTTTGAGAACTTAATTTTTGAAAAAAGACATAAATTTTTACTAAATACTAAACAAAAATTTGTTTTAAAACTATATGCTATTGTTTATAAAGTTATATAAAAGTAACTATAATTACGAACATTTCAAAGAAAAAATCAAGAGAATCGGTTAATTTTTGACAAAGTTATTGACAGTTGAAAAAATGGATGAATAATATACCCATTGCATTTTATGGAATTCAATTGCTGATAAATCCGAAAAGAAATTTTTTTAAGGCAATCAAAAAAAGCCCGTGTTTCATTATTTTGACCAAAGAACAACATATTAAAATTTCATCGAAATCAAAAATCATGTCCTGCGCGGAATGGAATGAGCCATAGGAATGTATTTTAAATTAAATTTGAAATTAGAATTAAATTTGAAAGCAATAAAATATGTGTTAGGTCCTTTCTATATTAGGGTAACGATATGTATGATAATAACTAAAATTAGAATAAAAGCAGGGATGCACCTTAACGTTAAGCTAATCGTTTATCAAAAAATTTCCACCGTTTCCGTTGAAACACTTCGAAATATTATCGATAAAGAAATTATCAAGATAAATTGTATCTCGTTTTTAACCGAAACGAAAAGCTTTCGTTTACGTTAAAAACGTTAACAAAAACGTGATACTTTATGTTTGAATTGTGCTGGCAATGCTATAGCCATGGTGAAGCCGTAAGGTGGTAACAACGAGGGCACATACACACACAAACTCCATGTAATTTGTTTGTGTAATTCGTTGGTGGTAATGTCAAAAATACTCTGAGAAATGTTCGTACTGTCAAAATTCATGAGAAAAGTTGCAATCAGCTTGGCGAATGCTTTCACCTTTAATGACTCAGCCATCAATCAGCTTTGCCAGCATAGTTTTAAATTAATAATCAACATAAACGATTTGATTTCGTTTTGATATGGCAGAAAACGAAACGAAATCATTTCGCTAATTTGACGTTTTTAACGTTAATAAACGAAACGAAATGACTTTGTTTCGTTTATTAACGTTAATTATCGTAACGAAATGATATCGGTTCGTTGGTTAAGCATGCCTGAATAAAAGAAAGTGTTTACGAAGTTAATTCGGTGTTACGCTTTTTCTCCGCAGCTTTTCGTATAGATACTTTGTGAAAGTATCTTTTTTTTGTTACAGCAAACGCACGCCGGAGTTCAGTAGTTGGATCCGGACTATCAATTGCAGCTGTATGAAAAAAACATTATTGTTAATTATTAAGGCTAATATGTAAATAAAAATTACGTTACCTAATAAAGTATCGAAGAACTGCCGATATTGCTTTAGTCCTTGCTTTCCGTGGATTCCATCTATGTTAATGGCGATGATGACTTCGGTGCTGAATACGTTATCTATTTTTTTTGTCAATTTCCCCTTCAGTAGCGTTTTTAGCGCTTTGATCTGCCAAAGACATGAGACAAATTTATTATGTAAACAAAAGGGTGGGACTATTCAAAAAAATTTTTTTTTATTCGACAGTTATAAAAAATTCGAACAATATGACAATAGTAAGTAGAACGCGTACTGATGATGACGGCTTAGCACCCTTCGAAAATACAATTTTTCAAATTTAGAAAAATTAAAAAATAACAATAATTATCATTAGAAAAAAGTTATTGTTCTGGCCTTGAGCTCGAATCGAACCTTGAATTATTCGAATAGTTGACAACAATACTACTGCTCTGCATACATTTGTACAGGCAAAGTTACATACATATGTACATACAATGGTTATGCAGATACATGTATAACTTACATAAACTGCTTTGTTATCTTGGCATATTTTTTCATCTATTTCCTTCAACTCGTCTAATGACCTCAAAGGAAAAGATTTCAGCATATCGTCCGAAATTGAATCTTGGTATATAATTTGCTTTAGTAATATGATGTGTTCTGCCAACGTCTGCATAATAATTTTGTTTTGAGTTTCTACAACGCCTAAATGAATACAAATTTTCATAGTTTAGAATATTTAGACACATATATACCTATGTGATTATTATGCCTATTTTTTTTTTTATGCATTTCCATGGAAAATTAAATTTGTGCGCTTATCTTTTCATACAAAATTTAAGCGAAAACGCATATGCGTGTGAAAAAGAGGCATAATAATATAATGTTAAATGATCGTTATCAAATTACCTCTAAGTTCTTGTATTTCCTCGCGAAGCATTTTGGAATCTATACAGTTTTCGCATTTATTATTTTCTGAAAAAGAAATAAGATGTTTATTCTTATAGATGTATGCATATAGATATAAAAAATGTAATGCCCTAAGTGAATAACTGAATAATGTCAGTTAACTGGGCACTGCAAAAATTGGTCTAAGTCTATTTTTAAAAACATGGTTGGAAAAAGTGAAAGTAATATGTATGTATGTACCTTTAAATGGGATGTTTTGATCCACTGCAGGCTTCTTCTTCTGAATAAAGTTGACTTTTCGACTCATTGTGAATATGTTGATGTATGCAACAATGGTACTAAAAGAAATTGATTTATATAAGGGAGACACATGAGTTTATAATCAATTTGTTGAATGCTGTATTTATATATAGGTTGCGAAGTGTCATAATCAGCGATACATATACCTAGGGAAGAGAAAGAATCAACAGGCTCTGTAAAGAAGCTCCTAACGTTTACTAATTTCCTTGCTAGAATTACCAAACCTGAGTCCATCTCGAACGCCACTATTTTTGCTGGTATATTATGCTTAAGACAGCAAAAGCTATTTGACATTTGCGTGCTTAAATGGAATTCATAATCAAAACCTATTATTTGTCCATTTACTTCTTTTAATTTGTGCGTTTTAGTAGGCTGCAAAATGGGTTCGCGTTGTACTTTTTTAAATATTTGCTGTAAAATTTTAGAGGGTTTCTTAACGTAACTTTTAAGTTTTTGCAAATAATTTTCGAAATCATACCCCGAAAAATTGTATAAGGGCCCAAAATGCTTAACGTTTTCACTTAAATGAAGCAACCCATGCACATTATACGATACGCTGTCTTCGCCAAAAATTATTTGAAAATTTTGAACGAAAAGTTGCAAAATGTTGTGAGCTACAGAAATATTTTTTTCCCAAGTCCTTGGGCAAGAAAGCATTCTACAGGCAATGTGTAGTAAAAGAAACTGGTGATAAAAATCATCGCTAACATTTTCTTTTAAAACTAAAATACCAGAGTACAGAAGGAATTGCCTGAACTCTGTGGCTTTCCAGTGTACAAGTTCATCGAAAGGTCGTGGTTTCCGAACGAATTCTTTGGGAATATATGCACCAAGCGATTTTAAATGTGCAGAAATATTTAATTTATTAGAGTTACTAATTCTTGCACAAATTTTATTGTCTACTAATCGCAGCAGCATCTTTCTCATCACCCCAAGATCCACGAGATGCATTGGATCCAAAGGGATCTGATCAATCATATCTATATGCAAAGTTTCGAAAGGAGTTTTTCTGTTTAAGAAAATTTTTTTGTGATGGTTAGGATATTTCCTAGAGTAAAAGTCGGCTCCACTTATGAGCTCGCCGCTCTGAAGAGAATACGTAAGCACGTTATTTATTTTTTTGGCAACTTGGACACATCTCGAACATCCATGAGATGAAGTGTGGCCAGGAATTCCACAAACGAAGGCCTTAGCGGGCGCATCACAAACGATGGCTCTGATTCTAATTTTAATCGATTTATTTTGAATAACAAACCCATTTTCTAACAAATCTTTAAGTTCACTAACCACGTCCGCAAGAAAACTTTGAATACAGTCTGGTTTGGCTTTACCCAGATACACACCAATAGGGAAAACTGAGATATTTGGTATGTTCACCACTTTCACCAAAACCGGCCACAACTGTGCTTTGGAACTGCGGTACAATGGAAGTCCGTCAATATTCATATCGAACAAGATCTCTTCGTATGTCGAAATTACTTCCGAAGCTTTTGCAGTCTGCTTCTCCAAACCAAAATGAATATAAAAACCAGGGGAAACTGATTTTATATCCACGGGAGATGCATTCTCCTCGAAAGAAAAAGTGCTTAGAGGAACATCTAAATTTTCCTCATTTAAGATTTGCAAAAGCTCTTCGAAGAACTTTCGCGAGGGATTATATTTAAAATATAAGGCTTGTAGCTTATCTTTTAAAGATTTTTGTGGCTCAGTGTTTTGAAGTTCACAGTGAAAATCATGACCGGAAAAATGAGGCACCGAATCATTAAATGCCGATGCAGCTGGCGCTGTTACTGCATTTGTTGCATCACTCACTGTTAGCCTATTTAAGTAAATTTCTTTTTGTTTTTTTACTAACCTACGCTGATTTCTAACACTTGCACCTTTTTTCAACATATTTTACCTTTTAATACTCACTTTTTTATAATTGATTTAAAATTTTCACAAATGCGCGTCACTTTTGCAAATTTTAATTTTCTTTTGCTTGCATAAAACAGCTGATAGTTGTCATGGCCACCCGTGTTGCCACATTGACATTTTAAATAACTTTACCAATTTTGGATTCCTCTGCATGACTTAGGGTGTAGTTAGACGTTAGTTATTCGCCAGTGTGCTTAAAGTGCTCTATTTCCTACAATTGCTATAAAATAACTATTTATAAGCTAGTTGTTTTTTTGCAATTGACTTTTTTTTTACTGCAGGGTAACGTCAGATTTCTCATATTTTCCGATTTTGCTTTTTGAATTTGTAAATATTTTTTGTAAAGTGTTGTTATATGTGAAGGCAATTTGAAATTTTACCCTGTCGTACAAATTCGAATGCTTTATCCTATTCGACAAACCTGGTACAAAAGTGGAGGATTTATATATTTTATCTGGTTTGGCTTTCTTGTCTCTAGTCGTCTTGAAATGGCTATGTATGAATTGTTTTATAAGTTGAGCAGGAAATTCATTATTTTCAAGAACTTTTTGAATTATTTCAATATTTTTCTTATGGTACATCGCGTCGCTAATTGTGAGAACACGTCTTACTGCCTCCGGTAGATTATTAAACTTTTATTCGAAACACGACAAGTCTGCAATTGTAAATACGGCCAAAAATTTCGTAAGACGTGTTCTCACAATTAGCGACGCGATGTACCATAAGAAAAATATTGAAATAATTCAAAAAGTTCTTGAAAATAATGAATTTCCTGCTCAACTTATAAAACAATTCATACATAGCCATTTCAAGACGACTAGAGACAAGAAAGCCAAACCAGATAAAATATATAAATCCACCACTTTTGTACCAGGTTTGTCGAATAGGATAAAGCATTCGAATTTGTACGACAGGGAAAATTTTCAAATTGCCTTCACATATAACAACACTTTACAAAAAATATTTACAAATTCAAAAAGCAAAATCGGAAAATATGAGAAATCTGACGTTATATATAAAATTAAATGCAACGGCGAAGGGGCCCACGTATGCAATAAGGTATATGTGGGGACAACTAAATCCAAACTAAAGACAAGGATTTCCGCTCACAAATCAAACATAAAAAATAGGGACCACACTAATGATAACAAAACGGCCCTCACTCAGCATTGCAAAACAACTGGACACTCTCCGGATTTCGATGAGGTAGAAATTCTACAACAAGAAAAACATTATACGAAACGCTATATTTTGGAGATGCTTCACATAATCAGCACACCCAACGATAAAAGAATGAATTTTAAGTCGGACACAGACCAATGCGCTCACGCATACAGACAATTGGTAAGACGGCCCATACATGACACAAAAGCTATGCGCAAATATAAAACGACGGAATTTGTACAAATAAAAATTTTGACATACACGGCTCAAAAACACTGCGCAATATTCATTTTTAATGTAGCGCAACAAATGAAACATGTGTTTTAATTGTATAAAAAGGGCACTAATTGTATAAAAAAACACTATTTATTTTCCACAGTGCTGGTAATTCACAGTATAAGTCGAAAAACTCGCACCAGAAACGTTTATTTTCCATTCTATTTATAATATATATATTTTAGTTGCAAGACCAGCTCAACTCATTGCAGCACTGCGCAATATTAATTTTTCAACTAGCGCAACAAATAAAACATTGTTATAATTGTATAAAAAATTATTATGTATTATTGAATTTGTGTGAATTCCTGTTACAAGCTAGAGATGGTCCATACGCCTTCGATATTAACATTTTTAAGCAACAATTACTGATGTTATATTATCAGAAACCACAGGTAAACTGTGTCACATTCACCACACACGAAGAAAAAAGCATGTGCAATATTTGCAGACATGCGTAAATATCAAAATCGTTTTGATTTTAGCACAGTTCTCTGCGCAAATAGCGCAACCAGTGCACATACCGGGCAAATCCTTGCGCAAATTGGTAATTGGCACAAGGATACTTGAGCCGTGTAATTGGCGTATAAAGCAAAATTGCAAAAATTAATGCAACAACATTTACCTGGTGGGAATTTAATACATACTTATGCTATGGGTGTCGCTCACAGTTTAACTTTTTATGCTATATTGTTGTTAGTTAAGAATTTTGTTTATAATTACGGTTCTTTATTTGTTTACTTTTTATGTTTATTTTCGTTTTTGTCATATCAAATTTTAAATTAGTCGATCTGGTACATCCAATGATGTAAGTCAAATGTATACATGTACTTTTATGTTTTTTATTATAATACTTGTATTTTTATATTTCTAGCCCTGAAGATTACTTCTAATTGAAGTCGAAATATCGATAAATAAAAAACGACAATATATAACATATACAAATAAACAGTTTTCTTTGTTTGTTATTTAATATTGTATGGCCTCGAGCTCGACAATTTACCAACATTTTTATCCTATATAAATTTTTCCCTACATAATCGGTAATTATGAGCAAAATTTCAGAGATGCCGATTCTTTTTCCTATACAAAGAACCACCTTTAGGGTGTCATCTTGAAATAGAGGCATTAAATAAAAGAGAAATGTGAAAATTTGACAGCTAGTTATCTAGTTCCTTGGTATAGGACATTTGTGAACGCTCAGATTTTCTATTGTAAATTTATTGTAGATTAGGGCATGTGTTAAAGTGGTCTAAGTTTCTCTTAACTACTTAATTCTGTACAATCGACCAGACTCACGTGTCGATAAGTCTGCTGACGTATAAATTATATCGTCGCTTGGCGCGCAATACCGCGTATTCGCAAAACGCAATACCGCGTATATACCAAAATTTCCAAAATCGAGATTTCGTTACCCCGACTAGGACTCATCGCCCTTAATGTATTTACGTTAAAATTCCGCCGTTTTTATCAACAAATCCCCAAATAAAAATCAAAAGCAATACCGCGTATAAAATTAAAAAAAAAAATTTGGGCGCAATACCGGTTATATTTTAGTTCTGACTATTACACAAAGATGTGTAGAGTTGAATGTAGGTCTTATTTTAGTAACTATTTAATTATTTGTTCACATTTTATTTGATAATTGCCATTTCACTCCTTACATAACTTTGGCTTACAGATGACAGTAGACACGAGAAACGATATTTGTATACCTGAGAAAGAACACGTCGGCACCGTTGCGTCTTCACAGATTGAATCAGGCAAGAAGACAGATGCAGAGTTAATTATTAATGAGTTTGACTCCCTCGCAACGTTAGTGAATGAGCAATCACCGGAGGACGACATTGTATTAGATAGTAAGAAGAGGAGATACGGCAAACGTGCAGCTAGAGGTTGTAAGAGAGCAGGAAATAAGAAAAAGAGAATAAGGGGGGAGGAATATGTAGGATACCGTAGGCTACAAAATAAAGTAATTCATGATGCACAAATGGAAAAAAGAGAGCTTAAGGATAGAAACTGTCCCCACTCATGTGAACAAAGTAAAACGTTATTTTGCAACGAATTTAATGAAGAGATGAGACAAACGATTTTTCATAACTTTTGGAAAAATATGAGTAGGATACAGAAAAAAACTTATGTTTTGACTCTTATTGATATTTTCAAACCAACCAGACATAACCATACAAAAAAACTGCAAGCGCTTGCTTACCATCTAAAACTTAATGGCACTAGGAAAGGGGTATGTAAAAACATGTTTCTGAATACTTTTGGAATCAAGGAATGGACAATTAGTTCATGGACAAAAAACTGAACTAAAGTATCTAGAAAAAGCGAAAAACAATTGTCAGAAAAGAGAAAGTACTTGAAGACCTTTTTTTGAAGCCTTACCTAAGTTGCCTTCGCATTATTGCAGAGCTTCTTCAAGTAAGCTATATTTAGAACCTATTTTTGTGACAAAATCTGATCTTTGCAAGGCTTATAAAAGGGAAGCCGATAAATTATCGCAGCCAATCGCTTCTAGAAAGGTTTTTGACGCTGTGTTTTATGAGCAGAATTTGTCCTTATTTGAACCAAAAAAAGATGAATGTGATATCTGTATCGGATTCAAAGAAGGAAATATTTCTGAACATGAGTACAATAACCACATTGAACGAAAAAATGCGGCAAGAGAAGAAAAATCAAAAGATAAGTTGTTAGCAATAAATGGTGAAATACATTTAATTAAAGCTGATGTCCAAGCTTTTAAGTTATGCCCTAAAGTAAATGCCAGTTCCTCATACTTTAAGACGAATCTCGCTGTACATAACTTTACCATTTACAATTTATCTACAAAACAAGTTTTATGTTATTGCTTCTATCAAACCGAGGCCAATTTGAAATCATCCACTTTTACATCATTTTATGTTGATTACATATCTTCATTGCTTCGGGATGATCCAAAAACAGTTGTTGTATATACAGAGGATGTACCTATCAGAATAGAAATGTTGCCCTTGCTAACGCTCTTCTAAACTTGTCTACAGAGTACAAAGTTGAAATTTATCACAAATATTTAGAGAAAAGCCATACTCAGATGGAAGTAGATTCTGTTCACTCAGTGGCACGTATACCTTCCAAGCCAATATGCTCTTGCAACAGAGGAATCGCGAGTAAAACCATTCCCATATGAAGAAAGATTGGTAGACCATACCTTTTTTAAAGATTATAGCAACAAACAATTCTATACATACAACTCTATACGACCTGGTATAGGATCAGGAGAACATGTCGTTAATAATTTGTGTATATTAAAATACTTGCCTAACGGAACAATCCAATTCAAACTAAATTTTAACGATGATTACAAGATACTACCCAGGCGATCTAAAACGAATTTAGGAAAATATATACCCTCTGCACTCTACAACTCACGTTTGAAAATAACCAAAACTAAATTTGATTGCCACAACTTCTACGATAACTTACATTTTGACGATAAATAAGCCATAATCGCCTAGTTGCTTAGTTATTTTAACACTAATTTAACTTTATTTAAACAATAGAATGTATATTTACTTTACTAATAATAAATAAAATAACTTTTATGGAACCTATTTTCTTTGAAATAAAGCAATGCAATACCGCGTATTTTTCAAAAAGTTAATTTTTTGCAGTTTGAGTGCTTTTTTTTGGTAAATTATTATATGTACATGGTGGGGCAACCCGAAATGAAATAAAATGTTAGATCAGTTCAAGATTGGAGCAACGGTTTGGCTAAAAATCAGTTTTTTCTTCCTCCTACACAATTTGGCTTCTATCAAATACGCGGTATTGCTTTTTGCATATGGTAGTGCGATAAATATTTTTTTATATTTGAAATGTGAATTTCTATCTGTGCCTATGATTAAGGCAAAACAAAAACAAGTAAGGAAGGCTAAGTTCGGGTGTAACCGAACATTGCATACTCAGCTGAGAGCTTTGGAGACAAAATAAGAGAAAATCAACATGTAGGAAAATGTACCTAGGGTAACCCTGGAATGTGTTTGTATGACATGGGTATCAAATGGAAGGTATTAAAGAGTATTTTAAATGGGAGTGGGCCATAGTTCTATAGGTGGACGCCTTTTCGAGAAATCGCCATAAAGATTAAGCAGGGGTGACTCTAGAATGTTTTTGTACGATATGGGTATCAAATTAAAGGTATTAATGAGGGTTTTAAAAGAGTGACCCTTATTTGTATATGTGAAGGCGTTTTCGAGATATCGACCAAAATGTGGACCAAGGTGACCCATAACATCATCTGTCGGGTACCTCTAATTGATTTATATATGTAATACCACGAGCAGTATTCCTGCCATGATTCCAAGGGCTTTTGATTTCGCCCTGCAGAACTTTTTCATTTTCATCTACTTAATATGGTAGGAGTCACACCCATTTTACAAAGTTTTTCCCAAAGTTATATTTTGCATCAAAAGACCAATTCAATCACCATGCTTCATCCCTTTTTTTCGTATTTGGTATAGAATTATGGCATATTTTTTTGATTTTTCGAAATTTTCGATATCGAAAAAGTGGGCGTGGTCATAGTCGGATTTCGCCCATTTTTAATACCAAGATAAAGTGAGTTCAGATAAGTACGTGAACTAAGTTTAGTAAAGATATATGCCAAGAGGAAGGACAGACGGTCTGTGATTAAAAACTGGGCGTGGCTTCAACCGATTTCGCCCATGTTCACAGAAAACAGTTACCGGGATAGAAGCAAGACTGGTAAATTTTTGTTGGACTTATGGCATTAAAAGTATTCTAGACAAATTAGATGAAAAAGGGCGAAGCCACGCCCATTTTGGTTCAGAATAGAACCATATGTATATGTATTATTGCGCAGCCTTGTCAAAATATTAAGCACACAAAACAAACAACAACAGCATTTCAAGTGTACAGCTGGTTATATAATGTTCGGTTTCACCCGAACTTAAACTTCCTTACTTGTTTTTACTGACATATTAATGAGTACGATGTCATAAGGTACCGAGTACTGTTCTTCGATACTTTTTTGTATCGATTATTTTACTCGATTCCTTAAATTAGTACAGCACTAAGCTTAATATTTCCCTACAGCAAGGGAATAGTTGTCTCTAACAAACCCCCCGAATACACATGTACTTATAATTTTTGTATCCATTACTTGATATGAATTCATACAGACTATCGTATATCTTTTCAGTATTGTGCGCACGTAATTTGGCTCGAAAGGACTTATTTCGTGAGTATTTAATTCTTGTTATTTGTATAACTTATGTTTCCTATCAAAGTTATTACAATACATGCTTTAACCAAAAATTTTAATTAGCTTAAGCACTCAAGATACTTATCTTATAATAACAATAATAATTTATAGCTTTGTACAACAATAATATTACATACAAATCAGATCAAGTACAATTACCATTACCAATACGCAGAATTAGAAAACACCAGTTAACAGAAATAAATATATTTTATTTCGTCTCCCACAAGCATTTTCCCCATGCCAAGACTGTATATTCAACAAAGCAACATAGAATCAAAATTTCATGGCCCGAATCGTGTTATACGAACCTTGATCGGATTAGGGAAATATGTGCTACGACTACTCATTAGATCCATAACTTATTTTCATTTTTACCATATATGTAATACTTGCTACAAAAGGCTAGGTACATTCCCAAACATCAGAGTGCTGATATACAGTAAGTGTCATCTTATTTGATGCAGCCACAAAAATTACATTTAAACGCCCATAACTTTTGAACCAATAAAGATGGGTAAGGCTTTTTCAACTGAGCACCGTTTTCACCAAAGTCAATATTTTGCGATGATATTTGGTCAGCGCCGAGTCTTGTGGTCGAGAAGAACACTGTGTGAATTTTGTTGCAAAATTCTGCATGGTTTTCTTTAAATTGGCAATTAAATATTTTTGGACTGTTTTGGGAAATTAATTGTTTATCCGAAAGTAAGCGTCCAAATGGGACAATTTTTTAGGTATAGATTCAAAAGACATTCAAGTACAGGGCAAAATTATTTTTTTTGCAAAAATTATTTTTGTTGTTGGTTTGCAATAAATTTTCTATAAACAATTGAATATTTAAACAACGTCTGCGCCTTGCGGACGGAAATTTTAAAGAACAGCTTATGTAAAAACCATTTCTGGGATAATCTACGAAAAAAAATGCTTGAGATCTGACATAGTTTGTAAACATTGCTTTGTTTTACGAAAGCTTTAGTACTAAAAATTTTGTTTACAATAAGGAAAAAAAAAATAGAGTTATTAATAATTATTTTGTTTGCATTGATATTAACTACGAGCGTATTGGTGAACAAAATGCCGAATCCAAATCACTGGTGAACCCTTTTCAAAAAAATAACCATAATATAGTGTACACAATTTTAGTGCGAATAAGTGATGCAAATGTTAAATTTAGCGAACTACGCGGACAATACGTGGGTCGAACGTGTAGAAAATATTTATACAACGGAAAATTACATTCGTCTCCTAATGGAAATACTGGTCATACCCTGTGCAAAGGATATAATTATTTTTTATGTCACTTAAATAAATTCCACTGTTGAAGACAGTTCGCAAAATATTGTGGAAAATCCTATGGACCACAGTGAAAAAAAATCTGAAAAATAAGCCGAACTACTGATGGCAGTATTCTTAACGTAATTGGCACTTGATGGAATTTTTCTGGATCTGCTCTCGATGGTTTGGAGACCAATAGGGTTTTCCACAATCACCCTTATCGCGAGTTTTATTTTCACCCGAAAATATTCACAGTTTTTGTTCACCCTATCGCAGAGGGTGGCGAAACAATTTTTCGTGTTCGAAAAAGATTTCACCTTATCGGCAACTCTTTGTTCGGGCGAAATGAACAGCGCGGAAACCCAAATTTGTTCACTTACATTTTACAGGCGAACGAAGAAAAATGTAAGTAATTTTTTGTTTTGAAATTTGGTACTCTTTATATGTACTTTTATTATTAGAAATAAATCAATAAGTAATGCACAATCGGAAGCTGAGTGGGAAAAAGTGAAATTCCTGTATTGCTAAGTATGTAAATTATATTTTTTATGACAACGTATCAGTCGGCCAAGTTATCCATTGTGGACAAAGCAATGGTTCCAAAATGTTGAGCACCTCACTGAAACAAGATTGGCTAAGACCCACTTCATGGTCCTTTCCGACGCCTTTTCCCTATGCGAAAAAACGAAGACACGTACACAATTTTACAATTAGTGGAACTCCAAATTTTTGCTTCAATGGTGGCAAGGAGTTGGTAAGAATCTAGCAAATATTAGAATGCCGGCTTGTTTAGCCTGTAATATTGGCCAAAGCTAATTAAAAAAAATTAACTTGTTATTCAAAAGTGCTGAAAATAGTAATTATTAGCTTACAGTGAATCACTTAGCTCGAAAAGGTTAGAACGGTCTCTTAATTGCCTCCGAATCACTTCCACATTTATATTCTCCTCGCGCTCATTTAATACCAACCTAAGTGCAATACTAAACATTATTTTATTAATTTTTTATTTATATGTTTGTTGTATTTTAAGGAAATATATGCTTGGTTACAAAATTTACACAATTGTAAGTAAATTATTTGTTCACTGCAAATTCGCAATAGAGCATCAGCTGTTTCGAAGTGAACTTTTGTTCGCCCGAAATTGCCGATAGGCGGAAAAAGTTCACCCGAACAAAAGAAGTGAAGGCGAACACTTTTCCGCGTGAACTTCGCGATAAGGGTGAATATTTTGCGAACCGTCTTCAACAGTGGAATTTATTTACGGGACATACGAATGTAATTTTCCGTTGTATAAATATTTTCTACACGTTAAACCCACGTATTGTCCGGCTAGTTCGCTAAATTTAACATTTTCATCACTTATTCGCACTAAAATTGTGTATACTGTATTATGGTTATTTTTTGAAAAGGGTTCACCAGTGATTTGGATTCGGCATTTTGTTCACCAATATGCTCGTATTTAATATCAATGCAAACAAAATAATTATTAATAACTCTATTTTTATTTTTTTCCTTATTGAAAACAAAATTTTTAGTACTAAAGCTTTCGTAAAACAAAGCAATGTTTTCAAACTATGTCAGATCTCAACCATTTTTTTTCGTAGATTATCCCAGAAATGGTTTTTACATAAGCTGTTCTTTAAAATTTCCGTCCGCAAGGCGCAGACATTGTTTAAATATTCAATTGTTTATAGAAAATTTATTGCAAACCAACAACAAAAATAATTTTTACAATAAAAATAATTTTGCCCTGTACTTGAATGTCTTTTGAATCTATACCTAAAAAATTGTCCCAGTTGGACGCTTACTTTCGGATAAACAATTAATTTCTCAAAACAGTCCAAAAATATTTAAATGCCAATGTAAAAAAAACCACCATGCAGAATTTTGCAACAAAATTCACACATTGTTCTTCTCGACCACAAGACTCGGCGCTGACCAAATATCATCGTAAAATATTGACTTTTTGTGAAAACGGTGCTCAGTTGAAAAAGCCTTACCCAGATATTTGGAAAAATCAATACATTTAATAAAACTAGCATTGTTTTCTACTAAAAAACATGTCATGTATAAAAAATTTCTCACTTAATCCTTGCAAACCAATAAATAATGAAAAAGAGTATATTTCGTATAATCAGCTTATTTGATGCATTCAGCTTTTAATGGTAGAGATCACGTTGCTTTGGCTTTTTGTTAAAAGAAATGACACTATCCCTAAAATAATTTTTTTTTTCGATCGAATTAGTACATTTTTTAGCGTGAATGAGTAATTTGCTTACTAAGAACAAAAAAATGGGACGGCGCACCAGTGTAGAACAACGAGAATTGGTAATTCACCACTTTAGGAACGGGAAAAGTCAGCGTTCAATAGCTGAAATGGTTAATATTCCATCGTCTACAGTTCAGCACATAATCGAACGGTTTTTAAAACAAAATAGTGTAAAAAACAAGGGTAGAGAAGCGCCAAATAAAATATTTACACAAACTGACGAACGATATATCTTTAGAAAAATTAATGAAAATTCCGAATTGTCTGCACAAAAATTGGCTGATCAAGTGAAAAACTTCCTTGGGAAGGAATGTAGTGCATCAACAAGCCGCCGTGTCTTACGATCACATGATTTTCATGGTCGAGTTCATTAATTAAAAAAATTAGGCTAGTCGTTTGAAATTCGCCAAAAATTACGTTTTGAAGGATTCGACAATTCGACAACTGTAATATTTTCTGACGAGTCCAAGTTTAATATATTTGGGTCGGACGGAAGCTCGATGGTTTGGCGTAAACCCAACAAACAACTCGATACTAAAAATTTACGTGCGTCTGTGAAACACGGCGGTGGGAGTGTTATGGTTTGGGCATGTATGAATGCTTGGGGCGTTTGAAACCTTGTTTTTATAGATGGAATCATCGATAAGAACATGTATCTTAACATTCTAAAGGAAAATTTGCTTAAAATTGCTAAAAAACTTGGTGTACGGAGCAACTTTAGATTTTATCAAGACAATGACCCGAAATATAAATCAGGAATTTTCCAGCAGTGGTTGATATGGAATTGTGCCCACGTAATGGACCCACCAGCGCAGTCTCCTGACTTAAATGTCATTGAGAATTTATGGTCCCTACTATAAAAAAATATCCGAAAACACCATATTTCTAGCAAAAAAACCCTCAAAGCAGCACTTCTCGAAGAATGGTCAAAAATTTCACCGGATTTAACTGAAAAACTTGTCAGTTCAATGGAGGATCGTCTAAAATCAGCTATCTCACAAAATGGTTACCAGACAAAGTACTGAGTTTACTTATAAATTCAGGAATTTGTTTTTGTTTCATTCTTTTATTGCTGCATTATATAAGCTGCTCATGTGAAATATACTGCTTTTTCATTACTGTTTTGTTTGTAAGGACTATGATTTTTAAATAAAAAACAATGCTAATATTACTGTCATTTATTTTTTTTAATATCATTTTTTGATCAAAATATATGGGCTTTGAAAGATTGTTTTTGTGACTGCTGCATCACATAAGATGACACTCACTATATTGCTGTTAAACGTTGTTTTGTTTTTGTATTCAATAATCGAATGTACCTAAACTTAAAGTTTTTCTTGTCACACTTATGCTACAATCACAAAAATTTTATAGGCTGTCTTGTTTTGATTTAGAATTCAAAACACATTGCGAGCATTTTCATATTACATATATGATTTTTACTAAGCTTTTGTTAAACGTTTGGGCGAAATGGCTTTTGGATACGTAATCGTATAACACGAGAAAGGCCCATATGTTTTCTTGGCATTTTTTTTATATGGAATGAAAATTTTATTCGACTGCATTTATGTACGGAAAATATCAGGGATGCACCTTAACGTTAAGCTAATCGTTTATCAAAAAATTTCCACCGTTTCCGTTGAAACACTTCGAAATATTATCGATAAAGAAATTATCAAGATAAATTGTATCTCGTTTTTAACCGAAACGAAAAGCTTTCGTTAACGTTAAAAACGTTAACAAAAACGTGATACTTTATGTTTGAATTGTGCTGGCAATGCTATAGCCATGGTGAAGCCATAAGGTGGTAACAACGAGCGCACATACACACACAAACACTATGTAATTTGTTTGTGTAATTCGTTGGTGGTAATGTCAAAAATACTCTGAGAAATGTTCGTACTGTCAAAATTCATGAGAAAAGTTGCAATCAGCTTGGCTAATGCTTTCACCTTTAATGACTCCGCCATCAATCAGCTTTGCCAGCATAGTTTGAAATTAATAATCAACATAAACGATTTGATTTCGTTTTGATATGGCAGAAAACGAAACGAAATCATTTCGTTAATTTGACGATCTTAACGTTAATAAACGAAACGAAATGACTTCGTTTCGTTTATTAACGTTGATTATCGTAACGAAATGATATCGTTTCGTTGGTTAAGCATGTCTGGAAAATATCTAACCAATATTTTTCCTGTCTTGCATTGTTTTTGGCCTTTTTTCCTGATCTGCAAGGAAATTGACTGACAACAAAGCAAAACATAAGTTTTTGAATTCCTTTTGCGTTACTTTGTTGTTTCCGTTGCGTTGTTTGCCGATTGGGAATATAGTCATAGAGACGTGTGTGTTCAAAGTCAGCTGTTGACTCAGCATAAGCGCCAAAACGACGCAAAAATCGATTTTGTTTTTGCCTTAAGTTCTCCTATTTAGGAAACTTTTATTAGCCAAAATGTTTGCTTTGTATTTGATATTCAATACACGTATGTTTAATTTATTTTTTTTCATATTTGGAACACATAATACATACATGAATAGATAGTGACCTATGAAAAAAATCGCCGCTAGGTGGGGCAAGGATCGAGATATTCAAAAAAATCGTATTTGTGGTCCGATTTGGCACAGATTTGGAAAACATGATACATACAAGTATAGAAAGCGACCTATAAAAAAATCGCCGCTAGGTGGCGCAAGGATCGAGTTATTCAAAAAAATCGTATATTTGGAACACACAATACATACATGAATAGAAAACGACCTATGATGTCCGATTCGGCTCATATTTGGAACAGATATTACGTATAGTCCGGTAGTAGTGACATCAAAATATTTTTGAGTTCGAGGAGGGACAAGCATACGTAGAGTCGAGTAAAGTCTTTGGAAGGATTATGTATTGTGGACTTAGATTGTAACAAATTGTCAAGAAAGAGTCCTTGTAATAATGAGTCACTAAATGAACTAAATAGAATGAGAAATAATATGCAAAAAATATAATAAAATAATTTAATAAAAATTTTAAGTAAACGGTTTTATTGAAAACAATACTTACATGAAGTAATAATAATACTAAAAGCTAGAAAATAATTAGGTAGTACAATCACAAAAATTTTATAGGCTGTCTTGTTTTGATTTAGAATTCAAAACACATTGCGAGCATTTTCTATTAGCAATATAGGAGTATTACATATATGATTTTTACTAAGCTTTTATTAAACGTTTGGGCGAAATGGCTTTTCGATACGTAATCGTATAACACGAGAAAGGCCCATATGTTTTCTTGGCATTTTTTTTATATGGAATGAAAATTTTATTCGACTGCATTTATGTACGGAAAATATCTAACCAATATTTTTCCTGTCTTGCATTGTTTTTGGCCTTTTTTCCTGATCTGCAAGGAAATTGACTGACAACAAAGCAAAACATAAGTTTTTGAATTCCTTTTGCGTTACTTTGTTGTTTCCGTTGCGTTGTTTGCCGATTGGGAATATAGTCATAGAGACGTGTGTGTTCAAAGTCAGCTGTTGACGCAGCATAAGCGCCAAAACGACGCAAAAGTCGATTTTGTTTTTGCCTTAAGTTCTCCTATTTAGGAAACTTTTATTAGCCAAAATGTTTGCTTTGTATTTGATATTCAATACATGTATGTTTAATTTATATATCTAATGTGTAATGTACATACATACATATGTATCTATGTATATACAAAAATGTTTAAATTTTTTGTATACAATTAATTTTTCCATTTAATACAGGGCCGATTACTTCATTAACGAAGATCCTGAAATCTGCCAAACATTTTGTTTTTTATTAAACGGTTTTATTTAGCTTGATTTGACAGGCTGGCTGGTTGGTTGGCTGGCTGGCTGGCACGAATTTTGTAATTGAAATTTAAATAACATCCCGATAAGCTACAAGCTTGAAACTTGGAATATAGTTCATAACCCGATGACAATGCAGTAATAAGAAAAAACTCCGATAGGTGGCGCATGGATCGAAATATTTCAAATAATCGTATTTGTGGTCCGATTTTTTTCATATTTGGAACACATAATACATACATGAATAGATAGTGACCTATGAAAAAAATCGCCGCTAGGTGGGGCAAGGATCGAGATATTCAAAAAAATCGTATTTGTGGTCCGATTTGGCACAGATTTGGAAAACATGATACATACAAGTATAGAAAGCGACCTATAAAAAAATCGCCGCTAGGTGGCGCAAGGATCGAGTTATTCAAAAAAATCGTATATTTGGAACACACAATACATACATGAATAGAAAACGACCTATGATGTCCGATTCGGCTCATATTTGGAACAGATATTACGTATAGTCCGGTAGTAGTGACATCAAAATATTTTGGAGTTCGAGGAGGGACAAGCATACGTAGAGTCGAGTAAAGTCTTTGGAAGGATTATGTATTGGGGACTTAGATTGTAACAAATTGTCAAGAAAGAGTCCTTGTAATAATGAGTCACTAAATGAACTAAATAGAATGAGAAATAATATGCAAAAAATATAATAAAATAATTTAATAAAAATTTTAAGTAAACGGTTTTATTGAAAACAATACTTACATGAAGTAATAATAATACTAAAAGCTAGAAAATAATTAGGTAGGTCCTAGGTACTAGTCATCACACTCCTCATCAATCTAGGGCGTTTATCAGACAATTAAATAAACGCGTTGGACGCGTAATATTTCTATTGATAGTCATATATAAGACCAACTGAACCTTAATAAGGTTATGCTACGCCTCACATTTTTAGAAATTTCACGCCTCCAACGCCCTGGATTGAAGAGGAGTGTGAAGACTAGGACCTACCTAATTATTTTCTAGCTTTTAGTATTATTATTACGTCATGCAAGTATTGTTTTTAATAAAACCGTTTAACTTAAACATTTTTTTTAAATTATTTTATTATTTAATTTATTTATTATTAAATTTAACTTAACTATTTATCTATGAAGATAATGTAAAATGCATGCGCAACTTATTCATATACATATGTTGCCTCTAACCAAATATGATTCTACGTTTTAAAAATCCGTATTATCTTTCGCTGCAAACGCTACAGAAATAATTGGGGTATTCACGTGACCCTGGTTATCAGCTTATCTGCTTATGCTTAACATTAAAAAAAATATATATATACGCTGTAGAGAAACAGTTTCCAGCAGATTAGTTAAAAACGAGCTGACGTGAATACTCCATAATAATTTCCAATTATTTTGTATTTTTCTGCTTTCACATGATGTAATAAAATCAGACATGAGGTCGCATTTGATATTTCTCGCCCTCATAACTTAAAGTCTTGCTTCTTGATTTTTTCTGCAGCATGAATTTTTATCAGTAACATAAAAACGTACTACATACCGGCGGTCTTTAACTCGTTTTGTGAGAGGGTATTTTTTTTTGTATATGAAATAAGGCCCGCGGGCTAACTTACTTACAGTTTTTAGGCGTTAATTTCGCGGGTATTTTTTAATTGCACCAGAGTTACGAAGCACCAGAGAGGAAATGAAAAAGTTTTAGTCAATGGAACTGAAGGGCTGGATCTTCAGAATACCACATTGTCCATAACTAAATGTAAGGCGCAATAACCTCCGAAGAGATTTTAGGCCGAGCTTCTCTTCCAATTTGCGTCGTGCGCCTTTTTAATTTTCACTACAATTTGGCCGGACGGGACGTACATCTTTTGTGTCGACTCTGAACGGTATCTGCAAGGCAGATGAGTTTTCACTTAGAAGCTTTTCATGGCAGAAATACACTCGGAGTGTTTTCCAAATCGCTTCCGAGGGCGACCCCGATTAGAAATTGTGTTTTTCTAACTGAAAACTTTTTCTGAATTTGGTTACTTTGCCCGGGAGTTGATCTCAGGATCTTCGGTTTGGTAGGCGAAGCACGCTACCACCACACCACGGCGGCCACCTGATGGCAAACAAGAAGTCTGCAACTTATCAAATCTTTATTTTGAAAAGTTCTGGCTAGCACTGGAAACATTTAGATGAACATGAAATACTGTCAGCCATATGATCAAATCCGACGGACGTTGTTCTGACTTTCTTTATTCAACCACCTGCCTCTCCAATGTCTCGCATGTAGAGTTGCCACACTTTATTGTTTCTAACAAAACTTGTAGTATAAACGTTTGACATAACATTTTAAATAGGGAACTTGGTAAGTTATAGAAAAGTAAAGAATCAAATCGCGGGAAGGTAATACACCACTGGAGTAACTTTACATGTAATTCGGCAAGTTTAATTCTCGTAACACTTTATTTTGAAACGATTCCAAAACAACTCAAACTTTTATTTTGTGGGAAACATCAACATTAAAAAAGGATGTTTTTTTATTATCTTATTAGAATCGTTCGCGTGAGTGAAAATTCATAAAAACTAGAACAAAATGTTAATAACTTTAGAAAAATTCTGTTCGTTCAAACAAAACTTTTGTAATAAGAGGGCGCAATTTTGCATTTCGCTTGGAGGAGAAGTTGCAAAATTGTACCCGATAAATAGGTATCCCGGTATCGCATAATTTTTTGCAGTGTTATGCACAGTAATTTCAAAAAGTGTTTTTTCGTTTTGTATTGATAACTGAAAAACTAGATTTTTTGTTTTCCCAATTTGTGTCTTTTTTCGCTTTGGTGGTTTTCTTATTTTGTTTTTTTTTTTTTAACAAGTGGCACCATCGTCATAAGTACAAAGTAGAGAGCGCAGTGAGCGTAAAATTCTCTTTAAAATTTTCTTATGCATTAAGTTCAGTTGTGTTAACAGAAAATCAGTTAGATTGATTAGGAATCTGTCAATTTTACACAATTTTGTTTACTTAAGAGTGACAATTTCTCTTCTTTATTTCTTTATTTCTTAAGAGTGACAATTTCTCTTCTGTTTAAATGACTAAACTAATTTGTTCGCTTGACAAAGAACTCGGTCGAATTAACCATAATTCGATCAATTTTACCGAATCTCCGTTAAGTCAAAAAAACAGAACCGATTTGTTGATTTTACTAGCACCATTTCTTTCAGTGCATACACATTAGATCCAAAATTTATTATAATTTTTATGAATAGTTGGACAGTTTCATATATGTAGTATGTATATCGTTTGAGTGAAAATTGTTTTCTATACGCTTTAAAATTTTATTGAAAAATTTAGCAACGTCATTACCATTAAGCGGGCGGATATTTGTATGCATTACCACTCAACTTAGAGCGAAGGCTGGTGCATTAATGCACCCCAATTCTGGCGATACAGCCGTATACTTATGTGGGGAAACCCAGTTCAGACATAGCGGCATATAGGCAGCTCCTTTTCGTATTGTACTCGATTACTCCTTTAAAATCGACGAAGAGTTGGACCCCCACTTTTGAAGTTTAAAAAAAAACATTAAAAGTGGTCAAAAAAACAAATTACAAATTACTCTGGCGATACAGCCGTATACTTATGTGGGGAAACCCAGTTCAAACATAGCGGCATATAGGCAGCTCCTTTTCGTATTGTACTCGATTACTCCTTTAAAATCGACGAAGAGTTGGACCCCCACTTTTGAAGTTTAAAAAAAAAAACATTAAAAGTGGTCAAAAAAACAAATTATTTTTGGAACTACTGAGCACATATGTAAATAGCATCAAATTCTGCACATATCGATTTTGTCGTCCTTGGCTATATTACGCGCCCAACTCTTTTATTTAATTGTTCGATCAACGCCCTAGATTGATGAGGAGTGTGATGACTAGTACCTAGGACCTACCTAATTATTTTCTAGCTTTTAGTATTTTTATTACTTCATGTAAGTATTGTTTTCAATAAAATCGTTTTACTTAAATTTTTTTTTAATTATTTTATTATATTTTTTGCCTATTATTTCTCATTCAATTTAGTTCATTTAGTGACTCAAACAACTTGTAATAGACTCTTTCTTGACAATTTGTTACAATCTAAGTCCTCAATACATAATCCTTCCAAAGACTTTACTCGACTCTACGTGTGCTTGTCCCTCCTCCAACTCCAAAATATTTTGATGTCACTTCTACCGGAATATGTAATATTTGTTCCAAATATGAACCAAATCGGACATCATAGGTCACTTTCTATTCATGTATGTATTATGTGTTCCAAATATGAGCCAAATCGGACCACAAATACGATTTTTGTGAATATCTCGATCCTTGCGCCACTTAGCGGCGATTTTTTTTATTATTGCATTGTCATAGGGTTCTGAACTATATTCCAAGTTTCAAGCTTGTAGCTTATCGGGAAGTTACTTAAATTTCAATTGCAAAATTCGTTCACAACGGCCGTGCAGCCAAGCAGCTTGTCAGGTCAACCTAAATAAAACCGTTTAAAAACACCAAATACACGAAGTAGAAATCGAAAAATCTCTGCTGGCGATGAAAGGAGTTTATTCGCCATTGCAGAACTAAGCCTCTATTGTCCTCTACAGAGCTTAAAACAAACTTGAATTTAAATTGAACAAGCCAACCCATTATGTACAGATTTACGCATGCCAACCTTTCAGACAGAAACCATATAATGAGATTTCTACTGACTGTTATAAAAAAAACCAACAGATTTGTATTTACCAAAATACTAGGGCTCCTGAAAACATTTGAATAAGTTGATTTTTCGATTATAGATTTTTGTACGTTTATTAATCGAGTTTCACTATTCGAATAGTTTATTTACTTAGGTTATTCGAATAACCGCAACTTAACAATTATTCGATTATTTAATTTTCAAAATCAAATTTGGTTTTATATAAAAAATTACGTATACGCCAAGCATGTACCAAATATTTTCTCTTTGTCAATTCGATAGGTTACGAGGTAGCGTGGTATAAATATTACAAGGTCTGCTCTCACATTTTTATTATTTTGGTGTTGTTTGCATAACAAAAATATAACAAACTGTAATATATTTGGTAATTCTATACGACAGCATGATACTCTTAATACACGTCCAAAAATATCAAGAGGGGTATCAAAAGACGCGTTTTGATCAGGATCGCAAATCCGAAAGCAGAGATAAAAAATGTTGGGTATGTCAAGAGATATTTGCAAAAGAAATTTTGAAAATTTTCATGTGGTTGTTGTAATTTTGATAATTTTGTTGCACCCACAAACAAATTGTGAACATAAGTGTTTTCCGCGGATATAGTTTTGGTCCCCAAACCGGTGTTGGACCCACCCAAGGTAATACTTTATAAGCGCGGCCAAAGGCCGCCAATGCAGAAAGGTGTTCTGCGCAAAAATACTATGGATCCCATACTCGGTTTTGGAGCTCTCCGGGGTAATTTTTCGACTTTTTGTTAATATCTTTTGAACGATCTACAATTTTTATTTTCCGCCTTCGGATTATTGTTGTCGAGGTCAATACACCTCTCGGTATTTTTGGACGCGTATTACCAATGTCATGCTGTCGTATAGAATTACCATATATTTTTGCGTTCTAACATTAATATTATGATATTTTATCCAAAACCGAATTTTTTATTGGTGGACATAACCAGAAAATAAGAAATATCAACGGTCAACCGCATTCTAGAATTTTCAGTTCAAGAATTGTATTGTGGTCTCCCGCAAAAGGAAGCATCAGACCGCGATCCTCTTCTGAGGAATTTTCTTCAACAAATTGTTTAGAAATGTATCAGCGTCTGCGCGACGAGAAGAAAAACCCGACTATCCGCCAAGGTTTACGGAAGAGATACATATCTACTAATAATGTGATATATATCTGAGAAGATTAAGGTCTAGCTTTCCATCTAATTCGAAGGCTACTTATCGTGTATTCGTTTTTCTACGAACTGGCTCACCTAAATACATGTTTTGTGCCGACCCTAACATTTATCTGCTAATTCGGACGAGCTTTTGGTGCCAGGGTAATGCCGATGGACAATCAATACCATTTATACAAATTTTCTTAAATATTTTTGATGGATAGGTCAACACACTAGATCTACACAACGGCGGCAGACTTTGACCGTTCAGCCGGTAAATTCAGCATACTCGAACTATAATACTCCAACTGGACGATGATGTTTAGCTAAGCTGTGAAGAGCTACAGCGTTTTTGCTGGTGTGGGCAAGTTATGGGAAGATCTCCACTGGGTTCAGAGAAGCAGGTGGGGGAAGACTTTGAAATCTCTTGGTGCCCCCTGTTAGCGTCCATATATTATTTTCCACCAAATAATTGGAATCATGCTTCAATTCAAATCAAAAATACAAGATTTTTTTTTTTATTTGAAACACTATAAAACATACATATGTACATGCATGTATGCAAACGACTTACTTGTTTTTTAATTATCTGCTTCAGGACTTCCTGATCCATTTGCAAAGGTACAAGTCGAGGGCACATCACAGGTTTATACCACGGATATTAGCAAGTCATCTTTAGATCCTAAATGGAATGCACACTACGATCTTTTTGTGGGTAGTAATGATGCTGTTACAATAACAGTATGGAATCAGCGCAAAATACACAAGGCTAGTGGATTTCTTGGTTGTGTACGTATACCAGCCGAGTCCATACAGAGGCTGAAAGGGATGGGATGTAAGTTTAAATTTTAATTTTAAGTAAGATATACGACACTATATATTTATATACCTTAGTCACACGGTTAAATTTGGGAAAACTCTCCCCCGAAGACGACGACATGGTTCGGGGTCAAATTATCATTGCTTTATTATCGAAGGATGGACCTTGTGGTGGTAATCCATTGGCTGTAGTGGGGCCCGGTGGTGATGTGCGAGGTCCATCTGAAGATGATTCATCCGAAGACAGTTTACCGGAGGGTTGGGAGGAGCGTCGCGCTGGCAACGGTCGGGTATATTATGTTAATCATGCCACAAAATCAACACAATGGGATCGGCCAACTACGCGGCAGCGTCAACGTTCGGCTGGGCAAAATAATCAGGGTACCAACAACTTGCTCCAACCTCCTGGTCCAACAAGATCGACAACTTGTACCAATCTTCTTAATGGGCAAAATAATTGCGGTGATGGAAGAAATGGTAGTGAAGAAGGAGACGAGAGACGTCATTCCACGGAAATACTCACCTCATCTGGCGTGGGGAATAGCAGTATTAATAATTGTAGTAATACAAACGCGCCAATACAATTAGGAAAGGAAAATTGTAGCCCAAAGGGTGAAGACAAAGATGTAAATAATATGTCAGTGACAGTATCCAATGGCACAAAAAAAATATCTCAACCAGTTCGCGGCAACAGTCAGGCAAATCAGCCAAGCTCTAGTGCAACTAAGATATCCGATGGGACTACAGCGACAACTTCGACTTCGACATCAGCTTCAACAACAACGACAACAGCAGCGACTACATCTTTTATGCCAAATCCAGGCAGCTCTTCTCATGGAATGGCACACGGAAAAACACACAAATCAATATCAACACCGCATGTACCGCAAAGCGGTTCACCATTTAATGGTCAAAATTCTTCAGAGTCGGGTGATGGACTACAAAATGTAGGGACACCGTCAACACCGCAGCGTCAGCATAACCAAAATCAAGTATTGCGAATACCTAAATTATTAAACAAGTTTTATTGACTATTTTTGAATTTTATATCTAGGTTAATGGTAATGGTGGTAATACAATTGGAATCAATAGTGCTCAGGCACATACCAATGGCTGGAATACTGAAATTAATGAACAATTGTCTGCGACAACTAGCCCGCTATCAGGAAATGGCAATGCTAGTGGTGAAAACCTTATGCAGAGTCCTAATGCAAATTCAAACTTACAATTATCAACGCAGTCGAACACAATGTCAAATAGCAATCAACGGGAAAGAGATCGTGATCGTGATAGAGAACGTGAGCGTGCTGTGACTTCGGGTTGTACAAACACTGCCATCCCAAGTGCTTCTTCGGCAACTACTGCTTCGGGTCAGCGTTCGCAGCGTCGTGCTTCACGTAACACAGACGAATCGTCGCGTCGGCGTCCTTCTCGAAGCTCACGTGCTGCTAGCAACAGTGGCGGAGGCGCTCATCGCTATGCGATGTGCAATGTAAGCGGCGCTAATCTGGCGGCACGTCCATTCATGGATCTGCCATCTGGTTATGAAATGAGAACAACTCAACAAGGTCAAGTGTACTTTTTTCACACTCCTACGGGTGTATCGACATGGCATGATCCACGGATACCACGCGATTTTGACACACAACATTTAACACTTGATGCAATCGGGCCATTGCCGAGTGGTTGGGAACAACGAAAAACTGCTTCTGGTAGAGTGTACTTTGTAGATCATAATAATCGAACAACTCAATTTACCGATCCACGATTTAACTGTAATATATTGCAAATGATAAGACGCGGTACCTTGTCCAATACTGGCAATAGTTCTAGTATAACAGGTCCGCCGGCGGTTTCTACGGGCAACGGTAGCATAGTTCAACAATTATCACCTGCATCATCTCATCCATTATCGGCTGGAAATAGCGCTGGTGCAATTGGTAATGGAAATAGTGCTAGTGGAGGCTCTAGTACACCACATCGTATAGCAAATAGTTCATCTATAGCACCACCCGCAGATCTGCCACAGGGGCTTCTAGAAGGTGCTGAATTGCTGCCTAAATACCGTCGCGATTTAGTTGGAAAAATGCGTGCTTTACGTACCGAACTACAGACACTACAACCACAGTCCGGTCACTGTCGTCTTGAGGTGTCCCGTAACGAAATCTTTGAAGAGAGTTACAGACTGATAATGAAAATGCGACCGAAGGATATGCGTAAACGTTTAATGGTTAAATTTAAAGGCGAAGAAGGTCTCGACTACGGCGGCGTCGCTCGGGAATGGCTTCATTTACTTTCACGTGAAATGCTTAATCCTCAGTATGGATTATTTCAATATTCACGGGATGATCATTATACGTTACAGATTAATCCAGACTCCGGTAAGCAAACTATTTACTTTAATAAAATATTTCACGTTCAACATTTACATATGTACATACATATGTGCATAAAAAATTAAATATATATTTTAGGTGTCAATCCGGATCACTTGTCGTATTTTCATTTTGTTGGCCGCATTCTTGGAATAGCGGTTTTTCATGGACATTGCTTAGACGGTGGATTCACAACACCTTTTTATAAGCAATTACTTAACAAACCGATTACTTTAAGCGACATTGAAGGTGTCGATCCGGAATTGCATCGCAGTCTTACATGGATGCTGTAAGCTAATATAAATTTATAATTAATTCATATACAAGCATAAAATATTATAATCAACTGTTCTCTTTTAGCGAAAATAATATAACCGGTATTATAGATTCCACATTTAGTGTAGAAAATAATAGTTTCGGAGCATTGGTTGTACATGAACTAAAACCATCAGGAGCCTCGATACAAGTTACTGAGGATAATAAAAGAGAATATGTAAAGCTTTACGTGAATTATAGATTCATGCGCGGCATCGAACAACAATTTTTGGCATTACAAAAAGGTATCAATAATATGACTTGTATACATCCACATACACACTTCACACGTTCCGATCCTTAGCCGCCAAACAACATAAACGACAACATCTTGGGTTTTCACTTTTTGATGCAGTTATGTATGTATACATATCGCTCATTTACTACAATAGTGTCATAACTCAAAAAACACAATTTTCCAGGAGAGCCATTCAAAGATTTTAACTGCCATATGTTGCGCATATAAAGGCATATTTTCATTTCACGTAACACGTGGTAAATTTGGAACGGATCACACAATTTTTTTTATACAACATAGATCATGTTATTGGGTACGTTTATATTTTATTAATTCAAAAGTCATGTTTTTTGAGTTGTGACACTATTGAAGTCAATGAGCGGGTTAGGGGGTCAGAATATGCCCTCGGTAGGTATGCCTGTCGTAAAGGGCGACTAAAATACCAGATTCAAGGGGCTGTGTAGCGCAACCCTTCAGGTTGCCAGCGCAATATATAGCTTCTCCAAACCCAATTGCCACACCTACCCGCGGCGAATTCTGTTTCAGTAACAGACGAGGCTCTGGCGACCCCAAGCTCCTTATGAAACTTGGGGTGGGGAGGGAGGGATGGCCTGAAGGTTTAATGTGGCCACATAAATCGTTCCCGAGATGGTCGGGCTAGCACCTTCATGGTGTTGTATTACCGGAGCGTACCGGATCTGTATCCGGCAAAGGACCATCACACTCCCAAAGCCTTCGGTGAGCAACCTTATCGCTACAACAACTACAACAACAAGCGATATGTAGTAGCGCGAATAGTAGTAGTGTAGTGACGCGAATAGCGACGACATACACTTTTTCGCTTATGCGGAAAGTGGACACAGCTAAATTCATAAAGGCAGAAATGTCGTGTACTATTAAATATTTTTTGGCGACTAAGGCTCGTCTATCAATCTATTGACATATTACATATTGTTTTATATTTATGTAGGATTTTGTGAACTTATCCCAAGTCAACTTTTACGTCCATTTGATGAGCGTGAATTAGAATTGGTGATTGGAGGAATATCTAGCATTGACGTTAATGACTGGCGCATCAATACAAGACTGAAACATTGTACACCAGAAACGCAGCAAGTGATCTGGTTCTGGCAGGTAAGTGTTTTGTGCTGATTTTCAAAACCTCTTCTTTTTATACTCAGCTGAGCAGAGCTCACAGAGTATATTAACTTTGTTCGCATAACGGTAATCCGTAACGGCATAAACTAGTCGAGATAGATATAGACTTCTATATATCAAAATGATCTGGGCGAAAAAAGAAATTTATTTAGTCATGTCCGTCCGTCCGTAAACACGATAACTTGAGTAAATTTTGAGGTATCTTGATGAAATTTGGTATGTAGGTTTCTGGGCACTCATCTCATATCGCTATCAACAAAATCCGACTATAACCACGCCCACTTTTTCGATATCGAAAATTTCGAAAAACCCAAAAAGTGCGATAATTCATTACCAAAGACGGATAAAGCGATGAAACTTGGTAGGTGGGTTGACCTTATGACGTAGTCGTTGAAGATATGATAAAATTTGGCAAGAGCGTTACTCCTATATGTGTGCTAAATAAAAATTAGCAAAATCGGATGACGAACACGCCCACTTTTTAAAGTAAAATTATAACAAAAAATTGAATATATTTACAGTACATAAGTAAATTGTGTCAACATTCAACTCCAGTAATGATATGATGCAAAAAAATACAAAAATAAAAGAAAATTTCAAAATGGGCGTGGCTCCGGCCTTTTTCATTTTATTTGTCTAGAATAATTTTTATGCCATAAGTCGAACAAAAATTAACCAATCCTTGTGAAATTTGGGGGCATAGATTCTATGACGATAACTGTTTTCTGTGAAAATGGGCAAAATCGGTTGAAGCCCCGCCCGGTTTTTATACACAGTCGACCGTCTGTCCTTCCACTCGACCCTTAACACGATAACTTGAGCAAAAATCGATATATCTTTACTAAATTTTTTCTTTCTTCTATTCTAATTTAAAAATTTTTTCAATTAAGAAAAAATTTATCATAACAATAATAATGATAAAAAATTATTGTTAGGCCTTGAGCTCGATTCGAACCCGCGATCTTAAAATCAGTAGGCCGATATAACAACAAAAATTGTTTACTAAATTTAGTTCACGTACTTATCTGAACTCACTTTATCTTGGTATAAAAAATGGCCGAAATCCGACTATGACCACGCCCACTTTTTCGATATCGAAAATTACGAAAAATGAAAAAAAAAAATGCCAAAAACCTATACAAAATATGAAAAAAGGGATGAAATGTAATTGGATTGGTTTATTGATTGTAATTGGATTGATTTATTGACGCAAAATATAACTTTAGAAAAAACTTTGTAAAATGGGTGTGACAGCTTCCATATTAAGTAGAATAAAATGCAGAAGTTCTGCAGGGCGAAATCAATAGCCCTTGGAATCTTGGCAGGAATACTGTTCCTGGTATTACGTATATAAATAAATTAGCGGCACCCGACAGATGATGTTCTGGGTTACCCTGGTCCACATTTTAGTCGATATCTCGAAAACGCCTTCACATATACAACTAAGGGCCACTCCCTTTTAAAACCCTCATTAATACCTTTAATTTGATACCCATATCGTACAAGCACATTATAGAGGCACCCCTGGTCCACCTTTATGACGATATCTCGAAATGGCGTGCACCTATAGAATTGTGGCCCACTCCCTTTTAAAATACTCTTTAATACCTTCCATTTGATACCCATGTCATACAAACACATTCCAGGGTTATCCTAGGTTCATTTTCCTACATGGTGGTTTTCCCTTATTTTGTCTCCAAAGCTCTCAGCTGAGTATGTAATGTTCGGTTACACCCGAACTTAGCCTTCCTTCCTTGTTATTAATAACCTTTTTGCTTTATTTATGCAGGTGGTGGAATCATATTCCTCTGAGATGCGTGCGCGATTATTGCAGTTTGTTACTGGTTCATCGCGTGTACCATTGCAAGGTTTTCGAGCACTCCAAGGATCAACTGGAGCAGTTGGGCCACGCTTATTTACCATACATCTTACAACAGATGTTCCAACTCAAAACTTACCGAAAGCACATACATGCTTTAATCGCATCGATTTACCGCCTTATGAAACCTATCAATTGCTGTGCGATAAATTGACGCAGGCTGTGGAGGAAACATGTGGATTTGCTGTAGAATAATTTCATATAAATATGTAGTGATTACCTGGTGGTTGAATGAAGCAAAATAATATATATACATATATACATACATATATATATATGCATACACACATTTTTAGTGACTAGTGCGTCTGTGCACAAATTTATTCGTAATTGATTGTCCTCCTTATTGAGATGGAATGAAAAACATACACACATACATCACTGCTGCTCCCATTTTCCAAATTCTTAATTTCTTAGTTGTATTGGTTGATTGTTGCAGTCCTTTGTTATCGTTATAAGAGCCGCTAACGTTATACATGTACATCCATAAGTGAAGGCATAACTCCAGCCATCTGCATCCATGCATACTGATTATATGAGTCGATACATATCAAACATGCGCAAATACAGCAAAGGGTAATATATTGGGCTTAAGAACATTTAAAAGGATTTTTTTCGTCAAAACTTCTGTTAAAACATGGTAGAAGACCGCAATCCTATATATTTTATAATAGTAGTTCTTATTTGAACTTACTTAATTTTATTTGTCTTTAAGCTCGCCATTTGATACAGTGTTCGATCATCAAAATCTAGAAAAATGTTATTGTGTTCAGCAGCTTCGATGCGTACCGACTCAAGCATGTTATGCATATGTATATTATATTTAAATATAAAAAATACGACCTTTTATGCTTACGAATAAAGTTTACATACTTATATACATGCATATGTATCGTTAGTTTAATACACAAAGGCCCTGCTCACAGATTTTTCGAAACTGCTTTTTTCAGAGATTTTGGCATTATATAAAAAATCAGTAAAATTTTTTAAAAATGTTAGAACCAATAACTACGGAATTATGCCACTTTTAAAATGCCATATCTAATTGAAAGTAAAATGATTTTTGCCTCTCCTGTAAAATTTTAATTTTGTTGGTTAGGGCCTTTGTGAATGAAACTAACGATGCGGATATTAGGGTAAACAATTATTGTTATTACGTATAAACGTATGTATGTAAATACGTACATACATCCTTATGCGGCAGTTACCCACCGACGTGTACCGTACGTAAGGACGTTTGTCGTACGAAGCACGTTTGACCGAACTCTCAAGCCCGTAGGAATCAATGTGTGCGTCTGTGTACATGTACATAACATATTTGTGTGTGTATTGTTTACAGATAAGCACTGTTGCCATTGACCATTTTGCATGTATGCTTATGGAAACATCAACTTTTTCCAATTTAATTTTTGATATTGTAAAAGGCCGGAATACATATTAAATAAGCATAAATAGATAAAATATTTATAATCAGCACTTTTACATAATTATTTCGAATTATTTTCACAATTTTTCAAACTTTAATTAGGCGTTTTTGCATAAAATTGCAAACGGTCAAAAATTAGCGTACAAAAGTTTACTAGGCAACTCTGTCTAGTGAGAGAGCGATCAGCTGACACGTTCTTACGGGAAAAATCAAAATTGTTTTGATTTCTACGTTCCGGGCTACGTACGTACGGGCGTTGCACGTCGGTGAGTTTTCGTTTACATTGCACACTCATAAGATAGGTCGTGTCAGCTGACACGTTTTTGGTACGTACGTTCGTGAGTAACTACCGCATTATGCTGGCTGGCAACGGCACAAAAAATGCTGCTGGTAACCATAGCAACGGGTGGTTGTGTGCTTATCGGGTGATTGTCGCTTGCCCGGCCACCACACAAGCAGAAACATCAAGCGCCATTTGTATTGAAAATTCGTAACGTGCAGACGTAAACATGTCATCGGATGACGATTTTCTATTGCTTGTAAATTTTGCGAATTTTCATGAAAATTTTTGAACTTTTTTCTAAGAATTTTTTCGAGTATGCAGTTTTGTAGCTTATTCAATTTTAATATAACAATATGCTAATCTCAAGCCACTAAGAAAATTACCTGATTTTTGGTAATTTTTTTCCATCTGACCTTTGCATTCGTAGGTTTCAATAAACCGCAACGTAAAATATTTTTCTTCCGCGAGCTTGCTCATTTCACGTTCTCACAAAACTAACACACTAATGCATGTCAATCACGTTGGCCACGATCAAATAGACCAGCTGTCAAGCGAAAAAATCTAAACATTTTGATTTTCATCAACGCGAAGCCGACAAGTACGTGTGAGCACGACTACCGCCGATCACCCGTTACTATGGTTACCAGCAGCATTTTTTGACCGTTGCCAGCCAGCATTAAAGAAAATTGAAAGTTACACAAAATCTGCTTACATATACAGTGGTGGCCATAAATGAGGGATATCATTGTGCCGCAATACAAGTAACTTCGGGATAAACTGAAGCAACGTAATAAAGTTCAATAAATTTTTTTTTTTAACTTATATAAATTTGGTCAATATAAATAATAGTATAGAATTTTTAAAAAATGCTACACATACCTTTGTTTCATTCGATATAATCTCCAAGCATTGCTATCTTACTCCATGCATGAGAATCCAAACTTTCGAAAGTATAATTGTGTTAGACAAATGTTTTGAAATTTTTTTTGGAGTTCAAAAAAATAACTTAAAAAAAGCTAAGAAAAGGCAAAACCTTTGCTCTATTTACGTCACCATGATTATCAGCTTATCTGTTTAAAAATGAGTTCTATTCAATTTATTTTTTTTTTGTAATAGAGTAAAAATTATGAGCGCATTAGCAAAAAACAGATAAACCAATGACCTCGGTTTCGCTTGCACGTACATTAGAGCGGGTAAAATTTATTGTTGAAAAGGCACAACCAGTTTCTCAATCTGTGGGTCATACTGAGTAATATTGCCCATGGGACCATAGGTCTGAAATGAATTTCTGGCCTCCCTAATTTTGTTAGAAAATTTTGTATCAAAATTTTCTCACTTGATTCGGGAGGCTCGAAATTCATTTAACACCTATGGTCCCATGGACAATATTACTCAGTATGACCCATAGATTCAGAAACTAGATGTGCACCTGAATTTTTTTTCCATACAATTTGACCTGCCCTAACGTACATAAGTACTCAGTAAACAAAACATATTTTTATACGAACATTGGTGCGCTGAATTATTTATCCGCTAGTGTATATGCATTTGTATACGAAGCGCACTATTCATATTTCGGGAAAAGCAAATCATCCCTAAATTTGAATATTTTAGAAACTCCATTCGAATGACGTTTGTTTTTTCGTTAGCTGTTTTTTTTTTTTTTTGATATTTCATTACATTATTGCTCTTTGTAGAAATTTCCGGGACGAAGAAAGTTGAGTTCTAACCCGGAACAACCCGAACGATGCAACCATCTTTTACACGTGACACACTGGCAAGATTATGGAATAGTCCAACTGCAAGAAGCTGCTCCGAGGATTACAATTTGTGGGAGGGACGCAACAAATTAAATGGGGTTGCACTGAAATGACAGCCCTTGGCCGGAAAAAAATGCCGATTCGCCTCGGTACGTAGAACCGGCGCCTCTGTATACGTTTGTATAGCTTTAGGTGTTCATAATTTAGCAAAGAAGTTCCGGGGCGAGTAAACAGATAGTTAATGAAAACGGCTTTATTGATCATCAAAATATTCTCAATGAAAACTTTAGAACCTCTCCATTTTTTCAACAGCTTCTGCGGACGAAAACGGAACAAATTAAATGGGGTTACACTAAAATGACAGCGCTTGGTCTGAAACAAAAAAAATTCTGAGTCGCAGTTGTCGTGGTTGCCGCGTTCGCAACGCAGTTTAGGAAGTATTGAGCGCCAAGTTGGCGCTGAACCGCGGACGACAAAACAATTCGATGTTTTCACCCCTTAAATGTATGGGAGCTCGCTTTGACTGCTCGTTTTGCAAATATCTCCGGACTTCTACCAAACAAATGGTCGGGTACAATTCAGGATAAACCGTCGTAAGTTGCTGAAACGGAAAATTGGCTATATGACCCAATTGGCTATATTAACAGGCTACAGTTTGCTTCGCAGTGCTTTGTGCGTGAACGACTTCTTTCAAAGCAGGATTGCTGTTTTGTCACCGGTTTATACGTATATATTCGCGATTCGTACCCTGTGTAGTTCTTCATGACTTCTAAGTTCCATTTCACACCAGCCAGTCTTTTGGACGATTGTCGAATTATTTTAAATCCAACGGGAACAAAGTAGGGCTGTGAACTGCATCCGAATTGTTCAACTATCCGGATATTTGAATAACCGGATAGCTAAGCAAAAAATCCGGATATCCGGATACGTAAATAGAAAATCCGGATATCCGTATGTCCGGATACTGGAATATAAAAGTTGAATATCTGCATATCAGAATTGAACAAAGCAAACATCGAAAAACTATTCACAAAATATGTTTGTAGATTATTAAATTAACGTCAAAAATTAAAAAGATACAATTTTACAAACAAGTGAAAATAAGAACACTGCCATTTATTTATATTGTGAAAAAACGTTAATTGATTTAAATGCCCCACGAATTTATTGTTATTAATGTTAAATAAACATATATGGTACATTAATTTGTTGCTTTCACTGGATATCCAAAAATACGGTTATTAACCGGATCTTCATAAATCCGGATAGTTTCACAAACGAATATTAACCGGATATCCATGTCCGGATTTTATCCGTGTCAACGGATATCCGTATTATCCGGATATTCGAATATGCGGATAGTCCCAGCCCTAGAACAAAGCTTTTTAACGCTTATCGAACTAATGTTGTATTAAAATTGCTTTATTGTTGCTGTATTAACAATTAGATACTCCGAAGATTTTGGAGAGTTTTATCGATGTTGATGGTCCTTTGCCGGATGCAGATCCAGTATGTTTCGATAACAAGCACCATTAAGGTACTAGCCCGATCATCGCAGGAACGATTTAGTATGACCACATGAAACATTTTATACCAACCCGCCCTCCCACGCCCTAGATCCATCAAGATATTGGGGTAGCCGGAGCTTGAGCTGTTAAATATGTGTTTGATACTTTCACATTTGTATAACTGGATTCTCCTCGTGTAGGTGAGGTTAACAATTGGGTTGCGGAAGCTCTGAAGCTATAAAACTTTGTATTGCGCTTATCAAGCCCTTGAATCCCACTAATAAACATCGGTCTAACGGGAAACCACGGAAATTTTGATATTACCAAATTCATTTAAAGAAATCTGGATAAAATATAAAAAAGTAATAACCATCTTTATGCCATAAAAGTCCGTTGAGCGGTAAAATTATGCGAAAATGCTTTGAAATGTACGGGTAAAAATGTATGTCATTATTGTTCCTTCCTTACTTTGGGGGCGAGTATACAACACTTATTAATGAGCACAGTTGCGCCAATAAAAGTCGTTATGCTAAATAATTAAGAATCACCGGTGGCACTAGAAGAGAAGGACCTCCCTACGCCTGCCTTGATGAAAATATTAGATAATGATTCAGCTTATTGATCTACATAAATTCCGAGCTGAGGCGTGTTTCAACCAAACCATCTGATATATTTATGTAAGTACATAGATTTTTAATATAGAGCCCAAACTGTTATTACTATTAAATCCAGTCTTTTATTTTATAAGTTCGAAAATAAAAGTTAATTCCAGACTTATTTTTTAAGGACAATAACGGTCCAGCCTATAACTATGGAACGCTCATCCAAATTAAACGATTTATTTTTTCATACGGAGTCTCTTGTTTCAACAGAAAGCGGTGTATCAAATTTCAAGGCAATATCCGAATTGTATCAAACTTTACAGAAAAGTATAAGCATAGTACTATGAGAGTTGGTTTAAGTTTTTCTATGACAAATTTTTCGTATTATTAGATTTTATTTGTGGATTTTTTGAAATAAAGTCCGAAAAATAAAAAGGAGGCATGTACAGTGGTCGCCATATCATATGCAACAAACAAGGTATTTACGAAAAATTGTATGTATCAAACTTTACAGCATGTTGATTGAAAGTTAATTTATTTTAGTTTGGTATATACACTTTTAATTTATATTTTGAAATTAAACAAAATCAATTCTGATATAAGAGAAAAATTTTGCCTTTATAACAACTTAAAAAGTACGTGGACAAAACAAATGCAACTTTTTGAATGTTATTGTGAAAAATAGTAAAACTTGTATTTTGTTGCAAATCCATTGGATTTTATGACTTCGGCGCATTGTTTCGGCATTGACGCAATTAAATTATCGATGGTTTTCGTCGGGATCGATTGCCAGGCTTCTTGGAGTTTATTAAAAAGTTCATCGCCATTTCTAATGCTAGTCCGCCTGTTAACCAGTTCCCACAAGTTCTCAATCGGGTTGAGATCCGGGGACTGTGGTGGCCATTACATAACATCAACTTTACTTCCTATAAACCAAGTCTTAACATATTTTGCCGTGTGCTTCGGATCATTATACTGTTGGAAGACCCAACGCACCGGCATTTCGCACTCAGCATATGGCAGCATTACTTCCGAAATATTTTTGTAGCCGTAGCGGCCCAGAATTTCATTAATTTTATGTAATGGTCCAACTCCAAAGCAGCCCGACACCATTATATTGCCTCCACCATGCTTAACTGTTTACTTGCAATAACGAGGATCATACCCTTTATTCACTGGTCTTCTCACAGTAGACATTCCATCACTGCCTAGCAAGTTAAATTTGGACTCATCGGTGAAGAGGACTGCCTTCCATTTGCTGATCGGCCAATTTAGATTCTCCTTGGCAAATTCCAAACGCTTTGCCTTGTTCTTCATTGATATCATAGGTTTGTGTAAGGACGGTAACCTCGCAGTGAAGCATTCAAAAGGCGTCTACGCACACTTCTCGTGTATATTTGCAAATCCAAATCTTTTATTATTCGTCTTGGGTCAATTTCAGTATTATTTTTTGCCAGTTGTACTATTAAGTTGTCTGTCCTTTGTCTGGTTTTGCGTATGCGCCCTCCTCGGTGAATAACAGCAACCTCTTTTCTTGTAACAAACCTTTTTATTATTCGCAAAATGGTACTTCTGTGTATGCTATATTTTGCAGCAATGTAATTCTGTGCCATTCCTGTCTGAAAAAATGCAATAATTCTTTTCTGAAGTTCAATTCCAAATTTGTTTCTTGCCATTATCAAAACCACGACACTTTATTTTAATAAACACAATTATTTATTTGCAGGAACGATTGGTATTGTATTATACGTAGTATACAAGCTATTTTGGGTGACAGTTAAACCAAAGGCAACGAATAAAATACCGCTTCAGTAGTGTTACTTAAGCTATTTTGAAAGTTGCATTTGTTTTGTCAATGCTCCTTTAGGGTTGCTATAAAAGGGGGTGCATATCTTCTTTAAGGGAACAAATACGCTTCGTTTGAAAACGTAAAATAAAAATGTACATTCGAAACTAATATAATTTCCCATTAAATCAACATTCTGTAAATTTTAATGATGAAATATGTACACATTTTTGTAAATAGCATGTTAGTTGCATATGATTTGGCCACCACTGTATTGTCATGAAAACGCTATGGGGATCCACGCGATCCCATAAACTTCCACCTAGAAATACTTTTTGAACCGGATTTTTTCGACAAAAAAAAAACTATTCAATTGGTCCCTGTATTAATCTTTAGTGTGGAAAACTTTTTCTTTTTGATTCAATAAAGACAACTAATTAAATTTCTTTCACCCCATATAAAAGAGAGTATTTTCAAATACATATGTATGTGTATGTCTTTAATTGATTACAATCAAACAATATTAATAGGACACACTAGATGCGTAAAAAAAATATAAGATTATACTTGTAATTTCATGAAGTAGATTTTTGCTAAATTATTACTTGAAATTAAAAGAGTTGACTATCATTTTAATAGAATTAAACATACAAACAATTGTACTTTGCAGATTTGAAATTTGTTTATAAGAAGTAATATGTGAATTGCAATCATGAAACGACCCTATTGTGCGAAAATACCGTTGTTCACTTTTTGTTTGATGCTTATAGGAAATTTAGCGCTCTTTCCAATGGAACAAACCGCTATTTTCTATCATTCTTAGATTTTCACAAATAGCATTTAAAGCCAAAATAGCCACAAATACGATTTTTTGAAATATTTCGATATATGCGCCACCTATCGGATATTTTTTTCTTATTATTGCATTGTCATCGGGCTCTGAACTATATTTCCAGTTTCAAGCTTGTTATCGGGAAGTTACTTTAATTTTAATTACAAAATTCGTTTACAACGGCACGGCCGCTACACATAGTCAAGCTAAACAAAAACTGTAAACGCGTTTTTCTCGAAAACTTGTTTTCGCACAATAGGGTCGTTTCATGATTCCAGGTCGCATATATTATTTTTATTATTGTTGTTTGGAAATATACAAAAATAGTTGTATGTAAAGTTAAAAAATTTTAAGTTGTATGATATAACTATACTATACATATGTATGCCGATTGTAAAATTTAATATCGTCCAATTTGTATAACATCTTAATTTCAAATACGAAAAATTGCTTTAAAAACAAACAAGTTTTTGGTTTTCTTTTGGCAGAATGTATGTACATATTTCATCAGTAATTTTCCTCTATAATTTATTTTAATATCTAAGAATAATATCTTCAATTTGCGTCGTATCCCTTTTAAATTTTCCTACAAATTGGCTTAACGGTACCAATGTATGTACATATATGTTTTAAGGGCCAATTAATGATGACTTATAACCATAAAACCATAACCAGATAAAACAGCTGATCGAACCTACCTTATGGAAATCAATGTAATCGATTAATGGTGCCATACCATAACGCTGACGCCATAACCATACCATAGCCAACCAATTTTTGTAGATTTTATTCATTGTTTTGGATACGTTATGACTAAGAGACTTATTGTTTGTGGAAGATGTTTGTTTTTGCGTTTTATTCATTTTTATGAAATTTTTACGATTTTTAGGTTATGGCATCATTAATCGATCACATTGGAGATGGTTATGGGTATGGTTACGACTATGGCGTTAGGGTTAAGGAAGTTTAATTGGCCCTTTACGCCGAATCTGAACGGCATCTGCAAGGCAAATGAGTTTTCATAGAGGATAAGGAAGATGCAAAATTTTTCGTTCCTTGTTGAAAATTTACTAGAAAAAGTGAAAACACCTTTACGCCACTTGTAAGCGGTCTTGCCAATTAGAGGAATATAATTAGAGGAATATATTGGTGAGCAAGCACCATGAGCAAAATCAAAGCTTGCTTACAGATAGAAGCTGGGGTGGATTTCCGTAATTCGATAGTCGTCACTCGTTGATTCGATACTTCAAGTCGATATCGATCGCTCGATGATGCCATTTTAGTTCCCGTACCTTGGTATGATCTCTTTCGTTTGCAGATTTCAAAGGGTGTTTAGAAAGCTTTTTGGAGCTACCAAAATATTTTCTTTTATACATAAATAGAAAAAATCATTCTCTAAATAATCACCAAAGCATTAAATTATAACTTTCAAAAGGGCTATTCGACACCTAATTTGGTATCGAACAGTTTGTATCGAACGTTCGATACGACGCGTTGTTGTTGTTGTTGTAGCGATAAGGTTGCTCCCCGAAGGCTTTGGGGAGTGTTATCGATGTGATGGTCCTTTGCCGGATACAAATCCGGTACGCTCCGGTGCCACAGCACCATTAAGGTGCTAGCCCGACCATCTCGGGAACGATTTATGTGGCCACATTAAACCTTCAGGCCATTCCCTCCCTCCCTACCTCCAAGTTCCATGAGGAGCTTGGGGTCGCCAGAGCCTCGTCTGTTAGTGAAACAGGATTCGCCGCGGATAGGTGAGGTTGACAATTGGGTTTGGAGAAGCTATATATTGCGCTGGCAACCTGAAAGGTTGCGCTACACAGCCCCTTGAATCTGGTATTTTAGTCGCCTCTTACGACAGGCATACCTACCGCGGGTATATTCTGATCCCCTAACCCGACGCGTCGAGAATTTGTGTTAAGCGCCAAATACACGACACGAATATTTCCGCGAACATTCCGATATCTTGTTCGCAGCTTTGGCCATACACCATACGAACTTTTGGCCGAACATTAGTTCTCTTTCAGACAGCGATGAATACGGACAACAATTGTGCTGCAGCAATATTGCTCGCTGTGGCAATTAAGCGTAAAAAAAAAGAAAGAGTAGGTACATAAAAGAAAGAGTAGGAACATATTCATCCTCAGCACCAGCACCAGACTTCAAACTATCTCTCTTTTTTTTTGATTCACGCCGGTATTGCGCCCGCAAACTACTTATTTTTTTTTATAACTGTATCCTTTGTGGCATCAGGATCTACTTCTTTTAATTTTTCGATTAAAGTCGCATAATCATTATTCTTTTTAATTCTATGACATTAATCTTTGCTTTTTACTTGCCACAATGATGGCAAAGATTTATACATTTCAATAAATTCACTCAGAAATTTTTTATTGTCCATTTTACTTTTCCGCGCACGTCTGTTCCGTTCAGAAATTACTACGATTATGAGCTATTTCGCCATACACGCACGAACAGTTCGCGCAAATGTTCGCCAAAAATTAAAATATTTTGATTTTTGGCGAGCATTTGCGCGAACTGGCAAACACCACCATACACGACAGAAAAGGTCGCAGAAACATGACATAACGTGAATGTTCGCGGAAATGTTCGTGTCGTGTATTTGGCGCTTTACGGAAAGCGAAAACGATTATTTTATACTCGTTCTTGGTCGATATCGAATTACGGAAAGCCACCCCTGTTTTGTACAAAATCAAACAAAATAAATGATCCCAATTTTTATTTTCACGCTTTTACATTTTCGTTTCCCTTTACGTCCTTTATATCCGGACAATGTCGGAATTGATCAAATCTTAATTCTGGGGATGGTAAACATGTCTTACTTTTACGAGCGCAGCTCCGAACTCCTTTCGGTGTTCGGCCAATTGCATTTCCTTCCAGTTCCGTCTGGAAGTTAGTAAGGAAATTAGCGATGAGGAATCTAAAATCAGGAAGGTTATGTTTAATTGCTTCTCGAAACAACAACGAAGAGTGCTACCATTTTTCCCCCTTATTAGGCCCGGGTTTTCAGTGCGAGTTTAAACTACAGTTAAAGTTCACTTTGTTCGATAACATAAAATTCTGTTGCGCATCTCAGCTTAAAAAAATCCCTCACATTTTCTAACCAAGAAAAATGTTCCTTAAAAAATAAAATGTTCGTTACATTCTAACTATTTATATCATTTTATGAGCAGTAAGGGTGTGCTGTTGTTGTTGTTGTAGCAGTGCTTCGCCCCATCCAATAGGTGCGACCGATCAGAAATTGTCATCAATATCCTCTAACGGAGTCCAAGGAAACTTGCTGTTTCAACAGGGGTGGACCATAATGAGAGGGGTGTTAGAGGCGTTGGTTCCACACTACAATTAAAGAGATGGTTGGTATCATGTGGGGACACATTGCAAGCGGGGCATACATTTTGTAAGTCGTGGCTGATTCTGGATAAGTAAGAGTTTAACCTGTTACAGTATCCAGATCGAAATTGAGCTAGAGTGACTCGCGTTTCCCTGGGGAGTGTGCGTTCCTCTTCCGCAAGTTATGGGTACTGTTCTTTGAGTACTGAATTCACCGGGCAATTCCTGGCATAAAGGTCCGACGCCTGTTTGTGGAGTTCACTGAGGACCTGCTTGTGTTTTTTGGCTTCATACGGCTGAGTTCTCAGGTGCCGTATTTCCTCATAATGCTTACGGAGATAACTCCTTAAGCCCCTGGGCGGTGTGGGCTCATCAATCAGATGCCTGTTGGGATGCCCAGATTTGTGGGTATTCAACAGGAACTGTTTGGTTAGTATCTCATTTCTCTGCCTGATGGGGAGTATTCTCGCCTCATTATGTAGATGGTGTTCTGGGGACATAAGAAGACAGCCCGTGGCGGTTCTGAGAGCAGTATTTTGGCAGGCCTGTAGCTTCTTCCAGAAAGTAGTTTTTAGGCTTGGCGGCCATATCGGGGACGCGTAGCATGCAATCGGCTGGCCAATTGCTTTGTAAGTAGTAATGAGCATTTCTTTATCTTTTCCCAAAGTACTGCCAGCAAGAGATTTGAGGATTTTATTACGGCTCTATATTTTCGGTACAATTGCGGCTACATGCTCACCAAAATGTAGATCCTGATCAAACGTCACACCCAAGATTTTGGGGTGTAGGACAGTCGATAGCGTAGTGCCATTTTAGCACGCTTATATTAGCTTTACTTTTATGTTTGTATGTATGTATGTAACTCTTTTATACCTAATAAAAAAAGTGTTACGTATACGCATCGGTACCCGAATTTGAAGATGGTACAGATATTGCGTGTAATTGGTTTTTTTTTTACAAATCAACGTGCTTATTACACAAATTTTTATTCAACTGATAAATTTAAAGTATTCATTTCGATATTGCCATTTACAGCCTTTTATCTTTTTTTTTGTTAAGAAAATGCCACGAATGGGAGAAAGTCCCACGTTTTGGCATCGCTGTATGTGACATGCAATAGGCGGCAAGGTTAACACCCTAGATCACATGAAACTTATGTACGAAGTATTTGAAAAGTAGGTACTTTATCACATTTTTTAATTTCATTATTTTTTCAGTACATCGTAAATAAATATAAATTTATTAAATTCGATTTGGAAAAATGCGTCTTCATGGTACAGAATATTCTCGATTCGCAGAGTTGGATGTGAAAGTTTTTTTTTTTAATCACTATAAGAAAAAAAAAGAATGGATTCACATATTGTGTCTCTTTCGAGAGCTTTAATGTTTTTTTACCATTTCTTCTTTCGGATCAGGACAGCCACAATAGTTTTTTTCCATGAATTGTATGGTACCATATTCTCCTGATGTCATCCAGTCTTTGTCTATTTTGGTCAAATACTCATTTTTTATAGGATTCAAACCACAAATTATTTCAGTTTTTATGATACGCAAACTGCATATGTTGGCTGGTTGAAAACCTTAAATGTATGTTTTAGATTAATCAAGATGGCACAAATATCGAGAGTTTTAATGCACATTTACCTCTAAGGCAAGTTATGAAAGGTTCTGAAGCATCCCAGTGAAAATCACCAATTAATTTTCTATAATTACAATCACCTTTGATGATAATCATATGAGCTTCTGATAGTAATTTGTATAGATCGGGACGAATGTCACGCATCCTAAAAAAATTCCATATTTTTTGTGGCGAATGTTGGCATTTCGATACATCACTATGTGCTACTAAATAAACACACAACAACAGTAAAACAAGCAGCCGCACACACATGTAAGAAGCGAATCTACCAGCTAAGAGAAGTCTTGACCTTACGAGAAATATGCGGAGAGGCGAACTAGGATTATAAACGCAGCACAGTCCAAGCGATGGTCAATCAGTTTGATTTTAACACGCTATTAGTGTAGTACGCAATAATTGCGAAGTACTACTGCCAAAGTAGTCTAAATAAAGAACATTTTGCTATACTGAATATTTGAGTTATTTATTCGAGAGTTCAGAGGTTGGAACGTTAACAGAAGCTGCAAAATAATCAGGAATTGCCACATATTCATTACACTTTTAATTGAAGAACGCCCTGTTTCAGAATTTGTTTCAAAAATTTTTGTTATTTGCATGACCATGACGCAATAGAACCAGACAGGCGAAGTCAGTAGTAAAACGACAATTTTTTTTTTATTTATCTTCTATTCGTTATTCGAATAAATTTTGCCCAACTCTGCATAGGAATGTTGTAGACGTTTTTGAATACACTCTGTCACGCAAAATTCTGCTTTTAAGGTTCCCATCATAAGGAACGGCATTGATTTATTCCCGCATTCACAAATTGTTTGCCAAATCATCCAAACTTTTCTGGCTGGATAGTTCTTTCTGAATTAGAAATGTCCTCTCCAGACTTCAAGCAGTAGAACTGGGTACCTTATAGGGAGTTCTAAATTTGGAAAACCTTCTGTACCACTCCTAACGTAGTTGTACACAGAGGGATCTCATATGATTATATTCAAAGAATCCTCGCAAATAAGTTGCATTGAGCACCGATAATCTTAACCGACAAGACAAACCCCGTCTAAATTCAAATGCAAATATCTAAAAGTTCCAATCAAACAAAAATAATTTTGTGACCGTGAACAACGAGATATGGATCCATCAAAAGCATTTTTTTGTCAAGCAGGATCACCTGATGACTGCTATGAATACATTCATTTTCCAATTTGATGTTCACTCCTCGGCAGTCGTATTCAAATGAACATAGCTTTCGGGAATCGTGGTCTACTTAATTAATTTTTTTCCTGAACTTTTGAATACCTAACCATTTAGAGGACAATTCATTTTTATTTTTGTGCGCAATAAAAATAAACGATGATCATTACTTTGGACCACCACATGTATTGGCCTTCATCCATATGAGGCATATCGTACGATATATGTCAAGTAGCGACGAATCCTCTACGCCTCAAGATCTGTGCACGAAGGGTCTTCCAAGCATCGCTTATCAAAATTTGTTATTTGTAAAAAGTTATGAATTATTTAAATGATTATATCATGGTGGAATCACCAGGTGAAGTAAATAAAAAAAGACGATGTACGCTATGTGAAAAGGTAGTGATGTATTTTCAACGGTCTGAAGAGGGTAAAATTTTTACCCGCTTTGAAAAAATAGGAGTAGAAAAATAAATACCTTGCTACGAAAGCCATTACAGAAACTGTTTTTTTTTCAGCATATCAGTGCTACCTAACGCAAATGCAGTAGGGATACACAGGACCAGTGGGAGTTTACATTACTTTTGGCATCGAATAAAATAAAAAAAACTTAAACAGTGATGAGCGGTAAAATGCAATGAATGCGTCTAAAGTAAACTAACCTCATCTTCAACTGCAGTTGAAACTTTCATCGAAAAACCGGACAAAGGGGAGAGGTGTTATCCATTATTTAGTTGAACTGTAGAAACTTTGCGCACTTAAATGGTCTTCGGGTTTGATGAAAAGTTTTACAGTCCGACTTGGAAGTGATCATAATACTTTTAAATGTGTTTCCATCCCTAAAAATGCATTGATATTGCCATCTTGCCCTGTTGACTTGTCGTTGAGAATCGGAACTAAATCACGGCATATGTGTATATAAACTTGACCAGAAGATCCCCCAAAAACTTCTGACAGTTGAATTCATTGTGTATTACTAATGTTACCAAGTTATTAATTACTAAAATATGTCAGGGGATTACTAGCCCCGCGGCAGTCGGCCTAGAATCAGAAGATGCTGATCCGATCGAGCCGGATTGATATATTCTATATTACAATCCATAACTTTAACATTCCTCTTATCTCACTTACTTACTTACTTAATTGGCGCTTAACCGTTTAAACGGTTATGACCGTCCAACAAGGCGCGCTAGTCGCCTCTTCTCTCTGCCAACCGGCGCCTGTTGGTCCTCTATCTGAGTGGTCTGATTTTTAGAGCAAAGTAACAACAGTGAGTTAAAATTTGTTGTAACTGTATTTAGAATTCCAGTGTTTTAGCGAAGTTTTAACATAAATAAGGTGTAATACGACAGTTCTGGTGTTCTTGTTGTAGGAAAGACAAAAGCATTCCTCGAAAGTCTTCAGTAGCGCTGAACAGGCTAAAACACTTAGTTGGATATGACGTAAATACAAGTTGTTTGTTTTAACATTAAATTTTTTGGAACCAATTAAATATACGCATATAGACGTAATATTTTAGCACTGCATTACTTATGTATGGAAGCCAACACCAAAGATACCCAAATGATGAATCTCTGTATTTAAATCCAGTAAAGCTCCATCGATATTCACCTACTAAATTATGTGAAAGTACTAAAATTGGATTATTTTACTCATGAAGAATGCAAAAAACAACTTTTTTTTCGGTGACAACATCGGTGAAAAAATTTCAGATAGCACAATGACAGAACAAAGAATTTAGAACGAGACAATTGACAGCTTACTTCACCTGGTTATTCCACCATGGGTTATATGAAACCTGCCCGTGCAAAAGTACATACAAAATGTTACAATTCAAGCCAATGATCTATTAATAATTTCTGTGTAGATTGTAGCCTTCTCTCCTACCTGTAGAATTCATAAGGTGTTGTCCAAAAATAATCGGCAGTAATAACTTCAAATTTTCCATCATTCAAAAATTGATACCATAACCTTGCATAATCTTGAGTGCAACGACCACTTTGCTTTTTTAATTGTTGGAGCGTCCAAAGAAAATCGGTGTGTGTAACATCCGATACAAACCAAGGAACTGCTTTCAAATGAAAACGAACCTTATCTACCATTTTTGCTTCTAACAAATAATGTGCTAATATGAAATCGACCACCAATTCATAGCCAGCGTTATCCGAAATGAAATCGATCAATATCGGCTTTGAATGATCTGCCGTTTTAAGGCAATTAATTATTGAGTTTGAATTATCAATTATAATGTTTTTCTCATATTCACGCAAGTGTTGAAAGGCGCCTTTTTTTCGTACTGTATATTTTTCAGTATCAGCCAATATATCACATTGATTTCCCCATAGATTAAGCTACAAATATTTATATGAAAAGAATAAGAAGAGGATATAAAATTATACTACACCATTTTCAGATTAAAATGGGAAACCTTCAATTAAAAATTAGATTATTCAGTTTAAAATGGGAAAATTTCAATTCAAAATCAGACTTTTCAATTTAAAATGAGAAAGCCTAAAAATGAGAATTCTCCACATTAAAATTGGATTGTTCACTTGAAAGTGAGAAAATTTCGAGTTAAAATAAGAAAAACTTCATTAAAAATCAGATTAGGCAATTCAAAATAAGAAACCTTCATTTTAAAACAGGAAATATTCATTTGAATACAGGAATAGTCATTTTAAAATGAGAAAAGAACATTTAAAATTGAGAAACTTTAATTTAAAAATAAGAAAGTTTTGTTTTATATGTGCTTAAGTTTTAAATAAAAACAACTATGCACAACAGCACCTCTTTAATGAAAAAGACTTCAAGTAGGCAACGAAAAATCAGATTTACCTATGCGAAATATGACAGGAAACGAAAATAATAATAGCCGTGTTTTTTAACACGCGTATATCCGTTTACGCTTAAACTTTATATTGACTGCTAAGAGACAAACTATAAATACACCTCTGAAATTGCTGCGCATAAATTTTGTCCTACTAAATTTCAATACGCATTATACTCAGATGTAACTGAAATATGTGTCTTTGTTTCACCCTGTACACTAATTCTATGTATTATATGTGTGTCCACAATTCATCGCAACTGATTGAGCTATATGTTATACCCTATGGCCATCAGAGCGTTGCGTCTCCGCTTTTCGGTACACCCTGTTGCTGTAGCTAGTTGTTTTACCACAGCCGCTAGATGGGTCTCCTAAGCATTATCTAAGCGAAGATAGGCGTTTTTTAACACGCGCAAACGAAACGTATACGCGCGTGTTAAAAAACACGGCTAATATTATTAGTCGAGTCAAACAGAGCAGCAGTAATAATGCAGTTCTAGGACAATTGTGCTATTTGCAGGGCCGTAGAGAGAAAATCCGGGACTAAACAATTTACGGGCCCCCTATAAAAAATCCACTAATACATTTGATTAACTTGAATTAAGACGTCCATTCATTAATAATTATTGATGGATTACATCAAAAAAAAAATTTTACCACATCAACTAAATGATTTATGGACTAAGAGCTGACAATAAAATTAACACAGAATATTTACTATTTATACTATTTTATTGTAACGTAGATATAAAATTCTTTTTTAACAGCCACATATTGTTTCAAATAATCTTTTTTAGTTATTTGGTAACATTTTAAACCATTTCTGAAAAATTTAATGATGATTATAAATTTTAATTATTCAATATAGAAAGTTTGGATATCAAAGAGTGGTTTTACTTGCTTTTTTCGCTGCAAAATTTTTATAATAATAGCCGTGTTTTTTAACACGCGTATATCCGTTTACGCTTAAACTTTATATTGACTGCTAAGTGACAAACTATAAATACACCTCTGAAATTGCTGCGCATAAATTTTGTCCTACTAAATTTCAATACGCATTATACTCAGATGTAACTGAAATATGTGTCTTTGTTTCACCCTCTACACTAATTCTATGTATTCTATGTGTGTCCACAATTCATCGCAACTGATTCAGCTATATGTTATACCCTATGGCCATCAGAGCGTTGCGTCTCCGCTTTTCGGTACACCCTGTTGCTGTAGCTAGTTGTTTAACCACAGCCGCTAGATGGGTCTCCTAAGCATTATCTAAGCGAGGATAGGCGTTTTTTTACACGCGCAAACGAAACGTATACGCGCGTGTTAAAAAACACGGCTAATATCAAAATTTAACTGTCTTGCCAAAACGGATTCAACACAAAGCGTGGCAAGTCCGGAAACTCGTTCTTGAGATGAACACGATCTATGAAAGTTTTTGATTCTTGAAAGGACGCTGAAGGAACGTTCTGCACTAGCTATAGTATACAGGTATAGTGCAAAAGATACGTAAAGCAACACAAATGTTGGGGAAAATCGTGTACAGATTTTGAACATATGTATGTAGATGGCATTTCGCAATTCCAATGGTAACAGGCCTTTATCAAAATTTGCTTCGTAAATGTGTTTCAAGTGAATTATTTCGCATTATAAGCTTTGAGAAATGTCCGACTTGTATTTTTCGACAAATTTTGCTGCGCTCGCCCGAACCGTAGTTTCATCCATGTCTTAAAATTTCCACAAAAAGGAAATTTCTCATAGCTGCAAATCGTTCAGTAGTGCCAGTGATTACCGAATCAACGATCACCAGGAATGTATTGGTTTTAAAATCAGACTCTGAATCATCCGTAATCATCTCATTTAAATTATCTTCAGAACGTCTTTTGGGTTTTCTCTTTCAAATGCCCGGAAACTTTGGCGAGATGTTCAATTGAATAGCAACTGTTTTGCATTCGTTTAAAATTGTTTCCCATTAGTTCCTGATCAACTTCAAACAAACTAATAAGGCATCTAAATGTCGGACCTCAACATCTATGGTGGTGTCTCTAGATTAGAGGACCAAGTTTCTCTCATTAATGGTAGTCAGTATTTTGAACCAAATTGGGGACAGCAAGATACATTCCAACTTGTTGATGTACTTGAGAATGCCGGTAACATCGCCGTATGCTTGCGCAGTCAAATTTGGCTTTTGGCTGAAAGACTGAAGAGAGCTCGGTACATTTTTTTGAGGATGTCCTATCGTTGTAGAGTGCTGCTGAAAATAGTAAAACATTTTTGTACAACTCCGAAGAAAGTAACTGCAGCCGTACAACATTCTGCAGCATCAAGACCACATAAATTGAGACTGTGGGTTGCACAAGGCGAGTAATCAGCATTCGAGTTTTTGTCGAGAATGTGACGTAGTGCTCCGTTGTAAGCTCCTTTCATATTGGCGCCGTTATCGTACCCTTGTGCACGGCAATCTTCAATCAAGTATGGCAAATTAGATCAGCGATTTTCTGACCAGTTTTTTTGGTCACAATTCACGAAAGCCAAAAACCGTTCTTGAATCGTAAAAGTTGTTGCTTGACGAGACTAGCATCAGGCCAAGCATCAACGATAGTAGCAAAATACTTGGCTTTCTTGCTTTGATCTAATATATTTTCCCTCACGTGCTTTGCACAAATTTCTATAAACTCGTTCTGAATGTCTGGGGAAAGATAGCGCACTTGTAAACGTTTGTGCTACTGTTGCGAAATCCCAACTTTCTCCAAATGATGTGTAAGTATCGGATCATATTGGCTTATGAGATCTTAGATGCCCAAAAAATTTCCATCGTTTCGCTTACCAAGATATATACTTTCGCCTTTGAAAGCTAGGCGTCTTGCACCCAAAAATAAAATAGTGTCCAAAATTCTATATAAAATTTCTTTCCACTTTTGAGTTTCTGTGATTAGGTGTTCATTGATAAGTGTATCAATTGTAGCCTCCTTTTGAATTAGATTTTGTAAAGATCGCCATTGAATATAACATTTAATGTGATCTTGAGTATTTTCGTGTGCTGGAAGTTTATCGTATAGCTTCTACCACACCTGCAATTTCGAATATCCGCCAGGACAACACATTTTAGGCCGATTTAAAGTATTGGTGCTTAACAGACGACATGGCAGGCAATAAAAAGCATTGCTACTGGTACTCCACACTAACCAGTCACGCTCCACTTTCTCTCCATTTGGCAAGATTCTGTTTAACAACGAGGTAGGAAATGCCTCGTCATGACAATCACGTGGAAAAATAACAGGACACTTTTGATGACCTCGGCGAATTATTTCGTTGACTTCTTCAGATCGCAAAAACTCATTAATCACGGTACCGATATTGAAGTCGTCTGGACTTTGATACAGAGTTGGTGGTATTGTTGGAAGAATTTTTGAAGATAAACCTGTCACCACGAAAACTTTAAGATTTCGGCTTCATGTAAAGATACATTTTTGTTTGATGTTTTTATTGTCTCCTCAGGCCCAGGCAAAAAATCATTATCAATATTCGTTGCTTTTGAAATTCGGCTTAAAATTTGCACATGGAACAACTAAAGACTCTCCTGAATTAAAAAAAAAAATGTCTTAGTACCTCTAAATCGCGGGCCCCTTGAGAAATCCCCGGCCCGGGGGTATCCCCCCCCCCCCGTCGGGCCTGGCTATTTGTGTTGAAAAAATGGATAGAAGAGCGACTTCGCGTATTCTACCAAGTAAGCACCTATTTCACGAACACTGCATCCGTTATCTTTTGAACAGGGATGACAAAATGTGCCCAATTTGTCGCCAAGAAAAAAATGGTATGGTCAAACGCAGACAAGCTAAAATCTTTGTATACCTATATGTATTTATATACATATAATTTTTCAGATACCGAAGAATGTTCGAGAAAAGTTTATAAGAAAAACTCAAAGGAAGACCGCAACAGAGTTGTGACCACTTCTGCATGTAGTGAAGACTAGGTATCTCTCGCAGCACAATAAGAGGTCTCGAACATCAAACAAGAGGCGGCTGCAAAGCCAAACTATTTTCTCGGGAACAAGTCGATGTTATGGTTTCGTGGTAAAAGCAGAACTGCAGTATTACCCTTATTGCAATTCAGACGCGAGTTTGTGCTGAGTTCAACGTGTCCCTGGCTCTTTCAACGATTACCAATTAAAAAAAAAATGTAAGGCGCGATAACCTCCGTAGAGATTTTAGGCCGAGGCTCTCTTCCAATTTGCGTCGTGCTCCTTTTTAATTTTTCCTACAAATTGGCGGGACGGGACCTACTTGTTTTATGCCGACTCCGAACGGCATCTGCAAGGCAGATGAGTTTTCATTGAAAGCTTTTCATGGCAGAAATACAATCGGAGTGTTTGCCAAACACTGCCGAGGGGTGACCCCGCTTAGAAAAATTGCCTTCTAATTGAAAAGCCTTATTTCTAAAATTTAGATGTTGCTTTGCCCGGGGTGTGAAGCCAGGGCATTCGGTGTGGTAGGCGGAGCACGCTACCATCACACCACGGTGGCCGCCAACGATTACCAATTACCTTGACGGTAAATTGTACACACGAAAAGCTGTACACACAGAGCCAATAACCAATAACAGCAACATTAATAAAAAAAATTATAATTTGTGACAATGCTCCATGTCACTCTACAATAGATAACGCTGCAGCTAACCATTAAGGTGGACGATCGTAGGTGTTACGCCTTGGCCCTTATTCGCCCATGATCAACCCTATTGAAATCATTTGGGCTAAGATAAAAACATATGTTAAGAGTCACACATTACCATTCCCATTGTTGAAGGGCAAAATTGAGCAGAACAACGGTTGCAGTACTTCGAAAATTTGGTGGACGAAGCTAAAGTAACGATAACTGGCGGCTATTGTACACAAGCATTTCAAAACTCTCATCCTCTTTCCATACAAATTCTGTAGCTTTAGAAAATATGCCTGTAGCCAATTAGTTAATATCAAATTGTTATAACATTTTTTTCTCATTTGGTGGATTCTCCTTTTCAAATAAAATTTTCTGTTTTTGGAATGATAGTTTCTTATTTTTATATGAAATATTCTCGTTTTCAAGTGGCTTGTCTTATTTTAAAATGAAGGTTTCCTATTTTGAAATGAAACGTTCTTATTTTGAAGTGACTATTCTGATCTTCAAATGAAAGTGTCTCATTTTAAATTGAAGTTTTCTCATTTTAATTTGTCTATTCTGATTTTCAAATGAAGTTTCCTTATTTCAAGTTGAAGTTTTCTCATTTTAATATAAAAATGGTGTAGATTTGTACCGGATATCCGGAATCCGACCCGTACGTAAGTTTTTTAGACCTTTTTTGGAACACAATTAGAATGAAGTTATGCCAGTTATAAAGAGCCATATCTGCATTTAGTGAATGTGAAAATAAAATGTTTTTTGCTTATCCGGTTACATTCTAAATTTGTTGGTTAGGGAATTAAACTAACGATCTGTATAATATTTACATGGGACAGTCTACTGGAGATATGAATCAGATTTACCTATGCGAAATATGACAGGAAACGAAAATAATAATAGCCGTGTTTTTTAACACGCGTATATCCGTTTACGCTTAAACTTTATATTGACTGCTAAGAGACAAACTATAAATACACCTCTGAAATTGCTGCGCATAAATTTTGTCCTACTAAATTTCAATACGCATTATACTCAGATGTAACTGAAATATGTGTCTTTGTTTCACCCTGTACACTAATTCTATGTATTATATGTGTGTCCACAATTCATCGCAACTGATTCAGCTATACGTTTCGTTTGCGCGTGTTAAAAAACGCCTATCTTCGCTTAGATAATGCTTAGGAGACCCATCTAGCGGCTGTGGTAAAACAACTAGCTACAGCAACAGGGTGTACCGAAAAGCGGAGACGCAACGCTCTGATGGCCATAGGGTATAACATATAGCTGAATTAGTTGCGATGAATTGTGAACACACATAGAATACATAGAATTAGTGTAGAGGGTGACACAAAGACACATATTTCAGTTACATCTGAGTATAATGCGTATTGAAATTTAGTAGGACAAAATTTATGCGCAGCAATTTCAGAGGTGTATTTATAGTTTGTCTCTTAGCAGTCAATATAAAGTTTAAGCGTAAACGGATATACGCGTGTTAAAAAACACGGCTATTATTAGTCGAGTCAAACAGAGCAGCAGTAATAATGCAGTTCTAGGACAATTGTGCTATTTGCAGGGCCGTAGAGAGAAAATCCGGGACTAAACAATTTACGGGCCCCCTATAAAAAATCCACTATTACATTTGATTAACTTGAATTAAGACGTCCATTCATTAATAATTATTGATGGATTACATCAAAAAAAAAATTTTACCACATCAACTAAATGATTTATGGACTAAGAGCTGACAATAAAATTAACACAGAATATTTACTATTTATACTATTTTATTGTAACGTAGATATAAAATTCTTTTTTAACAGCCACATATTGTTTCAAATAATCTTTTTTAGTTATTTGGTAACATTTTAAACCATTTCTGAAAAATTTAATGATGATTATAAATTTTAATTATTCAATATAGAAAGTTTGGATATCAAAGAGTGGTTTTACTTGCTTTTTTCGCTGCAAAATTTTTATAATAATAGCCGTGTTTTTTAACACGCGTATATCCGTTTCTGCTTAAACTTTATATTGACTGCTAAGTGACAAACTATAAATACACCTCTGAAATTGCTGCGCATAAATTTTGTCCTACTAAATTTCAATACGCATTATACTCAGATGTAACTGAAATATGTGTCTTTGTTTCACCCTCTACACTAATTCTATGTATTCTATGTGTGTCCACAATTCATCGCAACTGATTCAGCTATATGTTATACCCTATGGCCATCAGAGCGTTGCGTCTCCGCTTTTCGGTACACCCTGTTGCTGTAGCTAGTTGTTTAACCACAGCCGCTAGATGGGTCTCCTAAGCATTATCTAAGCGAGGATAGGCGTTTTTTTACACGCGCAAACGAAACGTATACGCGCGTGTTAAAAAACACGGCTAATATCAAAATTTAACTGTCTTGCCAAAACGGATTCAACACAAAGCGTGGCAAGTCCGGAAACTCGTTCTTGAGATGAACACGATCTATGAAAGTTTTTGATTCTTGAAAGGACGCTGAAGGAACGTTCTGCACTAGCTATAGTATACAGGTATAGTGCAAAAGATACGTAAAGCAACACAAATGTTGGGGAAAATCGTGTACAGATTTTGAACATATGTATGTAGATGGCATTTCGCAATTCCAATGGTAACAGGCCTTTATCAAAATTTGCTTCGTAAATGTGTTTCAAGTGAATTATTTCGCATTATAAGCTTTGAGAAATGTCCGACTTGTATTTTTCGACAAATTTTGCTGCGCTCGCCCGAACCGTAGTTTCATCCATGTCTTAAAATTTCCACAAAAAGGAAATTTCTCATAGCTGCAAATCGTTCAGTAGTGCCAGTGATTACCGAATCAACGATCACCAGGAATGTATTGGTTTTAAAATCAGACTCTGAATCATCCGTAATCATCTCATTTAAATTATCTTCAGAACGTCTTTTGGGTTTTCTCTTTCAAATGCCCGGAAACTTTGGCGAGATGTTCAATTGAATAGCAACTGTTTTGCATTCGTTTAAAATTGTTTCCCATTAGTTCCTGATCAACTTCAAACAAACTAATAAGGCATCTAAATGTCGGACCTCAACATCTATGGTGGTGTCTCTAGATTAGAGGACCAAGTTTCTCTCATTAATGGTAGTCAGTATTTTGAACCAAATTGGGGACAGCAAGATACATTCCAACTTGTTGATGTACTTGAGAATGCCGGTAACATCGCCGTATGCTTGCGCAGTCAAATTTGGCTTTTGGCTGAAAGACTGAAGAGAGCTCGGTACATTTTTTTGAGGATGTCCTATCGTTGTAGAGTGCTGCTGAAAATAGTAAAACATTTTTGTACAACTCCGAAGAAAGTAACTGCAGCCGTACAACATTCTGCAGCATCAAGACCACATAAATTGAGACTGTGGGTTGCACAAGGCGAGTAATCAGCATTCGAGTTTTTGTCGAGAATGTGACGTAGTGCTCCGTTGTAAGCTCCTTTCATATTGGCGCCGTTATCGTACCCTTGTGCACGGCAATCTTCAATCAAGTATGGCAAATTAGATCAGCGATTTTCTGACCAGTTTTTTTGGTCACAATTCACGAAAGCCAAAAACCGTTCTTGAATCGTAAAAGTTGTTGCTTGACGAGACTAGCATCAGGCCAAGCATCAACGATAGTAGCAAAATACTTGGCTTTCTTGCTTTGATCTAATATATTTTCCCTCACGTGCTTTGCACAAATTTCTATAAACTCGTTCTGAATGTCTGGGGAAAGATAGCGCACTTGTAAACGTTTGTGCTACTGTTGCGAAATCCCAACTTTCTCCAAATGATGTGTAAGTATCGGATCATATTGGCTTATGAGATCTTAGATGCCCAAAAAATTTCCATCGTTTCGCTTACCAAGATATATACTTTCGCCTTTGAAAGCTAGGCGTCTTGCACCCAAAAATAAAATAGTGTCCAAAATTCTATATAAAATTTCTTTCCACTTTTGAGTTTCTGTGATTAGGTGTTCATTGATAAGTGTATCAATTGTAGCCTCCTTTTGAATTAGATTTTGTAAAGATCGCCATTGAATATAACATTTAATGTGATCTTGAGTATTTTCGTGTGCTGGAAGTTTATCGTATAGCTTCTACCACACCTGCAATTTCGAATATCCGCCAGGACAACACATTTTAGGCCGATTTAAAGTATTGGTGCTTAACAGACGACATGGCAGGCAATAAAAAGCATTGCTACTGGTACTCCACACTAACCAGTCACGCTCCACTTTCTCTCCATTTGGCAAGATTCTGTTTAACAACGAGGTAGGAAATGCCTCGTCATGACAATCACGTGGAAAAATAACAGGACACTTTTGATGACCTCGGCGAATTATTTCGTTGACTTCTTCAGATCGCAAAAACTCATTAATCACGGTACCGATATTGAAGTCGTCTGGACTTTGATACAGAGTTGGTGGTATTGTTGGAAGAATTTTTGAAGATAAACCTGTCACCACGAAAACTTTAAGATTTCGGCTTCATGTAAAGATACATTTTTGTTTGATGTTTTTATTGTCTCCTCAGGCCCAGGCAAAAAATCATTATCAATATTCGTTGCTTTTGAAATTCGGCTTAAAATTTGCACATGGAACAACTAAAGACTCTCCTGAATTAAAAAAAAAATGTCTTAGTACCTCTAAATCGCGGGCCCCTTGAGAAATCCCCGGCCCGGGGGTATCCCCCCCCCCCCCCCCCCCCCCCCCCCGTCGGGCCTGGCTATTTGTGTTGAAAAAATGGATAGAAGAGCGACTTCGCGTATTCTACCAAGTAAGCACCTATTTCACGAACACTGCATCCGTTATCTTTTGAACAGGGATGACAAAATGTGCCCAATTTGTCGCCAAGAAAAAAATGGTATGGTCAAACGCAGACAAGCTAAAATCTTTGTATACCTATATGTATTTATATACATATAATTTTTCAGATACCGAAGAATGTTCGAGAAAAGTTTATAAGAAAAACTCAAAGGAAGACCGCAACAGAGTTGTGACCACTTCTGCATGTAGTGAAGACTAGGTATCTCTCGCAGCACAATAAGAGGTCTCGAACATCAAACAAGAGGCGGCTGCAAAGCCAAACTATTTTCTCGGGAACAAGTCGATGTTATGGTTTCGTGGTAAAAGCAGAACTGCAGTATTACCCTTATTGCAATTCAGACGCGAGTTTGTGCTGAGTTCAACGTGTCCCTGGCTCTTTCAACGATTACCAATTAAAAAAAAAAATGTAAGGCGCGATAACCTCCGTAGAGATTTTAGGCCGAGGCTCTCTTCCAATTTGCGTCGTGCTCCTTTTTAATTTTTCCTACAAATTGGCGGGACGGGACCTACTTGTTTTATGCCGACTCCGAACGGCATCTGCAAGGCAGATGAGTTTTCATTGAAAGCTTTTCATGGCAGAAATACAATCGGAGTGTTTGCCAAACACTGCCGAGGGGTGACCCCGCTTAGAAAAATTGCCTTCTAATTGAAAAGCCTTATTTCTAAAATTTAGATGTTGCTTTGCCCGGGGTGTGAAGCCAGGGCATTCGGTGTGGTAGGCGGAGCACGCTACCATCACACCACGGTGGCCGCCAACGATTACCAATTACCTTGACGGTAAATTGTACACACGAAAAGCTGTACACACAGAGCCAATAACCAATAACAGCAACATTAATAAAAAAAATTATAATTTGTGACAATGCTCCATGTCACTCTACAATAGATAACGCTGCAGCTAACCATTAAGGTGGACGATCGTAGGTGTTACGCCTTGGCCCTTATTCGCCCATGATCAACCCTATTGAAATCATTTGGGCTAAGATAAAAACATATGTTAAGAGTCACACATGACCATTCCCATTGTTGAAGGGCAAAATTGAGCAGAACAACGGTTGCAGTACTTCGAAAATTTGGTGCACGAAGCTAAAGTAACGATAACTGGCGGCTATTGTACACAAGCATTTCAAAACTCTCATCCTCTTTCCATACAAATTCTGTAGCTTTAGAAAATATGCCTGTAGCCAATTAGTTAATATCAAATTGTTATAACATTTTTTTCTCATTTGGTGGATTCTCCTTTTCAAATAAAATTTTCTGTTTTTGGAATGATAGTTTCTTATTTTTATATGAAATATTCTCGTTTTCAAGTGGCTTGTCTTATTTTAAAATGAAGGTTTCCTATTTTGAAATGAAACATTCTTATTTTGAAGTGACTATTCTGATCTTCAAATGAAAGTGTCTCATTTTAAATTGAAGTTTTCTCATTTTAATTTGTCTATTCTGATTTTCAAATGAAGTTTCCTTATTTCAAGTTGAAGTTTTCTCATTTTAATATAAAAATGGTGTAGATTTGTACCGGATATCCGGAATCCGACCCGTACGTAAGTTTTTTAGACCTTTTTTGGAACACAATTAGAATGAAGTTATGCCAGTTATAAAGAGCCATATCTGCATTTAGTGAATGTGAAAATAAAATGTTTTTTGCTTATCCGGTTACATTCTAAATTTGTTGGTTAGGGAATTAAACTAACGATCTGTATAATATTTACATGGGACAGTCTACTGGAGATATGAATCCGGAATCCAGTTATCCGGCACAACCCTAAATAGTACAAATGTGCATTTACTAATTCATTCTGAAACATCGGAAAGCCCTTTCCTGTTTAAGTAATTAAATGTAATTATTCCGGCTTAACCCTTTTTAGTTAACTTATTAATTCGGAATATTCCGAACGCGTTCTTTCTAAACTACCTAATGAGGTAGTTTTTTTCCTTTATTGACAACTTGATATACAATCAAGGGTGTAATGGAATCCTATTGGTGTCGGAATCGGATTTGAAACCAATAAATATTTCTTTCTTTTTGAACTACTCAGGTACCAACCAACTGTATCGTTGCCTTCGTGATATCAATCTGAGTGGGGTGCTTTCCTCAGCGTATGACAGCTTAACATTTCACAAAATATCCCTGTACTCCACGGTACACATACAGAAGAGACAAGCTTTTGCCACTCTACATCAGCAATGACGCGGTCCCATCGAAGAAAAAAGAAATGGCGAAATATTTTATCAAATGCTGAAGTGAAGATTAATTTGTGTGGAAATGCTTCCAAAAGTACGAACATGGCCCAAAGGGCAAAGCTTTTTCTTCTTGATACACCAAATGGACAGCTACACATGGAGGAGGAAACATAATGGTCGAGATATCTTTGTCTTGGAATTGTCACACGTATGCAATGGCCAAGTTAATTCCCTGAGCTCAACCCGATTGAAAGCTTGTGGAGTGGCCTTAGGAGATTGCCATCCTTTCCATTTAAAAAGAAGGAGCACTTTCGGCAGAACACGCCGTGCCCAATAGAATAGGCAAAGTTATACAATACATGGAGATGATACCGTTGATTTAGAAAACAGCGGAGTAAGGAATTATAATTGATTAGTGTACTTTGATTTCTAAAAAAAGTTTCATGCACCTATTACTTTGACCAACGAATTTTTTGTATTAGGATACAGTTTTCTTTAAAATGAATGATTTATAATCGCTCAAATTTCAATCAGTCTCTTCAACCCTTCTGCCACAATTAAGGGATGCGGCCAACCTTTTCAACTGGGAGGAATCACTGATTTGTAATGATTTTCATATATTAAGTATAAGTAAATAAATTTATTAATATTACCACACAAAATTTGTTTTCATTTGCAAAATCTTCTAATGTTAAAGAACCAAAGCTGTGTACACCTATTTTTGTGTCCATGAGTGTATTTCAAAGACGTTTATACTTTTGGATAACCTATGCTCCAAAGTTTTTTAAGTATAAGAGGCAAACATTTTTGAGTCCTAGTTTTGGATTAATTATTTAAAATGTAAAGTTACGCGCTAAAATATGACATGTTTTAAGCAGGGGCGGAAACTGTTATTCCTTTTATAATATAATTACGTGCAAAATTTTTAATTTTGGACTTTTAATATATTTGGATCAAGATAAAAAATATTTTCGGATTTTTATTACCTAAGTCCGATAGAACTAGTCAAACTCGGACTTTTATTTTTAAGGGCGAAATAAAAATCCGCCTTGATAACAAAGAAACGGCTTATCCGAATTAAAAAATTTTTTTATCCGAAATAAAAATTTTTTTAATTCGGATAAGCCGTTTCTTTGTTATCAAGGCGGACTTTTATTTCGGCCTTAAAAAATAAAATACCGGATTTAACTTTTATTTCCTGACTTTTATTTTTAAAAGTTCGAGTTTAACTAGTTCAATCAACTCAAAAATTAAAATACTGATTTTACATGTATATGTGAACTTTTATGTAAAAAGTTCGAAAAATAAAAAGGATGCATGATTCGACATGATATTGCTGTAGGGATACCTGAGAACTCAAACATTTTCACCTAGGACAATTTTTTGACCCGGACTTTTTCGACTCCGAAAAAAAATAATCAGCCCAATCACGCAATCCATCGTAGACTGTTTTTTCGGGATTCGTAACATTCGAATTCGTAACATTGCTACGGTACGTGATTGGGCTGTTTGTTTTAAATATTTTTCGCGGTTCGTAAATTTTCTCCGTTGGCAAGAACTTGTCGTAGAAAATTTCAAATAAACGTCAAAAGTTTACGTTCCGAGTGAATTCAATGATGCCACCGTACGAATTTCGAATTTACTTATTTACTTTCGGAGACGTTTGGAAACACGGTCGAATTGCATGATAGCAATTTCGTAACTTTCCCGAAAAAGTAGCCTACGATGGACTGCGTGATTGGGCTGAATAATTATTTTCCGTCCCTGATTTTAAGCCTTTCATATAAAATAATTTTTCATGTCACAACAAAACCACGTAACTTGGATTTAAGTTCTACGAAATTATAACAATTTGTTTTTCACACATTTAAATTTGTTTGCTTTAACAAAAGCACGTATCTTCAGATATTTTTAAAATTACGAATTTTCATAGTACATTACCGTTTGGGCTATGGAACTTGTGGTGGAGCTTCTAAGGATATTGGAGAATTGGTCTGTGGTAATTTTTTGGCCAGAAGTGCAGCATGTGCAGGAATGACGGGGATTCTTTAAAAATTGCTTGCTTTGTCGTGCACACATTTTAAGGGTTTCATACGTTTTAAGTTACGTTATTTCATTTTGGTTTTTAGTTTAAGGTACTTAGAAATGAGATAGAAGAAAACTGATTGAAGTCCCTAATAGATTTTTTTCCTCGGATTCTGTATCCATAGCGAGACAAAAGCGCGTAAGTACGAGTTACATGTTTCTGTTCTACCACGAGAGTTAACTTCTTCATGCCGTTTCAGATAAACTGTCGATATTCTATTTCTATTCTGCTTCCAGAATCAATAAGTAAATACATCCAATAAATTTTCATTTAAATACAAAACATACCCTTAAAAGAAGTCGCAATACATCATCATTAGGCTGCGTCGCTGTACGTATACCAAATATTACAATTTCGATAGTATTAAGGAAACTGATTAATGATTTTTGTTTCTTATCAGCGAAGTAGTCGAATGTCTTTAAAGTTTGTGTATTCTGCAAAAATGATATTAGGCTACGAAATATATAACACTCGGCATAAAGGAAGCAAGTACTAAAAAATGTGTTTTGTCCTTCTTCGAGATTCGATATGAAGTTGTTCCAAACTTCTTTATCAGGCTCTGAATTTATATTTTGGTTAGAAAAAAAAAAAAAGAAAAAAATATTAAAAGACCTTACCTGTACCAGTGAATTGTTGTAGTTGGCTGTCATGCTCTAAATGATGTTTTAATTTTCTTATTTTATAAATAACTTTTTGGAAGTCCACTCGAGATTCCTAATATCATTTAAGAGCATTGATTTTAATGTTAAACATAATAAAGCAAAATAAAACAGTTTTTAATAACGTATTTGTCAACCTCGCCATAATGGGACACCAACGCATCGACATTATCCGTTAAACTAGCAATAATCTGTGATAAACTTTCCGGAATTCTATAACGTAATACATAATAGGCAAAACTTCTGAAAATGTAAAAAGTGCCATTTAATAATCAATATACATAAACTGAATTTATTAAACTTAACTGTTTGAAACGGGCTGATATAAGTGAATGCCGCGGCGTCTTGGAGTTCACTATACCATTTTTAACATCAAATTCATGGTGTTCAAAATGGCTTTGCATTTGTTTAAATTTTATAATAGTGGTTCAAAATTAGGTTAATACTGTGAATTTCAATATAAATTTTTTTCATGCTGTTGGTAAAAAGTTTTTTCTGAATTTTTTATTTTTTGAAACGTCAATAAACAATGCGTCATGCATATGTTGTTTGATTTTTTATTGCTAAGTTACCCTGTGCACGAAATTGACCATTTAAGTTTTAACAACGGGGGTAGTATCTATCAGGAAATTAGGCTGCTATAGTCAAGGGTAAAAGTCTAGAACAGGGGTCGACTGCTAGTACGCGTTCAAAAATATTGGGAGAGGTGTCAAACGACATCCGTCAGTATTAATAATCCAGAAAATGAAAATTTTAACTCGTTCAAAAGTTATTAATAAAAAAATGACCGCGGGTCCCTCCGAAACCGGTGGTGGGATCTGTTATGTATGAAACGAAGTGGTAACGCCACACACTGAATTAATTTACTATCATTTTGGCAACTCTGTTTTGCTTATTCTTTTTCGTTCTTTTTTATTCTTTAGTATTAACTCAACACATTTTATATTGTAATATTCATATCCACTCATATTAAATAAACTGAGTAAATATACATATATAAAAGTGGTGTCAAAAGTGGGATTAAAAAGATGAGCCTCACACCGGAAGATTTAAAGAGGGTGATGGATGCATTGGCAGGGGCAATTCGCGAGGCTGTAGAGGGGGCGTTCCACAGTGCTGGGGCAAATGCAAATCAGCGGGCAGCAACCAAACCGCCACCGTTTAGTATTGCAGAATACAAGTCAGAAGACAAATCCTCAGTGCAGGATTTTTTCACACACGTAGATCGGGCCTTACAGCTGAGCAAAGTTCCAGAAGAGGAACAACACAAATTCGTACTCGTGCTTATGGGGGCAGAGCTGAACGCCGCACTAAAAATACTTGTTAGCCCAAAGACGCCTGACTGGCTGAAATACAATGAAATAAAAACCGTGTTAATTCACCATTTTGATGGCTCACGGAACAAGTATGCTGAAGGTATCAAATTTAGACAAAGTAAGCAAGAAAAAGGCGAATCGATTGCCGAGTACGCACTTCGTTTAAAAAAGGGCGCTGCATATTGTGAATATGGCGACTTTTTGGATAGGATGTTAACAGAGCAGTTACTGTATGGCGTGGAGTCACGCTATATTTGCAATGAGGTTATAAGTAAAAAACCAAACAATTTTACTGAGGCATACGAAATTGCGCACACAATCGAACTAACACAAAGTGCAACAACAGATCTGAAGTGTACAGAGTGGGAAAAACCAAGTGAACCAACGTTTAAACTGGGATACGAACCAGTCAAAACAAAAAGAAATGCAAATGCTGAAAAGTTGACCAAGAAGCCAAAAGAAAAATCCGCAAATTGTTACGGATGTGGGGGCCAACACAGCAGAAAAGACTGCAAATTCAGTAGTTCCAAATGTTTTTCGTGTGGAAAATTGGGCCACATTGCAAAAGTGTGCAAGGCAAAACTAGATCAGATTTCAGAGGATGAGCTCGAACCAGTTCAGCAGCTGAACATCATTAATGTATGTAAAGCAGTAGACAGAAAAATGCTTCACGTAAATATCGATGGAAAGCAAATACAGATGGAGCTTGATATGGGTGCCCCATGCGCCATTATTAATTATAAAACTTCTCGCACTATAAAACCGAATTTTAGATTATTAAAAACAGATAGACGATTTACAAGCTACACGGGGCATAGAGTGAACTGCATGGGTAGGGTTGTAGTAACCGCATCAATGGGGAGGACTAAGCGGCGCCTGAATCTGTATGTTGTCCAAGAAGATTTCGATACACTTTGCGGCAGAGAATAGATCTCACAATTCGCACGTGAAATTAACTTTTCGGAGCTATTTTCGTCAGCCAGGCAAATTAACTCTATAAGTTCAACCGCGCCAAAACTTTCAGAAAACCAACGAGAACGGCTGCAACATCTCCTTGCAAGTTACGAAGAAGTCTTTGACACGACAGCGGGTAAGTTGAGAGGGCCGCCTGCAAAAGTGAAGCTGAAGGCGGGAGCCACACCAGTGTTCGCACGAGCACGCGAAATACCAATGGCATTGAGAGAGGCGTATGCCAAGGAAATAGATCGCAAAATCCAGTCTGGCTATTACGTGAGAGTAGAGCATTCGGAATGGGCTTCAGCAACACATGTAGTCGCGAAAAAAATGGAGATATTCGCATCACTGGCAATTACAAGCCAACGGTTAATCCAAGAATGATTATTGACGAACATCCGATTCCTAAAGCGGAAGACTTGTTCAATAAAATGGAAAAAGCGGTGATATTTTGTCACTTGAATATAACCGACGCATATACACACCTTACGATCGACGATGATTTCGCACATGTTTTGACATTAAACACAGCTACACACGGACTAGTACGACCGACTCGTGCGGTATATGAGGCAGCAAATATTCCAGCTATTTGGCAAAGAAAAATGGAGACGCTCCTGCAAGGAGTGTCAAACGTTTTAAATTTCTTTGATGAGGGTTTTGGCGACAACGCTAAATCGCATCAAATGCAATGGTCTACGCTTAAATAAGTCAAAGTGTGTTTTTGCTACTCCATCGGTGGAGTTTTTAGGCCATCGCATCGACGCACAGGGGGTGCATAAATCTGACAAACACATTGAAGCTGTACTGAATAGCCCCAAACCAACGAATGTGGAGGAGCTACAGCTGTTTTTAGGAAAAGCTACTTACTATAGTGCATTTATCCCAGACCTGGCGACGAGAGCGCGGCCATTGCGCGATATGCTGAAAAGCGAAAAATTTCACTGGTCCAAAGAGGCAAATTCAGCCTTTGAGTATCTAAAACAGGCGCTGGTTTCTCCACAAGTCTTGATACCCTACAACCCGGCACTACCGGTTCTACTAGCGACGGACGCGAGTCAAACAGGGTTGGGAGCGGTGCTATCACATCGCTTAGGGAACGGAACTGAACGACCCATTGCATACGCAAGTCGAACATTGAATACTGCAGAACAGCGATACCCACAGTGGACAGTGCCTCTTTGCAATAGTATGGGCAGTTCAGAAATTTTTCAAATATTTATACGCGCGTCATTTCACGCTAATCACAGATCATAAACCGTTGTCACAAATTTTACAACCAGACAAATCTCTACCAGTACTTTGCATTAGCAGAATGGCTAATTACGCAGACTTTCTGAATAGATTTGATTTCGAAGTGGTGTATAAAAATTCAAAGGCAAACGCTAACGCCGACTATCTTTCACGGGCCCACCCTCTACGACAACAAACATTACAGGTGGGACAGGTGCGGCAGGCATATACGGATAATCCAGACGAATACGACGAGTTCGACAACTTTGTGATTCGCCAAATCAACCAATTACCATTAAGATCCGACAAAATTGCAAACGAATCCAGAAAAGACGAGCGACTGGGTAAAATAATTAAACTGCTGGAAACAGGTCAATGCTTGAAGAGGACAAGATACAAGTCCCCAGAAGTGAGTTACAAGCTATCGTCAGGATGTTTGATGTTCGAGCATCGCATCGTCATTCCACCAAAGTACAGAGCCAAACTCCTTGACAATTTACACACATCACACCTAGGGATTGTCAAGATGAAAGGAATCGCCCGCTCATTCATATACTGGCCGGGCATTGACAATGATATCGAGAGCATGGCGAACAAATGCGAATCATGTGCAAAACAGGCAAACAAACCCGGGAAAAGTGGCGATCATCATTGGGAGTATCCCAAGGAACCGTGGGAACGCATTCATATTGACTATGTGGGGCCGTTCGAAGGAGCAATGCTACTGATAATCTCGGATGCGTACAGCAAGTGGTTAGAGGTGAAAATCACTAAATCAATTACGGCGGCCGCGACAATTACTTTGCTGGACGACGTATTTGCGGCTTATGGCGTTCCTCAAACGGTTGTATCTGATAATGGAACAAATTTCACGTCCGCGGAATTTAACAACTTCCTGACTACAGTCGGTGTTAAATATAACAAATACTCAGCACCGTATCACCCGGCAACTAATGGACAAGCAGAGCGAAGCGTACAGACGGTCAAGAACGCATTGAAAGCAATGGATACCACGAATAGTTCTTTGCAGGAAAACATAAACGAATTCTTGAGACAGTACAAAAATGCACCACATTCGACAACAGGGACCTCGCCAGCACTATTGTTTATGGGGCGGCAGCTACGAACACGATTGGACTTGATTCGACCAGAGGAAATCTCGAGGAAAGTAGAGAAAAAACAATACATGCATCTCAAGAAAAAGGGAAGAGAGTTCAAGGTAAATCAAAACGTATACTTCCTGTCGGGTAACCCGCGAATTTCTAAGTGGCTCAAAGGAACAATACACGCCCGTCTAGGGGATCTTCACTATCAAATACAATTCAATGGGAAAATGATAAAAAGACATGTAGACCAAATACGGAAGTCACACGCGGGGCCCGATAAAGCAACACCGGAAGTGAATCATCATGAAACGAGAGTTGCAGCTAAAGAGAACGGCACAGCTGCATCGGGTATAGTAGAAAACCACGAAGAAGTCGAAGCACCCATAGAATCACCACAAAATATATCATTGGGATCAGAAGAAGATTTGGAAGGGTTCTCTACTCCCAACACGACAATAATACAGGACGATACACCGCCATCGCATTCAACACCAGCACGGCAGGTGACACCGGAAAGAGATCCGGAACTAAGCGAGACGCCGGCAGCCCCTCGGCGGTCGACCAGACAAAGGAAACCGAGTGGTAACGCCACACACTGAATTAATTTACTATCATTTTGGTAACTCTGTTTTGCTTATTCTTTTTCGTTCTTTTTTATTCTTTAGTATTAACTCAACACATTTCATATTGTAATATTCATATCCACTCATATTAAATAAACTGAGTAAATATACATATACAAAAGGATCCATAGTATTTTCACGCAAAATTAAATGCGTGTAAAATTCCTTTGTACACAAAATTTGTTTCAGTGCACAACAACATTACAACAACCACATGAAAATTGCCAACTACAGTAGAAAATGAATTATAAATAGAAAACTTTCAAAGTGCATTAATGGCATGAAGCGATAAAACGCCAAACTTTCGATGTGTGGATTGCTGAAGATAAACCGTTATGGGTTTTTGGAATAGTCGGCCGGTATGGTCTGTGAACTTGTTTTTTCCAATTTACTAAATTTTCTATATACATTAGACTGGGTCGATCTATTAACCGATATCGCGCCATCGATTTTTCGATAGGATTTGGGCTCAGGAAAAAGAAGTTCCACTACGCATACCCAAAAAAATAATTTTCGAGCCTGCGAAATTTCATTTTTTTGACTTTTTTCGACTTTGATTTTTAAGATTTTTTTTTGCATGACCTACTAAAAAAATTTTCATTTGTTTGTAAAATTTTCATGTATATAAATGTCCGCTAAAAACGTTGGCGATAAAAGTTTTTTGAAAAAAAAAAATATATATTTTTGGGTCGGTGTATACCCTACATATGAACATTTTTTGTAGGTCATGAAAAAAACCTAAAAAATCAAAGTCAAAAAAAAGTAAAAAAAATGAAATTTCGCAGGCTCGAATGTGGTGGAACTTTTTTTCCTGAGCCCAAATCCTATCGAAAAGTCGGTGGCGCGATATCGTCCATACAAATCGACCCACCCTAATATATATATAATAATTTTATATAAAATAACTTGTAGAATATAAATTTTACAAAAATAACAAACCCGGCCTTTAAGACGACAAATTATTATAATAATAATTATTTACAGAGCAACAAAACCAGTATAACATTTATAAGTCTATCTTTTATTAACTCTTTTAACTTAATATAAACGCCATTTTTACTGCCGGGCGTTCGTAGACGTATCATAATTATTTGCTTGCAAATTGAATAGTTCCATAATCTCCGGTCGTCATCCAATTTTTATTCTCTTTTTCCAGTGCATCTGCTTGTCCTTTCTTAAGACCACAAATCAAGTCCGCTTTGACAGTACGCAAGCTACAAATATTAGCTGGTCGGAAACCTGTAAGATATGTAACTCAGAAAAGGTTACAAGATGCCTGTATGTAGTTGTACTAATTGAAAACGCTTAATTGTTCTACCTCGTAAGCATGCTGTGAAAGACTCGGTAAAGTCCCAAGAAAAGTCACTTATAAGTTTCCGATAGTTTAGATCACCCTTAAAGATCACTAGGTGGGCGTCAGAAAGCCTTTTATATAAATTTGGATCAATTTCTGCCATTCTGTAAAATTTAATACATTTCGAATATTAGCTGCGTTTTTTTACATTCATAGTCTTTTTAGTTTAGATTAAATTAATTAAGCTTAATGAGAATTTTAATATTAAATACTTATGTTGAGCTCCACATTTTTATGTTTGAATGTAACTAGGTTAGTGAAAATCGATTTTTTAAATTTCCTTCAATGTCCTTTCGAGCTCTGAAGTCATTTTCATATAGTTTTGCCCACTAAACAAATTGTAGCGCCTTAATGTGGATGATGAAGAAATGGTAGAACTCAAGACCAAAATAAAATAATACAATTTGCGATAACCTTTTTAGCTTCAAGTTTAGGGGAGGCTTTTCAAACTTTTTTGGTTGGTATTTGGACTTACCCGGTGTAATGAATACTGAATAACATATAAGAAGAGTCAGGTCGATTATTAGCTATAAAAAATATTAAAAGCGCTTCTTTGTTTATTGACCAAGGGTGATGATTCGAAAGTAACAATGTTATAAATTTGGAAGTACGTTCTTCTGGTAAAGCAAAAAGGATACTTTGTATTTGTTGGCGACCTTATTCTTCAAATAACTATCTTATTAAGCTGGCTCGAGGTCTGTGTTTTAAAATAAAACACCGTTGATGATTTTTTCTTTTTTCTCAACCAATATATTTCGACTGCTCTGCGGCAATCGTCATCAGGGTTACAAAACTAATAAAACAAAAATAATAGTAAATAAACAATTAACAAATTATCACAAAAATTGTATCATTTTACATTTGCACATACGTTTCTTAGCACGTCTGCCCTGTGCGACGTGGAGTATGGTACTGACTTCCTCTAAGCAAATGTTTGTATATATGCGCGGAATTGTCCACGTCGCTCTTAAAGTTGAGTCGTGTGTTAGTCGGTACGTTGATAATGTGTAACATTTCAAGAGTGAATCGTTTACTGTAGTGTTGTTCTTGTTGCAGTATTTTGGTCTCGTCAAAGTTAGGTATGTGCCCACTAGCTGCACAGTGTGCCATAAGTGCTGTTTTCTGGTTATTTTGTTGATGGCATTGTTTTAGATCGGATTTATGTTGTGATAGTCTTGTTTTTAGTTTGGACTTGGTTGTACCGACATAAATACTATTGCAAGCTTCCTCAACCTTGCCTTTACAGGGAATTTTATACACAACGTTGCTTTTGTCCATATTTGGTATGGTTGACTTCGTTTTATTGAAAAATTGTTTTAAAGTATTGTACGGCTTATGTGCTATTTTTGTGTTATCCTTGTTGTAACAATCAGATTTAACCAAACGTTCTGATAATTGAGGTACATAGGCCAGCGACTTAAAATTTAATGGTTTTCCGGGTTTTTCTGTGTTATTTGGCAATTTAGCTTTTTTGATTAACCTTCTTATTGTGTGTTTAGGAAAATCATTATTTCTTAACAATGTGACTATTTCTTCCTTTATTTCCTTGTGGTACACTTCGTCTGAGGTAAGTAGCATTTTCCGTATACAGCCCAATGCTGTATTTACAATCATGGATTTGGGATGCTTAGAATTAAAATTTATAATTCGTCCTGAAGCTATTTCTTTTTTATACCACTTAAGTTTTAGTCGATTGCCTCGTCTGTTTATTTCAGAGTCTAAATAAGCTAATTTTCCGTTATTTTCTACTTCTACAGTAAATTTTATATTCTTGTCAAAATTGTTGAGTGTGTCAAGTGTATTTTGTATCTCGTTTTCACGTACTATGGCAAAGAGGTCATCGACGTATTTCGAAAGTATCCTAGGTTTATACCGCAATTTTTCCATACTACTATCCAAAAGTTTCTCCATTATTATATCCGCTATGATTGGGGATGTGGGCGCTCCCATCGGCATTCCTTTCAATTGCGTGTATATGGTATTCTTAAACTTAAAATATCTACTCTCTTTTATACAGAATGTTGTTATTTCCATAAACAGCTGTTTGGGTATCTTTGTGAACTCTTTAATCATTACCCACTTTTCTTGTATTGTATCGAGTACCAGCTGTATTGGTATACTCGGAAAAAGTGATAACACGTCGAACGAAATAAGTTTTTCGTCGTCAAATATATAAGTGTTATTTATCCTTTCTTTAAACTCGAGCGTGTTTTTGATGTTATATGTAGAATTTGACGTTATGTTTTTTAATATTTCAGCAATATATTTGCACAAACCATATGAGGGTGATCCAATCGCTGAACAAATTGGCCTTAATGGAGTGCCTTCCTTATGGATCTTAGGGAGGCCATAGATTCTGGGTGGAAGCGCAGTTGTTGTTGTAAGTCTATTTCTCTCAGACTTCGTGATTAAATCCATTTTAAAAAGCTTATCTACTAGGCAGTTGTTCTTATTCTGCAATCGTGATGTTGGGTCCTGTCTTTGAACTCTATATGTAGTTAAATCCATTAAAATTTCTTCCATTTTCTTATTGTAATCGTCGACTTCAATTGCTACCGTTTTATTACCTTTGTCTGAAGTTAAAATTCGTATGTTACTATTTTGTTTAAGAAATTTCTTTGTTTGCTCCACTGTATCTGCAATTGCACTGTCTATTGCACTTGTCTTGTTTGTTGTTGTGTGACTTTTTATCATCAGCGAGAGTTTTGTGCGTGCCTCCTCTTGCTGATCTTTATTCTTTATAGTTTGTAACAAATCCTCTCCATCCGCTATGTATTGAAACAGCGGGCGGACTACCGGTCGATAATAAGAGCTTCCCGCTGTTTCAATACATAGCGGATGGAGAGGATTTGTTACAAACTATAAAGAATAAAGATCAGCAAGAGGAGGCACGCACAAAACTCTCGCTGATGATAAAAAGTCACACAACAACAAACAAGACAAGTGCAATAGACAGTGCAATTGCAGATACAGTGGAGCAAACAAAGAAATTTCTTAAACAAAATAGTAACATACGAATTTTAACTTCAGACAAAGGTAATAAAACGGTAGCAATTGAAGTCGACGATTACAATAAGAAAATGGAAGAAATTTTAATGGATTTAACTACATATAGAGTTCAAAGACAGGACCCAACATCACGATTGCAGAATAAGAACAACTGCCTAGTAGATAAGCTTTTTAAAATGGATTTAATCACGAAGTCTGAGAGAAATAGACTTACAACAACAACTGCGCTTCCACCCAGAATCTATGGCCTCCCTAAGATCCATAAGGAAGGCACTCCATTAAGGCCAATTTGTTCAGCGATTGGATCACCCTCATATGGTTTGTGCAAATATATTGCTGAAATATTAAAAAACATAACGTCAAATTCTACATATAACATCAAAAACACGCTCGAGTTTAAAGAAAGGATAAATAACACTTATATATTTGACGACGAAAAACTTATTTCGTTCGACGTGTTATCACTTTTTCCGAGTATACCAATACAGCTGGTACTCGATACAATACAAGAAAAGTGGGTAATGATTAAAGAGTTCACAAAGATACCCAAACAGCTGTTTATGGAAATAACAACATTCTGTATAAAAGAGAGTAGATATTTTAAGTTTAAGAATACCATATACACGCAATTGAAAGGAATGCCGATGGGAGCGCCCACATCCCCAATCATAGCGGATATAATAATGGAGAAACTTTTGGATAGTAGTATGGAAAAATTGCGGTATAAACCTAGGATACTTTCGAAATACGTCGATGACCTCTTTGCCATAGTACGTGAAAACGAGATACAAAATACACTTGACACACTCAACAATTTTGACAAGAATATAAAATTTACTGTAGAAGTAGAAAATAACGGAAAATTAGCTTATTTAGACTCTGAAATAAACAGACGAGGCAATCGACTAAAACTTAAGTGGTATAAAAAAGAAATAGCTTCAGGACGAATTATAAATTTTAATTCTAAGCATCCCAAATCCATGATTGTAAATACAGCATTGGGCTGTATACGGAAAATGCTACTTACCTCAGACGAAGTGTACCACAAGGAAATAATAGGAAGAAATAGTCACATTGTTAAGAAATAATGATTTTAAACACACAATAAGAAGGTTAATCAAAAAAGCTAAATTGCCAAATAACACAGAAAAACCCGGAAAACCATTAAATTTTAAGTCGCTGGCCTATGTACCTCAATTATCAGAACGTTTGGTTAAATCTGATTGTTACAACAAGGATAACACAAAAATAGCACATAAGCCGTACAATACTTTAAAACAATTTTTCAATAAAACGAAGTCAACCATACCAAATATGGACAAAAGCAACGTTGTGTATAAAATTCCCTGTAAAGGCAAGGTTGAGGAAGCTTGCAATAGTATTTATGTCGGTACAACCAAGTCCAAACTAAAAACAAGACTATCACAACATAAATCCGATCTAAAACAATGCCATCAACAAAATAACCAGAAAACAGCACTTATGGCACACTGTGCAGCTAGTGGGCACATACCTAACTTTGACGAGACCAAAATACTGCAACAAGAACAACACTACAGTAAACGATTCACTCTTGAAATGTTACACATTATCAACGTACCGACTAACACACGACTCAACTTTAAGAGCGACGTGGACAATTCCGCGCATATATACAAACATTTGCTTAGAGGAAGTCAGTACCATACTCCACGTCGCACAGGGCAGACGTGCTAAGAAACGTATGTGCAAATGTAAAATGATACAATTTTTGTGATAATTTGTTAATTGTTTATTTACTATTATTTTTGTTTTATTAGTTTTGTAACCCTGATGACGATTGCCGCAGAGCAGTCGAAATATATTGGTTGAGAAAAAAGAAAAAATCATCAACGGTGTTTTATTTTAAAACACAGACCTCGAGCCAGCTTAATAAGATAGTTATCAAAAAGGATACTGTGACGAATATTAGCATCACTAAGCGATACTAGCATCACTAAGTAGACACTCGTATGTACTTAAACAAATCAATCATCATTTACACATACATACAAGGCAACGGAGAGATACTCACAAGCACATGTAATCATCAGACGAAGTAGTACACATATATACACCCGCATTTGGCTACAAACTACAAATATACATGTGTAGGGCTGGTAACCAAGCATGAAGTTCGCGAAATTACTAGACCTTGGGAAAAATGGGTGAACGAGGAAACCGAGAGTATAAAAGCAGCGCAAGCTGAGGCATGACTAATCAGTTTTGATTTAAGCACACTATTGGTTGCGAAGTATAAGTGTTATTGTGAATTACTTTCAAAATAGTCTAATAAAGACCATTTTGCATTATTGAATATTGGAGTTATTTATTCAACAATTTAGCGATTCGAACGGTAGCAGGTTTGGAATAAACGGAATTCCCCTAAATTCGTTACAATACTTTAGGAAGGATATGTGGGATGAAAACGACTTCATAGCACGAAAGGAAATAGAAAGCAAATATACTCATTTCCAAGACCAAAATACTGACGTATCAATTTCAAAAATCGAATGTCGAATAACAATACGAAAAAAAACAATTTCAGCCGTATTTTGAAAAATTTTTTTTTTAATTTCCCAAACCCACTCAACATAAGTTTCAGTTTTAGGAGGGGACTTACAACTTTTTTTGCTACATTTGCACATTTATTACACCAAAAGTTTGATTTTAAAAAGTGTCAACTGTGTTTATTATTAGGCCTGTATTTAAGAAAGAGCTTATTGTATTATAGAATAGTCAGTTGGATTTTCGAAAGCGTTAATTGGATTGGAGAATTGTCAATTGGATTTTAGAAAACGTCCTTTAGATTTCAAAATTGAGGAGTTGCGTGCAAAATCCAGGGTCGTGGTTCTTTTTTTGCGTAAAACAGTTTCTGAAACTGACTTCGTGACATTGCAAAATGTAAAGGCTCTGTGCCAGTTTTTTGCTTTTTTCTTACAAAAAAAATTTAAGTTACACTCCCATACAATGTGCGTCCCCATCTAAGCTATGTTAACGTCTCCCGATTTCGCTGAATTTTTATATTTGCCCTTTTTAACATGAGATGTAGGGTATACAAAATTGTTATTAACATATCACTGTTACTTCTATGTTATATGCAAAAAGGTAACATCTATCCCATCATCGCCATTTTTGGCGAAAATTGTGAAAAATTTATTTTGAGAACATATTCATGAAATATAGTATACGAGTATATTAAGAAAATGTTTCAAATACTACAACAACAAAAATGCTATATAACCTCAAATGTTTACAACACGATCATCTGATAACGTAATATTCAAAGATCCCTTTTTGAACTCAACTCCTCAATTGACACTTGGATTTTAGAAAACGTAAATTGGATTTTTGAAAAAAACCAAATGAATTGGAGAAAACGTCAATCAGATTTAAAAAAATATTAAAAATATTATATACATCTATATCTTAATATATAAAAAAACATGTGTCACAACATTTTTGAGCGCGATGGACTCCTAAACTACTTAACCGATTTTGAATTTGTTTTGCACTTTGTGTGTAGTTTGATCTAACTCGAGAGGTAATATATGTTATATCTCAGTTTATAGTCGCAATATTATTTTATTGCAAATTTTTTTATTTGGTTATACGTAATAATAAAATGTTACGTACACGTAGTGGCACTCATATTTTCAGGTGGTGCGGATATACTTCCGTGTAATTGCTTGGTGTTTAATTAAACAACCTGCTTATCAATAAAAAATATTATAGCGAATGATATGAAGTATAGCACATCACCAGGCCCTCCGATAGGATAGGGGGGGGGGGGGGGGGGGGGGGGGGGGGAGGGGGGGGGGTTTCTGAGGGGGCCCACGATTTAGAGGTACTATGACATTTTTTTTTAATTTAGGAGAGTCTTTAGTTGTGTAGAGGGTAATTTTCATACCCCTGGGTGACTAAGGTCTCGATATATGGGCCAAAACGTGGGCCAGTGAATGCCTAGAGAGTGTTTATACAATATGGATATCAAATGAAAGCTGTTGATGAGTGCTTTAGTACAGAGTAATATATTATCCAGAGACGGGCTGGGACTGGGATTAGCACTAGGACTGGGACTGGGACTCGGAGTGGGACTTGGACTGGAATAAAATTGAATTTCTAAACTCTTTAGAACCACCTGGAATGCCTGCGCATATATTAACTTTGAAAATTGGCTCACCAATCACGCTTCTTCAAAATTTAGACCCACCAAAATTGTGCAATGGAACCAAACTTTGCGTTAAGAAAATAATGCCGAATGTAATCGAAGCAACGACCATCAGCGGTAAAAGCGAAGGTGAAGATGTGCTCATACCACGGATCCCAATGATTCCTACAGTTTTACCATTCAATTTTAAGCTCTTACAGTTTCCTGTACGCCTTGCTTTTGCAATTACAATCAACGAAACACAAGGACAATCGCTTACTGTTGCAGGATTAAATTTAGAGAGTCCGTGCTTTTCCCATGGCCAGCTATATGTTGCTTGCTCTAGAGTTGGAACGCCAAATAATTTGTTTATCTTTGCACCGAACGAAAAAACCAAAAATATTGTGTACCCACTTGCATTACGATAAGATACAAGAATAAAATGTTTTAACAGAAAATTTCACCAAATATGCGTACATAATTCAATTCAATTTACAGAACAATAAACTAAATTATCAACAATCAAAACAGAAAAAATAACGCAACATTCATTCGATCTCGGGCGTTACAATGTACGCCGGCCATAGCTAGTAATATCTAAATTCTAATTTACATTTTCTAAAATCATTGCCTGTTCTACGCTATTTCAATTATTTTTTAAAAACACAAAATGGATTTTAGAAAGGATCACTTGGATTTCAGATAGAGTAAATTTGAACTTGTTAACGTTTCGTAAAATCCAATTGATACTTTCGTAAATCCAAATGATTGTTTCTAAAGTCCAACTTACAAATCTGAAATTCAATTGGCGCTTTCGAAAATCCTATTGACAATTCTAAAATCCAATTGAC